>NC_141689.1:1528842821-1529473102 GCF_964263255.1 Lissotriton vulgaris
TTGATGCTGTTTGCGTGGTCCAAGAATGAAATCGCGCAAATCCGCAAGTGTTGCTTAATTTCAGCCAGTGTGGATGTTGTTAGCCATTCAAGGCAGAGCTTCCCTACACTGTATGTTGTTATAATCCCTGGATGTTGTCTCTGGGAATATCTCGAGTCTAATCTGGTCATTTTTAACCCCTGTGTTTTATTCAGGAATCTATCTTGACAGCTGTTTGTGTCAGTAGGCCAGATTAACCACTTTTTCCAATCAGGATGTGTTCTGTTGAAATGTAAAATTTGTGACACGTCTAACTCAATATCTGTGGTTGTATTCTCAGGTATTGGCTTTGGTATAGACGGTGTTTTAAGGTCTTTGTTCTTAGCTAGGCCAAGACAAGATGTTTGGTGTATTGTGTCATTTAAAAATAACATTTGTTCTGGTATCATGCAGGTTCTAAATAGTGCTTCTATGCCTTGCACCTGCCAATCTTTTGTACCCCAAATTGTTTTCGTTTCAATATTATTTTTCCAATAATCAAAACCAAAAGTCATCATTTTGTCATAAAATGCTTCTGAATATATCAATTTAGAATTTGTCAGCATTGTTTTCATTCCTGTTTTATCTAACAGTTTATAATAAAACGTTTCTGCATCACTGGTGTTAAACCCTGAGAAGTATTTGAATTTCTCAAAAAATGCTTTAGAACTGCTTTTAGGTGGTGTAGAACAATGTTCCCATTGGTTATACATAAAAACATTTCTAGGCTGTGCAGATTTGTGCAAGTAATGATCCCCATAGTGGGTGTAACAGAATAACTGCTCATAACTAGATGAACCTTGTAAATAATCATGATCTGTGAATCTAGCTGACATTACTAAATCAGACATCATGTCATTAATACTGTTAAAGTCCCAATCATCAGAGAATGTACTTGGTGTCACAAAGTCACTTAAGGAAACCTTTAGTTGATGAGGATACTTCAGGATTTCGACCGGACCATATATCTCATAGTCTGTTTTCTCCCATACTACCCCACCAGGTATTGGAATTGCTGTGACATTTACTGTTGACAGTTCTCTTTTCTTCACGTGGGATGATCTGTGTGGTTTCAGGACTAGGTTGATGTTCTGACTTGCTGTGTCCATTCAATTGTAATAAACTTTCCTAAAATTAAAACTAAAATTAGGCATAGTAGGAGTATGAATACCCCTGAGATAATCCAATGCTCAATCAACGGTGAATCCAGATATAATTCTTTGATTTGTTGAAGGAGTCCTGTTGTATTTTCTTTAGAATACTTTTTTGTTTCTGGCATCACTTTGGGGTCGTTTAAATCTTCAGAGAAGTTGTCGAAGTTGATGAAATAACCAGAGGCAGTTCTGTCAATTGATGGGATTGTTCTTTCAATCTGTCTTTCCGTAGCACTTTCTGATGCCACATTAGTGTAGACTGGTGTTGTTTCTTGACGAACTGTTTCAATCTGTGTTTCAAGAGGCACGAGTTCCATGGCATTATTGCATAGTCTTTCATTGTGCACTGCAGGCTGATCGAATGTGATTAGTCTTTCAGTTTGAACCTCTTGAATTGTTGCAAGTTTGGGTATTCTGTTGTTTCTTGGGAGTCCACTGGGCCTACTGTTGATTATAGGCCACATGCTTGTGGTTTTACCAGGTCGATAGACACGACTCTGTTCTCCTTTTTACCAGCAAGGGGCGGTAGCACAACTGATCTTGTTCCGGTGACTGCCAAGACAGGTACTGCTTTTCTGTAAGAAGGCCCAAATTCCTTCTTCACCGCGATCTTTTCTCTGACTAGATCCCCAATCTTTGGAATCCAGACAGGCCTTGCTGGGGCTGTTGCGGGTGGTGCCTCGTCAGTGGTACTTGGCTGTTGCTTTAACTTTATGTTGCTTAATGATTTTCTTGTTTCATTCAGTTCCTGTAAAACAGCCAAACGATCCTTTACATCAAAGTGCTTTGTTTCTTCTTGTACCACTGACATCTGACTATCGAGGTCCTGAACTCGCATTCTATTTCCGAACAATAGTTCGTATGGGCTGAAACCTTTTAGAGAATTTCTTGGCATGTTGTTAAGACTAGTTTGGACACTTATTAAATGTTTGACCCACCCAGCGCCTGAACCTAATACCTTCGCTGTTATAGATTGCTTTATGTCACGGTTTTTTCTTTCTACCACACTATTCCCTTCTGGGGTATGACGGACAAGAATACCGCAACCCAATTCCCATGCTAGCCATGGCCTCCTTATAAGCTCGAGAGCTGAAAGCAGGACCCTGGTCAGAATGGAACGTGGTAATTGCGTATGTGCCGATAAAGACTCGCAAAGCTTTTATAACCGTTCTAGCGTCAGCCGAGCGCTGGGGCCTCATTTTTTAAGTGCTTTTCGTCTTAATGGTGTACACTGGGACGCGCTTCTCTTCTTTGATTGCGCAGATAGACCGCCTTATGCTGTCTAGCAGGGATCCTGAAACTACACTGGCCTGTTCATTACTGTGATCTCTGTTGCAGTCTTCACAATTTTGAGCAAAACATTGGATATCTATACTCATTCCTGGCCACCAGTACTCTGATTGTAATTCTTTCAGAGAGGCTTTGATTGTTTGGTGTCTCAGACCCAACCCCATGTGTGCTTCCAGTAAGAGGAAGCCCCTCCTGCTCCTGTTTGGAATTACTCTATCCCCCACTCCAGGGATTCGAGCAAAAGGAACGGAGTTTGCATCGATTATGTATGCATAATTGATTGGATAGTTTACGGGTAATGCTGCACAGTCGCCTTTTACGGTCGTTTTTACTGCCAGCATGGTTTCCCCGTCTATGTATTTATCTGTACGCTTTTTTGTGGCTACGGAAGCCGGTTTAGTTGCTTCCGCGGTGGCTGTATTAGCCAATGAATTCCCTGCAACGTGGACGCCATCACGTTGAAGACTCTGTGCGTGAATCACGTGAGTCTTTTGTAGTTCTTTACTTAAAAGAGCTACCTCGTTCCAGAGCAATTTATGCTTTATTGTGGCACCTGTGTCATCTTTGTAGTCGTTTTCAATCCAACTCTGCAGTTTATTGTTGTAAGAGTTGACGCAAAAATGAGAATCGCACACTATAAGTGTCGGGAATTCGCGTTCTGCATTTTCAAGCGCCATCTTTAAAGATCTGATTTCAGTTCTCTGAACCGAACAGTACTTTACTGATTCGGTTTTTGTTACTTTCGGTCTGATTTTACCGCACAGCCAACGACATTTAATGATCGCACATGCTGCGTCGTAGGATTTTCTCTCTACGTTGAAATGCTGTACAGAGCTATCTGTATAGATTATACAGGCATATTGTGGGAGAGGTAGGATTTCGATTGGCAGAGGATATTCTTCTTCATACTCTAAATCATTCAGTTCTTCGTATTGCGGGGCGAAATAGTATTTTACGTCTTCCGCTCCTAGAGAATCTATACACTGTATCCATTTCTGATCCAGTGACACCGTAGGCAGGTTTACTGGGCTGAATAGCGCTTCGAAGGCGGATTCCGCTGTGAGGATGTTAATCCTTTTGCCGTGTGCTAGTTCTCGTTCATTTGCTAATGCGATTTGCATTGCGTTCACAGTTCTTTCTGTGTGACTGAATGTTTTTTCTGCTTGTGTGTACAAGTGAGATTTAATTGAAATAGGTACCTTTTCTCCCTCATTAGAGGTTAGGTACGTGAATCCGCATCTTCCTGGGATGACTCGGATTACAAGATCACGTGTGTTGTCACGTGTGTCTAATTTTGTTTTTGCTAACATGTCTGTTTGCAGTGATCTCAAAATTTCTGTGTGTTTTTGAGTCCAATTTATTTGTTTAAAATCAGGTTTAATTAGTTCGTAGAGAGGTTTAACCCTCTCTGCGTAATTTAGTATGTAAGTTCTTCCGAAATTCAGAAAACCTAGAATGGATTGTAAATTCTTCAGCGTTTTTGGAGCTTGGAGTACAGCGCACTTCTCTAAGAAGTTGTCCGCTAGGCTTTTCCCTTCACTTGATAATTCGTACCCGGACTTTTTAAAGTTGAATTTGTAACCCTCTGCTGCGAACCCAAGTATAATGGTGTTCACTCTTTTCAAATGAGTATCCAAGTCGTCGTCTGTGAGATAAATATCATCTACGTAAGATAATGCTTCATCATCATAGATTTGTAGTAACTCTGTTACCCTAGCTGAGAATAGTCCTGGGCTGTTCTTGAACCCCTGTGGGAGTCGACAGAATTTTTTCTGCGACCCAAATGCGGAGAAAGCGGTCAAATATCTGCTTTCTGGTGCAATGTTTGACAAAAGAAACCATTAGATATGTCTAATGTCGTTTTATATTTTTTCCTAACTATGTTATTCATTAGGGCTGCACTATGCGAGTTTTGTACTGCAAAAGTTTTGCAACATGTATTAAGATGTCTGTAGTCCAAAACTAGACGATATGAATTGTCTGGCTTGGAGACAGGAAACAAAGGATTGTTCATTTGAGAGGTGCATGTTTCAATCACCCCCTGGTATTCAAGTTGATCTAAGATCTCCCTGACCTGTTTTTTAGCTTCTTGCTTTATGGGATACTGCCGTTGGGCAGTTGGTTCACTTTTTAGTTGGATTTTGTGAGGAGGTGAATCCTCATCCCATCCTACATGATTTTTATACAATGCAGGTGCCTGTGCTACTGCCCATTTCCGTGCATATGTATATTTTTTGTGAATCGGTATGTGATTCGAGAAGGCAGGCATAATCACTTCTTCGCCACGAGGGCACTCCCTGACAAACTCCGGGGGCCAATCTTTTTCAGCTAACAGAATATCATAGCCTTTTGAGAGCTTATCCCAAAATAGACCCTTAATTTTCCCAGTCTTATCACCCTCCATACGCAATGTTATTTCGTATATTTTATGGGGCTCGCTAAGTCTGGCGTCGGCAGTTTCAACCTGAATGTATTCATTCGTGTCCACTGTCTCCAGATGACTCATCAAGTTCTTTGCTTCTATACTGATTTCTGCTGCACTGTCCAACATTGTCAATGCCCACTCCCCGTTTTTCAACTGTGTCCTCAGTATTCTCAGCATGGTTGATTACTCTAATACTGGCTACCTTCTTTTTAGGAAATTGAGATTTTTTACTCTGAGCAGGTTCCTTGTCTTTGGACTTGGTGTGCTCTCCTGGGTCTGACCGTCCTCTTCTTTCCGAATTCTGTGGAAGAGATCGAGAGGGACGTGTATCAATACTTTGATATCTATCAGGTTTTTTCAGATTATCCCTATTTCTAAGGTTATATCTTTTCTCAGAGGGCTCCCTCTGGGGAGACTGGCGTTCTCGAATCGGAGTTCTTTCCCTCCGTCGAGGAGACCTTCCTCTGGACTGGAAAACTTTTTCCTTGGGAGTGGATTGTTTATTTCCATCCCAGCTCTTTTTAGGAGTGTTTAAATTATTTTTAATCAATAATTTTTCTGGACTTTCGAGCAGTTGGGGTTTTACTGGTTTCCCACCCAAGCTGTCTCTACCTAATTCTTCATAGCATTTTTCAATGATTTTTGCAAGCTCAACAGGATCTTTAATATCTGTTTCCCTCACCTTCTGGCGAATCGCCACAGATGCTGCTTCTCCTTTTATGTTGGCTAATAATATAGCCGAGACCTGCTTGAAGTCTTTCAGTAATTTCATACCTAGATTTAAAGCGGGCTCTGGACCGAATTCATTTTGAATCTGTTTTAGCACTTCTGGTATAACCGCCATAGACGGAACACCGTGTGTTTTTGTATAAATGGAAGCAAAGACTGTACCCCAAGTGTCGCAGTCCCCCACGTGTGGTGCGATTCCCATAGGAAGGCAGATGGTCAAGATTCTGTGTTTCTCAATAGGGGTAGTATCAGGAAATACTGCCTCTATTTGAGTGATTTTCTGTGCTAACCAGAAAGGAATTTGTTCCCGTTTTACGGGTGTTTTACCAAGACATGACTGTATGTTCTGTGGTGTAATTTTATTTGTGTTCCCCTGGTGAGGGGTCAGCTGGTGTGAAGTAACAGCTGGCTGGACTGTTGCAGTCCGCATTACATATTGGACTAATTGCCTATGTATTTTTATTAATGTGTTTAGCTGTACTAACAGCTCTTCTCTTGACATTCTTACAATGTCAGGATGTGGTGTGTAGCTGGCTAGAACCGGCCACGTTGCTCCTGGTCTACCTAGAGGACCGAGCCTAGTTATGTGATCATTGTGTTTTAGGGCGCCATTAAACCAGAGCAGGTGCTCTTGAAATTTAAGTGGAATTTCAATCTCCTCGAAAGGAGCGTACTCTTCCGGAGGTTTCTCTATTTTGTAATAGTGAAACTCTTGTGTTGTAGCGTTTGCCGCTGGAAAGTTTATCCATGAATAGAATACCTCTGTCTGCCGATACTCGTGAGCCTCTATCACGAAAATTACTGTACCACCTTGAGGTGTCAGTCCGTTTTCTGTAAGTTTTAACGTTATAGATCTTCTTAAGTTGACCGGGATGATTATAGCATCCGGGTCTGTGTATTCGGGACCTTGCTGAGTCGCATCTACTGCGGCCCCAGAGGTTCCGTTGTTTTCTCCTGGCATTGTTAAAATGCAAGGTTTGCAGAGTAGGTCTCCAAGGAGACAAAGATTAGGTGCACAATATTTTGGAACACTGTATCCTTCAACGTTGAATAAACCAGAGCTTTACATAGGAATCTCTTCCTACTAAGGTCGGGCGGATTTTAACCTTTCACCCACTCCAGACGTCTATTGGAGTATTTACGGGAGAAAGGGGTCTGTGTGAAATATGCACGACTGAGTTACTCTACTGTCTTGCGTTAGTTTATCGCCTTACCAAACGTTTGGGCGCCATGTAGTGTAGTTCCTAGTTTCCCACTAGGCCCTGCGCATTGGAATAACATAAACAGTAGTATCGACGTGGAACTGCGGATATTCCAGGCCTCCACTGACTATGCTAAACTTAATTGGGTTGTGTTACCAACTAGCTCAGAGGTCACTGGAAACTTTCTTCTCTGCATAGGAAGTGATCAGCTTCCCTGGCACAGACAAGAAGGGCTTCAGTTTTCCAACAACCGTGCAACATGACAACTTTGCTCCTCAGATCAAGAGTCGATCTCTAGGGTCGTGTGAAACAATAGACATGTATTTCACTCAGTCAGTCTAGTGCAGTTTATTTTCACGAGATGTAGAGAATAGAGAGACGGGCGTTTGTCAATAAAAGGTTAACATTTATTGCATAGTCTTTCTTCTCGTACAAGAGAAATGTATTGCCACAATTGCAATAATTGTTATTATAAAAAGTACGTACAGTAAGATAAGTATTGCGAAATAGAACTGTAAAAGCATTGATATGGTTTCTTAGCCATACAATGGTTTAAAAGTAATAAAACATATATACAGTCATATATACATTAGGCTAACATACTCAACTGGTGCTTCTAACTAAGCCTACCCCAGTGTGCCTGACCTAAGCCTAACACGTGAAAAGGGGAGTAAGTAAGTAGCTTTAAGTTAAGTTGGTTTTGCCAAGGTTTGTTTCAAGAATTCTCGTCTAAGGGTTTAGTCAACACCATACCTCTGAATAGAATGATGGAGGATTGGTATCTCCTTCAGGGGTCTCTCTCGATATCCCAGTCACCCGCGAGGGTAAACCGGAAGCGCCGGGACTGGATTTCTCTGCACGAGAAAGGCAGCGGCTTCTCTTCAGCGCGTCAAGGAAGGAGGGGGGACAGCGTCCGCGGGCAGCTGGAATCTGCTGGATGTCTTTGCAGAGGGACGGCTGTTCAGCTCCTTAAGCGTACTGCACCATAGTTCGCGCTGTAGCGGCGATAATGGTATCAGCAGCTTCACCACCACAGGATAGCAGGCTGCAGCGACAGAGTGCTAGATTTACTAACACGGGGTCTTGCAGGCAGCTGGCATCAGCAACAGTAGCTCTTCTATTGCTTAAGGCAACGTTGGTAATATTTATACCTGACAGGTGCCGGGTTTGACGCAAGTTTGCTGGACATAAGACGTCAATTAAAGATGTCACTAGGAAGTGATAGTTATCAGTTGCTCATTAGAGTTCCATTACTAATCAAAACACAGCAAGCGGGAATTTCCAGGTTTGCGGAGTTTTTATCTTGTTGAAGAACTCGGAGTGTTATCTAGGAATATCAGATAGTGACTACTGCTCTGTCATTGCACTAATTGGTCGCAAAGGAAGTGGCAGAGAGAACTATGCTGGAATGTGGCTCTGTTCGTGTGAGGCCAGAGATGACTTTTCGGAAAATCGCACTTGAACGGTTATGCCAATATAGGGAATAAATGGATTTATAGCCGAATAGGGGCATAAGGTCACAGTATCGATCAGGAACCTAGATAAACACGCAACAATGTCACACATATATGCAAGGAAGAGGAGGGGAAGACAATGTCGCCCCTCTCCAAAACCATCGTAAGGCCCTCCGTCCTGTCTCGCACCGCAACCTGCTCTGTCACGGATGCAGCAAACCACTGTGCCCGACCCGAAACCAGGACACTGAAACTTTTGCGACATTTCGTAACAGAAAATGCCATCCCGGGAGGCCAGACAGGATGCTATTCCCACTCAGTTTCGCCCAATTATGCACAACATGCACGAGAATTTGCATACTGCTAAACGTTTGGAACACCCTTCCATCTCTCCCACATGTCCGTAAATGTGGAGCACATCCCTTTATCCCAGTGCAGTGCTTAAACGACAAGGTCCTGCCAGTATTCCTTCCGCCCTCAGTTTGCCAGCGTAAAACCAGCGACTCTGCCGGAACACAACCAGGTACCTTTGAATGCTTACAACCTCTAATCCGATGCGCTATCCATTGCACCATGAAGCAGCCGACAGCGATGACATACCCCAGTGAGTGCGCGGGCAGTTCGATAACCCATGCATTGCGTCTATTCTGGGAGGCGGGACTGCAATTCCCAACCTGCTCGCTATACCAGCCAATGTGAGGCGGTCACCAACAACCGGGCTACAGAAACTGCAAAAGATCTGGTAACAAGCACGGGGGACGGGTCATGGCCTCTAGCTTGGCGCCGGAACCCGGAGTCCTTCGGTAGGAGCATGGAGAAAAAGAACCTGGGACCAGGGAGATGTACCAGCCCACCCTCGTGGCAAACTGCAGCCCCGGCAATTGCCAGGCGTTGGATGCCATGAATATTATAAAAGAGGGGGGGCTACGACTCACCACCGGGTACAACTCCAGGGAAACACGACCAAATGGCGCCAGGGCACGCCCAGTGAAGTGTGCATTCTGTATCCAGTGACATTTGAGCATGCATACCGTTAAAACAAGTAAAACAAGCGAGGTACCGCAAAGTCAGCCGCGTGTTTACTTTCGCATCGCCATAGATGAGAGAGAAAAAAAAGTGCGTAGGAAGTAATGAAGGAGAGAGTATTAGGCCACCGGTAAAAGATCAAATCCCGGTGGGCATGGCCAAAAGGAGACAAAGCGGCAACAAGGAGGGAATAAGAAGCCTCCTTTACAATGAGAAGCCAGCATTTTGCATGCAAGATGACACAAACCAATCAAAAAGATGGGCAGGCTTCAACTTCGCATCCGAGAGTTTTGGAATCTGTGTTGATTCCAAGAAGCCCTCGAATGACGAGTGCAGCGCATGCGCGCTGCTTTCACCAGCTGAGACCTAAAAGGGGAGCAAAGCACTTTACATGAGCAGAGGCAATCATGTTCTTTGCTTAGCATTATTATATTTTTTTAACTGAAATTAACTCTCGAAGCGGGCGTTTGAACAAGTAAGGCAAAGAATCAATGGCACTGAAGTCAAGAGAATATTCTGCATGCATGCCATTGTCATTGCTTATTTTCCCTGCCCAGAACAGTAAGCCAGTGAAGGCCACTCCACCTTAAACAGGGCAGCACAACTATCGCTGTGACCTGGAGGCCCAGTGGCAGATGACAGTCAAGTCAAGGGTTTCAACTGGTAGAGCCAGCGCAGGCTTCAGCAGTGGAAACCCGTCTCTTGCATTGGATACTGCTGTATTTGCATGGCCAAACACAAGCTGCTCCCTTGTGCTGGCAGAAAAGGCCAGGCTTAGGCACAGCTCATGTGGCATGTGCTTCTTCTTTCTGCCTAAAATGTAGGTCGATCTGACCTTTCTACTCTTGGATCTGTAGGGGACCACAGTATTTTCATTTAAATCAGCAAATTCTATTCTCTTTTTCAATTGATCAATTTAACCTTTTATTAACCCCTTCCATGCTGATGACGAACCCCAGCCGTCATGCACTACGGTGCTCGTGTGCTAATGACAGCTGGGGTTTGTCACGGCCCGCCCCTGTTCGTGTTGTTTACAGCACACCAGGGGAATCGCGGCCGCATGGAAAGGGTTAAATAAAGGACTAATTAGTTAAGTTATGCTTCCACGTCAAATCCAAAATTCCAGTTGGCTGCTTGCAGGTTCTTTTACTAGCTCCTGTTGCAACAAATAGGCTCTGGAATATTGAGCTATATAAATCCAGGGAGAAAAAAAAATGATTTTGAACTGGTTGAAGAAAAACACCAGATAAAATAAATACATAAACAGCCCCAGTTTGAACTGGAATCAACTCTGATTTTCTACGAGGCACGCCAGTATGAGTCCAAAAACATCTAAATGAGTCCAACAGAAACCACTTGCAACCGGTCAGTTGCAATTTGCACCAAGGCACATGAACAAGCCACCAGGAAGATTAGCATATGTGAGCTTCACTAACGAAACTCCAGTAAGTACTTGAAAGAGTAACAGGGAGTAAAAAAAAAAGTGTTTTCTTTCTCTGGTCATGGTGGCTTTTTTTAACAAATCCCCGAGATTAAATCAAACATCTCGCAGAGGACAAAAAACATTGCCAAGCCAACAGGTCTGGCGGTGGCTGTCAGACTTTTGGCTATGTCAATGCTTGTTTTGTAATTGTTTTTGTAAAACCCTGTTGTTGGGAGTGTTGCTGGGCCCTTGATAATATAAAAGAAGAATACACTGGCTGAAATCAAAACTATTTCTGGTCTTAAAAGGGCACATCTTGCTATAGTAGTCCTTGGCCCTTTGTGTGTGGATGTGCTCTTTAAAGAATATCATCACTCACAGTGGAGTTAACGAAGGCTGAAGGGGGCCGACCCCTTGCTCCATGTTCTATGCTGCAATGGTGGAAGAACAAGCAACAGACCAATGGATGAAGACGGATGGCGAAAAGTCCCTATATGAATATTACATATATAATGTTATTAAAAGCAAAATGATTTGGCTAATGCGAGACCTACAAAAGATGGCAGGAGCGCTTGAATTACCCATAACCAGTAGTTGCTTTGATTGCATTCCATTCCATCTTATTTTTTTGGTCACTGTGTAGCATTACAGTGCAACTCACTTCTGGCCCTTGTTGTATCATGCTTTTAAATTGCATGTATAGTTGTTAATATGCATTATACCTTTAACTCCCGTGGGTGAACGAATGTAGAATGTGTACTAGATATGTGTGTTCCAGTTCTCTGGGGAGTTGTTGGCTGTACCAGGAACTGTGAGCTGTTTAACCTGGCGTTCGCCTGCTTTTCCTATATTTATAATTATATACCAATAAATGTATTTTAACTTCCGCATTGCCTTCATCCCTTCACTTCAGCCCTGCAGCAAACTACTTGGCCACGTCTCCTATGAACCGAATTCAAGGGACCCCATAAACACCTTACCTGCGTGATAAACTCCGCTCAGTGCATTTGTAAAGCCCCCTCTCAGTGTCGCGTTGCACAGCCGCGGAGACATGCTTTACGGCTGGCTGGCGCTGCGTGTATCCCTCCGCCAGCCTCACAGGCGGGCGGCTGGAGCGGTAGATAATGGCGCTCAGTCTCAGGGGCCCCAGAGGCAGCCGGCTCGGTGCTCGGAGTCTGGAGCGGTGCTTAAGCAGAGCGCGTCCCGCTAATAGTGCTTGAGAGGCCCGGAATCGATGGCGTGATTGTCTCTTCGTCGGGGGTGACACGAGAACAAGCGCGCTCCTGGCAGCGAGCCCCATAGGGCTGTTACGGTGAGAAATGGGAGAGCTGCAGAGTTTCTGACACCAAGTGTCACCCTGGGAAGTTCTTGTTTGCCACACGTGTCACACAAAAAAAATTTGCTTGTGAGTTTGTCAGTTCACGAATAAAAGGCGTATGAAGCTTTCAGGTAAGTTTCCCATTTATTCGCCGAATAAACAGAAGAAGCAGGAAGATGGTTGTGGTCCTGGACGACACTATAGGGTACAAAGGTGTGAATAGGGTCTCCTGTTTATTCCCCTTAAGGTCCTTCTGTTTAATAGGGTTTAGAGATTACTGTCAAATGTACCGTGTTTATGTAGGCAGGCGTCTCCTTGAATGGTGAGCAATCTCCCTGATTGGCTCAGAGTATTGACGCTTCCCAGGAAATAATCTAGCCATTATTACCAAATCACCCACCGTCCTTGCAACAGTCCTAGCACCACAGTATGTACATGAATATGTACCAAGCTGTTACACCGCACACAGAGTACATGAATACTGAGAAAGGTATGATGCAGCAGCAAGCAGTGGTGAACAGCTCAGAGACCACCAGCACCAAACGACGCAGAGCAGGAGTCACCCATCAGAAACTCAGAAATAATACAGAAGGCAAATATTAGGGTCCAAGTAGCAACACAACAGATAATAGACGAATCCCTGCATCTCCATCCTAGGAGGGAGTCAATTGACAATTGGACACTTCGCCTACTGGTGGGGGAGTGGCCACAGAAAGAACACATGTTATCTAGACAACCATTTTGAATCAACAACTAAATGACAACAGTAGGCCAACCAACCAAGCCAGAGGAAACAAATGGTACAAACAAGACCACTGTATTACAAAGGCGGCAGTAAGAGTTAGAGACATATATAGAGCCCTATCAATCTCAAGGCTAGGCCTCAAGGAGTCCGTAAGGGACTGGGGAACTACAAAGAAACCCAAAGAACCAGAGGTCAACCAATAACCTGGTTGAGCTGGAAACCTAAAGAACCACAGGTACAAAACAGGCCCTGACTTCACCCACCCGACGAGCCAAAGAAACGGACTCAGAAACAATCCTGCCACTGAAAGATGGCGCAGAGGATTCTACTGAATATATGAAAAGGGGTATCTGAAAAGCCCACAGGGCCAAAGCGAGACCCCACACAGGCACATGTGAACGCAGAACAGGCCTGTGATCTGCTAAACTAAAGGTGAGCCGAGGAGGCCAATGGCAGAAGCAAAGAGAAAACTAAGCACGAACTTGGCCCATGACAGAAGCACTGAAGAACACAAAACCAAGGATAAAAACCCTGACACAAAAGGCAAGAACATGCAAGGAACCACACTGTCTGGGATGTGAGCCCTGATAAGAATACCTGGAGGAAATGAGACCAGTGGGTAACACAGGACTACATGACAGAAAGCCAACGGCCCAGACTGAGTAAACCGCCATCACCCAGAAACACCCTCACTGCCAGAACACATGCTGACCAATCGCCAAAGCCCCAGAGAGAAGATAATGCTGTCAATCGCAGTTAAATTAGCCAATGGCTAAAGGATGCTGGCTCACTTCCCCATGCTGTATGCTGTGATTGGGGGAAAAACGTGAATGTTACAACAGTAGACCAATGAATGAAGGGGACTCGCTGAAAGCCTATATACGTGTATTATATATATAATTTTTTGTAAAGTCAAGATGTCTTGGCTAATGCCAGATCTAAAAATGAGAATGTGCTCAAAGCAGTTGGGTCCCCTACATCAAAAGAGATAATTATTTCGCAGACTGCTTCATATCACCTACAACTTGTCCACAAACTTGCACCATTCCTTCGTTGTTGCATTCTGATGACAGTGCTGTTTTTCGAGTGCTTTGGCCCATAAGCAGGATCAAAATAATAAGTTATCACAGCATTAAGTGATGGAGACGGAAGCCTTTCAAGAGCAGGATACAGCCGCACTGGCAAGACAGCGCCCGGAAGTTTGCACTGCTGCTGCTCACAATGTCCTCCATCTCTGTGGCAGAGGGCAACCCCGCTGGTCGTATTCTAGAACATTCTTCAAACGTTATAAAATCAGAAGCTCAACTCTCAAACAATACTTTTGTAAAGACGGACTACAATGAGACTAAATCGCTCAAAAATGGTCATTAGGTCATTAAGTGGACTGTTTTTTGTGCATGTTTTTCAGTGCGTCCTACCACCCGTATTAACATCGAAGGACAATGCAATTGCAATTTGCAATGATAAAATATTGTAATAATATTTTTTTCTACTACCCCTAACGAAAATATGGTCAGCCGTTTGATCAGCGCGGTCACGTAGAATGCTCTTTCTCCAGCATCTTCACCCAGTTACAGCATCTGATGTCCAGATTTCTAGCCCCTAGCGCCCACGCCTGTATTTCAACACTAGTCGACAAAGGGGCATATTACCAATGCAGGCGAAATTAAATTATCACCACTTTTGCGTCCGTTTTCGGCCGAAAACAGCGATAATTTCACCGCCCTATTAGCAAGCTGTCGCTAACATCAGTTAGCGACAGCTTTTAGGTGATAGCGAGCGGTTTGGGGTCGCTTTGCATGTCAGCGATATTTATCGCTAATGACATGCAAAGTGGGCGTACCCAACCTGTTAGCGACTGAAAGCAGTCGCTAACATCGCTATTGCCTATTATCAACGCCGGCGTAGCGATTAAAAAATGTGCGCTGAGCGCGAATATCGCTGAAAACTAACGCCTGCTCAGACCACTTCGTAACCTGTATATCCAATGGGAGTTGGATATTCAGGTTAAAACCTTATTGGCATTAATGCCTGAATATCTCTGGATTCCCAGCGATATTCACGCATTTCGCCGCTATCGCCGGATATTTTATCGCATTGGAGATAAACGCTCCTGATAGCACGTTATCTCTGCGATAAAATCCGGCGATACGCGGCGATAAAAAAATGCAGCTAAGCTTATTTAGAGATAAATATCGCTAGTTGTTGATATGCCCCCCGAAGTCCAGCCCAGCATCGCTGCAGGTTCAAGTTGAAACCATACCCTGGTATTTTAATAGGAATAACGTGATGTTTTAAAAGCTGAGCCAGCCTCCAAAACGGTGAAAGAAATATGTCTCTCTTCAAAAATATTTTTAAACTGTTACTAAACCTTACTGAAAGTGTTTCTAATTTTTGTGCCACAAGATAATGTCTCCTAGCTGACGTCATAATGGTGAATGAGTTCTATAGCTACGTGCAAGGTGAAACACTTGAAACTCAATAGTATCAGTCGATAGTTCTGGTTTGTGTGTCATGCAGAATACACAGTGGTAATGTATTTGTCAAGCCATAGGGCGGCATAGTCTGTGACGGAAAAGTGATTCATCGCTAAAGTTATACAAGAGTATTCAGCTTAACGTTCGACTAATGTAGGACATATGGGTTGGAATGTTTATCTATGGTTGGTGCAGGAGGGGTGACCTTGAGGAACAGAAAACCTATGTTTGTTCCTGCAGAGACTGAAGCTTTTGTAGATGCGAAGTCTACCCCTGAGATTGGAAGTTTGCATCACAATGTGTTTGCACCCACTTAAGTGTATTTGTAGGACTTCATGGATTATTTAAGCACTGGGCTCGCGCTGGTCGAAGTTGACTGACCTGGTTGTGTTGTGACATTTCTTCCTTGAGGTACTTCGCCAAAGGGCATACAAAGCATTTGAAAGTGACCAGATGATTTTGAATTTGACCATGCCACTTATGGATGGCCAATTGAGTCTTCCGTAGTCTGTTCCAGTGTGCCATCTTTCTCACAGTCGAGTGGTGAGCTCAATCGTTGTGTTCTTTACTTTCTGTTGCTGGTCTAAAATGCTGGTAATACGTTTTGTGGTCATTATGGAACCTAATACTATTATATGGTTCATAGGGGGAGAGGAAGAGAGATTCATTGAAACTCTCAAGAGGCTTATTTAAGATGTGAAGTGGGTGGCCTACCAGGTTGCCAGGTTAGCAAAGGCTCTGGCCTCCCCTTCCTTGATGGGGGATCACCCACCAGAGTTAGGGGTCCCTGCCTCTTTAATGAATACAATGGTGGGGGCTCTATTTTATTTATCTATTTATTTTTATTTGAAAGGTTTTATATAGCGCTGGCTAGACCCGGGGGGTTTCAGAGCGCTTTACATGAGAAGAAGCATTCAAAGAAACACAGTTGTTCTGGGTTAACAAAAACAAGCAAGTACATCACACCTTGAATTAACAAGCAATGAAAATGCAATAGGTCTCGCCTTTTATTAAGTTAAAGCCATTTTCTTTGCTATACAATAGCATTAGCAAAGCAAATGGCTTTAACTTAATCAAAGGCAAGACCTATTTTATTTTCAATTTAAGGTCCTCTGCACGGTACACAAGGATCTTTATGGAGGTGGGTCGGTGGAGATCCAGAGGCTGTTCTCCAGGTACTCTCCCACTAGAACACTTAGATCCTCAAACTCGGGCCTTGCTAGCACCCCCAAAATACGTAGAGTGAGGTGGGGGGGGGGCAGAGTCTATTGTACTGTGCATCTAAGCTCTGGAACCAAATGCCATCCACCTTGGGGCTCCAACCCAATCGGATGATCTTCAGGAAATCGTTGAAGACTTCGCTGTTCCTGTCAAACTAAACTTCTGAGTCTACAGCACAGTCTCCCTGCGCATACACTTAGCGCCAAGACGCCACGGCATTTGAGCGCTCTAGAAATAACTATCCTATCCTATGCTATTCTATGCCCCTATGGGGTCAATCAGCTTCCAAATGAGTGAGTAGGTTTTAAAATGGGAAGTAGTCGGGCCCATTGGATACAGTTTCGTCTGTAGGACCTGGTATCCTGAGTTCAAATCCCAGCTTCCCCACTTAACCAAAATGTGTTATCTGACACAAATCACTGTGGATCTGAGGACCTGATTTCCAAAGGGCGTCTGCCCACATGGCAGAGTCTCCGAGCCCCGGGCGGAATCTATGCTGTGAGAATTCTCATTGGGGGTCTCCACCACCAGTGTAGGGCCCCTTTGTGACTCAGGCTCTGAGTCACAATAGTTTTTGCGGTTTCACCAGTAACAGCAAAAGTTTTAGTTTGTATTCAGAGTTCTAAGAGAAAGTTTTGGAGTTTTTTGACTTCTTATTCCACACACAATTGGGAGAAATCACCAAGTCGATGCACTTTCTTTTTTTTTTATTTCAAAATACTTTAGTGATTTTCACAAGGTATACAGAAGCATATAGCGGGGTAAGCATAAGGTATCCAAGGTAAAGTTTTACAAATGTATTCATAGAGTGAGGGTAATGCGCCTTTATGGATAACAACAAGTCGATGCACTTTCATAGTCATGAATTCAGATTATAGATTTGAATATAGTGGTTCCCACTATAGGCTATGAGGCGACAGCGTGGCCATTGGAAATGGACAAAACATACACAAAATTGTAATTTTGTGAGTAGCCACACACATTAGCAGTGTTTTTCACCCTATCTTGACCCTTAATCCCGCTTATGAAACTTGTTTGACTAAAGGTAAAAATAGGGTGGGCAGGGTCCCATCAACCTTCTATACGCCCTGCAGTGTGGAAGATTTCTCAACCTGGAAAAATAGTTTGCACCTGCTGAAATAAACCTGTTTTCATGTATGTATACGTTGCATAGGAGTAAGTATGAGGGACTGGGTCTATGTGTGACTTGTGCAGATTTAACCACTTACTTCGGAGTCTCTTTGTGAAGCCACGCATGTGTGGAAAGATTCTCAGACTGTAGACATACGGTGACGTGTCCCAGACTTACACACAGTTTGGTGAATCTGTCCATTTTCACTGTGTGCTTCAGTTCTCTTTACCATTGAACGTTGCAAATGCTTTGGAACAGGCTAACTCCTAGCATTAGGTACTGTGTGTAAACTGCTCCTCTAAAATCAGTAGAATGAGCATTTTGGTTTTAAATGTCCGTTCAAGAAGTTACCTCAAGACACAGTAACTTTTCATAAGGTAGAGCCCAGGCTCTGTCCAAACCGAGCGTGCCTACCTCTGCCCCTTCAAACACATTGGCTCAAACCTATTGTGCTAATATTGTGCATAAAGCGCCTTTGAAGCCAATTCTAAGCACTTCTCACAAATCCGACTTTCAAATTCACGGGGGTAAAGAGACTGATCAAACGTCACAAAGTGAGTGTCAAGCGGCAAAGCGCGAGCCTTCATTCTAGCTGTGAGCCGCAAATGCCCGCCAAGAGCCGTGAGGAGATAGCAACCCCATAAGATAGTAGGGAGGAGGGAGCACCCTCAAGGCGCCCAACACCACTCTTGGTCCACGGCCGCACCCCCATGACCATACCAGCGGGCCGTGCCCGACCATGCTGCTTCCCCGGCAACACACACACCACCAGGCCAAAGGGCTCTGGAAAACACGGGCCCGAAACCCCACACCCAGCACACAACCCATGCGACCAGGCTCTAACACAAGGTCGGAGCCACAGACCAAAGGTGAAAGACCTGGGGGTGGGGGAGCGAACTTGCCAACACTCACGGAAAGTGAAAATATAAGCAAAATATTAGCACAAACAGGTCCAGTCCACGATGGAAGGGAGCTCCTACCAAAGCAGTCAAAGAGAGAACAGACGAGAAAGCCAATGGAAGATGGCCACCTGAGTGGTGGCAAAACCATGCAGAGGCCAATAGTTTGGCCTGCCCTCCTCTGTGGTCCCACCCGTATCCGGCACAAACTGAGACACCCTTTTGCCGTTATGCAATCCTGCTAACAGAGTATAACGACAAAGTATAGACCCATGCATGTAAGAAAAGCACTCCGTGGCACAACTGGGCACAAGAGGAAAAGGCCTAAACAACTCCCAAAACCAAAGATGGTGACCAGTGCACCCTCAACACACCCGGGCTCTTCCGCCCACACACCCCGATCTCAAGTCGCCGGATGACACATCCTGGAAAACCTAAATGATCAATGTCACAAATTTATGCAAGGAAGAGGAGGGGAAGCCAGTGTCCCCCCTCTCCAAAACCATCGTAAGGCCCTCTGTCCTGTCTCGCACCGCAACCTGCTCTGTCACGGATGCAGCCAACCACTGTTCCCGACCCGAAACCAGGACACCAAAACTTTTGCAACATTTTGTAACAGAAAACGCCACCCCCGGGAGGCCAGACACCCGTCCCCTCCTCCCACTCAGTTCCGCCCGATTATGCGCAAAAGGCACAAGAATTTGCATACTGCTAAACGTTTGGAATGCCCTTCCGTCTCTCCCACATGTACGTAAATGTGGAGCACATCCCTTTATCTCAGTGCAGCGCTTAAACGACAAGCCCCTGCCAGTATTTCTTCCGCCCTCAGTTTGCCAGCGTAAAACCAGCGACTCTGCCGGAACACGACCAGGTACCCTTGAATGATTACAACCTCTAATCCGCTGCGCTATCCATTGCACCATGGAGCCGCCGACAGCGATGACATACCCCAGTGAGTGCGTGGGCAGTTCGATACTAATAGGCTGAATTCCCGGTGATAACCCATGCATTGCGCATATTCTAGGAGGCGGGACTACAATTCTCGACCTCCTTGCTATACCAGCCAATGCAAGGCGGCCACCAACAACCGGGCTACAGAAACTGCAGAAGATCTGGTAACAAGCCCGGGGGACGGGCCATGGCCTCTAGCTTGGCGCCGGAACCCAGAGTCCCCCGGTAGGAGCACAGCGAAAAAGAACCCGGAACCAGGGAGCTGTACCAGCCCGCCCTCGTGGCAGACCGCAGCCCTGGCAATTGCCAGACATTGGATGCCATGTATATTATAAAAGGGGGGGTTACGACTCACCACAGGGTACAACCCCAGGGAAACATGACCAAATGGCGTCAGGGCACGCCCAGTGAAGTGTGCATTCTGTATCAGTGACATCTGAACATACATACCGTTAAAACAAGTAAAACAAGAGCGGTACCGCAAAGTTAGTCATGTGTTTACTTTCACATAGCCAGAGCTGAGAGAGAAAAAAAGTGCGTAGGGAGCAACGAAGGAGAGAGTGTCACGCCGCCGGTAAAAGATCAAATCCCGATGGGCGTGGCCAAAAGGAGACAAGGCGGCAACAAGGAGGGACTAAGAAGCCTCCTTTACAATGAGAAGCCAGCGTTTTGCATGCAAGATGACGCAAACCAATCAAAAAGAAGGGGTGGGCTTCAACTCCGCCTCAGAGTTTTGGAATCTGTATTGATTACAAGAAGCTCTCGTATGACGAGAGCAGCGCATGCGCGCTGCTTTCGCCAGCCGAGACCTAAAAAGGGGCAAAAAGCACTTTACATGAACAGAGGCAATCATGTTCTTTGCTTAGCATTATTATTTTTTTTTTTACTGAAATTAACTCTCGAAGCGGGCGTTTGAACAAGTAAGGCAAAGACTCAATGGCACTGAAGTCCATAGAATATTCTGCCTGCATGCCATTGTCATTGCTTGTTTTCCTTGCCCAGAACAGTAATGTCTTGGGAGGCTGTCCATGGCAGGAAAATCCAGTGAAAGCCACTCCACCTTAAACAGGGCAGCACAACTATAGCTGTGACCTGGAGGCCCAGTGGCGGATGACAGTCAAGTCAAGGGTTTCAACTGGTAGAGCCAGCGCAGGATTTCAGCTGTGGACACCCTTCAGTCCCCTCACTTCAAAATGGCTAGTGAAACTCCTGGCTGGTAGAAGGGGCTTCCCTGTTTGTGTTCAGTCTTTTTTGTCATATTCTGGAATGACAGTGGCGGCCGGCACAGATTGGGATGGCGAGGCGGGGGAGCGGGGGAATGTAAAAAAAACGTATTTTATCTCCGTCAATCCTCCGTGTTAGACTTGGGCCGAAACATGAAACAGGAAGCACCCAGGAAGCACCCAGGCTCGACTGACCAGCGTTGCGATTGGTCTGAGCACTGTGGTTCGGCGCTCAGACGGGAACTTGGGGCCTGGGCATGTTCTCCACCCAAACATACAAAGTGCGCATGACTGTTTAGCCGGCCCGAGAGGGCCGGCAAACATATAGGCACACTTGGAATGGGCAAAACACTCCTTCCCTGCCCTTCTCTGAGAGCAGAGTAGCCACGGCCGCAAATCAACATGAACAAATAAAGTGGGGTGACGCTCCGCCTTAGCGGAGGAGACACCACGGTTGCGTGATTCCTGAGGGGCATAGACCTTTAGAAATAGATTTGCATATTCTCAGTATTGAAAGGAAAGCTCAGATTTTGTTTTCAATGAAGTTTTACAACGAGAAATGTGATTGATGAATAGGATGTGCGAGAAGGAAGAGCATCTTTGAACTCTGCATGCAACAAATACTGAACAAGATGCAAAGTATGACCTGTTGAGGCTAAAATAGAAAGGTTTGAACCGGTTGAGGGTCCACTAGGTGAAACACTTAGTCAATGAGGATAAATATGGACGATGTTACCTAGGCTGAGAAGTCAAGGAGCACTAGCACAGTGGTAGAATTAGAATCAGCATTCATTTTAGCCAGGATGTTGCACAAAATCATGGTTTCAGTGGCATGTCTGCAATGCATTGGCAAATCATATTCTTGTGTAACCTATCCTGTATCCGAAGGACGCTCTTATATCCATTATCAGAGATACTGTCTATTTTTTAGATAAGGATTCACTAACATTTTTTAATTAATGATACACTTTTAATGTCCTGTTTCACACTTTCCCATATATTGTTAGAATACTTCTTGAAAAAGAAATTTAATGAACCTGTATCTCATGTTAAAGTCTACTGGGGCATTAAGATATCGTTGTAGCTTCTACTCTGTTGCACCTAGAAGATTTGCTACCCATCAACAATTTTTACTGCTTCAGTACATGTTTACTGTAAGTAAGCTTTGAATGATGCCTTGTCGGCCAAGACGGCCTGTAACCTATTTATTATTAAAACAGGTTAATAAGAAAGTTGTGCTTTCAGGGTATGACCTACCTGGTGGACGTCTACCACAAGAAAGGTGATCACATTTATGATTGAATTTAGTGTAACGATTCACTGACAAATCTTTCACAAAATGTCATTTTTTTATCGTTAGATATTCTCTCCATCAGCCCAAGAGCTATAACGGGTAGAGTTTTCGGAACTAGTCCTACCATTTTCCAAGTTGATGATAAACATTTTGTCTTAATATTTTGTAAGCAGCAGTGGCGGCTCCTCCGCGAAGGCAGAGGAGCATCACCCCACTGCTGCAAAGCAATTAAAGAAAGAACAAATTCAATGATAATAACTCAAGATTATTATCATTGTATTTGTTCCTGCTGCACAGCTTTTCGGGCATGCGGTGCTGCTCTGCTCTCAGATCAGGAGAGGAGTGGTTTGCCCACTCCTAAGTGCACATGACTGTTTGGCCGGCCTTCTCGGGCCGCCCAAACCAGTCATGCGCACTTTGTACTTTCTCCATGCAGGCTGGATTACAGACTGAGTGGAGAACATGCCTAAGCCCCCATTCCCAGCCTTAGCACCGATCCATGGTGCTCAGACCACTCACAACGCTGCATTGCAGCGCTGTGATTGACTTCGGGGAGGGAGCCTGGCTGCTTCCTGTTCTAGCCCCGGGGAGGAGAGACTGAGATGGCGCGGAAGAGAGCGCGAGCAGGTACGTTTTCTTCATTTTTTTTTTTACATCCCCTGATCAGCCCGACCTCTCTCCCCTGGCCCGCCCCGCCACTCCCAATCTGTGCCGGCTGCTACTGGTCAGCAGAACAAAGGTATTTCAGCTGTAGACACTCTGCACCCTTACAGCCGATTAGACCATAGTCGCATTACGTACACATCTTCAGCATCTATCTTCACAGAGCATACTAAAGCTTTAACAAACACGGACAAACCCAATAGGTTTGCTATGCTTGCGTAGAGAGGCACAAAACTTCAGGCACCTACACATGCAGAGCACTCCTTCATGAACATATCGATACAAACCAACATAAAGATATATACGGTTCATGCGAACAAGCAAATGTATAGATACATATGCTGCATGTAGTCTGACATAGGTACATGTTAATATAGCTCCTTTTCTGTCAAAAGCGCCTAGAGACCTGACGGTGAGTTGGTGCTATACAAGCTGTAGATAACAATAACAATACAGATTCACAGACCTACTGGTAGGTTTGCAGACAGACCAATAAACACATAGGCTTCCAGAGACCAACAGATGTGCTGACATTCACACCATATATGCGAACAGGCTAGCAAACATACAGGCACCAATCTGCCTTGGCCAACAGATTTACAACCATTTGTATGTACAAACCTACAGTCATGCAAAGCCCTATTTAGTAAGAAGTATAAGGTGATGTACATCAAGGAAGCACAGTGTGGTGTGCATTGAAAAGCACCGGAAGATGTGCAGCAGATGAGCTCAGACTGAGGAGCATCAGAAAAGCACAGGTGGCATGCTCGAAGGAAGCATGGAGTTATATAGCTTTGGGGAGCACTGGGTGGTGTGCCTCAGGGGAGCATTAAGTGTTGTGTATCAAGTGGGCATTGAGAGCTTTTTGTGAGGAGAGCACAGATTCATGTGCAGCAGGGGACAAAAGGACATCGTTTCAGTGCAATAAAACCAAGGAAATCTGTAGCATTTGTGATTACACCTCAATCTGTGAAATGTTTACTTTACCAGGTTTACTTTTTTTCTTACACAAAACATACATTTTGGGCTTACCTTGTTGTCAATTTCACTTATATTTATGTTCATTTTGTTTTTAAATGACGTATTTTTCCATCGACATTTTACAATGGTATAAATGAAATAGCAAATTTGCTACATGAAACGTTTTATTAACTATTCTGGCAAATGTTTCAATTTTGTTTTTACATTCCCATTTAGACAAGAAGGGCACATGCAATAAATTGTACTAATGGGCTGTTCAAGTAAATAACAGTGATACGCTGAAGCATGTCGACATTGAGGAATTGCTTATCAGGCTGTTCAATAGTAATATGCAAATTGAGAATGACAATAAATTATCAACTCGAGAATGGATTCCATGAGGCCAGAATCCATGTTCACAATGAAACGACAGGTGGCTTTTTTGCACGGTACAGCAGATAGACTACAATACTGAGTTATCCACGCGCAAATCCTGCAATCCCTCACAGCTGTCCAAGGCGTAGACTTTTATTCACATTATTCATATAAATCTAAACAACCACTACGGGCTTGGATTAAGTATTACTTGGATATATATCAATATTTATAGCAACAGATTTTGCCACATACAGAAATCAAAGGCAGTAAGAAAATTAGGCATAACTTTATAATTGATTTCAGCTTTGCGATACCCATGTACTTATATTTGTTGGCCGACTCGGTCGACCCACTCAGCTGTGCACATTGTGCCAGCAGGCCACAACGCGCTACAGCAAACATTGCATTACTTGAAATATAGGGCACTGCATAGCGCACCGGCCCACCAAGGTACCTGAACACAGGCATCCTCCCAAATAGTCCACACAGTTCATACGTTTGCGGGATAGGGCAGGGCAAGACCACCGTCAGGTCAGTCCTGTTACCTGCGCCTACCCTCGGCAGTAGAGTCCAGGACCACCTGCAGGTCAGTCCCCTCACCACCTATACAATGGAAATGTACATTGGAAAGGCAGGGAGGGGACTGACCTGCTGGTGGTCCTGGACTCTACTGCCAAGGATAGGCAAAGGGTTAGGACTGACCTGCCGGTGGTCCTGCTACTGCCTTATCCCGCAACATATGGACTGTGTGGACTATTTGAAAGGAGGCCTGTGGTCAGGTACTTCGGTGGGCCGGAGAGCTATGCAGTGCACTCTATTCAAGTAATGCAATGTTGGCTGTATCGCGTTGGGGCCTGCCGGCACAAGGTGCGCAGTTGAGTGGATCGGCCGCTTCGGCCAACAAATTTAAGTACATGTGCAAGGCTAAGCTGAAATCTATTACAATGATGTGTCTAATTTCCTTACTGCATTTGACATATGGAGATTGCAAAGTCTGTTGCTGCAAATGTGATATTTATCCAAATAATGCTTTACTCGTTTTCTCCCGTAGTGGTTGTGTAGATTTATATGGTTAATGTGAATAAAAGTCTAAGCCTTGACAACACAACCGATTCCGGTCATTCTTGGCCTCAAAGAAGCTGGGAAGTGTAAGAAGAGTGAGAGAGCGAGTGTTTCCTTGTGCGCGTACTATGCAAACTAATATATTATGGTTAACAGGTAGGCCACCTGTTAACCATAATTATGACTTTGCAGTGGTGGTGACTTTTAGTCATGTGTTAGCACAAGTTTCCTAAATCAACTCCCAATCATATGACTGGACTTTCTGGAAAGGGCGGCCCAATTCATCTGCAACCATGTTGGTCAAGTTCTATTATTCATGTCCTCGCCCTAACTGCTCGTAATAATGGCAATCTTCAGCTCCATGTTCAAAGCCTTTTTCCAAGTTTCTACATCCAGATGGGGCCAGAATCAAATACAGCAATTGAGATTGGGCCCATGCAGGACTATCGCCCAAAATATGGAAGGAATTCCGCATTGAGGAACTTGTTTAATGAACATTTTTAGGTCGCGTACAGGACGATCTTTTCAGGACATACAACAAGTCACCTCCATCCTTCTTTGTAAGGCACTGTGCAGGACACAAAATCTGAAATTATCCCTTGTCAAAAGTAAGGAGTTCATGGATGCCAATTCTTAACACTTTTAAGCTTCTCTGCATTCTTCTCCCATTCTGCATCTACTAATAGTAGAAGAATACAAAGCAGAAACAAGAACTTCATGGAGTAGAGTTGAGGTCAATGCTGTAGGCATTTCAGTGTAAGGCCACATTTTGATCAGCTAGTTAGCCCTCCTCGGCTGAAATAATGTTCCCCTTCAATATGCTTACCGCCTGACCTTACCCGTAGTAATAGAAGTGGCAGTGCTTAATTACGCAGAAATGTATCTGATGAAATTTCTAAATAAACAGGAAGCAGAAGTACCATTGCATCACTAAAACATCACAGTTCAATGTAAGTTTCATATATGTATTATTGCCTGGACACCCTTGAGTACCTGGCATTTCAGTTCAATGGAATATCCTGAAGGCACCATGGCACGCAGCACTACTGATCACACGAGCTGGGCTGGTAGAAAGCAAGCAGCTAGCCACCTCTTACTCTTCCTTACAAAGGGATGGACAACCAGGAGAACGTTGCACCACGATTGCTGAGCTGCACCTGACCTAAAAGGTGAAAAGTCAGAATTGTATGTCAATAAGATATTAGTATGAGACAACAACTAGAAAACAGGTACAAACAAGTCACATACAGCAATTTATCCTACCACATCAAGAGGCAAAACAGTCAGTGCTGAATTTGTATCGATGGTTGCAGGTGGTGGACACCAGCACTTATTTTTGGAGAAATGGACACATTTGTTCATCATCAGAATGTTACCCAGAGAAAGAAGGAAAAAGGAGGAAAAGGGGAAAGAAGAAGGAAGAGAAAGGAAAAGAGTGACAAAAGCAGAAACAAGGATGATAAAGAACACGCAAAAGTGAGAAAAAGACAGGGTTAGTGTAGGGGGGTGGATGCATGAGGTGGAGTGAAGATTAGGCTTTCTTGATATTCAGTCAGCATTCTTAACAATCGGCAGCGCCAGCGTTGGACTTCTCAGGACAAGTTTGACCCTTGCACTTTTTTAATATTTTCTACAAAATTAAGTATGAGAATTTTTTACGAAGTATGTTGTCACTTACACGCAGCAACTGCCCATGCAGGCAAGAGAGGTGGGGCGGTGGGGGGGATTTTGACTGACAACGAGAAGGGAAAATTAAATATTTATTTAATTTACCCTCTTTGTCGTCTGTCGAAATCCTCCCTCGCCCCACCGCTCTTACCTGCACGGGCCGCGGCTGCTTACACGGTGCACTGGGGTCGACTTTAGACAAGTCACTGCTGAGTTCAATTAAACTATCCTTCTGGAAAGTTCCAGAAGACAGCCCGTATAGCACATTCTCACTTCCCAGACAAAGGCATTCCAAGAGCTTTTTCAGTATTTTCTAAATCCATTAATATCCACTTCAGCCAAAGCAACACAAATATCGTTAATAGTTTTCAATCTGTTTTAATGGTTTTTGTGCATGAACTTTTGGGGGCTTATTTACAAGTCCTTTGCATCAACGGTACATCACTTTTTCCCATATTAAAAGTGACGCAATGGTAGCGCAAGGGGCTTATAAATAAGTGCAAACTGCAGACAGGTCAGATGGAGATGACCTGGAACTAGTTCCTAGGAACTGTTGATCCTCACCCAGTGGCATTATGTAAGTTGTTGACACATTTCTGACTGCAGTTCAGGTGACATACCCCTTTTGCCCTTCATACATCCTGGAGTTCGTAATTACAGGTGTGTGTAGGCTGGTGAGGTGAGACGGACCCCCATTAAAACTGGTCTCAAAAGATCCCTGCACTCCCCGCGGGTGACCTCAGTGTGTTTATCTGCTCACCATGCTGAAAAGAGATCTAATCAATATGTGCACAATGGCCTGCCAACAAAAGGTGGACAAGCCCACACTTGTTCTAAACAATGATGCCACACAGTCCATCTCATGATAATGCAAGCACCCACATCCTGTTAAATAATTAACACAGCATGCACAGAGTGAAAGACAGTCATGGTGGGATGTGTGGGTACGAGAGGACATCTCCGGTATATGAACCTCACTGCGCAACAACTAAAGATTGTAAGTCACGCTGATTTGCTCAATCAGCAGATTTACGAAGTTTCTTTTCCATCCCTCGTGGACCAAGTGTTACCCTATTGACATCGAAATGTTCTTAGTTATTTTTCTCTTTCTGGCCTCAGCATTTTTATTTCACGTGGGTTTCTTGCCAACCAGTCACCTGAGATGTGAGCTACAGACACTTTGGATCGCAGTAAGTTACAAGGAGGTTTGATTGAGGTTTGAGAATCCCTGTTGCTTCTCTCCCCTTTGGTATTTCGCTGCTGGAAACTTGTTTCAAAAGCATTACGTATACTTAGACTGGGCTTTGGGGTAGCCCCTTGCAAATGACTGGATGGCTTTGTTGTCTTGGTCAGGCCTCTGCTCTTGGCCCAATGTCATTCTTCTTTATTCTTGTGTTTGTCCCACCCAGGAGCATGTCGGTCTCAGAATGTTTAGATTGGAAGAGTTTGAACCTTTGACTGCTGACTTGAGAAAACTCTTTTTTTCCTGTCAACACTAGATGGGAGTTCATTTATCCCCTTGTTCCTCCTTCATCTCTGCCTCCTGCTTCTCATTTTTAACTTCCAACATAAGGTCTCTGTTACCAGATACCTGAGAGCCTAGCCGGTCACTATAATTCCATTCACAACGCTCAATGGGGTTGGTCTGGAAGGTATAGTAGATGGAAAAAGAGAAAATTGCTCTTTTTCTTGGTGTCCCCTCACTCACCAGGGTTGCCCCATGGTGACATGCTTCATCATTGGGGCCATCCCAGTCCTCTACGGCTGGGGCGTGCTGCGACTTGCGAATTACGTAGGAGCACTTATAATTGACTATGTGTGGTGCGGGTGTGATAGTGGAGTGGACTAAGTGATATGTTTAAAAATACCTGCCCAGTAAGCTTTCAATAAACTTTATTCCTGCTTTTAGGTGGTAACATTAAAAATGGGGTGGAAAAATAGGGTCCCTAAAAGTAATGTGTTAAGATGTACCTATCAACTCCTGTCAACATGTTTCGTGCATACCCCAAGCACTTCTTCGGGACTACACAGGGACCAGCCCTGTGTACGCCACTCCTTAGCTCTGCTGTAAGTTACTTTAAGTAAATAATGCTGCAAACGATAATTAGTGCATGCATGAGTACCTACGTATTCATTTGAATCACGAGGTTCATGTAGTGGGACCTAACTGTGCCCCATGGACTCGGAGGGGTTCAGTATCCCAGCAATTTGCTCACAGGATACCTCCCTCATCTAAACACCTACTAGCGTCTCTCCGGTCCGAATGCAGAGCTAAGGAGTGGCATACACAGGGCTGGTCCCTGTGTAGTCCCGAAGAAGTGCTTGGGGTATGCACGAAACATGTTGACAGGAGTTGATAGGTACACCTTAACACATTACGTTTAGGCACCCTATTTTTCCACCCCATTTTTAATGTTACCACCTAGAAGCAGGAATAAAGTTTATTGAAAGCTTACTGGGCAGGTATTTTTAAACATATCACTTAGTCCACTCCACTATCACACCCGCACCACACATAGTCAATTATAGGTGCTCCTACGTAATTCGCAAGTCGCAGCACGCCCTAGCCCGTAGAGGACTGGGATGGCCCCAATGATGAAGCATGTCACCATGGGGCAACCCTGGTGAGTGAGGGGACACCAAGAAAAAGAGAAATTTTCTCTTTTTCCATCTACTATACCTTCCAGACCAACCCCATTGAGCGTTGTGAATGGAATTATAGTGACCGGCTAGGCTCTCAGGTATCTGGTAACAGAGACCTTATGTTGAATGCAGTACTTGGAGGGTGAGCCTGAGCCTTCTTCCTCCCTCTAACTCCCTTCTCTTTTTGTATTAATCTCATTTTTAACTCCCACCTCCCTCTGTTGAGCCCTCATTCCTCTTTTTTTAATCCAGCACCCCGCACACTCTCCATTTTTTACTCTCACACTCTCCCTGTCCTATGCTGGGCTACTGATCCTGGTGCTACCTGCTTCTCCAGCCTGTTTAGAATGTTTTTCTTACAGGGCCTGACAGCCACAAAGTCCTGCCTTGTCTCTTGCTATATTTTTGGCGCCCCTGCACACTTTCATTATTTACATTTATGTACCTTTCAAAAATGGCCATGTTGGAATGCCCACATGCATGCGTTCACACACATCACGACACAGGCACATGCAGGCAAATACATGAGCAGTCAGCTTGGAATGGCTTTTTTTATGCAAACCATTTGAAGATGGATGCTCATAGGCAAGCGTTTGTGGAGCCCTTGTAGCCATTTGACATTAGCTAATGCGATGGAAATAAGCAATGGTAAAGCCTATAGATTGGTCGTTTACTGCAAATATCTATTGGTTTTGTCAGTGCTTCACTTTGCTTATTATTTTTGTTGCTGTACAGCAAGAGATGCAGCGTGTGAACGTTCCATAAAACAAAATGGGTAGCCTACAAACTCAACCCTTACAGTAGAAAATGGTTTCCCAGCTACAGTTGCCATCTCAGTAATGTTGACACTGCCCAACCTCACCAACACACCATTTTACATGATATCTTCCCAGGTGCCCTCAATATCTGAGAGGCCCCCCACTAGTAAAAAATAAGAACCCAATCTGGATCCCTACGATCTTGGCAATGTATCCACCATCTATTCCTAAGAAAATGAATTAAGAAAAGTTATCACCAACTAGCTACATAACCAAAGCAGGTACAACGCCCTTTCATAGACCTTTCAATTTGGTATCAGACCATGATGAAGCATGGAGACCGCAATCATTCAAGTGGAGGTTGACGTCCTGCGCATTACAGAAATGGTGACCCCTACGCAGTCTTCCTAATTTTCTTCTCCACACCATTCAACACTGTAGACCACCAAACATTGCTCATCTCCTACCACACCAAATGTGTTCTGAAGGTACTATCCTTCAGCAGTTCAGATCATTTATTTATTTATTTATTTTTTACACTTATATGGGGCACAGCTACCCAAAAGGGGTTTCCCGGCGCTGATGGCATGTCGCTGAACAGGAGTATGGGATGAGCTGGGTCAGTAGGGTTATTTCTGGAAAAGCCAGGTTCTTCCTAAATATGGCATAATTGTCTTCTTTGCGAATGTGAGGGGGAGTGTATTCCAGAGAGTGGGCCCTAGGACAGAAAAGGATCTTCCTCCCATTCTCAATCATAACTAAGGTTCAGAGCCCAGCTGGTCTAGATGAGGTCCATTACATAACAGCCCTACTCTGGGACCGGGAGCCTCCTCCAAGTTCTCTCCTCTTACCAGCAGCTTTCAATATTTACACGTTCACAGCCTGAGCCTATCCACGTTGACTCCAACTAAGGCCATGTTTCTCCACATAGCTAATATGAGCAAATAACACTGGATCCAGGCATTGCTGGATGAAATCAACAAAGAACACTTACCCCAATGACCCAGTGGCTGATTTGCACAAAGCCCCTAGATTTCCATGACAATAGCAACCTTACCTTCAAAACACACAACTACTGCTGCTTCGCAAAGTGAAATCTTTCCTTTCACAGCATAACTTCAGATTGGCCGTACAACACTATATCTATCTGACCCCAATAAAGGATAAGCCTCACTTGCTGCCATCACCGAAACCCATCGAAGTCTCCTAAGCAGGCTTCGTTACTTCTTGCTGTGGCATGTCTCATCCAACTTTGATACAAAACCCCAGTGATCCTATGGGTTTCCTTATCCACCTGTGCCATCTTGGCACCTTGCTGCATCACGTATAGGGAAGCCGATATTCCGAAAGGTGCGAACTCTGGTGGCAGTCATGCTCAAGGGCCGGTCTACCTAAGGGAGTGTGCTCTTACCATTAAACAGCTTATACTAATTACTGAAGACCGCAAAATCACAATTTGTGGGTGTGCCATGAATTCCACATGTACCTTTCTCTGTAGCTATGAACAGATTCTCTGGTACAGTGGCGTTGTGACACCCGCCCCCACCAATTCATAGCTTAAGCGGGTGGTGTTTAAAATTATAGTTATTTATGACCCTGTCCTGTCTGCAGCTCTGCAGACAAAAGCTATTAAAAAATCAAAACTAAAGGAAAATGATAAACAACAAAATTATGTGGAGTTAACCACAGCAACGAAATTAGGAGGAAAAGAGAGGGAATGAAAGAGAGAGTGGGAGAGAGGATTGGAAGGAAGAGCAAAAGGAAGGACATATAAAAATAAGGAAGGATAAGAGTAAAAGGACAGATGGATGGAAAGGGAAAACAAGATTTACATGGGTGGGTGAAAGAAAGGCTGGATGAATGAGTGGCTGGATGAATAGACGGGTGGATGGAAGGGTGAAAGGATGAAATGGTGGATTGATAAAAGGAGGGAGAATTGGTGGATGGATGAAAAAGAATGGATGGATGAAAGTGTAAAAGTATGGAGGAATGGTGGGAACTGTGATTAGACGGTTTGATGCAAGGCTGTTATGATAAGAGGCTAGATGGAGGGAATGTTGAAAGGATGGATGTATGGGTGGAAACATGAAAAGATGGATAGATGGATGGATCCATGACAGACAGGCTTAAAGGATGGAGAAATAGATGGACATAAAGGATGGATTAAGGCACCACATCTAGTGTGGGTAGAGTTTACTCACTTTGCTCAGCAGACGGAATATACTTTTAAATCCTGCATTCTTTTACCCCGCAGGGAATAACAACTCAGTTGTTACAACGACCGCGTTGTGATTCCGCGTTGTGGTTCCCCTCCGCAAGTTGGAACAACGACATACGAAGGGGTGCGCTAGAATTTGGAATAGTATAATTTACTATTCCAACTCCAGTCTGTGTGGACACTAGGGAAGGTGTTGGATTTTAAATCCAACACCTCCCCCTCCCCCCCCCCCGCATCCCCACCCTCCGCAAGTCGTTGTTCCGACTTGAGCAGTAATGGTCGTTGTAACAACAGCGTTGTGATTCCCTGCGGGGTAAAAGATTTGTTGTAAACGCTGTTTACCATTCGAGGCATAGATCAGAGTGTGGGGGATATTTTGATTTTCTGGCAACTCCCTTGCTTTGGTGTACCATGTAAATATGCTTTTATTTTTAATAAAAATTACAGAAATAAAAAAAAAAAAGAAATGTGCTCTGTTTCTCTGGCAATGAACAGTAAACAGGTTTTCCTTAATTGGACTTTAGCTTGCCAGAGCACATTAAGGACTGTGCTGCCGTGGTGTTTTTGTGACGGACTGGCATTTTGTTCTCTTCCGAAGAGCTATACTGACCCAAGAAGCAGTAGGCTCTGTACCTGCCAGCTGTTTACTTAGCAAAGAGGCTCAAGCAGATCACAAGGTATGAGCCTCGCTCTGCAAGAGTCACAAGCAGCCACATGGTGAAAAATGCATTACTAAGTGCAGTAGAGCCTGCCAAGTGTTTTCACAAGTTAGCCTGAAACCTTCTTAATTAAACTTCAACAAACATAAGCACAAGACACAGAAAGTCAATTCTATAAACGTGGTGCTGACTATCTGTCTAAGTGTAAAAAATAAATTGGATTGCCTCAATAGAGACAAGAGCCCTGTTGGTGCCTTTCTTTGTTGGATATTGTCTTGAATATGGCAAAAAAATGTATTTATGGGCGCGGGCTAAATACAGGAAAAATACCCTGATGTGGTAATGCGCCTGCCCGAGGCCACGCAGTGGCCATCAAGAGGGCGGGCTCCTAGTCAAGGAGGGCGGTCCCGCCCCCAGCTGCATGTCCGGCACATCCGCCTCACCGGTTGGAGGAGGCGGCTTGCCGAGAATCTCGTCCGGGCGGCGGGGAGGGGCTTCATGGGTACTTATGCCTCGGTGCCCTTCTCCTGAGCCTCTTTGCCGCCCGGACGCCGTCGTGAACTTGCGGGACACTCTTTTGGACAAACTCGTCGTGTGAGGTGAGCGAGGCCTTGGGCCTACCCTCTCCCCCCCCTTATCGTAGCCGCCTGCTCCCTCCTTGTGAGGTGTGAGCCTGGCGAGGCGGCCCGCTAGTGCGGGCTGCTGTGGGGGGGGACGTCCGGTTTCCGTCCCGGTCTTTGTCCTCTGGTCAGTGCGGGCCCGGCCTGTACTTGTCGGGCCCCGCTGTAATTGCTATACCGAGTCCCGTTTCTCGACGGATTGGTGACTTTGTGTGAATTCTCCGGCGTCGAGGGGGGAGGGTGAGGGTACAGTTGCCGCAAGTTGGGGCCTGTATTCTCCGTGAGCACAATACCTCCGTTTTCCTCCCCCCTCCCCCCCCCCCCCCTTCCCCCCCATCTTGGGATTTCCGGGTGGCCATTTTGTGTGGTATTGTGGTTGATCTAGGGGAACCTTTTTTCCAGGTTGTGCGTGTGTGCGTAATGTTGTGATTCTCTCGAGGGCTGCAAGGTAGAGGGTATCAGATGCCGATGCCGGGTGCTTCACGGAGCTCGGTCCACGCGGGCGAGGGACTGCACGTGCGCTCGTTGCTAATTTACCGCGCAGCCCTTTCCTCCACGGATCCAGGCCCACCCCTCCCCCCCCCTCCCCATTGTCTGGCAGTCGATCAATGTGCATTCAAAAACGGGATATCCAAGCCTGCTGGCATACCCATGTTTGTATAAGTAGTTTCGCCCAGTTTTGTGCACCATGATGATATATTTATTTAAAATGTCATATCCATGCTTTAATTGAAGATTTTATCCAGAAGTTTTATGCCTCGTGTTTTACATTTACCGAATGCTCAGTCGAATGTTTGTCGGGGTGGCGCGGTGTACCAGGTAGCCTGTACGGGCGTTTCTACGCATTTCTGAAATATTTTAAATGCTCGATGCAGTAAGGGGGGGGGGCGCAGAGCTTGCCGGTGTCCGGTCCACGTGGGCGCGGGATCCGGCGAGCGTTTTTGCGTGTCCCCCCTCGACCTGCCATATGCATAGCTCATGTTGTCGATTTGAACTGTTCACATTTGCGCCTTTCCTTCCAGTGGGGGGATGGCTTTGCTCAATTGTGCTACTTTTGCTATGTTTTGCGCGAGTTGTATTTATTGTGCAAGTTTAAGTTTTACAGATGGGCCCTCGTGTCGTCTCTGCCTCATTTAACCTGTTTAGGAGGTAGGGTGCGGAGCGCGTTGCTGGGGTACCCGGTCCACGTGGGCGCGGGACCCGGTGAGCGCCCAGCGAGTCTCACAACGTGTTTTTGCCTCTTTGTCTCTGCCATATGCGGCTAGCAATCGATAAGGGTTCGTGGTGGGCTACTCTTGTGACGGGATGTTTCCTTCTTAGAGGGGGGGGGGGGGAAGGTGGTGCCTGCGAGGGCAGGGGCCCGGGCCTGCGAGGGTGCTGCTGCCTGGCGCCTGCCCCCTCCCTCGAATCGGAAGGGTACTAATTTTTTGTGTCTTCTTTCTTAGGAGGCGCCTTCTAGGCTAACTTACTGGCTTTGCTTTCAGTGTGGGTGCGCAGCACCGGCTTTTGCGGCCTCGGCGGCGTCCTGTTTAACATGCCTCCTCCTTTTTCTTGCAGAATTCGGCCCTTTCGTGCAATCGCTACCGCACCTAGGCCTTCTGGGGTGTCCGGGTTTGCATCAGTGCATCCACCCCCCCTCCCCCTAACGCGCACTCGATTCCTCAGTGCCAGCGCAAGGTATGTTTTCGTGTGCGTGAGCGATTAGGTGGTTTAATCAAGGGTTTTTTCTCGCTTTCTGCTTTGGTTGTGCCGTATGCCTCGGGCCCCTTTTCAAGTTGTACATGAACTTTGGTGCTCATTGCGTCCCGATAAGGGCATTTTGTGTTCGCGACAAAGTGTTTTACACCCCCTTTATTGTTTCAGGAATTTTACCCGGTCAAGGAACAGCATCGGGGCCGTGCATTAGACCAGTCTCGCGAATAATAGCAGAGGTATGTACGTGCGATGGGCGGGCCTACCGTAGGGGGAGTCGGTCGGGTGTCAAGTCTTTACCCTCCACAGGTCCAGTTATAGGGATGTGAGGGGGGATAGCCTACATGGGGTGGGATGTGCCTGCTGGCTTGACAAAAGTCGTTTGAATCCAGTTGCTCACGGTTATCTCTTTTTGCAGGATACATTCGAAGGCAGCATGGAGAGTCAGGGGTCCCCCCCTCTTTTTTCACAGACATCCCAGGTTGAGGATTCAGGGCTAGGACCGTTGCAGGACCCTCAGATGAAAGCCCTTTTGGACATGATAAAGACCAATGGGGTGGCGTGGGCCAGTGGACTTTTACTAGCCAACCCCCCTAAGGCACCAGGGCCAGCCCCCGCCCCACAAATAACTGAAATAGAGGTGGCAGAGGACACAGCCACTGTGAGGTCCAAGCGCACGAGGAAGCCAACAGTCAAGGACTTCCCAGCGGAGCCCCCCTCAAAGACCAGGGCGGCTGACCTGGTCAGGAATGTGATAGTGCACGCCCCGGCATCCCCCCCAGCGGTGGTCCGGGTGTGCCCCCCCTCGCCCCCTCGCATGGCGGCCTCTAGTGTGGAATTCGCTACCCGGGAAGATCTGGGTAAGATTACAGACTCGCTGGCGTCTTTTATGTCAGAAATAAGAGCCAGTTTGCGCCCTGCCCAGACACGGTCACCTGTTTCTATACAATCTGTAATTTTGCCACCGCTAGCAGTGGCCCCTTTGTCTTCTGCCGGAGAGGCAGATGTGGTGCAAGTGTGGGGTGGTACTTCTTCCCAAGGGGGGGATAATGCTGGTCCCATCAGTGTTTCTATTGTCCCTACGGTCAGCTCTTCCCCCAGTCTGGTGACTGGAGCTCTTCTCCCACAGGTTTTGCCGCCGGTGCAGAGTGTGCCCCAGGAGGCCCTCTCGCCCGCGGTGGTCTCAGTCCAGCCACAGGAGGGTGCATCTGCCGCTCCTCCACCCTTGCCAGCTGTCAGTGCTGTGGCCCCGCCGACAGCTGTGGTGTCCATCCCCGCGCCCACAGCCCTGATGACTATGGCACCTCTTCTGTCTGGCAAATGTTCCCTGGCCTGGCAAGTTCCTCAGGCGGCTAAGGAAGGCATTTGGCGGAGGGAGTTCATAGACATTTTCTCGCTCCTCATGCTGGGGGCGGATGGGGTGGATGTGAGAAGGATGGGGTCGAAAGATGAAGAAAAGAAAGCACGCTTCCAAACCTGGCCCGAGAAGACAATAAAAAACTGGCGCCAGGCATTTGCCATCTTGGCGGCTGTCATAACTGAGCGTTTCCCAGAACAGGCACAGGGTCTTTTCCAATACAATAGTGTAATAATTAACGAAGCGGAAGCAACATCAGGGATGGGGTGGTACTTGTATGATTGCGAGTTCCGAAAAAAGATGTCTGTCTGCCCGGAGCTGGAATGGGACCAGGTTGAAGTCAGACTGTGGATGGTCCATATGGGCAAAGGAAAAGTAGAGAGTGGTGTCAACAGCGTGGTACAGGTTAGGAAGACGGATAATGATAAGCAGTTCTCACAGAAGAAGAGTAATTTTCGTCAGTCCTTTCGAGGGGGGCGAGGGGGGGGCAGTTATAACAAACAGTACGCCAAGAAGTATGTTTCTCCCTCATGCAGGATGTTCAATGCTGGGAACTGCACCTGGGGGAAAGCCTGTAAGTTCTCCCATGTTTGCAGCAAGTGCGGTGGTTCCCACCCCGAGTCGTCCTGTGAGAAGAGATCCCCCGCCTCCAACGCTGCCAGCAAAGACAAGTAGTATCTCCAGGGACATTCCCCCCCCTTCCCCTGTGCTGAGTTGCCCCAGCAGCCAAACCTACTCCCCCCTCCCCTTTGCCCACCGGTGCTGCCCGTCAGGGACCCCCCCCATCTTAGGTCCAAAGGCCCATCACCAATCATTTTACCTAGGCTGCTTGCCCTCCTTCACCAATACCCCAATGTGAAAGATAGGGATGCCCTGTCTCATGGTTTCCTCGAGGGCTTCCAGATCCCCTATCAGGGTCCTAGAGTCAGCAGAGATGCTGAAAACCAAAAATCGGTGAGGGAGCTCCCGGAGGTTGTCGACAAAAAGATCATCAAGGAGGTAGCTTTGGGGAGGGTGGCTGGGCCTTTCCTGTCCCCCCCCCTTACGGACTTTGTCGTGTCCCCTTTGGGTGTTGTCCCAAAAAAAGAACCTGGGGCTTTCAGGTTGATACACAACTTGTCCTTCCCAGAGGGGAACTCTGTCAATTCCTGGCTGCCTGAAGAGGCCTGCTCTGTCTCCTACTGTTCTCTTGACATGGCCATAGATTTAGTGAGGAGGGCAGGAGAGGGGGCCTGGCTGGCTAAGGCAGATATAGAGGCAGCTTTCCGTTTGTTACCGGTGCATCCTGACAGCCAGCATCTCTTGGGCTTCAAATGGAAAGGGGGATACTACTTCGACAAGTGTATGCCCATGGGTTGCGCTGTCTCGTGTGCCTTCTTTGAAGCTTTCAGCACCTTCCTTCAGTGGGCCCTCACAGAGGAATATAAAGTGGCAGCGGTGTCTCACTACCTAGACGATTTTCTTTTCATTGGGAGGGAGGGCACGCAGGAGTGTCAAGAGGGCCTGGACTGTTTTGTTGAGCTGGCTTGTCGCTTGGGTGTGCCATTGGCGCCAGGTAAGACCGAGGGCCCTGCTCAGGTGCTGACGTTCCTGGGGATTGAGCTTGACACGGTCCAGGGAGTGTCTCGTCTCCCAGCAGAAAAGGTGGTGGCCTTGAGGGGTGACATTCAAGCTTTGCTAGGCAGAGACAAAGCACCTCTGGGGGTCATTCAGAGCCTACTAGGTAAACTAAATTTTGCTGCGAGAGTGATTCCTGTGGGGCGCGTCTTTGCAAGGCGCTTAGCCAAAGCTACTGCTAAGATTAACAAACAGTACCATTTTGTCAGGTTGACCTCTGGTCTCAAGAAGGATCTGCGGATGTGGGATGTTTTCTTGGCAGATTTTAATGGGACCGTGAGGTGGAGGTCCCCATGGGTGGAGAGTCCTGAGTTAAACATGTACACGGACGCCTCGGGCCGCGAGGGCTTTGGGGCCATTCTGGGAGAGCAGTGGTGTGCGCAGGGTTGGCCCAATTCATGGCGCAAGCGGGGCATTACTACTAACATTACTGTCCTGGAACTCTTCCCCATTGTCATTTCCTTACACCTGTGGCCTGAGGTCCTGTCTAACAGAAAGGTCTTGTTTTGGTCAGATAACATGGCAGTGGTGCAGGCGATCAATGGGTTGTCTGCCAGCTGCCCCTTGGTGCTGTCTCTACTCCGGGAACTGGCTAGCAGGTGCCTGTTTTGCAATGTCGAATTTAGAGCCAGACACATTGCAGGGGTCACCAATGTCGCAGCTGACGCTCTCTCTCGTTTGCAGCTGGATCGTTTCCGGGCAGCTTGCCCCCAGGCGAGAGAGGAGATGGCCCCCTTTGCGCCAAGGCTTTGGCACATCTTGGAGTGGAGCAGCACATGAGGGAACTAGGAGAGAAATCCTTAGCGTTGAGTACACGTAAGCGCTACTCAAGTCACTGTGTTACGTTCACTAAAGTTATCTCTGACCTGGGTTTGCAAACGTTGCCAATAGAGAAGAGAGTTCATGCCTTTATAGTATGGGCCAAGAAGCAGAAGAGATCGCATTCTTGGGTTTGCGGCCACTTAGCGGCCATTGGTCATGAGGCTAGATTGGGTGGGGGGCAGGATCCCACCTCTTCCTTTGTGATTAGGGCCGCCTTGAAGGGTTGGGCGTGGGAGGATCCTAGGGCCCCGGATGACAGGTCTCCCATTGATTTCCCTTCTCTCCAGGCCATGTTGCAGGCAGTTGTGCACTCCGGGTACGAGGCGGCCCTTTTCTCTGCTGCCTTTGTCCTAGCTTTCTTTGGTGCGCTTAGGAGTAGTGAGCTAGTGGCTCGTTCTAAGTCAGATACCTCTATGGATGCCCTGGGTGTGGAGGATATTAATTTCGAGGGTGGGTTGTCTATTAAGCTGAGAAGATCTAAGACAGACCAGTCTGGTAAAGGGTCTCTTATTAGACTCTCCCCCCTTGGGGATTTTCGTTGCTGCCCCGTGGCAGTGCTACGAGCCTTCCTAGCATTGCGCCCTGCTGGGCCGGGTTACCTCCTAGTGCATGCCGACCTCAGCCCCTTAACGAAATACCAAATGGACAAGATCATGTTGGCTTGCCTTGACAGGGCTGGCTTGTTGGTTCAAGGGAAGAAGTTCTCTAGTCACTCCTTCCGTATAGGGGCGGCCACATCGGCCTTTTGCGCTGGGATGTCTCCAGGGCAGGTACTGTCGGTTGGGCGTTGGGAATCTGCTTGTTATAGGCGTTATGTTAGGCCTTGATCCCATTTCAGTTTTGTGTTATTTTGTTTGCTGTGCTTCGTGATATTTGTATAATATGTGAATTTTGAATAAACACCCTTGAACATATCGCGTCTTTCTTTGACAGGTGCTCGTGTGTGGGTCTTGGGGCACTCTATGGTCAGCAGATTGGCACGATGGGCTGCCATCAGGCAGTGGACTGGTACCTTTTCAGAGATAGAATGCGTGTGGTGGGGATTCCCGGGCATGCGCTGGCATAGCCTACTCTTTCGACTGCGGGAGGCCCTTGCCCAGGGTGGACTTCTTCCCCATCATTTAATAATCCACTTGGGTGGCAATGACATTACCTCCGTGGGGAAATCCGCTCTACTTCTCAAAATGAAAACAGACCTGGGTATCATTGGCAGCATGTTGCGTGAATGCGAGGTCTGGTGGTCCGAAATAGTGCCTAGGAGACACTGGCGGGGTGCTAAGTCCGGCGAGGCAATCGAGAGAGCAAGAAGGCGCATAAATGCGGCCATGAAAAAATTTACGCAGCGCAGAGGGCTGGGTTTCATTAAACATGACTTGATTCAGGAAAAGGTGAAGGGGTACTTCGAGGAAGATGGTGTTCACCTCACGCCTGTTGGCTTAGACCTCTTCCTGCTGGACTTAAAAGAAGCACTCATGAGCAGAGGTTGCAGGTAGAATAGGTAACAATGGTGGGGGGCCTGTGCGGCAGCGGTTACCACCGCACAGGCTGTGGCGGAGTTACGGGGCGATCCGGAAGAAGAGAGGTGCAAATGATGTACTTCAGCGGGCACATAGGGGTGCCAGAGCCTAACCTGTAACCTCATGGGAGGTGCAGGAATCCGTGTCGGCGCCCCAGTAGTCCTTCGGGCGGTTGTGGGCCTGTGCAGCCGGGGGTTTGCCTAGTCACGCCCAGCAAATGGGTGTGTCAGTAATTAATTCTATTATACAGCAGTCGGGTGGTTCGCCACTGTGCTGTTTGGCTCAAACAGGCGGGCAGGTGGCGAGAATGCGGCCTGTCCTGGATCGCCCGTAAGCTAACCCACCATCTTTACATATGTTGTATGTAAATAAATCCTGCAGCAATTTTTTACCCAAACTTCTAATTGTCTGTGTTTCCTTTGCGGGTTTGGGTATGTGGGGCGGGGGAATGTTATGTAGCCCTGAGGTGACTATGCCGATGCCTTCTTTAGAGTGTGGTGTTACCCTGGATTTATATTTCCTGCAAATCTGTAGGAATAAATACTCCCTCACCTTCAGAATTGGATCTTTTGGGGCATTTTTCTGCATGTTTGGCAGTGCAATACAAAGGTGAGAATACTTTCATTACACTTGATACATCAACTTCCTGAAATTATGGAATTACATCACATGGCGTGATGATTACGCCGCCTTCACATCAAAATTTTAGTAACTCAGAAAATGGAATGGAAACAATGCGAGTGACTGTTGTTTGTGAAATAGTGTTTTTATGTGCTTTTTTTTAGCATGAAATGCACCCTCTATTCAAAATGGTTGCAAGGACACATTTTGTGCTAAACTATCGCGCTAAATGATGGTTTGATAGTTGGTTGGAGAGGTGGAAACAGCTGGCTTTTTAAATTTTTTTTAGAAAAGTTTGCAAAACATCTGATTAAAAGATATTAGGGTACATGGAAGAGTAAAAAAAGCGGTGGTTAAAGGGGGAGTAAAATGGGGCTAGTGAAAGGGGTTATGAAACCTCAATATGCACAATATACACAAATGCAACATTTTACCTGAAGAAGATCTGAGATGTCAGCAGAAAGAGAAACGTGGCATAAACACGTTTGCCAAAGCTAAAACTATAAATGGATGCAGGAGAATTGAGCCATGGTAATTAGTGGTGGATTCTGAGGGGCAGGACGCGCCTGGGCACCACACATCAAGAAGTAAGCTGTGCTTGAGTCAGCAGCGGTGGTCTCACCACCAGCTTCATGAAACCACATCACAGCACAACGCCAGACCCACAATCACCCTTCCATTTCCAAAGGCGAGGCCTCTGTGAACAAATGTCAAACAAGATCAGGCTGACAAGGCCAACTCCTTGTATAAGTACACGTTCCCAAAACTAACCAAAGGCCTGTTCGTGTATAGTGTCATTAGAACCAGACAGTAAACGCCTTATGCAGATGTGTGCCCTAACACTATTTGTACACGCTTGTTTCTAAAACAAGCAAAATAAAAATGTTGTTTTCAAGCCTTCTTGTCCAAAAGATTTTTCAGGCACCTGCTCTAATACTCCAGGCTGATCATTGGAAGAAATAACTAAGCCCCATTAAAATCCCCATGAAAAACATATTTTTTCAAATATTGTAAATGAATCGCACTTCTTTTTTTTCTAGAGTTGTACAATATAAATGTAAAAGTATCTGGATATCTGGAGAGATTTCAAGTTTTCAGATCAGAAGCCTATTCCTTAACAGTATATCCACGAACAGTAAACGTGCACATGGTAACATAAACAGGCGCCTCCCAAAAGTGATGTCCATTGTTTAGCAAAAAGATAAAGACCAAGGGATCTTTTATGAAACTATTTAGTCGCCAGCAAAGCTGGTAGCTGATTTATGCGTATTGTTTTATCGCAAATATTGCCCTTGCATACTAAGATAATTTACACTGCTGAAATTGTTTGTGTTGACACAAGTTAACTCGTGGTACTAACGTGTTAATGAAGAACATTTCTGTATAATGCATTTATTCACAATAATCCTATTTTTGGTTTAAATTTTACACCTGTCATGCTTTGGATGGCAGGGGTAGGGATAATTATGTGGTAGTAACTAAGCAGTATGTCTAGAGTGAATTTATTATTGGAGTATGTGTTACTTTATTCGCGTACATAAAACCAAAAGCAAGCGAATTCCAACGCAAAATCTTTGATAGGATGTTTCGCGCTCACAGTACGAAAGAATGGGGGATATTCACAAAGAAGTGGCGGAGAGAGGCGTTAGCCTTCTTGGCCTAATGCCTCTCTCTGCCACCTCAGAAAAGCAAGGCTGCACCATATTCACGAGGACATGGAGCAGCCTTGCGTTTCCCCCAGCGACGGCGCTAAGTTTCACAACTTAGTGCCAACGCAGGCACTCTTGCATCAGAGAGCAAGGGTGCCTGCAAGCAGGGAGGTTTGTTTATGCACAGGAAGGTGTCCCTTCCTGCACATAAACAAACCTAAAATGCCAGTTTGGAACTTACATGTGTGCTGCTTCATGCAGCACACATGTAAGGTACAAAACGGCACTTTTAAAAAAAAGGTTTGTTTATGTACAAGAAGGGACACCTTCTTGTACATAAACAAACCATGGCATTTAGCATTTTCCATGCGTGCTGCACTAAGCAGCACACATGGAAAATGCAAAAAAACGAGGAGAAATAAAGCATTTCTCCTCGTATCTCCAACTTAAGACCAGGGTTTTCCTGGTCTTAAGTTTGGCATTAGCTTCTATTTACGCTGCCCTTGTGAATAGGGGGCAGGGTAAATATCAATGGGTGTTGCGGTGGAACGCCCACCACAACACCCACTGCATGCCCCTTCCATGATACACACAGTGTGAAAGGGGGACTATTCACAAGGCAGTGTTAAGCCAAGTTAAGTGGCTTAACGCTGCCTTGTGAATAAGGCGAGGCCCCTATCCACTGAAAGTGACGTTGTGGTGGCGATAGGGGCTTGTGAATGTGGCCCTACAACTCTATAGGTCCCACAAACAGAGTTAACATACTAATACTGCCATAGGATTTCACCGATGTGATGGACATTATGCTCTAAATATGCATGGACTTTTCATTTGCTACTTCCCATGAACTCACCGACTGAAAATAGACCAAGAACATTCACTTGGGAGTCACATTTTTAAATAAAAATACAAGATAGATGTAAATACCAGCCGCCGAAAAATGCTTTCCCAGAAATGTCAACAGACCATCCCTAAAGAACATACATAAAAGAGACTTTGTTCATGACGCCATTTTGGGCCTCAGCCCGTCATTGTACAGGAATTTGTAAATGTAAATGTACAGGAATTTATATAGCGCAAAATCACAGAGCGGTTTCTAAGCGCTTGCTTAGGGAACCCGTCCTGGTATTCCCCTGTGAGATAACCCCTGCAGGGTATCCGCAAGGTGAAAGCCAGGCATCCCACCGCGAGGGGCCGTTGTGGAGATTAAGAAAGCTATTGCCCAGAGTCGCAGAGTGTGAACCTGTGAATCAAGTAGGCACCGGAGCGAGAATTGTCAAGACCATGGACATTTTAGGACTCAAGACCCCGCTGAGCCGGGAATTGAACCCTGGACCCGGGCTGACCTCTGCTTCCAGTTCTGCCTCCTCTAACCAGTGAGCCACACTTCTCCACACTCATTGGAAAACCTTTGTCGCAACGTTAAATACACAATGTATGAATAGAAAATACATTTGCATGGGAACAACAATGTACATATTTTATTCAAAAGACCTACTCTGTTCAGATAGGGAATTGTTTAAGCCAGTAGAGATACAGGATATGCAATGAATAGTTAAGTCAGACTCATACATATAACTGAAAAGTATTCCAAGCCAGGGGAGTAACGCAAAATGATGGGGTTACCATGCATGTGCAGCAATCACACCGCGGGCAACTTAACTGCTCAACCACAAGCCTGCCCCCAACAAACAACCCTCAATTTCAATGGCAGTGCAGTTATGGATTTCTATTTTTGGGCCATTTTAATGACAGCCGAGTTCTGTCGGGAGTCTGGTGGTTTGGGGTGGGGCTGCCAAGTGGAGCCCCTAGGTGGGTGGAACACCCAGGACACACACGGTCTGTCGGGCGTCTTCTATTTTACAGTCTTCATGTTTATTCACACTTTAAATTCATGGGGATCTCCAAGACTCATATAATACATTCCCATTTTTCGTGTAAACCCTTCTCTGTTAATTTACAAGGACGAGAGCTTGAGTTAGAGAGTTAACGGTAGGTAGAACTAAGGAATCTGATCCACAAAAGACCCAATCTAGTGTTTTACACATTTTAAAATAGAAATGAGTGGCGGCCGGCACAGATATGAGCGGTGAAGCAGGGACAGGGCGGAAGAGGGGGGGAAGTCGACAGACGATTGGGTAAGTAAAATAATAATTAAAACCACTTACCTTGCACTCGTCACATTCAGCGAGCACAAGGTAAGGGGTTTTATTTTGATTTTTTATAACATTTAACTACCCTGTCGTCTGTCGACTCCCCCCTCCCCGCTAGCCGCACCCCACCGCTCTTACCTGTGCCGGCCACCAGTGACAGAAATTGCCCAATCAGCCGTCTATGAGGCAACACCACAGTGGCAGGCTCAATCCCTGAATCTAGACTGCAAATAATAGATGTTGCCAACCCTGTTGAATGAACACATTCAGTGTCTCAACTGGAGCGACACTGCAACATCTACCAAAAGACGCTTGCTTAAGTAGTATCGCCTACTTACCCAGCACAAGGAAAGTATGTTGGCTAGTTCTCGTAGCCATATTTCAGAGACATTGTTAGGCTCTTTTGACTTCTCATCCTCTCTCCGATTTAGAGATGTCTACACTTTTTAAATGATGCCTGAACAAGTGTCCTTAGAGGGTACTTACTTTCCCTTCTTGCATCAGGTTTGCCTTCAAAAATGTGTCCTGCAAATAACCTACCGGTTATGTGCGTGAGTGCAAGTGAGCTACAGCTGACACTGAACATCTAACACCTTGACCCAAAAAGGAATGAAACCCATTCTCTGATTATTCCCAATAAGCATGAAATGGGCATAAGACAATTTGCCATATTTACCGAGCAGTATTGGAACTGTCAAAATGATTGAAAATTACTTGACAATTTCAAAGTGAGGGTCTGACACCCTGCCCCCTTCCTTCACTCTAACAGGCTGAGCATATTAAACAGTAAAGTACCACAATGATTGGGCAGGACAGCAGCTGGTCAAAGAGAGGACAGTTGTTAATAATCTGAGAAGTGTCCTGCTGTAACCTGCATTGTGATAGTGAGCATCATCTGGTATCTTACCCATCAAGGTCCTTCGCCTAGTCACTCTCGTCACTTGAACCACAGACCACTGCCCATTGACACATGATAAGCACAGAGTTAAGCTCAATTTTCTCTGGTTGAACTTGGTCCATGATCTCTGGCTGGCCCTCCATGAAAGTCCATTGCAATAATATCAATACAAATTAAATCATTCACACTCCCTGTTACTGCAGAAAGGTAAAATTGTCATACTGGACCTCATCACTCAAGTGCACCGCTATATCAGGGCGTTCATATTATCCTGAATAACTCACACTGAAGTCTTAAAATCCATAAACAAGGAGCAGAGGGTCAGGTGTTTTGGTATCCCTAAAGGGTCAGATAAAGGGATGGCAAACATTGAATTTGGAAAGTGGGCAATAGTCTTCTCAAATGTGTGTCACTTGATCAAGATCTTCCTTGTTTCATTTCCATTTCAATGTAGTAAGCATACTTGTGCATAGTTACTGATTGCATATTTGCCTGCTCTGATTTTATACCGAGGGCCTGCTTGTAGGTGCAATCCTTGGCTAGGTACAGCAAACATTTATGATAATGTGAAAAACAAGAATAACACTTCATCCTTAAGTGTAGATTCCACACGCAAATTTAACATCCAATGCAACTTCAACACTTCTGGCCAGACTATTCTCATCAACAGACAATTCCTAGCCCCTGTTTTTGGAAAGGCGGACAGAGCTGGAAAGCAATCTTCTGGTTTCATAGGAGTTCCCCAGTGGGAAAAAGAGGATTGGTCATTAATTAAGATTTGTTGATTTTATTTAATGTTGTGCTTTCTTAAACAAAAACTTTACACAAGGACAGCCGACACGTGTTTTGGCCTCAGTGGTGCGCAGGCCTGGGCTTTTTCAAGGTGTGAAGAACAATTCACAAAGAAGGTCACGGTAATAGGTCCATAGCATGTGAGCTATACAGGAGGTAATGTGGAATTCAAGCAAGAGAGCGCGAATCCTTGGAACGATAAGCGCCAGATGTGTTGAGGCAATCAAAATGGACTTGAAGGTCAAAACAGGCCGGAAGATCAAGACGAGCCACTGTGGTCGGCAGGCACTCGATTTGGTATACGGGGGAGGGGGTCCAAGTGATGGTTTATCCTTGCTGTTCCAGTAAGCATTGGTCCTTCTAAGTGTGTTTTACAGTTGAGCATGAGTGGATGACCAAGCATTACCACCTGCTCAGAGCAGCAGGCAAATGTGATTGGTGGGATCACTGCATGTCTGGGAATTGGGTCTTTGACATATATCTGTGGTAAAGGAAGTCATGTAAAAAGCAGATGAGATTGTTGTCTCCTTCGTCCATGGTGCCGGAGTGAGCGATGTTGGGCTCTGCCTCTGAATGCAGCTCCTGCCCTTCTCCAGACTCAGTTTTACAGGATGCAGGCGTAGATGCACCTCGGAAAACCGGGTTCCATGTTTCCAGAACAAGCAATTTTTGAGGTTTGCCACAGCACTGTATTGCTTTAGGGCTAGATGGTTTAAACTTCCTACCTTAAATAACATCTTCAATAATTATGTTGCCTCTGCCTTTACACCGTTTAGTAATTCTCTCTAATAAATCATTGGCACATTTTTGAGATACCTGACAGATGTATTTGCCTTTATGAAGCTGTGTTGTAACATCCATTGTTCTCCAGACAAAGTAATAGGAGAGATGAGCTCACGCAGGAACTTATAAACTTACATATTATTTAAAGAGGTTGTTTTTACTCTCCAAAGTTTTTATTTTTAAATTTTTTTATTGAGTTTTTTTAACATAAGCAATACAGAGAAACCACCTTGCACCAAAGATAGAAGTGTTCCTTACAGTTGCATTTAGGTGTGTGTATTGTGTACAGTCCCTAGCTAGGGTAGCCCAGTGCCAGCCCTCCCCTAAGAAAGGGAAACGGCTACCCCTCTCCTACCCCTGTTTCCTTAACGTTGTGTGTTAATGTGCTCCCAACCTGAGTGAGGGGGTGGTACCCAGTCCCCGCAACCAAACCCATCACTGAGGTTATTCAGATACACCACAACCAGAGCCGTGCTGAGCCATCAATTTGGAGTTGTCAGCTAATCCCTGTGCACCCGTTGACTTCTCCGGCCATGATCCTCATCTGTACTGGTACTTTACTCCTCATCACTTCCATCCGAGTTTTCCCCTTCATCCTGTTCTACAGTACTTTCCCCTAGTGTATCCAACATACTCGACCACACCTCAAGGTTCCGCTCCACATGTTTACCCGTGAGCCCTCTCCGAAGTCTATACTTATCGGCCACAACCCACTCCAGCAGATCTGCCCTCCATTTCATGATTGCCAGGGGCAGGGGACCAGCCCAGTGTATGGCTACGCGTTGGCGGGCCAACAGCAGGCCCAGCTGAGAAAATTGATACTGCATCTTTTTCCCCTTCTTGGGAAGGGGCAAACGCCCCAACAGACAATGTTGAATCATGAGTTCCACTACCACCATTGTCACTCTACGCATGTCCTCACTTACTGCACACCAGTGCGAGCTGAGTTGTGAGAAATTCCATGGCACTTGACAGAAGACAGCAGGGGTGGCCCCGCAGTGGCCCCGCATCTACTACATCCCGGTGACCTCACCTAGTAAACCCTATGTAGTAGGGCTGGGGTCAGGTAGGCATGATGGAGAAAATAAAAGAGCACTCATTTGAAAAAAGCATTAATGACCACCTCTCATACAAGTGCTCTCGCCCTGCGCAACTCTATGTCCGTTAGTGGGGACTCCATTTCCTTGTCCCACATTTCACACTGCTTCCCAGTCACCGTAGTCCTATCCGCCTTCCGGGCTACATTCAGGCGGGATATAATACCTTTAAAGGTGCTCGGATCTAGGACCACTCCAAGGACATGAGACTGCTCTGGTTCCTCTGGGAAGGTAGGCCAGATCTCATGAATTGTATTTGAAATACTCGCATACTGTAAATACTGTTGCTCATCAACCCCGTAGTGCGTTCCCATATCCCCCGGAGGCATAATAGAGCCATTTAAGTACAGGTTTCCCACCAGCTGACAACCTCCCACTATCCAACCTTCAACATTCATAAATTCTTGAGTGTGCAAAAAAGGGCACAACCACCAAATTGGTAAAAGCGGCGCATATGGCTCTCTCTTAATAACTTTCCTAACCGCCAGATCCGATGCCCATACCACTATAGTAATGCAGAAAGAGCATCTGATGGCACCCCCCTGCCACACATAAGAAACTGGAGGAGTTGTGCAGTTTCAACGGATCCGACTACAACCCTTTTCCCAGTTAGAGCCGTCACACCACATTGCTGCATACTGTAAGAGGCCCGCCAAATATCACAGCTGCAGATCGGGAAGTCCGAATCCACCAACGCTGAGATCCAGCTGGAGTATTTCAAGTCGAACATTGAGTAGAGCCAATTGGGCAAACAAAATCTTACTCAAGGCCAACCTACCCATCATGGACAGAGGAAGTGTGGTCCAAAAGCAAATTGAGAGCTCAAGCTCATCCAAACTTCGCACCATATTCAATGCATATTGGAGCTTTTCTCTCTAAAGATTAATAATTGTTTGTGATTTAACCATTTAGTAATAGTAAATTACTCTGTTCCTCAAGTCAATGACTTATTTTTAATACATTTTATTTGATTTTGAATACTGGTAAATATAAGGCACTTTTCTCTTTCAGATTGAAAAGGCAATTTCAGATATGCATTAACGAAAATTGTGTGGTCTACATACATTTTTCCTGCATTTCTTCATCTGTAAATTTCCCACGTCTACTGTATTGTATACAGAGATCGGGGTTAGAAAAGGAGGATGCACTTTGGGTGTTCGGTGTGCTTGGTAGCCGGAGGGTACGGGTTGGTGTGGTTTATGGTGATGATTCCCAAGTTATAATCCTTGGAGCATCAGGAATGTGTTAGGCAATCACATTTTATGGTTCTTTGATGTGCCCTGTGTACCCACAATAGAGGAGAGGTTCATGCTGCAGCCCTGACATTTCCAAAGGAGGAAATCCATGAATGTGGGTAATGTTCCCAAGAACAGACCACACAGGTTCCAATAACAGGAACCTCTTTTGTTCGAAATTTACACTTTTCTCCATTCAATGTCACGTCCTTTCTCCAGGGCCCTCTACAAACTTCTACCGTCTGCACCTTCTTAGTTGTTTGTATACTCCTAACTAAAGAAGGCAGAACCTTGCGGTACTCCTCTGGTCATGGCACAGGTCTGGGACTTGTGCCCTGACCTCTGGTGTACCATGAAGATTCTGCGTTGAGCCCTATGCTGTTCAACCTTTATGTGTGGCCTCTTTCAGATGTGGTTGAGAGCTGTGGTTTGACATTGTTTTCCTACGAAGACAACGCACAAATAATTTTCTCTCTGTCATCCTCACAGGGGTACAACCCTGATTCCCTTAACCTCAGTCTTAAACAGGTTGCTTCCTGGATGGAAAGCAACTCGCTTAAACTTAATGGCGATAAAACTGAGGTTATGGTTTTAGGTAGGAACCCACAGCTTTGGAACCCAAAACATTGGCCTGAGTCTCTTGAGGCTCTTCTAGCTCTATCCCCCAAAGTTAAACGCCTGAGATACTGGCTGGATGAGACCCTGTCTATGCATCCCCAAGTGGCAAAGTGGCATCCACCTGTTTCACAGTGATGAAGTGGGTGAGGAAAATCATTTGGATCATTCCTCACTCGGCCCAAAGAACACTGATTCAGGCCCAGCTACTCTCAAGAGTGGATCATGGTAATGTTCTCTACCTGGGAGCTGACAGAGCCTGCGTTCGTTGCCTGCAGGTTGTGCAGAATTCAGCTGCAAGACTCCTTGTTCAGCCTCCGAGATACAACCTGCCTTCTCCTATTCTCTGTGAGCTGACCTGGCTGCCAATTGGAAAGAGGGTGCAATTTAAAACTCTATGTGCTATGTGCTAGAGCTGGACTCGACCCTCTCTATCAACCTAGCTGGAGACTGAGATCCGAGAATCCGGCTCTCTGTTTGTGCCTAGAATTTGTTTGGCTTGCACAGGAGGGCGCTCATTCGCATACCTAGGTCCTACATTTTGGAATTCCCTACCGCAATTCTTAAAACACTGCACCTCTCTGCTGCTATTTTGCAAACATCTTAAAACTTGGTTATTTTAATTCTTTTCTCTTGAGCCCAGCCACGTCTTTACCTATGCTCAGCTCTGGAAAGCCCGACAGGTAACACTGCGCTCTACAGCGGGAAATTATTATTCTAAGGTTTACAGTGAAGAACAACATCCCTGATCCTATCCACAACTCCTCAGTCACTCACTTATGTCTAAATACTTTATATATAGACTTACACTTGATTACACTTGAGTCCCCGTGGATTAAAAATATGAAATATGATAAAGAAAATCCTACCAGAACTTTCTTTTGATTAGGCATGAGAAACAATAGTAATGAGTTTTTGCCTATTTCAAGGAATCTATTTTTCTGTTCTTCATCAAAATTAAGTTTACTGAATAGCTTTACTTATAAGAATATGGTTTCGCAGGTCTGAGATCTCCCATTACCACACAGAGGTGGAAGTGGTCTAAGGTAGGCGGTGGCAAAATAACATTTGAGCTGTTGTTTGCGGAGGCATGGCGTAACATGTAATGTGGAAGCAATTTTTGAGATAGGAAGTCTACATGAGTGCAGGAATCTGCCTTTATTAGGGGCATACCAGCAAGGGCCGGCGGTAATTATCGCTCAGTGCTCTTAGCGCAAGGATAATTATCGCCGGCTAACGCTGGATTGTATCGCTGAGATAGTGTGCGATCAGCAACATTTATCTCAAAAGCGATACAATTCCAAGCGCAAGCTGCCAAAAGTGCGATTATCTCTGGAAATCCAGCGATAATCGCACAACGTTTGGCAATAGCTTGATGATAGGGAGGGCATACTTAGCCATTATGCATGTTAGCACCCTCTTGTTAATAGGGCGATAGCTTTATCTCCACTTTTTTGGCTTTTAAAGCCAAAAAAGCGGAGATAAAGCCCTTTTTAATATGTTCCCAGGTCACCTCATATAACTCTGCATAGCAGGATGACTGGTGCACCCATTCATGTGACAACAAACCTATGTTAAGCAGGCCTCAACTAGTTAAATGGAAACATGGGCATAACAAGAGGTATCCTACTGAAAATGTTAGGGGCTTTAGCTGTGTCCGTAGCCAACAACACACTGTCCCAGGTCCTCAATCACTAAAAGCCTTATAATGCTTGACCCAGATTTCGCCCCATAAAGTCAGCCCAGCGTGCATTGCTGATACTCAAAATAACTGTACATGTGGCCGTTGGAGTTAATATGTATTACTAGATGGACCCCAAGAGTTCCTGAGAAATGAGGCAAGTTGAGAATTATCCTTTACCTAATTGACTTTTTTTTTTACTTGCCTAAAAGGCTCTAATGTATGGGATAGAAACTTAACCCAGCACCTTGGAAGTTAAAAGCCTCCTGTGGCCATCCACAGATTTGGCCTGAAAAACATGAGTCAGGCCTACCATGTGCTGCCAGATTGTAGCAGCTTAAACACCTTCTGTTAAACATGTCACAATGACCCTTTTTGGCAGGTATTAAACCCTGCTTCAAATATTAATAAGTCACTACTAAGTACATTTTGCTCCCCATATGGTAAGGCACTCAAATTTAAAAGCTTGCAAGAGACTTGGAGAACAAAATCTTAGGCCGCAAAGGGCCACCGCAAGTTCAGTTGCACATACTCTAATGAAAGTTAAAAACAGTAGGTGCACGCCACAAAGCCCCAAAAGGGTATTCTTCCTCATATTTTGAGCACTCTGGATTGCCATATATGTAGTGCTAAACAAAGTACTGCACGGAATTAACAATGTTATTTCTATACCAAGGAATACGTGTAAGGGCTAGTTTGGTGATAACACACTGTGGGCCCGATTACAAGTTACATGGTACAGAGAGCACAACACTACTGGGAACAGAATTACTGTTTCAAGATGGTATTCCAGCTTCTGTACTGTGCAACTACAAATAGGGAATAGCATGCAGGTCCTGGAATTATTAAGACTATTCCCGCAGGCAATTCTCCAATGCGGGGTCTTTTTCCAGCAAAAACATTTGAATTTGCGGGCAGGTTCACGCAACCAGAAACATTTTCTAATCAATCTAGCTCTGTATTCTGGCTGGACTCAACTACTAAACCAAGAAAAGGAAAGGTCAATAAGTCTGGCATTCCATGCCAGCCTTTTGGCTTTGTCGACACTTGTTTTGTTTTGTCATGGTTTATTGTTTGGGAAGCAGCCGAGCCCTCATCAATCGAAAAAGAAAAAACAGTTGGCTAAAATCAAAAATATTTTTCTGATCTCAAAAACCGCACATGGACATAGCAGTCCTTGGTACTGAAGGGAACTATTTTGTGTGTGCTCCTTGCGAAAGGACAGATTGGCGTCACTCCCAGTGAAGTTAGCCAATGGCCGAAAAGCCATATGGTGTAGTGAGTTGCAGAAAAATGTGAATGATGCAATAACACACTACTGGACGAAGAGAGTGTCTGAAAACCCATATAATTAAGCATGAATAAAAATTAGTTTAAGTAAAATTACAAGCCCTTGGGTAATACCAGGCCTAAATATGCAAATAACGGGTCACATGAATTTTTTTGTTCGTCTGAATTTCATTTAGATCCGTTAAGTAGCTATTTGCGACATAATGCTGATTCAAAGTACATTTACAAACACAGGGTAATATACAACTTGTTTACCTTAGTGCATGCACTACACTAATTAAACTGCAGGTATTCTTAAAATGCGAATGAAAAATGGGAAATTAAAGTTGTAAAAACGAACGTGTTGTTCAGACCGTTCTGGTGCATCCTTCAAACAAACATTCTCATTCTAAAAGGAATCAGACATCCAAGAGTGAAATCTCTGCTAGCTGCTTGCAGACCTGGCTGTGGGAATGAGACCTTTCCGAGTGCCCCTGGAAGGAAAGGCACCTTTGATAAACGAGTACAAGGGCAGCCAAGTGAGAGGGCTTGTTATAAATAGACACAAACTAAACATTTGAAATGCTTCCACAGCCAGGAAATGGAGGGGAGCTTGCTGATAATATTAGTCTGCAGCATTCATGTGTTCATGTCCATGGAAGAAGATGAAGGAAGGACAGATGATGATAAGGGCTGGGAACTAGGACCGGAGGAGAGGAAGCTTGCCAAGCAGCAGCAAAAACATCATGCGTGGAGGAACATGTGCTCAGTCCATCTTCAGCATATCTGACCACATTACTCAGAGCCTGATTTAGATTGTGCAAATCCTACAAATTGTGGAAGAAGTCCAAATTCTTGAAGAGACTCCACCTGTGGAATTTACGCCACTAAAAGTTTGTATACTAGATGATGAGTAAGTGCCTTCTGTGAATGCCAAAATGAGTAAGTGCCTTCTGTGAATACCAAAATGAGTAAGTGCCTTCTGTGAATACCAAAATGGTAGTAAGTTTAGGATTTTGTCTTAAGTTAGTTCGGTGAGTGCCTGTATGTGCCACCTGAGGAGCACTTGGGCAGAGAAACACTTCGGCAGAAAGTCCAGCAATGCCAAAATGGGGAACTGCAAAATGTATCCACAACCTGGCGGGAAGTTGTCGGTGCTCACATATCTACTCCCATTCATCTTCTTTTGGGTGCTTCCCAGCATGACTTAGACACCATGATTGCCTTTCATTGCAAGTCTGACATTGTTTGCTTGGTGGACTCTTACAATGGTAACGAGGATCATCTTCTCTAGATCTGGTGATTGAACCTCCAGCTTGTCTGGCAGATTTGTTGATGAACATTAGCAGAGCACAGGGCAGATCCATAAGAGTTTCCACCGGTGGAACACCTGTATCCACATCGCTCTAACATGAGTCAGTAGGCTGCAGGAGAGAAATGCAGCAGGAAACATTGAAAATCACCTATGGTGCCTGAATCAGCAAGTGCCTCCTTAACCTAATATAACATTCCCACTTTTCAGGTTTATGATCCCAACTAATAATTTTGCCTTTTTAGTAGGGGAAGTTCCTCTGGGTGCACTCACAGAAAACCATACTGAAGTTCCCAACAATGGCCGCTGTTTGAGACATTGAGGTTTGCGAAAGAGGTAGCCAATCACGACCCCATGGTGATGGGTGTCCAATGTATATGACATCAGTGGTCCTGTTGATGTCCCACCGGCCAGGTGAAAAACAAACATGAATAATCATAGTGGGAGCAATCCTGATCTCTGCTTTAATAGAGCAGCCCTGTATGTAAGTGGGGAGAGGCATTGTCTTTGAGGGCATTAAACAGTTAAGAAACCCCATGCCCATTAAATGGCACATGCGCTAACATCCACATACTTGTGAAGTTGCCCAGATGCTTGAATCAAAGCAATACCAAAGGGAATGATGGACGGAGTGTTTGAGCTAATCAAACACTCACCCCCAGTCAACTGATCTGGGTTTAATCCAGCATCATTCTTTAGCCCACTCCACGACCCCAGTTCAGACATGACCATATGCAAATCAGTCTGAACCTGTGCCTCATGGGAACAGTCCAGCCCGAACTGCCAAGCCATGTCTTCCCTGGAACGGAAACAAGCATCCTGGGACCAATTTCAGATTCATAATCCTCATCAGCCAGGCTATCTTGAATCCAGTGGTAGAGCGTGCAAGAGACCCACGTCTGGGCATACCCTGCCAACTCAGGGCGAACAAAGCAATACCAAAGGGGATGATGGACGGAGGGTTTGGGCAAATCAAACTCTCATCCCCAGTCCAATGATCTGGGTTTAATCCATCATCCAAATAAGGATTCAATATTTTGCCCAGATATAGAGCAGCAGCCATCAGATAGAATTCTCCCTACCTCTTTATTGCCCAGCCACTGCTTGTTTGCTCAGAAAAAATGGGGTACGTTACATATTTAATGTTTTTGGAAAACAAATCCTTTGTACCAGTGGCAGCTCTCAGCATTTAGGATAGCTGCAGAACAATGACCAGCATCATGTATTACCCACATGCTCAACATCTGCAAAAGAGCCACATTACAATAAAACACCATTCCAAAACAAAACACAACTCATAAACAACATAGCTCACTACAACTTAAAGCCACACATCACAAAAGATCAACACACAAAAAAACCTTACCAACACAGCACAACATCAGCTATTACAACCCAACACAACTGTATTGTTTTGCTGCTATGTATTTTGTGTCGACGCTAGCGTGTTGTGGTGGTGTGTTGTGCTGCTGCACAGTGTTGGTGTGTTTTGTTGGAGTGTTCTTATGCTGTGTTGTTATGATGTCTTGTCTTCTTGTATTGATCATGTGTTTTGTTTTGCTATGTTGGTTTGTTCTGTTAGTGTGCAGTGCTGAGGTGTTGCTATCTTGAGTTTTCGCTTGTTTATCATTGTGCTGTTACGCTGTCAAATTGACGTTTTGTGTTGAAGTTGTGTTGTATTTAGTTGTTATTGTGTGGTGTTATTTTGTTGTGCAGCTTTGCTGGTGTGTAGGGTAGTATTCCTATGTTTAGGTGTGCAAGAGTGTCTGTTTTGCTGTTGCTTTACTGTTGTTTGCGATGATGTTATATTACTTTTGAAAGGATGTGTTGTTATGATATTTTCTTGTGTTGCTTTTATACAAAACACTGAACTCTGCCCACTTGAATATGTACACACGGTCTTGTCTTACAATACTGTTAAACACACAAAAGGGGAGAGGGACAAATAATTTATACTCCAATACCCCGAACCCCCTAAATGGACTATGATCACATACACAATGGGTATAAAGAGTTCACCAACATAAGCAAGGGAAATTCCCAATTTAGAAAAAACTGCCCTCACTCACATACCGAAGTATGTGACATGCTTCATCATAGGGCCTGCTACAAACGCCCTGGTGTAGCCACATCCAGGGCGGAGCATTAGGGAGGGGGAAAAAAAATAATAAATTTCCACGTTACAAGACGTACAACATAATACGTAGATACGTACAACGAGTAACATACATAAGTGATACCGTGTGTAGAGGAACACCTTGTGGATCAGATGTGCGACAAAAATTAGTGCAGTAAGGACGTGTATTAAAACTGATTAGGGGTGCCAAAAGAAAGAAATACTTTATTAGAACCAATTATGGTACCCTTATCAGGATTAAAAGAAAAGAAAGGATGGGAAAAATGTCTTGTTGAGAAAATGAGGTTTCTCAAGACTTCCCTCCCTCCTACCACTGCTCGAGTCAACATGTTTCGACCATTGATTTGTGCCCCGAAAGGTCACCCCGGTCTTCTTCAGGACTGTCGCAGTCAAATTCACCGGTAACCCCTGTCTTAATCAGATCCTTGGGTTGCCCAGCCAGATGTAGGTCACGGGGATCTGTTCTCTGCTGGGTATGTCTCTAAATCAGTGGAGGAAATGTCCCCAAAAATCATGGGAAAACATTCACGAGTTTATGGCATTCAAAAACTCGAACTGGTGGCCGCCCGGGGGGTTCTGCCCATGAACATAATCGTTCAGTCCGGCTAGACCCGCAAACACCTGCTCAGACGTAGAACCACTGCGTAGTCTTTATACCCATCGTGTATGTGATTACAATACTGTTGCCAAAAATCCACATTCATTATATAGTGGTAAATGGTGATTTCACTAAATAACTGTGCTATTTACTACCAAAGACATCTAATAGTGCTGGCTGAAAATGTTTTGTGTGGCGGGGTAACAAAGCTACAGTTCTTGCTCACTTAGTCACAGTCCAAAATAAATGTTGGACTTTCTTGTGCCCTATATGCAGAGGCAGTTCGTGCAGGTAAACAGAGTGGGGCGGCGGGGTGGGAGGGGGTGAAGTCGACAAATAAATAAATCCTATTCCGCCGTCTGTTGACGTCCCCCCCACCCCGCCCCACCGCGCTTACCGGCACGGACCGCTGCTGCCTATATGTGGTCAATTAATTGTATATTTACATTTATCAACCTTCATAAGAATAATAATTCCATAAGACATGCGTCGAATACGCATTCTTTTCCTTGGTTGTCCTAAACACATGACCCAGTATATCTTGCTACCCCTCACTGTTCTGTGATAATCAATACACATATTCTCATCATGCTTCCTTTGCTTGATAACAATTTCTAGGTGTATCTCTTCCTACCTTGAGAAGTGACAGGGCAGGACGCATCTTTGTTTCTCCTGATAGGCTGCAGGCAAAAGTGTGGACCCTTCCAGCTGAATGGCCATTGGCACCTTCTCACAGGAGTGGATCAAGTGACAAACAAAATTATCTACAGAATTTCTTGGATTTTGACCAGGGACTCCTAGAAAGGGGCTGAGGGAAGCTGGACAGTGTCAGCCTTCGATTTTGCTGTCTTCCCTTGGCATGAATGTTATCTAGCTGCACTGTAGTGTTTGCAGCGCTAACCACGTGATCTGAAGTTCAGCTGAACACTGGACACTCAGTAACATATAGAATTATAGGTGGGTAATACTGAATTAAAGAGAATGTTTTTTACTGAGGGGTTCTCAGTGACATCAAATGCACAAGAAGAGCTCAGCTCAAGTTGTCAGTGAAGTCCCTCAGAACCTTGACGTGAAAAGCACCTCTGCATTCACTTTATACCCATCTATAATTTTATGTCATGTATGTCCCCAAGGTCATCTGCCCCTGATTTCAACTGCTACACAGTGGCAGAGGAGTGATGGATGAGCCATAGATAATAAGGCCTCTGCTTCCTGATCCAAATGTGAAACAAATTAGTTTTGTTATCAACTGTTGCTATAGCATAGCAGTGAGTTACCAGAATCAGCAATGGATATAAACAATAGAGGCTCTTTTCCAGAGGCATAAATAACAATAGGAATAACATGCACTACTGAAACCATCACTTGTTTCATGGGTCTGAAGGCTCCATGATATGACAATAATGCCGCATATCAGTCTGATTTACAGGCTGTCCCTTACACACTACACCTAAATAGTCCCCCTATTTACGGTCTAAAAGTTTAGCCTATCATGGATGGCGTATACAGTGGCATATATATGCCCTTCCTATATCTAAAATGAATCCTTCCACCTGAGCCCTCTTCTTGAGTTGTCAGGGGTCAAATCTAAATCGTTATTAGTGAGATCACGCCACCATGCTCACGTTGACATGCATGGTAGCATGGAGCTAAACTTTACTATACATGTGTAGAACCACTGCAGAATAATCAATTAAATAGTTTATACCAAGTGCAACTCAGGCACAAGTAAAAAAGTAAGGGCAGAAAGACAAGATTGTGAAAGTGACAAAGACAGGGGCAAACGATAGGCGCAGGCAAAAGAAAGAATGGCATGGAGGAGATACACCAGATAAAGACCTTCAAGCAGTGCTTAATTTGAGCCGTGGTTTCTGGTGCTCGGCACCGGACTTACTTGTCAACATCGGCACTTATGACAGTCTGCCAAATGGTGGCACTGTTTGTCTAATTTAGAGATGAGCACAACAACAGTTGTTTATTAGTTCAATATGAGTTACAATGATAAATACCTGATGCCAAAGCCCTGCTCATCTCTTTGGGGGCCTGGACTAGTCAGAATTGTCACAACTGTAGGAGTGTGATGGTTAGTAGTTGTGTTGTTACTGTAGTTGGCAGTGCTGACAGTGACAATAGGAAGTGCAGGAGTAAGTGGCCTCCTGACGAAGGCCGTGACACACGTTTATTTCAAATTAAGTACTGTCTTGAAGCAAACATAAGGTGAGTCAAAATTTATACAGACTGAGTGGAAACTTGTAGAAAAGTCAACAAAGAAAAATAAATGCTTATCTGAAAATTGTTGGAGTCTATTAGACAAAGTAGAAGAAAAATGTGCTTGAGATTTGGAGACAGGAAAAATAAAACAGGCTCGAGGAAGATGAGAGTATCCATTAGTGTGGTTGCCTGCACACAGGGGACATGAGTTGGTGGGGATTGTGAAAGAGGCTCTCTGGCACATCATGGTAACATTAAAACATAATGTGAAAGGGGACGTAATTGACTTGCTCTAAAGTGACACCCTTTGTGTTACTCTTTTACTAATATAATAAATCAGCTGTGTTTGGAAAATGAAGAGGGTGGATGTGAGGATCTCTGGGCGAACTGTTTAATTTATAGTGCCATTACTAAGGATGCAAGCTAAGCAGTGCCTAATTTGTAAAAATATAAGTGCCATGGCCCTCGTCAGGAGGCCACTGCAGCTCGTACCTGTCATTGCCCCTCCCATTGCTGCCAACAGCAGTACCAACACAACTACTAACTATCACACTCCTACAAGTGTGACAATTCAGACTATTCCAGGCCACCAAAGCTTTAAGAATGGCTTGGGAAACAGGTAATAGTCATTTTTTCATGTATATTGTATTAATAAACAACTGTTGTTGTACTCATCTCTAAATTAGACAGACAGCGCCACAATGTGGCAGACTGTCACAAGTGCCAGTGTTTAGAATTAAGTGCTGGAGCCGAACACTGGAAACCACAGGCACAAATTAAGCACTGCAGCTAGGGTAGTATGTAATTACCTAATCATTTAACCCCTTGACCATGGCACACATTCCGCTGCGGTGCTAGGGAATTAATAAGTGGGTGGGGATCGGACGGCCCCCGGCCGTCCTCCACACACGCCCACTGTGACGTCGGACATGCAAGGGGTTAAATATTTCATAATTGTTACTTTTTATCACGACCACTTACCCTCACTAAAGTGGGCCTTGAGACGCTTTCCGAGTATGGTGTCTATATTTACTATCAGAAACATTTACATTCAACAGAGGTTGCCAGAACTTTGTGATCTGGAATGGAGCTGGGGTGGAAGGTGGTCTGGAATTTAATCTGCAAGGTGGAATAAATGGGAGGATGAAAGAAATGGACGCTTAATCTGAATTGCAGATAACACGTCCATGTGACAGAAGCAGGAATGACAAAGACATGCCAGCACAGTGACCTCTTAGCAAAGGCAAAGTCATTCAGCTGCTGCTAATCCAGGTGCAGGACAGTGTCTATCAGTTTAAGCCTCCCCGTGTTTCCAAGCCTCCTATCCTCAAGCAGCAGGGGCAGCATGCCCAAATATTCGAGGACATAAGCATTTAATATTTTCAACCTGATCTTTGCAGAAGTGGGGAATGGTTGTTATTACTGCAGGAGCAGAAAGAAGGTAGACTAGAAGTATGAGCATGTTATTGTGAATGCGCGCAATGCATTCGTATGCTCAGTGGAGATGACTGGGCAATGAAAGACAAGCAGTGCTAACAAATGGAACACCAGCAGTAGAGACAAAGATCAGGACGCATCAACAGGTGCAGGGGGACAATACAAAAACACACAAAGATGGTCCGAAAGAGGCAACGGAACGTTAAGGTTAGGAGCAATCAGGGGCGGCTCCTCCACTAAGGGCGGAGGAGCATTGCCCCACTGCTTTCTAGCAGTGCGGGAAAACCAAAACATTAAATGATAATAACTTTAGGTTATTACCATTTTATGTTTCTTTGCGCATTGCGGGCCGGTGGGTGGGCGGAGCCTCCCGGGCATGGCAGGAGTGGTTTACCCACTCCTCAGTGAGCCAAGACTGTTTGGTCGGCCCTCTCGGGCCACCTAAACCAGTCATGCACACTCTGCACTTCTACATGTAGGCTGCATTGCAAGCCTACATGGAGAACATGCCATCCCCTACAGCCCCTGGCTGGGCAGCGTACCGACCAATCACAATGCTCCACTGGAGCTTTGTGATTAGCTTAGGGGAGGGGAGGTAGACTGACTGTTTCCTGTTCTTGTCGGAGACAAGAGAGCAGGAGCAGTAAAGACGCAGGGGTCCGGCGGAAAGGTACGTTAAATTTTGATTTACATTTTGTTATTGACACCCCCTCCCTGCGCGTTCCCGCACGACCAAGCACCTGCCTCTAAACCCACCTCCCCACCCGCGAGCCATGTCGGCCGGTGCTGGGAGCAATGGTGTGAGAAAGAGAAGGAAGGTAGTGTGAATGTGTGTGATTTGGTAAAGGAAGGATAATAAGCTTTTCTCCCTGCCGGACGTGGATCTCTAGGGAACAGACATGGAAGCGGCGGATGTCACCCTCTGTATCTTGTGATTTCATCTTGAGATGGAGCCAGCTTCGGGCTAGCATAACATGTTTTGGATAAAGAGAAAAAGAGAAAGGAGAGGAGGTAGCCATGCCTTTTTGTTATGTTACGTAGATTTGTATGGCGCAGCTTATCATCTGTGAGGTTATCCAGGCACTGGAGCAGAAAGGTAGGTCTGGCTGCAGTCCTAGTTGAACAGCCAGGTCAACAGCTTTTTATGGAAGTTAAGGAGTGGAGTGACGGTCCTGATGTGTAGAGAAAGTTCGATCCAGCTTTTGGCACCAATGAAGGAGAAAGCACACCCTCCTGTCTTGCTTCTGCGGATGCAGGGGATTCATGTGAGGGAGAGGGAGCGTAGCTGTCTGGAGGGTTGGTAGAGTTGGAGTTGTCATTGAGGTAGGCTGGTCCTCTTCAAAAAAATCTTGAAATGTTCTTAGTTTCGACTTACCATGAATTCTTTATTGCAATTTGTTCAAAAATAGCCTCCCACTTTTAGGTGCACTGGACTCATTTACTATCCTAAATCTTCTTCTAAAGAGGTATGAGTGCTAATTTTTATCATGTCGACATTTGGTCTTGAAGTATCTGGATTAACTGGTTTTGTCATCCCATAAAATCTTCTCATAGGACGGGGCACCACCTGTGAATGACTCTGTCTTGAGCGGTAGATGGGAAGGCAGACCCAAGGTTCCTAAGGCTATCTTACTATTGTTTCCCAATCTACCCCTCTGGAAGCTTGGTATAAAAGATAGTATTTATCAGCTCCCTGGCATAGCAGGAAGCAGGTAAAACTAGTCAATTTCTTTAATGTGACAACTGCCGTTGAGCAAAGCTTGTACAACAGTTTTAAGACATGCAGAACAGTTGAGGAAATGAGGAAAGCACTATTACTAATAATATCTCTCACATACACAGGTAAGAACATTCCAGAAACAACGTGTGACGCAGTGCATATGATGGCATGGAATAATCATCCATAGTATTCGGGGAAAAAATCAAGTTCCTCTGCGTAAACATCTCAGCTGTAGGAGCAGTTGACTATGACCATAGGATGCTAGGCTGACACTAAGGCTGGCAAATTAAAGACAATTGACGACTTCCTGATTACTCAAACATACAATGCCTTTATTGAGCAACGTTTACTGATCATAGTAAGCAAAGCCCCCTCATCGTTCCTGATAGCTTAGCTCACAGGTCCCAAATGAATAGTTCTGGATCTTGTTTGTCCATTGGAAATTGAATTATTTTCAATCTATTCCAAAACATTGTTGCACTGTACACATATGTTACACATAGTCTCTGTGGGCTGATATGTCCACAAGACTGTTGTAGAGTCTAACCACGAAAAGGTTTTTGCTGAAAAAAAGAAATGTGTGTTCGAATGATACGTATAGAATAAAAAAGAGGTGAATTTCTTTGGAAACAAGTTGCATCATTTATTGTACTCTTAATAATGCTTTATATGTCTGCTGGTGCACCAGTCTTCTTTGTTATCTTCTAGTTGCTTTAAGATTCATGGATGTTCGAGGAACAGTTGTAATTTGCTTTGACAAGCGGTGAAGGAAGTTGTTTGCTAAAGGTCTGTATTATAGCATTTGTACAGTTTATTCTACCCCATGCGTGGAGTTGAAGTGTGCATTCACAAGGTTAGTAAACTTTACTTTGTAGGGTGTGTTTTTGGAAAGATGCTATTGCTATTTTGAGCCTCAGTGGAAAGGTTTTCATGTATTTTGTGATGACCACCGAGGTGCGGTTATCATGTTATAGGACACAGTGAATTGAGGTGTGATGGTTGAGGGTATTTGAGAGATCAACGTACATTTGGAACTAAGCAGTGACCAAGCACTTTTTTTTAAGGTAAAGATACTGCCTACTGCCGAATACATACAGCCTATGAACAAGAAAGGAAGTGGAAGAGCGTTCAAGGTTGGCAAACTGAGAAGAAACTACACAATCTTTAAAAGGCCCAGCTTCCATGTGCCCCGTAGGCCAAAATAAGCCAAAATGTTGAGCAGGGGTTTGCGGTACGTCTTTCTCAAGTTTCCAAAAGCGGGCAAGCACCAGTTGGGTAAGCCACTGTTGAGTTGTGACTCACACCCTAGCCAGAAGGGCCCCCTGCATGTAGTCGACAGACAAAGTGACTTTCAAAGTGTTTTGCTGATTCTGCCGTGCCAGTAAAAGGCCAGATCTGCCTGCCTCATGTTACCCACTTGCGCTCATACCTCCATTCAAGCCTAATGCGTTGTTAGATCCCCAGGACCCTTACTCTTTCTAGTTTACATAATGAGGAATCCTCCTGACCTTCTGGTCTTTCCTCTCTGATAACTTCCACTTTCATTATTAGTAGTCAATGCCATTTCAAGGTAAAAAGATACAATTTGGTGAAAGGAGACATACTCTACTTCCATTGTTTTGACTAGGACAACAGTAAGGCACAGACTTGATCATTCTCATTTTGTTTAGTCTTAGCCCAGCTCTTCTCTGACCTATCAACCTTGTAAAAAACAACTTCAATATATGCCTCCACAAGTTAACTTTCCTTCAGATTTCCTCTGTCTAATCAGATTCCATGCTACCCTTTCTTCTACATTATCTCTGTTCTCACCTCTGGCAGAGGCCTTTGATTTAAAACAACAGTACCCAATAGGTTTTATGTCCTGTCATAGACAGCTCCGAATTCAACTTCTCTGAATGTTGGCTCCAGCCAGCCGAGTGCGCTGATGGAGCCTGCTGGGTAGTGCACTTAAGTCTACCCTACGGAGCTGAGCTTTTACCCGCCTTTTTCATCCAAGAACTCTGGCCTTGGGCCCTCTTGGCACATTTTAGAAAAAAATTAAACTATCCCTTCTGACTTTAAGACTGGTCGCAATGTCTCAAGCTAGCCCTGCCAATCCTTGGACACTTAGACCCATCATACGGACCTTTCCCATTGCAAAGATATGATCCATAATTTGCCTTTATCGGTATTAGAAGATAACTGACAGCCAGGAAAAATCAAACAATTCTTTCCACTTAAAGGGTGGTTTCAATCTCTTGAGTCAGGGCTTGCTATTTCCAGGGCACATGGAGCCTTTCTACTGACCCTCACTATTTCCGAGCTATAACTTGCAATTCACCTTTCTCATCATTAAAAGCCAGGAAAAATCAAACTATCCCATTCCAGTTTAAGACTGGTCTTGCTTAATTCAAGGTGCGAGTCTTGCTTAACCAGAGGTGCTTGGTCCCAACCTAATGACCATTCCCATTGCAACGTCAACCTGCCTTTATCAGCATTGGAAGATGAAGGTACGCTAAGCCCTGCCCAGGAAAAATCAGACTATACCTACCACTTTGAAGCTCATTAGAATGTGTAAGGCTTGCATGACCAATTCATGGGCAGTGGTTCCATCCTTCTGACCCTCACCATTGCAGAGATGGCATCCACAATCTTCTGTTATCAGCATCTGAATTTGAAGTACATTAAGTAACTTTACACATATCTAACTTTGACCAAATATGTGTTGGTGGCTGAAGTGTCAGTTGGTGCATTTATCAGAACTCTAAATCTCAAATCGGCCTTTTAAGTGAGGAGCCTTTTGCTCCTTTATAGGTTTGTCCTGAAACTTTTTCATAGCGCTAACTATCCTTATGTGGGACGCTGAGGTGCTCACCCACATAGATAACAAATTACAGCATGTATGGTGTGTTTTTGGAAGGATGTTGCTTTTACTTTGAACCTATGTGGCAAGCATTTTTTTATTGTGCGTGATGACCACCAAGGTGTAGTTTAGTGCTATGGTTTTTGAGGTTGTGTTTTTTTTTGGCTAGTTAGTGTAGATCATTATCTAGAGGGATGGGGAAGTGCGTAGCAATGTAGGCGTGGTGAGCGATTAATTCCAAATGAACACTGGGTAGGGCAAATGCTTAACATTGAAGTGCATATACATCCAATGGAGAGAACAAGCCCTCAGATCACTAAGGTGATTGGATGTTCCAAATTGTCTCTACATGGATTGTTTTTTGCATTCCAGCAAGGTAGAAGCAGCAGTTAGATAAACAAAACAGCTGGAAAGGGTGGAAAGCAGAAGCTTGGAGAAGATGAAGATATAACATGGAAAGCACAAGGCAGATAAATAGGCAAATAGCCAGCAGTAGATTGTAATAAAATAAAGAGGATGGGAGTAAACATTGTGAAGCTTTAGATAAAGATCTGAATCACTGAAGAAAACAGATATTCCCACAGAGCATGACTTGATCACTCTCTGTTCCCGAGAGTGTAATTCTATTTTAAATATATATAGTTTTGGGTCATAATATCGGTGCCTTCATCTTTACTAGCTATGTTCCTAAACGTATCACTTCTCCCATACTGAGCCTCATCTTCATTGAATGCAAAATGTTCTTCATGCATCAATCTGTTCTTTTGCACCAAGACAACCTTCATTGCTGATTACTTTGACTCCCTCTGCCTCCTCTTCACTTTCATCACTAGCTGGCCTCCTCACAGACCATGCGCTTGCCAAGGTTGTGGGTTAGGTCTTCTCCTCAGAACATTTATTGTTTTCATTACATCCCTATCTTAAGACACCTCACCCTCCTCCCTGGAACAAAGTGATAATAACACATTATCATCCTTCAAGCGACATATTATTGCAGTAAATCAAACTCCGGGAGTCATCAGCCCTTACTTTGATGATCCCAACACAGTCCTTGACTCAATGCCCAAAATAACATTGTCGTTGTCCTCTGTAAACATGCAAGTTCACCCTTCATATGAGATATCCTCCCAGCCCTCCCCATCTCTCTGTTCTCCCCCTTCTCTCATGGTAAATCCCTTGAAGCACACCCTCATCGCGATCTCACTGACTCACTCCGCCCACGAACATCACCCCCTTCTTTCTTCTCTACACGATCATGGACATCCCAACCTCTATCAACCAGCTTGAGCCTCAAAGAATCGAATTCTACCTGATTCATGTTCTAAAGAAATCCATTATAGCCAGTGGCTGAAATGGAAATATAAAAGTGCAGGTACTTTGCGTCTCAGAGCTCCTGTTTGTTACTGAGAAGTGCTGGCAATCTCCCATTAAAAGTACTGCGCCCTTTCTGAGAAGTGCTGGCACTCTCCCATTAAAAGTACTGCACCCTTTCTGAGAAGGGCTGGCACTCTCCCATTAAAAGTACTGCACCCTTGGTGAAAAGTGCTGGTACTCTCCCTTTCAAATTAAAGAAGTGCAGGTACTCAATCCCTGTGAGCTCCTCCACATTTAAAGCACTGGTTATGGCCTTACTCTCCCTCAGCCCAACGTTCTTTAACACACTGAAACACACAGGTCAACTATTCTTTGACACATCATATATTCGTCTCTTTTTATTGGTCTACTCCCTATGCCCTCAATACTAAATCACACCTACCTTTTGCTCCCTCAAGAGCCATAGTGCTTTCACCTTCTCATACAGAGGAGGTTCCATTACCCTCTACCCTGGAAATATACAAGCTAGATTTAATACACTCAAGTGGAAAATAGCCATTATACAGCCTCATCACAACCCCACCGGCTGATTTTTCTCTCGAACAGTAATGTTTCTTTTCTCACTCCCTAACATCTGATCTACGCAGTCTAGCCTATCAGGGAACTCATTCAATTCTAATTTGGCCTTCAAAATCATCTTTATTACAATCACCATTAGCACCCTCCGTTTAGTCCCTCCTCTATCCTCCTAGTATCCTCTACTGCCTCCAGTGCCACCCTTGTTTACTTCCCACCTCTCAAGCCAAGGTTAGTTGCCTTTGCCTGTCCTCTAAACCTTGTAGTACCCTCTCTGACTTCTTCCTCAAATCAGCAAGTCCTTTAAATTTTCCTTCCGTGTACCTTTTTTGCCTTTCCAAAATCATCAGTCACTGTCCCATCTTTTGTGTCCATGTTCGATGCTTTAAAACCTTAGTTCTGATCTTCTTGATCAGGAAACAGATGGCAACAGATTGCTTCCTCATCCTCTTCCCTTTACTTCTTGTCTCCCAGCACCGTTCATCGTATCAAACTATTGAATTGTTAAATTCACTACAATTCTGCCAACTCCACTCCACTGAGACCATACTTAGATATATTCGGTTATATCATCAGACCCCACTAAAACCTCTTCTCTTCTTACATAATGCATCTTCACCTCTCAACAGCACTTGATACATATGACCCTCCGACTGGGATGGCCACCATTGATTATAAGCATATATAGTGCTCGGTGGATCTTATCTCAGTTCGTTGATCGCTCCTTTTCTGTTTCTTTGTGTTGCTCACCCTTTCAGCCCACACAGCTACTAGGGGACATCTCCAATCCTATTTTATGCATATACCACTTCCCTCTGTGACACTGTCTCATCCTTTGAGTTCTCCTATCATTTCTGTACTGTAGCAAGACTAATCTTCTTATTTTATTACCCAGGAACTTTATTGCAGATAGAAGACTATTCACTCTCTCATGCTTCCAAGCCTGGAATAATCTGCTTCAATCAATGATTTGTTACACACACTTCAATGTTGACAACCTCAATGACCTTTACTCCTGAAATGCGCACACCATCTCTGTCAAGTAGGCTGGCAGCACAACCTTCAATGTGACTCCAGTTTGAGGCTGGTGTCTCAGATCACCTCCACTGCTACTGCCGCAAGATTCCAACAACTAAACACCTGAAAGATAAGCCCTAGCATTCCCTGCTATGCCACACAAAACTCTTTGAAGACCCCAGTCGCGAATAAACTAGACTAATATAATAGCCTGGTCAACCTCCCACAGTAATCATGCACTCCCTTAAGAAAACCAGTAATTTTGCAAAGAGAGACCTCTCTATAAACTGCCTCTTCTAGTCTTCAAAGCACTACTGTATTGTTTCATTTGTATAGTGCTTTATACTCCTGATGAAGCTAGAAAGCGCTCCAATTTACTTTGGTACCTGGGTACGTTATTGAATGTGTGGTGTGGATGGTCTTAATACATGCTTAACAGAGAATTAAGGATAAACAACACTGAGCATAACTGCATGTTAATATAATTGTGTAGCTCAAACAATTAATTATGTGGTTATTGTGTTGGAAAGAACCAATGTACTTATGTGATTCTACAATTGGAAATAGTTGTCAATTCTTTTTATTTGAGCCGGCATTGGCTTTCAAAATTTAGTAGACTGGATGAAGAAGGAAGTTCCACCTGTTCATGTCTTTTTGAAGGAAGGCACAAAAAGTAAAGAATCAAGACTTCAGTGTACATTCTTAGCTTGACAATAGGTATGGAACTTTTCTTGAAGGAAGAGTGGTACAGACCTAGGATTGCTCTTTGAGCTATGCGCTTTGCTTGAAATGTAATTTATCTAGCCATACCGAGCAAGTAAAAGGAAATTAAAGCAGGCAAGATTTGTCCTCATTGGAAGGTTGAGCAGTTATCTAGGATCCACACTTTGGATTCTCCTTTAGCTCACAGAGTATTAAATAGGGGTGCTCCAAGATATATTCCACTGATATAGTCAGGATGGGAGAGTACTTGAGCAATGGAGGATTGGACATGTCGTGGAAATGCTTGATGTAGTACCTCATCATGTGGAAATATCATTTGGCTACCTCATTAACTTGTGGTATAACCAACGGATTAAAGCCCATACTCACTCATATGTTCCTGAGTTGGGGACTGATTTATTGTTTGGCAGGTGGATATCCACCACAAATGTGATACATAGGTTTCTGCCTTATTACAAGTTCATTATATCCCATAGTATTTATAATAAGGGAGGCAGGATATCCGACCCACTTGAGATGGAGCAACCCGTCTACCAAACTCCAAATCGGGTCCTTCATCTGATAATGGGGGAGGTCCTAGTTTCTGATGCTAAATGGGGTGATGTGATGATCCATGTAGATGCAACATGCACAAATCTCTGATTTTTAAGTGCTGGGTTTGAGATGGTTGGCAAACATGTAGGAGTCAACCGCTTGTCGGCATTTCCCAATTCTACTGGTGGCAACATCAGATTCATTTTAAAGTTTTATAGTAATGTGTGTATCATGACCATAGTTATAGCAGCTTAGACGAAAGAATGTGATGGTATGTGTTAATGGGCTAACCTAGATGATGAACAAGAGGTGAGCCATAATAGAGGCCTGTGGTACACCTGTTGTGAATTTAAATGGTTCATAGGAGAATGGGGGTAGTGATATGATGAACATCTATCTTCAAGGTATGGAATAATCCATTTCAGTATGTAACTTTGAATTCCAAAGTCATTCAGCCGCTATAGGAGAATTGGGCAGTGAGCCTTAATCAAAGCTGAGGACATCGCAAGTAAAAGGCGTGCTTCTACTAAGAATGGACAGTTGTTTTGATATCACTCCTCAGTTCAATTAGTGATGCTGCAATGCCAAATCCATGACCAAATCTCTTATGAATGCCCGAGTGCAATGTTTGTTCTTGCATGAATGTGAATATTTGTTTGAATCCAGATCTTTCTATCAATTTGCATAAAAAGGGGGCATTCACTATTGGTTGGTAGTTGTTTGAATTGGAAGGATCCCATCCATGTTTCTTTTCAGGAGGTTTGATGTGTCATTATGAGTTTTATTCAAAAAGTTACTATTGCAAAAGAATAATTGATTATGGCCCTGGCCAGGATGGCCGCAGGGCTCTTGAGCAGGATATCCTTAAATGTATGGGTTGAGCATTGGTCCATTTGGATCTGGATGAGACACTCTCCTTTGTTGTAGTTGTGAAGTCTTTTAGGGTAACAGTGCTAGAGTGAAGTAATTTAACGCTCAAAAATAGAAATGCCTTCATGGATAAAAATAATTAGGCAACACAACATAGTATGTCTCCAGAAGACCTGGTCAACTTCGCCAATCCATCTACAGGGTTACAAGTCTTTTAATTCTAGTGCCCATTCTTCTGCCTCCGGCAGACCTAAAGGAGGGTTGGTAATTTACATATCAAACAAACTCCTAGTTAAGGATATAGTCGAGTTGAGGACGGAAGAGAATTATCAAATTCTTAGAATAGTGGTTAACAAATTCTCCACATATATCCTGGTTAATTTTTACAATAACTTGGCTGTCCAGGACTCAGTTAAAGTTTTAAATGAAATTTGTCTTTTTTTAATAGAGACGCGGAACAAACATAAGAAAACTTCATTCAATTTACTTTGGGGCGGAGATTTCAATATCTCACTCTGTAAAGATTACAAAACTATTAAATGTGGGATTCAGGACGAATGGGGGAGCAATTTAACCCATTTCTCACATACCATCTATGGAAATTGCCTGAACGAGCATTTCTCTGCTCTTAACCTGGTATTTGCTAATAAATTGGCAGCCCCCGCAGTAGACTTTTCTTCCACCTTCCATGGAAGGGGTTTTTCCAGTCTGATTGACTTTATATTAGTTTCCCATAACTTGAAAGTCCAGCTGAGTAATTTTAGAACTGGAGACAACGCCAGCAATGACCACTTTTCAAATAGCCTTATCTTGGTAGTACCGACTGCTTATAGAAAAAATAGCTTTCCCAGCTTACTAAATCAGCAAGCATTGCGTCTGGATAAGATAAATGGCTACTCCGTTAAGTGGGCAAAGGCTAACCCCGATGAAATCACGGCCAAGGTGGTTCATAGAGCACTTCCTTTATTGGAAAATTGCCTCTGCTTGGATTCTCCTTATGAGTTGATCATGTCCAGTTTTCTGGACATTATAAACATTATAAGTGAGGAACTATTTCGAAAGCAGTTTAACTCCGAATGTAGGAAGTCATACTCACATCTAAAGAGCGCCCTAAGTAAGATCAACAGAGATAAAGACGAAATCAGAAAATTAAGAAAGGAGTACAACTTGGCGATGAAAAAGTGTAGGGCAGATATAAAAAAAGACCTATGGGAACAACTTCACGCGAGCTGTCGCTTGAACGACAGCTCTACTTTTTGGCGAATAGTTAGAACCCCCTTCCTAACAGGGGCAAACTTGACTCCGAGAATCGAAGTAGCGGTGGATGCAGAAGCGTGGGTCAATCACTTTTCAAAAATATTTAGCTCCGATGTAGGTACAAATCAGGATGTGGCATGGGCCTGGGTAGGGAGGATGTTTCTTGTGTCAAACAAATGTATCCGCTACAACTACTCTTTGACCATGAAGAAGTAATTAATGTTTTGTCAGCCTCTAAGACTGGCAAAGCTCCTGGCCCAGACGGGGTGCCTGTGGATATCTTTACTTATATAGATTTGTGGTCACCTATCATAACACGGGTCCTTGAAGCTGCAACATCGACGGGACTTATTAAATCTTGGTCAACCTCCACACTCCCCCCCATTTTTAAAAAGGGAGATCGTAAGGAGCCAGCCTGCTACAGGCACATTTCCCTCCTGGATTCCCTTGGAAAAGTGGCCGGCCGGATAGTCCTTGAACGGATGCAAGACTGGGCAAACGAAAATCAAATAATGTCAGATCTCCAATACGGGTTCCGGGAGGGTTTGGGAACCGTCGAGCAGGCATTAAATCTCTCCCTTTTAATTGGTAAATACTTTGGAGCAAAAAATGGTAGCCTACACCTAGTTTATGTGGATTTGACCGCAGCGTTTGACTGTGTCTCACACTCAAATCTGTGGTCGATACTCGAGGAAATGGGTGTAGACCCTCCATTGGTTGCATTCCTATGGGAATTATATTCAGGGGCATCAGCCAGAGTCAGATATGGCGTAAAAGGTGAACTCACTGACCCATTTCCTGTTACTAAAGGAGTCAGACAAGGTTGTGTCCTGGCTCCCTTTCTTTTTAATCTATATAAAAATGGCCTGGAATTGGCCATGTTGAAAGGGAGCCAGGACCTTCCCACAATTGAGCATTGTCCGATTCCCACATTACTCTATGTGGACGATGCTGTGATAATGGCAAGAACATCTCATCAGTTACAGTATCAACTTAATAGCTACTGTAAATTCATGGCATCTTTGGACCTGAAGGTCAACATTAAGAAGACTTTTGTTATGCATCTAGGTAAAAGGGCAAAGAAGTTAAAATCTATTTCCATTGAAATAACGTTACTGGAATGTACCAACGCTTACCCTTACTGTGGCATATTAATAGATAATAAATCTTGTTGGCATCAGGCCATCAGTTCCAGGAAATTACTATTCTTAAGAGCCACTACAGCCCTGGTAACATTCACCCAAAAGTTGGGGAAACCATCGCCCCAAGAATTGATTAAAATATACCAGGCGAAGTGTCACAGTGTAGCATTATATGGTGCTGGGGTGTGGGGCCATGCTGCCGTGGACTCCCTACAGAGGGTAGAGAACAGCTTTGTCAGATATTTGCTGGCAGTCCCGCAGAGTTCTCCGCCCTATGGATGCCATATCGAGTTGGGTATGGATTATGTTATAGATACTATCAGAATCCAGCCAATTCTTCTATGGCACCGTGTTTGGACAACGGAACAGTGCAAATTGACATGCTCCCTTATTATGGACTGTATTGGGTTTGCAAACTGGCCAAAAATGCTGTGGTTGGTATATGTGAGTAATTTCCTAAAGGATCTGAACCTTGTTTCCTATTTTCTTCAACCACCATATAGAGAGTATTTCCAGGAAAGCTTTGAAAAACATTTGCCTGTCTCATTTAAGGGAACTGCGATTATCCCAGGAAATTACCAAAGTCTCGAACATTCACATTCTAACCATCCAGACTGTTCCAGGGATCCAACCATATCTATCCTATCATCTGAACACCTACGAAAAATATCTACTGACCAGCTTTCGTTTTAATAACTTTTTTCGCATTGTAACATTTCCAAAACCACATGACTGGTCAAAATTACAATCTGTGTGTCCATGTGATAGAATCTCGGTACAGTCCACAATACATGTAGTACTGTCTTTCAGATATTATGTAATCCCACGTAAGCATTGGATTATTCCTTTACTAATGTCAATGGGCTTGAGAACCTGCCACCCCGCCTTCCTTGATCTACAATATTTAGACTCTGAATTTAGTGCCAAATGTATTGCTTGTTTTCTGAAGGCCTGTATAAAACATCGCAGTAATTGTCTTTAACCCAGATGGCATTAGCACTTTATTGACTTTAATTCAGATTTACTGCCCTGAATGTCTCGTTTGTAAATAATGTTTGTATATATATCTAATTCCGCACTCTTTTTATGCTTTATTCTTAAGTTTTACAATATGAAATGTTGTTTTTATGTACTTTTATGGTTCCTAAAAAAGTATGGAAACCGAATAAAGTAATTTGAAATGAAAAACTTTGATTTAGAATGGAGATAGTTTGAGCCTTGCATGAGGAGGAGGCGGAAGTAAATGTGTCTTTCTTTCGAAGGTTCCAACCAACCCTTTTCCTTTTTTCTTAGCCAGGAAGTTGCATCGTTATTTGGAGGAGGATGTTTTCAGCTCAATGTATTCAGGGTTCTGGAATTCGATGATTTTATACAGTTCATAGGCTGGGCATGCTGCTGCTGAAATGCAGCAGGAGTAGTGTTTCTTTTTTGTTTTCTTGACAATGGCCTTATAGAGTCAGAAATAGCATTGAAGTGTGACCTTCTCTTTGTTGCTGTTGTGTTTTTTCCAGCTTCCTTCAAGGTTAATTCTAACACATTTTTAATGATTTTACTTATCTGTGTCAGCCTGCCAGGCCTCTCAGAAGGCTTGGGTGTAGAGATGGACCAGAAAGGTAAACGTTTAGCAAAGACATTTGTTAGCCCACAGGAGAACTGTTGAACTTATAATTTTGTGCTAGAGGTTAAGGAGGTAAGTACAATGGAGTTAATGGATGAGGTGTCCAGTTTTTTCAATAATCTGACAGCTACAGATTGTTTTGAGGTGTGACTTACCTCCAGCATCGATGGAAAAAAGAAGTTGAAGGAACACAGGTGATAATTGCTCCAGATGAGTGGTGGGTAAGAGTCACCGAGATCATATTGGGAGAGGCAAATATCACCTCAAGCGTGTGGCCTTCAGTGTCTGATGGTCCATGTACTACTTGGAAAAGATCTATCAATTCGAGGTTGCCGGGTAAACTATTTCCTTGATAAGATTTGGATGTATTTAACTATGTGCTGAAATCTCCAAATATGCAAAGGATGTGGGTACTTTAGGAAGATCTCAGCAATGAGGCCCAAGAAAGTTTCAGCAAACGATGTTGTGTATAGATGTGCTCTCTAGACAAGGGGGAAGATGCAAGTGAGAGCTAGTAATGGATAGCAGTGGATGCACAGTGAGGCACTTGAATGTCCTCTATTTGTGTCATCTGATACTTATTTGTGGAAAATTGCTGGTAGAATTTTTACCTCACTGACTTTTCGAATATGTACTGGGGATGGTTTCATTCAGGTTAGATGGAGCACCATCACTATGACATGTTCCAGTTATAAATAGTCTTCCAGGGATAGACTGCAGAACAAGGTATCAGATGTTGAGACAATGTTTACTCATTGATCAAGTTGGAGAGTAAATGAGGGTACCTTGTGGTTTGAGGGTGGCTAGGGTGGAATACCGGGTATTATGAGGAAAAGGAGTCACTGGTGATGAAGCGTTCAGGTTATAATCAAAAGTTCTTAACAGTGATGTTACAGGATTGGGAGGAAGAGGGGGAGGGGGTTAGCTAAAGAGCAACCAAGGACATTAATGATGATGGGTGGTCTGGTGCTAAGGGATGAGTGGAAGAAAGATGTGATGATGTGGTGTATGAGGAGTAGGATGAGAGAACTGGAGAACAGAAAGACTAGGGTGTAGTGGAAGGTGATTGATGAGAAGAAATCTAAGGGTGGCAGTAGTTAGATAAATGGTTATTGAGAGGTTTTATACATTGAAGAACATGTGTGAGGTAGAAAGCATTTAGAGTTAGGAAGTGAACACTGAGTTTCTCAGATGGGGTAATGGGTAGGGTGCTTGCAGCTTGAGTAGGGTTGATGGGGAAGAAGTAGAGGGGTTTATGGATGCAGGGTTACAAGTGTGTGAATTAGATGGAGAATTAGGGGGTGTGAGTAGAAGTTTGGGAGGAGTGAGATACTGTGAGCAAGGTAGGGTAGAGGCAAGATGAGACAGAGGTAGGGAAGTGGGGGAAGAGATGTCAGGCTGGTTACGAGGTGCAATGACAGATGGGGATGGAACAAAAAGAGGCAGGGTGGAGTGTAAATGGTGTATTTACTAAATGCATGTTGAAACAGCCTTTGTTTATTTTTATTCTGGTGATATTTCTGCCTGGGTGTAGGCCTACGTATTGTTGTTAGCCTTCTGTAGGTTTCAATCATAGAAGTATGGAATGATGTGTTGAGGACTGATTCTGAGTTATAATATTAGGATATGATTGCCGTTCAATAAAGGAGTAGATGCTTCTAAGAAATGGAGCCAAAGATGTGCCACTTGACACCATAGGTGTTTTTGGGCAGATAGTTTGCAAGAAGAAACTCAGTCAAATAGCACCTTCTTGAATTGTCTGGAGTAGTGGAAGCCAGCTATCACTTACTACATGCATTGGTGTAGAAATTCTTGATAAAACCACAACTCCTTCAGGTCCAACTTGAGATTAATAGGTGGACATGAGCACGGGATGTGATACATCTAGGACCTGTTCCACAAACCTTAATCACCCTACCTGTGACCTACCTAAGTTTAAGCCCTTTCAAGAAAACCTGTTTAGTGCCAACCTCATCAGCAGACATGGAGCTGAGTCTTCCCCTTCTTGCTTTAAGAGTGCACCATAGCCTCAGGGACCAATGCGGCTAACCTAACACGGCATCAACTTTTTCCTTCGTCGCTCTCCCATTCCCATCGCCCCTTTTCCATCAGGCTCTCTATAATGCGTACAGCTGCAAATGAACTACATCCATTATTACATCTGATGTAGCATTCACTCTTCACCTCACGTGTGATGTAATAGATTACAAACCTTCCTTTCGTGTTGTGAATATCACATGCTTCAGGAGTGTCTCCTGCCATTAAATGTGGAAGCATCAAAATGTAATTGCTTTTAATTTCATACCGCCCGTTTCATTACTTCTAGAAATTAAGTGTTATGCTGTCAAAGGGAATCTAAATCATGCAGCATAAACAGATATACTAAGTAATAGTAATGAAATCTGCAAAGGGAACAATACATTCTGCATTGAATTGCAAAAATAACAAAGGCGCATTTCATGAATCAAACAAGGAATTCCCTTTTCTGCGAATTTCGTCTTTTCCGATCGCAATTCAGCTTTGTCCAATGTAGAAAGGCAAATACCTCCTCGCAAAATAAGAAATCGCTAAAATTGTGATTCCTTATTTTGCGTAAGCATTTGGAGAATCACAATTTGCGATTACCTAAATGCTATGCTAGTATGGATTGCAAATAGAAATATTGCCTTAAGGAATTGTAAATTACCACCAACTTCAAGTAATTTGCGATTTCCTTTAAAATAACACCTTTTTGCTTTTTTAAAAGTGCCATGTGGCACACATTCATGCCCTTAGGACATGTATGTGCGCCACATGGGCACACATGCATATTTCAGGGGTGCAACAGGGTGTCCCTCTGGAACCCTTGCACCCTTGAAATTGCGCAAGCAATTTGGGAGTCCCTATTGGGTACTCGCAAATAGCGTGCGCAATCCCCATTCATTCCTATGGGCCTCTAGGCCGATAGGAATGAATGGGAAGGTATTCCTTGATTGCAAATTGCAATTTGCGATTCGCAATTAAGGAATATTAAGGAATCGCAAAAAATGGTGGTATTTATGCGGGTCTTTAATAGTGAGTCCCTAAAAATCGCTAATAAGGACTCGCAAAACTGCTTTTACCTACATCTGGCCCTTAGTCTCTACTGTATATTATACTGAATGCTGTAATATGGACCAGACTGGCATTTCAGCCATTCTGACATTTCTCTTTAGCCATAAATAATGCAAAGAGTAACCACCCACGTCTTTTTAATTCATGTTATTTTAACACTTCTTGTTGTGTTAATGTTTATTTCATGCATTACAATGTACAATTAAACGACCCTATTAAAAAAAGAGTTAAGATAAAAAATGCCTTTCTAGTTTTTTTTCCATGCTATGCTGGTAAACTTTTTCTTGTCTGTTCTAATGCTTGTTTGGTATAGCTTTTTTTTGTTCTGAGGGAAGGACATAAACGACGGGAGGATGGAAGTTGAGAAATAGTACCTGTTAAAGAATGAAAGCAATATTTCTTGTGTTGTTGCATTCTGTACAACTAAAGATTTCCTGCAACATATCCTCCATTGTTTGGAATGTTGTGTAAATCAATGTACAGGATGTGTTACATAACACAGTGAGGGTACAAAGTGTCGAAGTCACATGCCCATGAAGGTTACTGTGCTATTTTAGAAGGATTCCAATGTATGAACTGCAAGTAAGAAAAGGATCTTTGTGTTAAAAGCAGTAACTCACTTACCTAAAATAAAAATCTGTCACCTGCATGTTACATCATGTGCGTTGCAGGAGCCATATTACCTCTCTATGCTACTTTGATTCAAAACTGGGACTAGACAAAACATAGATCTCTCCAGCAAATACATTAATCTCCATAGTTATTTTACCCTTAATAACATTACCCGAGAATTACTGGGCATACAAAGTTCTCTGTAGCACTTGCCTTAACCTCATAAGATATTTTAAAATGCAGACTTTGCAACCAGTTAAGCAGAACAAGAATATATTTACTGCCAAGGGTCTTCTTGTTGCCAATTTCTTTATGGCATAGTTAAAAAAAGTATACATTAAGGCCCAGATTTTGCGTGGGGATTACGTTACTCTTTTCTTTGCACAACCCTGATGCAAAATCTTGTTTGTCAAATATTATTATGTGCTCAAATGTACTTATTATAGAACTGCTTACATGTGTGTGAGGTCTTAAGATTTGATGCCACTTTTTGTGATGTCATTTCTTGTGAAATCATGGGGGATGATGTCACTTCCTGTAATCCAAGTGCGATGTCACACACAGGGGTGTCACAGGCTGTGATGTCAAGCGCCATGATGTAATTTGCAAACCGCCTAACTTGGTTAGTCTCCCCTGGTTCTTTTATTAGGACCTGTGCCCTGCCAGTAAGTAACAGGGCATTTCAATCAATAATATAAATTGCAATGTACTAGCATTCAAACTGCGTTAATTCTGTAATAACAGATCCTAAACTGTACAAGGTCGGGCATTAATAGCTTATTCTGTCCAACCTCTTTCTTTACATTCCGGTACTTGCAGTCCTGCATTTAAACATGCAAATACCACACTACGCATGTATACAAAAATAAAACAGAACTGTGCAAATATTCACGTTTGGCAGGTACACGTTACTTCTTTTCATGCTATAAGCGAGCTGTCATTCGATTGCCTGTTCTTCACGCATAAGTGAACATATAATAAAAACATTACATTCTGGTATTTTCCTATATTTACAGAGATTGACCAATAAGGCAGCACCAGTTGTTCTCTTCACTCGCCTGATCTTCAGCCTTACCAGTTGAGTTAACAACATGTATGCACGCAAAACAAGCAGCTCAATGTACTGCCTCTCTAACCCCTGGGGCATTATAGCCTTGGTCAAAATAGGGCAGCACATCCACAACTACATCACCAGCCACCAAACGTGTGCCTACAATCTCCTTGCTTTACCGACATTTAAATAAAATAATGCTGTTTTTTTTAAGCCTGGGTCTAGTTCATGAACATTAGATAAAGAGCTGCGGCTCAACAAAAGGGCTGCATGATTGTAATGGAAGCAAAGAAAGGACTCGAAGACTGAAGGCTATAGTTCGCGAATATAGCAGCTATCTCAGTTTCCTTATATTTCAAATTAATGATTTTGGAGAAGGGCGGGTTAAAAAATGAAGCACTGGATAAAAGCCCATTTGGTGGCGATCCAGTTTGCTTTGTCAGGTGGAAAACACCATCAAAGCGCTCATTTAGTCCATCGACTAGGGTATATCATTCTTGACAGGAAACACAATCTCTTGTTGGAAGAGTTATATCTGGGTGGTGGTACAAGGATTTATATTTCTGTACTAAACCTCCTGACTACTAGGAAATAATAAAAACAAGTAGCAACAGTCCTGAAGTGCTGAAAATACAGGCAACGTGGTGGGGGAAGGCAGCACGGGGAGATTAAGTGAACTTGATAGGCGGGAGGTTTTGGTGGGGAGACGACTGGGAGCCGAAGCTGAGCATGCATCAAAGAGCGAGCAGGAAATAAATTATAAATACGCAGGAGGGAGGAGGAGGCTGCAGCTCAAGGAGAGGGAGAGAGCACAGGTGCAAGCTTTCGCATATGTGAAAAGCTGATCAAAATAAAAAGAAAAATTCCTGAACCTAAGATAAAATAGAAAGAAGCAAAAATAAAAAAAAGTGCTCACAAAGTGTAATAAATAACATGAAGAGTAAGAGCACATGTAACAGGGGCAGTCCTTATGGGAGGTTATGTTACAAAAGTACAAAAGGAGGGCCTACTAAACATTAACCAAACAAAAGCAGGTATTTATGAAGGACAGTAATAGGAACCAATTAAAAAGATGGGTGGTGGTTGAGACCCATATCGTAATGGCAGCATGTTTCAAAGAGACAGCGTGCATGCGCTGCCTAGGTGAGACCGAAAAAGGCCTTATCACTTTGCAATACCTCTACATAGGTGATACATAACAGCCATAGTGTATTGCCCCTGGGACAAAGGTAATAATACGCCTCCCCAAAGCTGCAGGATATATCACTCAAAAATATATCATGTGGATCTGTAATGCGCATGTGCAACCTAAGGGTACATTGGTGATTAAATAATATATGCTTATTGTTATCCAACTTATTGGTTGGAATTGTTAAACTGAAAATGTTATTGGAAATTCAACCATTTTTCTCCAAACATTAGCTAATGAGTTCTGAAAATACATATATTTTCATCTTAAATACACGCTTTTCCAATTTGGTCAAATAAATATTAATTCAACAAAGCAAAAGCTTCTCATTTAGTCAGCTGAGTTGCATACTGGACAGATACTTATATATCATGCAAGGAAACAAAAGTAATACTGATGAAGGAACAGAAAAAGGACATAGTATGATAAACATGGAACCAGGAAACCAAAAAGCAATATAAATAGAAGGTTTTTATTACATCTGGTAAATCCCTCACTCTGGGGTAATGGTATCTCCAAGGTCTGGTATGTATGTCACTCGATTATGCACAACATAAATTAGGACGTTTATGAGAAAATATCTGCCATGCACTTGAAATTCAGAAGGTTGGAACTGCTGCAGAGAACCTGCACACTTTGAATGTGTAGTACAGCACAATAAAGGCTCAGACACCAAGGAAGAGGGGCAAGAGGAGTACAGTCTCAGCACAGGGTGTGAATTTCCAAAAAAGGTTGATTAAATAAACATAAAAAACAGAATCTAATGTTAATATTTTTAAAAATTATTTTTTTAAATATTTTAAAATCAAACCATTTTTTAAAAACTGTATTATGGCTGATATGTTTCGGTTTAGGCATTGTATAGTCTTTTTTTGTAAGAAATTGGGTTACTGGTTTGGTTAGTGAACCCTACTTAAGCATGAACCACAATCCTTGTCAGGATGTAATCAAAGGCAACCCTAAATTAACCTGTGCTCAGCCCTTGAGCTGCATGGCAGGAGCAGTCAGGCTTAACTGAGAGACAATGTATAAAGTATTTGTGCAATACTTCAAACAGTAACACAGTGAAAACACACCACAAAAGGATCCCACAGGATATACAAATAAAGTACCTTTTAATAAATAAAACAAGACCAAAATGACAAAAATCCAATCAGTAGAATCAGGAAAATGCAAGTTTTAACAGTTCAGCAAATAAACTAGCCCCAAAAAGTACAAAGCACCATCTGGGGATATCTGATCACGCTGGACTGGGACAAAGTCACAGGTTTAGGCCGACCGCGATGGGAAACGTGCCGGGCACCTGGACCCAGTGAACAAAGTGCCTTGGGTACTGCTTGCGGAGAGTTGCGAGGTTCCATGATGAGAATGTGTTGTGCAACCGAGGGGAAGCACCAGTTCTGAGGTGCTGCGGAGCTGCGATGCCAGGTCCTGCATCACCGTTGAGGTTCCCGTTGATGAGGGCTTCCGATGCGAAGTCCGATGTTCAGAATGCACCACCCAGTTGAGGCAATGCGTTGGTTCTAAGGAGTTGTGAGTCTGCAATGTGTGAACCTGTATCGCCATCAAGCCTGCAGTCAGCGAGAGCTGCGAGGGTCTATGTCGAGAAAGCTTCACACAGGCAGTAGTGCCAATGCGGGTAGGGGATTGATGCTGTGTCCTTTGCTTCCGGAGAACCTTCACTGCAGAAGAAATGCATTGGTTCTGCTCAGGATTGCTCTGTGCAGCAGAGGAGATGTGCTGATTCTAATGGATCTACAGATGGGCTGGCAAAGCACATTCAGCCCCGCCTTCAAGGGTGTAAGACTGGAGTGTCACCACTTTGAAGAGTAGGACTCACATCTGGTAGGTGCTGGGTTCAAGGTTGTTGGAGCATTCTGTCTCTGAGGCTCTAGTCAGCCGATTATCCTTTGATATCACTTTGGAGTCCTGGGTTCAACAGATGCAGGCCCAGTCCTCACCCGGGCAAGAGGTCAGCAGGTGAACACAGCAGGAAGCAGCTCCTTCAGAGCAGCAGTCCAGCAGAGTGGCTGTCCTTTCAGCAGCACCGCAGTCCTTCTTACTGGCAGAGTATCCGAGGTCTAAATTTGTACTGAAGAGGTGGTGTCTGAGGTCCAATATTTATACCTGTGCCCTTCCTCTGAAAGGTGGGAGAAGCTTCTAGAGGTTTCCCTGTGAAATCCCCAGGCATCCTGCCTTCCCTGTCCTGGCTCAAGACTTACAACTTAAAATTAGATATTCTACATTGTACCCTGCCCTGGGACTGTTTAGGGCCTAACTTAGAGGTGACCTATGTGTAGTAAACATAGAAGGTTTGGGCCTGGAAAAAGGTTTCTTTTGCCAGTTTGAAATGGCAGGTTAAAACTCACACGCACTTCAATGTCAGGCCTGAGACATGTTTAAAGGGCTACGTGAGTGGGTGGCACAATAAGTGCTGCAGGCCCACTTGTAGCATGTAATTTACAGGCCCTGGGTACATGTAGTCCCACTGTACTGGGAACTTATAAGTAAATTAAATATACCAATTGGATATAAACCAATGTTACCAAGTTGTAAGGAGTGCACATGCACTTTAGCACTAGTTAGCCGTGGTAAAGTGTATAGAGTCCTAAGGCAAGCAAAAACAGGATCAGCAAAAATGGGTGGAAAAAGGTTTTGGGGAAGACCATCCTAAGGCTGACAGGTCTAACAATTTTATTTCTGCATTCTGCGTTTTCAACTTGTTAATGAGGTAGAGCATGTAGAATTGAGTCGCTTTTTTCTGGGCGCTTACCCTTGATACATTTGGCAGATATGACCTGCTGCAATCTGTCAGTGGAAAACATAGAAGGTGTGATAACATACCACACAACTAGGAATCATAATCCCTGCACAAACTTCTGTTTGCACAGGGATCTCAATTTCACCCCAATTTATAATCAGGGTAAGAGGGCCCTAATTATAAGTGCTATTTTCGGATGAAATCATTAATGCACCCAATAAAATCGGATACTGAGCTGCTCAGTATTTATCGAGTGCGATAATTTTCGCCAATTCTGCCTTTTTGGGGAATAACATGAAGCTTTTGGTGCTTACAGTACCAAAATCATCATGTCTTTGTAAATATTTTGCCTTTTTCCCCCTGTTAAATTCCGGCAGGTTGACCTGGTAAAACGTAATGGAAGTTGCAAATGTTATTGCCCCTGGTAATTATCCGACCACTTCTGAATGCAAAGCCCTGTACAAACGTTTTTGCACAGTGTTTGCAAAATAACAGGGTCCTTGAAATCAGGGTCTTTGTGTGCTAACTTGATTTGCCTCTCCCCTAAAGAACACAATCAAGACACAGAATGCAATAAAAAGTTATCCACTCTATCATGTACCATCTCTAAATGGAGGAAAGCCGATGTCAAAGAATCCATAATAACGTAATTACGGATTCATGAAAACTGGGTTTCTTCCATTTAATAATTGTATGACTCACGTCAGTGGATCAAAGTCCATACAAATATTGACAGACTTACTTTCTTAGAACTATATATAATCTTTAAGGTGTATTTCACCTAATAAACGTTCATCTTTTCTCACTACCTAATACGCCTGAGCAATACTGAAATCTCGTAATGCACCTCTATAGCCACCAATACACCGCATAGCCAGACATCACTGTGAACCCCACACAAGTATTTTTTAGTAAGGCTAGTATAACCATCCAACCACTGAGTGTAACAATCCTATATCTACTTGACGCCCAAGTGTCCTTGAATCACAAGTCTTCTCCAAACTAGCCAAGGGATGACCTCATCTACTGCTAAATACACTTTTAAATACCAACCACTACTTCCTCCACCCTCTTTCATCTGGAGAGTCTACTTTGGACTCATTTATCACCTATACTTATTTAAAGTTTTATAAAGTGCTAGATAGACCCAAAAGTCATCATAAACCCCTGAGCAACCAGAGTACAACCTAACTAACCAAACCTGAACAAAACACATGAGAAAAGCCCTGAGCTAGAACAAGGACAATTTCTGTAACATTGAGTTACATATTTAGACCTTCTGGGCCTGACTAGTAGACTAGCAATTCACGCAAAACATTGAGTAGCAAGATGGAGGCTTTGATAGGTCAGCCAGTGGCCATTACCTATGTCGACAAGGTAGTACCTGGGCTTAGACTGTCGTGCCTAATTAGTTGCTGGAATAAGATATTCGAATTTATGTAGCAAAACAAAAGTTAATAACTTGCTCATTAGAGAATTGCCTAGATATGGGATTTCAGCTCAATCCTGAGTCTAAAGCCAAGTCCAAGGACCTTGCCTGGCCCACCTAGTCCGCCAACACCCCTGTGCTTTGTAGACACAAGAGAGAGCAGCTGTCCAAAGATTTCTTAGGAGCCTGACAGATGCACTGATGAGTGCTGAGGTTCTCCAATACCAAGGTTGCTTAATTTCCTTTCCACCTCATGCCTCTTTCTTCCATCAACCTACACTTCATGTTTCTTTATCTCACTCTTGTAGGCTCTTTTTCAAACTTGATTTCCCCCTTTGCCAAATTTTTCCTATCTTTTTCTTCCTCATTCTTTCTCCCTTGTCCGAATGTATCTCTCTTATTCCAGGGCAAAGAGTATGATGAAAAATAAGTATCAGTTCCCAAAAATGAGTGCCAATTTACACCACCAATAACCACCAAGGATGATTAAGCACTGGACACCCCCCTCTCATGCATAAGCCTCAGGGGTTTACATTAATGACCTGGGTGACAATACCTGACCAGGCTGGCCATTGTGACAATATTGTAAAGTACAAACATAGATATAAGACATTTCTGCGTAGTACCCACTTGGTGGCTGATTCTGAGTGATTCCGTAATCCTGTTTGAAGTTGAAAACTCCTATTTTTGATCAAAACAGGATCATAAGTGTCCCAGTATTTCAGACACATAGCCATATTTAAAAAGGAGTTAGAAATATACCTTGACTAGGGGGTTAGACATCTGGAAAAATAAGCAAAGAAATGTGCAAAAATGCACAGTTTTCCCGTTCTTCCTCATTACGAGTTAGACATGGTAGCTCTTAAATGGCGAAGGAGCATTGCCCCTCCTACTGCGAGCACAGCAGGCAAACACTAATAAATAAAATGGCATCATAATGGCATTTTATTTTGCTACCAGCTTGTGCTGTGTACATCATGAGTATGAGCCTGGGGGCGGGGCTGAATCCTGTTATTGCAGGATTACTGATGGCCCTTTCAGTGCGCATGTCATTTTGGCTGGCTGGCTGGCAAACGACAGCCAGTCCATCATGTGCACTGTACACCCAGCAATCCCTGGGCTGTGAAACAGCTGGGGGATTGCTGCACAGGCCTGAGTCTCAAAATGAGCACTGGGTTATTTATTTATTTATTATTTAATCTTGTAGAGCGCAAAAGCTACCCAAAAAGGGTTTCCCGGCGCTGGACAGGAAGGGTACTATAAATGTCAACCATCACATAATTTTAATGGACAGGTGATGTGTGCTGATTACTGGTTAAAAAGCCAGGTCTTAGTGTTTTTACGAAATCGGGCATAGTTGGTTTCCATCTGCACGTGCAGAGGCAATGAATTCCACAGTGTTGTGCTCAGGTAGGCAAAGGACCGGCCCCCCATTCTGGCGAGTCTAATTCTTGGTACACAGAAATACTCCATAGAAGATGAACGGAGTTTACGCGGAGGGTTATGGGAATTAACAAGAGCTTGAAGGTACTGGGGAGCTGTGCCTGCTTTGATATTAAACATGTAGCTCAGGGTCTTGAATTTGATACGACTCTCAACCCTGAGCCAGTGAAGATCGCGAAGGGGACCAGAGAGTGACTGGATCTGAGGATGTTATTCAACAATCTGGCCGCTGCATTCTGGACCAGTTGAAGACGTCTGGTCACTGTTTTGTTTTCCCTAGGTAGAGCATGTTGCCGTAGTCCAGCCGGGACGTGATCAGGGCATGGATAACGGTTCTTTTGGTATCGGTGGGCAGCATCCAGATAATTTTCTTAAGCCAGCGCAAAATTGTGAAGCAGATGGCTGAGCTCTTGTTGACCTGGTGTTGCATGGTCAAGGTGTTATCAATAGTGAATCCTAAATTTCGGACAGATTCGTCTGGCAGGGGGATGGGGCCCATATCAGGAGGCCAATGTTTGGAGCTCCATAGATCACTTTTTTGGCCTAAAATTAAAACTTCGGTTTTGCTTCCGTTCAGTTTCAAGAGGTTGTGGTTCATCCAGTCCGCAATTTTTCTCAGACCTGACTGAAAGGGGGATGTTAAGCCTTGGGTAGGATCTGAAAGGGAAAAAGCGATTTGGGAGTCATCCCCGTAGGTGAAAAGAATAAGGCCTTCTTGTTCCGCTAGTAGGGCTAATGGTTTCACATAAAGATTGAAGAGAAGGGGGCTGAGTATATAGCCCTGGGGCACCCCATAGGGAGTCTTATGGGTATTTGAGGTTGACGAGTTAGAGAAGATCTGGAAGGTCCGATGTGAGAGAAAAGAGGCCAGTCAACTACGTGCAGCTTTGCCTATAACTATGGCGGTCAATGTTTCTATAAGTATGGTGTGGGAGATGGTGTTGAATGCGGAACTGAGATCGAGTAAAATCAGTGCCACTGTGTCTCCTCTATCTAGTAGCTGGCGTACGTTTTCTGTGACTCCCAGCAGAGTTGTCTCAGTGGAGAAACCGGGACGGAACCCCAATTGAGACGGTGGAGTATAAGATTTTCCTCCACAAACTGCGCAAGATGGGAATGAACATGCTTTTCCAGTATCTTGGAAAAGGCCGGCAGGAGCGAGATAGGCCGGAAATTGGAGAGGATCTTAGGGTCGGCTGTAGGCTTCTTCAGAAGAGGAGATACCATAGCATGCTTCCATCTTGCCGGGACGATAGAATCCCGTGAGGACAGATTAAGGGTCTTACAAATAATGGACAAATGGTCAGAGTCAAGCTGTTTTAAGACAGACATGGGAAGTGGGTCATTGGGTGAGCCTGATTTTAAACTTCCTAAGATTTTAGTAAGTGAATCCAGATTGAGACTCGGCCATGTGTTCAGAATTCCGTAGATAAAGAACAGGACGCTAGGTTCAGCTTCGGGGAATGTGTATGTTGGGATCTATTGCACTGTTGAAGGGCTATGTCTTGATAAATGGCTTCAATTTTTTGCGTAAAGAATAGGGCTATTTCTTCGCATTGATTATTGTTCAGTGTGAGTGGTTTGGCTGTCGTTTCGGAGCCCCCAAGCTCTTTTACCAGGGAAAACAATGTTTTGGATTTATTTGTGGCCTCTGAAATGGTTTTGGAGACATGGTTGGCCCTGGCAGTGGCACAAGCCTTATGGTAGCTTTTTAATTCTTTTTTGTAGATGGCTGCATGTTCCGGGGAGTAATTATTTCTCCAGCTACATTCCAGTCTTTTGCATTTGGATTTTGCTACTTTAAGCGATTCATTAAACCAAGGGGCTGGGGTCTTATGCATGTTGTATTTTTTCTTGGACAAGGGGAGACTGGCGTTTATGGCGTAGGAGATCCAGACGTCAGTCCTAGCTGATGCGCTTTCGACACCTCCGTTGTGGGTAAATCTGGGGGAAGGAGTGCATCCAAGGTCAGCTTAAAAATATTCATGTCTAATTTTTTCCAGTCTCTTTTTAAAATGCTTGCTGTAGTCCTTGCGTTGGGAGTGCTTGCTGCGGAAGTGATGTTAAAATTAGCACCACCAATCCTGGAGCGGCTCTCATGCTGAGAACTGCTCCAGGATTGATCAGGGGTTGCGTTCCACTGGGCAGGAAGGGAAGTTCTTTCCTTTCCTGCTCGTGGATGTCACGCCAGTCAGACCACCATCGCCGGGAGTGCTGCACCGGGCAGGTGAGTTGCCCCCCATTTTTATATTGCCAGCCGCCGCTGGTGCTAGAACTTGAAATTGCCTGAGAAAGACACTGTATTCCTTCCATTATCGATGATACAGTATGCGGCATTACCGCTCTTTATCCGTGAGCCACATGTAATTGATGTCATTGTGGCAATTATTTTGGTTAGTTCAGTACCAGAGGCTAAAAGGAGTAAGGTTAGCTGTGATCATGAAGCTCACCCCCCCCCCCCCTTCAATAATAGGACTTTAAATACACATGCCCTAACTTTTTAGAGGCATTTTCCATAGGCTGCTAATTGTCTTAGGAACCAGAGTATAGCACTCATAAACATTTTAGCTTGAATATTATCCACTGCTTCCTAGATTTTGATTTTGGCAAGAGAAGGCCTTTTGCTTTTAAGTATCTGCATCATATTTGAAGTGATGCGTTAACACCAGTGCTGTGTCAGCATTGATTACTCTGAAGTGTACCCACTTGATCTGAGTTTCTAAGAAGCAAAACAGTAAAACATGACAATAGTAAGATGCATGCTTTTTTTAATGAGTGAAAAGTTTTTACTTTTCTGTCTGCACACGTACAGACAGAGAGGGGAACAAGTGTAGGAGTGTATTACGAGTGTAGGAGTGTAGTACAAGTGCAGGAGTGTAGTACTATTGCAGGAGTGTAGTACAAGTTGAGGAGTGTAGTACAAGTGGGGGAGTGTCGTACAAGTAGAGGAGGGGTCGTACAAGTGGAGGAGAATAGTACAAGAGGAGGAGTGTAGTACAAGTGGAGAAGTGTCGTACAAGTGGATGAGTTTTGTACAAGTGGAGGAGTGGTTGTAAAAGTGCAGGAGAATAGTACAAGAAGAGGGTGTAATACAAGTGGAGAGGTGTCGTTCAAGTGGAGGAGTGTTGTACAAGTGCAGGAGAATAGCACAAGTGGAGGAGTGTAGTACAAGTGGAGGAGTGTCATACAAGTGCAGGAGAATAGTACAAGTGGAGGAGCGCATTACAAGTGGAGGAGTGTAGTACAAGTGCAGGAGTGTAGTACAAGTGGAAAAGCGTATTTCAAGTGGAGGAGTGCAGTACAAGTGCAGGAGTGCAGTACTTCTGTTTAACCTCTATCTCCTCCCACTGATTTGACCCTTGAAAGAGACGAAAGTATGTGCATTCAACTATGCTGAATACTTCCAACTAATTTTCTCTATAAGCAACTCCCCCAATTCGGTCTGTGATTTTCAGACCACCATGCTCTTCATTAGCGGGTGGATGAACAGCGATCGTTTGAAACTCAATCTGGACAAGACTGAACTAGTCCTAACAGGGGGTACCAATAACTCTTGGAGCCCACGATTTTGGCCAAGGGAACTGGGCCAATCCCCCACCCCATCTGCCTCAGCTAAAAGTCTTGGGTTAACAATAAACTGCGATCTTACCATGAAGTCCCAAATTGGGTAAGTTATATCAACTTGCTTCTACCAGTTGAGGAAAATAAGAAAGATCAGAAGATTACTCCCCCAGGAAGCCCTGACCCAGGTGGTTCTTGCCATGGTTATGTCCTATACTAATTATGCTAACTCCCTACACTTTGGCATTCCACTATACTTAACCACACGTCTGCAACTGGTACAGAAACAGGTAGCGAGACTGATTTTTCAGCAACCTAGGCAACAACATGTCACCCCCCTCATGAGGAAGCTGTAGTCACACAATCAATCAATCAATCAATCAGTGACACTTATAAAGCGCGCTACATACCCATAGGGTCTCAAGGCGCTGGGGGGGGGGGGGGGGGGGTGCCGCTACTGCTCGAACAGCCAGGTCTTCAGCTTCTTCCTGAAGGAGAGGTGGTCTTGGGTCAGGCGCAGGTCGGACGGGAGGCAGTTCCAGGTCTTGGCGGCCAGGTAGGAGAAGGACCTTCCTCCTGTGGTCGCTCTTCGGATGCGGGGGACGGCGGCGAGGGCGTGGTTGGCTGATCGGAGGTGGCGTTTGGGAGCGTAGAAGTTGACTCGGCTGTTGAGGTAGCTCGGGCCTTGGTCGTGTAGGGCTTTGTGTGCGTGGGTGAGGAGGCGGAAGGTGATTCTCTTGTTGATGGGGAGCCAGTGAAGGTCTCTCAGATGTCCGGAGATGTGGCTGGATCGTGGGATGTCGAGGATGAGTCTGGCTGAGGCGTTTTGGATCCGCTGGAGTCTCTTCTGGAGCTTGGCGGTGGTCCCGGCGTAGAGGGCGTTGCCGTAGTCCAGTCGGCTGGTGACGAGGGCCTGGGTGACGGTCTTCCTGGTCTCTGTGGGGATCCACCAGAAGATCTTCCGTAGCATGCGTAGGATGTTGAAGCACGCCGAGGAGACGCTGCTGACTTGCCTGGTCATGGAGAGGGAGGAGTCCAGGATGAAGCCCAGGTTTCGTGCATGGTCTGTCGGTTTGGGTGCGGTGCCCAGGGCGGGAGGCCACCAGGAGTCGTCCCAGGCGGAGGGAGAGGAGCCCAGGATGAGGACCTCCGTCTTGTCCGAGTTCAGTTTCAGGCGGCTGGTCGTCATCCACTCGGCTACCTCTTTCATCCCTTCGTGTAGGTTGGCTCTGGCGGCGGCGGGGTTGTTGGTCAGGGAGAGGATCAGCTGGGTGTCGTCGGCGTAGGAGATGATGCTGAGGTGGTGTTTGCGTACGATGGCCGCGAGGGGGCTCATGTAGACGTTGAAGAGGGTGGGGCTCAGGGATGATCCTTGGGGGACGCCGCAGATGACTTCGGAGGCCTCTGACTTGTACGGTGGTAGGCGGACTCGCTGTGTTCTTCCGTCGAGGAAGGAGATGATCCATTCCAGCGCCTTGTCCTGGATGCCGATGTTGCTGAGGCGCCGTACTAGGGTGCGGTGGCAGACCGTGTCGAATGCCGCGGAGAGGTCTAGGAGGATGAGGGCCGCTGTTTCTCCATTGTCCATCAGGGCTCGGATGTCATCGGTGGCGGCGATGAGGGCGGTCTCGGTGCTGTGTTTGGCTCGGAAGCCGGACTGTGAGGGGTCGAGGGATCCGTTCGTCTCGAGGAAGGCGGCCATCTGCTTGTTGACGGTCTTCTCGATGACTTTGGCTGGAAACGGGAGAAGCGAGATGGGGCGGTAATTCTTGAGGTCGGTGGGGTCCGCTGTTGGTTTCTTGAGTAGAGCGCTGAGTTCGGCGTGTTTCCAGCTCTCGGGGAAGATGGCGGTGTCGAAGGAAGTGTTGATGATGTCTCGCAGGTGGGGTGCGATGACAGCGTCGGCCTTGTTGAAGATGTGGTGAGGGCAGGGGTCGGTTGGTGATCCGGAGTGGATTGAGTTCATCGTGCGGATGGTGTCTTCGGTGCTGATCGGGGTCCAGGCGTGGAGGGTGGTGGTGGGGGGGGGTGGCTGGTCGGTCGTGGTGTGCGTTGGTTGGTTGTTGAAGCTGCTGTGTATGTCTGTGATCTTGTTGTGGAAGTAGGAGGCGAGGGAGTTGCAGAGGTCTTGCGATGGGGTGATGTCGTTGTTTCCTGCGTTGGGGTTGGAAAGCTCTTTCACGATGTTGAAGAGTTCCTTGCTGTTGTGTGCGTTGTTGTCCAACCGGTCCTTGAATGCTGTTCTCTTGGCGGCGCGGATCAGCTGGTGGTGTTTCCGGGTGGCAAGTTTGTAGGAGGTCCTGTTGTCCGGTGTCGGATTCCTTTTCCAGACTTTCTCGAGGGCTCGGCAGTTCTTCTTGGAGCTCTTGAGTTCGTCGGTGAACCATGGGGCCTTCTTGCTGCCGGGTCTGCTAGGCGGGGTCCTCAGCGGGGCGAGTTCGTCCGCGCAGTTGCTGATCCACTTCGTGATGTTATCGGCGGCCTGGCTGGGGTTCGCTGAGCTGGCAGGAGGGTGTTGGCTCAGGGAGGTGGCGAGCTGGTCTGCTGTGATCTTGTTCCAGCTTCTGCGGGCGGTGTGTTGCTGGTGTTGGTGGGTCGTCGTTCTCTTGAAGGTGAAGTGGACGCAGCTGTGGTCCGTCCATTGAAGCTCTGTGGCGTGGCTGAAGTCGATGTCTGTGCTGGATGAGAAGACGGCGTCGAGTGTGTGTCCGGCGAGGTGGGTGGGGGTGGACACCAGTTGCTTGAGTCCCAGGTTGGCGAGGTTGTCGAGCAGGGTGCTGGTGTTGTGGTCGTTGTTGTTCTCCAGATGGAAGTTGAGGTCTCCGAGGAGGATGTAGTCAGCGGAGGGGAGGGCATGCAGGCTGACGAAGTCGGCGATGTCCTCGCTGAATTGCGTGCGTGGTCCAGGGGGTCGGTAGATCAGGGTGCCTCTGAGGGTGGTGTTCGGGTTGGTGTGGATCTGGAAATGCAGGTGTTCGGCGCTGGTCAGGGTGTTGTCGGTGCTGGTCGTGACACGGATGGTGTTCCTGTGGATGATGGCGATGCCTCCTCCCATCTGGTTGGCGTTTCGGTCCCTCCGGACGATCTTGTAGCCCTCTGGGATAGCGATGGCGATGTCGGGAGCTGAAGAGGCGTTCATCCAGGTCTCCGTGAGGAAGGCAACGTCAGGGGCTGTGGCGTCTAGAAGGTTCCAGAGTTCGATGGCGTGTCTGTGGACGGAGCGGGTGTTGAGCAGGATGCACTTGAGGTGGGTGCTGCTGGTGTTCGACTTGGCGGGTGCTGGTGCGGGGCTGGTCCGGATGCAGGTGAATTTGCAGGCGTGGCAGCTGAAAGGTCCGTGGGTATGTCTTGGAGTGGCTTGATGGCATTCCGGTAGTCGGCCGGTGTTGAGAGCGAAGAGGGTGGCGGCGGAGTACGTCTGGCGGGTCGGTCGGGGTCTTCGGGGGCCAGGGGTCCTGGCGCTGGTCGCGATCCGGTCGCGGACGGGCGCAGACGGGCTTACCTTTGGCGCGCCTTCGGCGCACAATCGGCGCGCCCGCTGCGCGTGACCGCTGCGCGTTCGCACACAGCGATGCGCCTTTAAGATATGCTGTCTCATCTTTAAATCCCTGAATGGAAGGAGCCCTAAATTTGTGGACAGCCTTATTCAAAGGCATTCATCTACGCACAATCTGCGCTCGGCCCACTAGCACCTTCTGTCAACTCCCTCCTTCAAACTGAAGCGTATGGGCCGCGCTAGGTTTACCGTTCTAGCTCCAAGATATTGGAACTCCCTTCCCTATGAAATTCTATCCTGCACAGACCTCTTGAACTTCAGGAAGCTCCTAAAGACTTGGCTATTTAGACAAGCTTACGCGTAAGTCCTCAGGGCTCCCCAGGGCTCCGGTACCTCTTAGAGTAGTGCCACAAAACCAATCAGGTGTACGTGCGCCTTATACATTTTTTAACACAACAAGTGGAAGAGTGTAGTTTAGTATTTAAATGACTGTTTTCAATTGAAAAACATAATCTTATTTATCTTATTCATCCTAACTGCATCAAAATAAAATTGTCTGATAAAAAAATGGAAAACTGACAATGTGTTTACCCCAAAATCATTTCAGGGTTCCGTTGGCATTTAAGAACAGCTCGGCCTTAGGCTTTGTGCTTTATTATATGACTAGGAACCCGGGTGACATTAATGGAAGTAATGCAGAATAACATGCCATATAGCCCTATATACATTTATGACCAGAAAATGTAACACTTACTACAAAAAGGGAAAACGTTGTACTGTTACACTATTACCTTCATAATCAACAGTATCTTAATGATATGAATATTAGCCCATCCACCCCACTCTTGCTAATGTAGCTAACAAACAAGTTATGGCGACGCCAATAAGTATGGGTTTAATGTGCTAACACGCACTTTGAAAATTGACACATTTTGTAAGCAAGCGTCTGTCTATACAGAAGGGTTCATTGTTTTTGGTTCCATGCAGGGCCAGACTGACCATAGCGGGCACCCGGCATTTCCCCGGTGGCTGGGTTTTGTGGCTGCGGGGTCGATTTTGTCACTGGGGCTGGTTTTGCTGCAAAACTGCCCCCTGGTAACAAAAGCAGGAGCGGTGCTTCTTGCTAGCAGTAATCTGCCAGGGCTGGTTGCTGTTCCCAGTCCAGCCCTGGTTCCATGTTGTCAAATGCAAATTGGAAGAGAAGGGAGACTTCATTATAGTCCTTCGTTAATGTTTGTTACACAGAAGTAAGGATGGTAAGAAAGCCACACAGAAGTAAGGATGGTAAGAAAGCCACTCGACCTTCATTTGACATGGAGACACACAGAGGACTGGATTGAAGGCAGGTAGCCTTTATTTTAGAAAGACTTTTGTTTCAAGGCATGCCAGAGGCACCAATGAGAAACTGTCCGGAGGTAAGGGTGGGAGGTGCGAATATGGAGGGTACACAGAGGAAAAGGGAGTGATGATAAGGAGAAACAATAGGGAGGGAAGGGATAGGAGTACACATGGATAAGAGGTAGGGAAGGAGATAGGAACATGAGGGGGTGGTGGAAAGGAGAAACAAAAGAGTGAGGCAAGCAGGAAAGAAGACAGTTTGAGCCAGCAGGAGTAGACTCAAGAATGGAAAGTGAAAAGAGCTGAACGAGCTTGAGGAGCCAATAGAGAGGCATATGTTTGTAAAATAGTCCTTCATGCAGTTTGATGCATATACTCCATTGTAGGTGGAAAGATACACCTTTACAGCCAATAATATCAGTGAGAGAGAGCAGGTCTAAAGCCAGTAGCTGAAAAGACTGGTCAAAAAACCTAGCTGTTGAAAGGGTCATTCAATCTTTATATATCAGAAACAATAGGTTTGTTTCATAGGTGCTTTGTCAACCCGAGACCTAGCAACGCAGCAGGTTTTATGGTTAAGTTGGTTTTGCTGACTAGCATATCTTCACAACTTGATGCTTCCTGACACTTAACACAATTGGTTGTGGGAGCCTTTTTGCTGTTTTTCTAATATTAGAGCTCATTTCAGATATGATTTCAAATCAGTGTAAACCAGGCATGTGTACATAAGATTGTGTGGTTTTCTTTTCCAGTTTTACAAGGGTCTATTAGTCCGCAGGGGCCTCAAGACCCTGCTACAACTAATGCCATGGTTTCAAAAGTCTGTCCGAATAACGTTCTCAGGGGTCTGATTCATCCATAAGCCCCTATCTTAAGTTTTGTCAAAGTACCGTGCTATTTTCTGTGTCATCCACTTCAAAATAACAGCCCTCACCATTAGTAGCTGGTGCATGTTTATGTGCCAATGTCTAAGTCCTAATGTTCTTCTAGGCTTCCTCAGTTCTCAAAAGTGTAGGGTTGAGTTCCCACAGCAGGGACTGCTTTGTGTCCTGAGATTAGATCTCTGGCAGGGCTGTCCCAGTTATTAATCCTTCCAGTGTCAAAACCCTGTGCATCATTTAGTTGAATAATGTGAAAGTCTGATTACATGGCCAAGAGGCTCTTCAGTTTGTGGTATGTACTATGTGGTCAGTGAGGTTTCGATGCAGGGGGTTCATATGAATTCATTATTGCTTAAAGGGGGCACATTCAATTCTTCATTAAGGTAATGCGGACTGAAAGTTAGGATCCACTTTATCTGGAGTTTTTGGCTGAAACCCCAAGCAAGAAAGGGAATGATACATCATGCCTCTACTGTTGTTAATATTAGAGACACCATGATCATCATGCAACCTTCCTCTGTTTTATGGGTTTACAAGTCCTGTTACAAGTCGTCCTAACCTTAGTGCTTCGGTTAAACCATTTTACGTGTGGGCAAAGGCAACACATTTCCAAATATACGAGCCAAGAAGTTAAATAGCATTGATTTTGTGGTGTTTAAATGATGTCTTCCAGATACAAGTACAGGAACAAATCTTTAGCTGGCAGGCAACCAAAGAGTCTTCTTTCCCTTTGAAGTCTACCTAGGTCCCTCTCTCCACCCCTTGTGCCTGGATTGTGTCTCTGACAAATCTTTTTTGCTTCCCTGCTTTCTGTGTTGCTCTCAGAATTGAAAATAATTCAGGAGTGTTCTGCCTGGCACCTCACACCAAACACCAGTGCTCTCCTTTTTTGGCTGTGAAATGTATTCACTTCCAAATGTGAACACACAGAAGTACTTAGAATTCAGAAAAAAGTCACATTACATACAGAAATTATTTGATTTGATTTTGTGATTGCTCCTCAAAAATGCCAAGTTTTCTCCACCATTTGTTTAATTTCCCATATTGATTGGCTGCATTGCATTCTGCGTTTATCATGCAACAGAGAGTGCACAGGAAACGTATAATCGGCCCCATATTTCCATGTGTTGCTTTCTTGTTCAACACGACCCTCGCCCACACATTTCTTGTAATAATTTAGCAACATAATAAAACACCCCAGCCACGGATGCTGTCTTCGATCAACCAATTCCTCCTCCAACATCCCTAAAATGCACGAGCTAAGGGGAGGCTGTATTATTGTGTTAGTCACCAAAATCTGAAATGATTTCACACGTCATCTCTGACATCACATCCACTTTAAGCAGCATGGTATCACAAGAAATGACATCACATGGCAGGTGAGGAATCATGTTACATTTTTCGTCAATCTTTATTGAGAACTTTTACTGCCACATGTTAATAAATAGTGATTTTGAGAACTTAATGATAGGCACAAACATCCAGACTGAAACTAGCAAAAGCTACATACATCCTTACATTTAAAAAGTGGTCTACCTTATGTTATCGAATTTCATACCTATGATAACCATTGTCACTATCCATCCGCTTAGAAAGCCTCCACAATGTTTTTTATTTTGTCTTTATGCCATTTTTTATTTTTGGCTACATCACAACGTCCCTCATGCTCTTCTCCCCTACATTCCTTTACAGGTCACACCTCAGCCTCCAACTCTCCCCAAACAAGCATTGTCAAAGCCAATAAACTTCACAATCTCACTTGAGCGCTGTCAGAATAAAAAACAAAATGCCTGCTACAGCACCCAGCAGATAGGAAAAGGGATTGCTTTCAGTATACATGGCATGGATGAGAGAAAAAATTAAATCTGTGATGGAAGAGGGTACTCTTTAGACATAAATAGTCCTTCATGTATTCCAGTGAAGGAAAAAGGATATGTCCAAACATCCAATATAATGAAGGTGAGACTCCAATATTCCCTGTAGCTGACCCAAACCTAAAACACTGATGATTTTGGTTTTCTTGGTAATGGATTGTGGTCAGAGGTTTCTTTGCTATACATTTGGGAAATGTGCATAATGCTGTATAAAAGCAGGTATTCTGATTGACTGGATTGGATGATGTGGCAACCAATGCAAAATAATTACAAGCAGCAAAATAGGGGACGCTTATGCATCCTCTTGGTATCTCTGAATTAAGTCTTTGAATGAATCTTTGAAGTTCAAAATGTATTTGTATGGAAAGTGCGACCTGAGAACATCCACAGCAAGATGAAGCATCTGTAGTTCGCAGGAAAAAAAAACACAAAACTTGCCTTTTTAAAGTGCTACATGCCTACAGTACTTCAAGTTATCAAGTGTGTAAGCGACTCAGTAGCCATGAGTTTGCTATAAAAGCCCATTCCTCTATCCATTCATGCATGCATGCAACCAAATCCTTCCTACTGGTCTCCTAATATATTTTAAAACAAAAGATGCACAGATAGAGGTTCTGTGAAATTTCTTTCACAAAGAATAACAAGAACCAGCTTGAATGTGTGTGAAATAATTTGCTTCATGTCACTCAACGCCGAAAAGACTGAAGTCCTCGTCCTCAGAACCACCCCATCAGTATGGGACAGCACCTGGTGGCCCAACGCCCTCGGAAGCCCGCCTACCCCCTCAGACCACGCCAAAAACCTCAGCATCATACTCGATTCATCACTCGCCATGACCTGACAGGTCAACGCCATCACCTCCAGCTGCTTCAACACCCTCCGCATCCTTCAAAAGACCTTCAAGTGGATCCCACCTGAGTCAAGGAAGACAGTTACCCACGCACTCATCACCAGCAAACTCAACTATGGTAACGCTCTCTACGCCTACATCAACAAATCCCAACTCTGTCAACTCCAGACGATACAGAACACCACGGCCAGACTCCTCCTCCACATCCCACGGCACGAACACATCAGCCAACACCTGCGGAGACTCCACTGGCTCCCCATGGAGAAGAGAGTCACCTTCAAAATCCTCACCCACGCCTACAAATGCCTTCACAACAGCGGACCCAAATACCTCAACGACAGAATAAACTTCCACGTACCCAAAAGGAACCTCCGATCTGCCAACCTCTCACTAGCTGAAACCCCACGCATCCACAGAGCCAGAGCATGCGGAAAATCGTTCTCCCACATTGCAGCCAAAACCTGGAACAAGCTGCCGACATACATCAGGCGCGCCTCCTCCCTGAACACCTTCAAGAAGACCCTCAAGACCTGACTCTTCAGCTGAAATGGATCTGCTTACCCCCCGCCCCCTCTCAGCGCCTTGAGACCCTCATAGGTGAGTAGCGTGCGTAAAAAAAATCCCTGATTGATTGATTGAAGCATATATGAAAGACAGGAATCGACAAATGAAAACTCCTCATGTATCAGGCACATCAGGGACTGAACAGCAGCCAAATATAACACCACGTTAAATGTGTGAAGCTAATCGTTCCCTATCGTCTTTAGAGCTGGGTAATTTTTAGGTCTTGCTCCATTAGCTGTCTGTAGGCAGACCTATTGTTTTCAATAATTAACACTTTGAATGTAGGCGGAATTTCCCCGCGATGCAGCAAAATTTGACGCGTGCGCAAATCTGACGCACATGCCCACCGGGGGCCGTCCGACACATCCAAAGGGTTAACATATACTGAGAGTAGCCCCTTGTTCATTATTGTAAGGCTGTATTGTCTGCCTCAGGTGTCGGCTCCTGTTTTGATAGCTTTATCTCCTATTCTTGTGTTTGTGGTGCCCATGAGACTTTCGGTTTCATAGTGTTCTGAGTGGATGAGCTGAATCCTTCTTCAACAGACTTGAGGGGACTCTTTTTTATTTTTTATTGAGCCCTCCATGGGAGTGCACGTGTTTTCTTGCTCTCGCCACCTTTTTCCAAGATACACATGGGCCTTGACACATGTGTTTGCATACTAGTGCCAACAAGAATTGGTCGGCATTTTAAAAGCTGAGATATATTGACTTTGCAAATACTTGTACAGGCTGTTCTTGATGTTGCTCCATTCTATTCTCACGTGAGAGTTGATGGGCAAACCAAAATTACCTGCTCACTCCGTTAGATATGGCCATGAGACCAGCACACCGAATTTCCCTGATAAAAAAATTGGGGTCTCTACTGGTCTGCAACCTTGTAATGCAAATCCCTCGGCACATTCTGTGAGTTTGATTGTAGAATTTAGACCTAAGCCTGCCGTTTTAACAGGGACCAGTTAGAATCGTCCTGCATTACAGTATGTTGAGGCTGCCACAGAAGGATACATGTTCTGTGGGATTAGGGCTTGCAAAGCCTTCAGTTTGCATCTTCCTTGGAGTGTCCACTAGATGGAGAGAATGGATTCAGACCTATGTTTTTTTAAACTGTTATAAATCAAAGAGGAAGTACCCAGGCACACACATGTATGCATGTTGGTCACACACAAAAACTTAGCTTAGAAGATACCACTGCTCTAAACCCCACTTCTCCAACCACACATTTATAAACGATGCATCAGTGATGGCAGCCAAAACCAGACAGTTCAATGAGGTATAGCCAAGTCCCAAAAAGGGGCTCAACTCGAAATTGAAAAACAAGCACTGGCAAAGTCAATATGTCTCGCTTTAATGTGCCAATCTATGTAAACATAGGCATTCACAAATACTGTTTTGAAGTGTTGCATGCACAAATGCTATTTATCAAATTAAAGCCATCCCTATTGGATTTGCCAGTGCTAGGGGGAAAAGTAGCAATAAATAATGGATTTCTGAGTAGAATGCATATGGGCGATAAAGAATTGAATATGACAGGCAGTTCCTTATGCATTCCAGTGGAAACATAGTAGAATGCAGATTAAAAGCCAATAGCATGATGTATATTTTCAAGAATTGACAACATTAGACCTTGCAGACAGCCACCATGCCAAGATAGACCTAAAAATTGACAAAAAGTGATCACTTGCCTCCAAAAATGTTAAACTGCAGACAAGATCCTCACTCAAACCAAGACGAGAGCCCACATTTCTCGTGAAACACATCAAAGGCTCCCAATTCAAGCCTGTGATACTTGCACACTATTGTGAACTAACTGATACAGAAGTGCAATGCATTCTGGACAAAATGACTTACCAGTTACCAGAGCTCAAAAATCAACTTAGAGGTCAACATTCTCATACCCTTCAAAAATTCCTAAAAGTGGGGTGTTTCCTTTAGCATCTGGCTCCAGCCACTGTAGATGAGACTCTGCAACAAGCAGTGGCATAACACAAAATGATGGGGTTCCCGTGCAGAATGTGACGAAGGGTCACTGAGTCTCCCAAATCTCTGAAATATTCATTGGCCTTGGACTGAATTTTCCCACTGAATGGTTAAAGGGCACTGAGGGGTTGGAGGGGCTTGTGTTACACCCTTGGCAAAAAGGCCTATAAGCCACCCTTCCCTTTGGGAAGCAAGACAGACGTGTCACCTCATCATCCTTAGAATAGGCACTTCCATACAGAGAGCGCTTCCATACACAAAGCGCTAGAATGGGCTTTGACTGCAACCGGCGGAGTATTAATTACTCTGCCATCTCGTGTTATTTTTTGGCTGTTTGCTGTTTCAATCTACCTTCTACTCAAGGCTCCCATTGGAATGCATAAGGGACATTTTAACATCTGAAAAATACACTCAGTCATCGCAATGTTTGTCATATTACATTTTTATCGCCCCTATGCATTCTATCCAGGTTGCCATCCTTTTTGCAATTTTTTCTTCTAGCATTGGCAAAACCAATAGGGCTGGCTTTAATGTGCTAAATAACATGATGCCACATTTGAACACAGCATTTGTGAATGCCTGGGTGTTTAGGTTCTAATTAATGCACAATACTTCACATAAAAAAGTGCAATGAATGGATAAGACAAAGTTGTTCTTGGTAGTGGTACCATCTTGGCAGCTTTAGTACATATAACCGAGCATTGTCACACAGGCAGAGCACGTACAATGGACAAGAGACCAGCACACATACTGTACACACTCGGCCTCCTTGTGTTTCCAGCACTGGTCAGTTCCTCCTCTCCCACTGTGTGCGTGTCTCTCTCTCTCCTCACTGAGATGGCAGCCGTGCGCCTGCGGTCCAAGCCTCCATCTGTTCCGAACCCCGTGTACCCACAGTTCCGGACCATCCGCCTCGAACAATGCATTAACTCTGGCACTCTGACGTTACAGATTCAGAGGGAGAGGTGATTGGCGGGCTCCGCCGCCCCAGCATCGGTCCCTCGGACTTGAGCTCTGTCAGGCTGGGCGACAGGCACACCCAGCTCACGGGGAGGAGAGGAAGTTTGACCAAACCTCATTCTGTTTGTACTTGAATTCAGCGAGCGCTTCGGTTGCTTGTCAAACATTTACAGAAGCCGCCCTTGTAAGTTTGCCTGCTACTGAAGTGTCAGAGAGCGCCGTGTGCGACATGGGTGGTGTCACCGCGCTACAAAACCATGCTGGAGACTGACATTTGTACTACACCAGAAGGTCTAGGGGGTAATTGTGCTAGAGGGCAGAGGAGCCTGGAGTGGGAAACTCTACACTGTAAATCAAATACAAGCGCCCCTCTTAAATACATAATGTATTTTGAGGCTGGACCAGTCACTGCCCGCAGGCGACAGGTTCGCATCCAAGTGGGGCTGGTTCAGGCATTCATCCTTAGAGATCAATGTGTCAGTTCTATCGGGTTTAATAATATTGTTTTTTAGCTTCACGCAGCCGCACATTATCATCCCAAACAATAAGCAAACAACAAGTGCTCGTGGGCCCACTGCAAGCAAGGAAAAGTAGTAGAAAAAAAAAATCATCGTTGTGGAGCAGCAAGCTCCCCACAGCCCTGTGCCCCGGCGCCACTGCACCTGCTGCACCATTTCAAGCTTCGTCCCTGAATAGATGATGCTTATCAACATTCCATGTCCAGTTACCTAGCCATGTTCATGTACCTGTTCTGGGGTAGCTAGGTCAGAAAGGATGGGGGGTAGTGAGCTGTAGATTTTCCAACAATCAAACAGTCATATAATATTAACATACATTAGATGATAAGCAGGGCGCGGATGAGGAAAGACGGATTGGTATGAGTGTTAAGTGAGAGAAAAACAATATGTTGTTAAATAAGCAAATTTTTTTATGACTTTCCAAACAGAGAGGGACCGAATGTGTGTGCGTTTTTGTCTGTGGGTGTGCAAAAATCCCAGGTGAAATCCTACAGACACCTCACCATACAAGACTGAAAGCACCTGTACCCAATATTCATCAGAAGAAAAAAAACATTTATAAAGGGGTGTAAGGCACCAAACACCCCCATTGAAGCTACGCGCCTGTTTCCCCCTCTTCTATGAGTGCCTCTGGCTCCCTACTCCGGCGCTGCGGTGACCCCCACGGCCCACTCCCTCCCCCACTTGAGGAGTAGCACTGACCTGTGGCTGCTGCTGCGCGCGCTCCCCCCGTCCTCCTGCAGCTCCTGCTCGGCTGGGATCCCAGCTCCGTCTGGGCTGGACTTGCACGAGCTGTGTTTACTCCTAGGCTTTCGCACGCGCGTCGCCAGCCCTCCTTCCTTCTCGGCGCTGCCCTCTCCCCGCCTCCTCCTGTGTCAGTCTGCCTGACATCACTCACATTCTCCTGTGCAGAGAGAAGCGCTCGCGCCCAGCCTCATTTCCAAACACTGACTCACGCTGCACACACACCGTGCGCGAGTATGGAAACCGGCAGGGCGTCAGACATTCCGCCAGGGCCCACTGGAGGTGGGGATGAGGGCGAGGCAGAGTAAACAGTGCAGTCGAGGCAGCCTGCGCCTCAGTGCTGTCCAGTGCTGGTGGTCACTCCCAACGAGTTCGTTTTATGATATAACAAGAATTTACAATGCAATGGTCTCGGCATTATTAAAGGTAAAGCTATTGGCATTGCTCATGACTTTTTTAAAAAAAATCATAAATAAATGGCATTGTCATTAACATTGCCAATAGCTTAATCGTTAAATAAATGGCATTGTCATTTACAATGCCAATAGCTTAATCGCTCGCAAATGCATGACCTATTGCATTTACACCCACACAGAGCAACACACACAAAGCTACCCACACACACATACAGAGCCACCCACACAGTCATTCACATAGAGCCACCTACACATGGATATTAAACATTTGAAAGCCATGTTACTTCTGACTTGAAACACCCTCATAACTGCTGGTGACGTCACACGACGAAGGGTGTAGTTAGACGGTAAGGAGTCTCTGTTGAAGACCACAAAGGCAACATTGGACACCACACAAGCAACTTTTACTTATGTTTCCTAAACCAGTGGACAGTCTTAAAATCACTGCTGAGTTTGTTTCTCTGTTCGTAAGAGGAGCCGAGAGAAGCAAAATAATATTACATTTTTAATAATGTAAAGCGTCCCTCTACTGAATAAAGGGTCACTGTAGAGAAAGAGGTAGCAATAGAGGAGGAAGGTAGTGAGAGGCGAGTTAGGAGGAACCAACGAGGAGAAAGAAGGGAGGTGGAGAGGTGAGGCTGCGAATAAAGGTTAGGCAAATTGAAAGATTACCTTGTGAGAGAGGTGGGGTACACAGATAAGAGTGAGTGACGTGAGGAAGAGCGGAATGAGGTGGAGATGAAGGGGGTGGGGTGGGGAGTGAAAGAGTGGGACTAGAAGGACGGGAAGAGGTGATGTAAAGTGAGATGAAAAGAGGCGAGTTAAAGGAAAAGATGAGGTTGAGAGAGAGGTGAGGCAGTGAGATGGGAACAGTGCAGTGAGGTGCAAAGAGAACAGTGACACAGTAAGGTCATGATAGTGAGCGACAGAGGTCAGGTGCATAGAAGTGTACCTGCGAGAGGTGAAGGGTGCTGAAGAGATGTGAGAATGCCAGAGGTGAGATGGGAGTGGGTACATCAAGATATAGTGGGCGTGAGTTAGAAGACCTGAGGCAACCTAAGGACAGAGGTGTGAGACACAGGTCGGTGAGGCAGAGATGGGGACTAGAGGGTGGTACAGAGAGGGGACACTCAAAGGTAGATAGAGAAGAGCTGCAATTTATTTATTGTGAGATAGAGAGATAAGGTAATACAATATCGAGAGGTAGAAAGATGAGAGAGCCAAGGTAGAGGGAGATGATGTGAAGAGTAAGTTAGTGGAGGTAGACAGAGGCAAGTAAACATTAGTGAGGGTAGGTAGAGGAAGATGGCGGAGAAAGAGGTGTGGAAAGGGGGAGATACATACGTAGGGGGTTTGGAAGAAAATTATAGAGGTGCAGAGGCAAAGGAGAGAGAGTGGTGAGGTAAAGTAAGGATAGGTAGAAAGAGCAAGAGTCAGGGGAAGAGGTACGCAGAAAGAGGTTGAGCTAAGGAGAAGGGGGAAGAACCAGAGGTCACTTTATCGGTGGTGGGAGGTTGGGAGTGGGGTCTTGGAAAATGGGAGGCCTGTGCCCAGGCTTAAAAAGCCTGTGCTTGCTTCTTCCGTCTACGTGGAAAGGTGAAAAATAAACGCAAAAGATCTAAAAATGTACAAAGCTGAATGTTCTTGTTTCTGACTTGAATCCTGCCAGGGGTGTGCTGCTGCTTGGGCTCAGGGGAAGGCTTGCCTCCCTGAGCCCTGCCCGGTCCCTGGATGCCTGATGGACTTGTCCTGGACCCCTGAAGGACTTTTTTCAGGACTTATGGGCCTTTACTTGTGCTCTAGCGCCTGGGAGGGCTTGATTTTGGTCCCCAGCGCTTAATAGCGCTTTACTTATTACTTGGCCCTGTGTTCCTTTTCTGCTTTGCCCTTCAATCGTCCTGCTCCTAGCGCCGGGAAACCTCCGGGTAGCTGTGCGCTCTATAAATTGAAATATATATATATATATATCAATTTGCAGTGAAAATGACTCCTTGGAAAAATGCCTCCATGAGTCCAGGCAACGCTTCCTTCACAGGGGATATTCTGATCAGATCCTTGACAAAGCTCTCTGCAAAGCTCGCGCAATTGAGCGCAAAACACTTCTAATGCCCAAAATTCCTGTAAGCCCGAATGATGAAAATACTGTGCGGCTCATCACTAACTACAGTGTACAGGAACATAAAATCAGGAACATCATCACGTCTGAATGGCCTATAATCCTCACGGATGTCATTCTGGGACCTATACTTCCTAGAAGTCCAAACATCACATTCAGAAGATCCCCCAGTATGCGTGATGCATTAGATAGATCTATGCCCGAAGAACCGCCTAAAAAGACTCTAACCACCAAGACAGGATTCTTTCGGTGCACCTCGTGTAGAGCTTGCACGTTTGCTAAGAATAGTACCCACTACTATACAGCATTTTCTTCCACACCTGTACCTATTCGTGAACACCTCACTTGTAGATCTGAATTTGTGGTATACAAATTGAAGTGCACATGCAACCTGGAGTACATCGGAAGTACCAAACTTCCGGTACACCAGAGAATATTGCAACACATCCGTGCAATTGTTAATAGCGACAATAACTATCCAGTCGCGCGGCACTTTCGAGCTGTTCATGATAAAAAACTGAGAGATCTTGAATATACAGTTTTGTGCTCCGTACCTCAACCCGGACGGGGAGGTGACAGAATGAAACTTCTTCGGCAGAAAGAATCAAATTTAATTTTGTCCTTAGACACTAAGGCTCCAAACGGTTTAAATCTGACCGAAGATTTGAGCAATTTCTTATAAACTGTATGTGGTCAGTGTGAGTTAATTTCACTTTTTGAACTTTATATGTGAGTTATCTGATGTGGTGTAGACTTACACAGAGCGGTCGGCCGGCTGGTCAACCCTCATTTGTATATACTTTGTTTAGGTGTTCATTACTCTGATTATATTATAATTTGTAATGTGTGAAATTATACACCTGACTGTATATTTGTTAGTGACGTTTCTATGCGTGCCCTGTCAGGGCAATTCTTGTCCTCAGCTGTGACTAGTTTACAGACTTTCTTTCCCTCTTATTTTTATGCTGTCACCATTTATTTTCTTAAGTTTTGTTGTGCTTTCTCCTACACGTTGTGTTTCATTATTTATTTTCATTTTTAAAGTATTATACACCTTTCTATTCTTATTTATTTTTTCTATTGTGATTTCTTGGGCTCTGGTTTGATTTAGGAATTGGAATGATATCCTTCTTTACATGTTGTGATTCCTAGTTACTCATTGGTTGTTGAGTATTGCATTATTACTTTCTGGCATTAGGTCAGCAGGATCAGTATGTTTTTGGCACTATGTCATCATTTTGCAAGTTGTAATTTATAATAACAGTGTAACCTTATTCTGGTTTAGACACTTGCCGTCACTGTTATTTGTAAATACAGTATCTTTCTAATGTTTCACTCCATTGCATATAATATCCACTCGCAAAACAAACAGTTTTTCCTGTTTTGCGTAAATGTTTGTCACTATGCAAGCCTAAGCATTCATTATGTTTTATATAACGTTATTTTGTTTCCATATCATTTGTTGCAACTTTAGTCCTTCCTTTGTTACTATGAACTGGAGAAGGCGTGTGTTATCAGTGGTGGTCATTGAAGCCCTTTGTTTATGTTTAGTATTTAAACATTGCTTTGTTTTCGGCGCATTGTGTGATCAAGCTCTCTCGTAGAGCGAAACGCGTCATTTCTATTAAATACGTTTTCCCTGTCACCCATTGTGGTTCTACTTTTGTGAAGGCTCCATTGGATTGCTGGTTGCGAGGTTTTGCGAGGTCCCGACCGTTGGTTCCTGCACCTTTAGGAACCTGGACTGTTTACTTCATATATATATATATATATATATATATATATATATATATATATATATATATATATATATATATATATATATATATATATATATATATATATATATATATATATATATATATATATATATACTTTGGTTCCTCTAATGCCTAGGAGCGCTGTTTTCCTGTCCGCTAGCGCTGGGAGCGCGTTTTTGGCTCTCTAGCGCTTGGGAGCGCCTCATGTGCTTTAGCAGGTGCCCCCCCTGCGTGTTGTGCCCCCGAGCGAGTCCCGCATCGCTTGATAATGTAATTTACAATGGGAGCCCACCCCGTGCTTTTGCGAAGAAATCGCCGCCGTGGCCTCGGCAACGCGACCAGAGCCAGTGGGCTCGTCAGGAGGGCCGCGCTGCCATTGGCTGCCCACCGGAAGGAGAGAGCCGCGTCATCACCGGGGCTCCCATGAGTGAGTGAGAGCCCCGGTCTGCTGGTAGAGCCCAGCCCCCTTGTCCAGCCGACCAGGAGGAGGAGCCCCTGTGAAGGGGGGGGGCTCCACAACGCGGCACGAGGACAGGCAGCACCAGAGCGGGACCGGAGCAACAAGAGGATTCCCCCCCCACGGAAGCCGGTGAGTCGAAGCCGGCTAGGGGGGGGAGAGGGAGTGAGGAGGCACTCTGCCGGTGCCTTCACCCTGAGCGGTCCCACTTGATAGCGGGCCGCTCCCACGGTTGCGGGGCATTTGTTCTTTTGAGTCCCCCAGAGGGGGGGGCTCCACCGAAGGCACCAGCCTCTGTTAGAGAGCCCAGAGAGGCTCACGCAGCCCCTTTGATGTCGCTTGATGACGAGTCCCCAGAGGGAGGACTCCAACGTTGGGGCCACATTTGAGCAGAGCCCACAAGGCTCACGGCGCCACATTTGTGTCTAGATCCTTGAGACAGGCTTGAGGCGCCCCACGTTTTCCTGGGTCCCCCGTGAGGGACCCCACCGCTCAGTAAGGCTGCATCCTGGTTTTGCGAGCCCAGAGAGGCTCGAGGGGGAATTTCTTTGTGTAGAGCCCCGAGGCTCCCTGCCCACATTGTTGTTTTGCGAGCCCAGAGAGGGCTCTTAGGGGGCAAAGTTATTTCCAGAGCCTGTGTGGCTCCAGCTTGGCGCAGCTTTTGTTCTAGGGCCAGTGAGGGCCCTGGCACAGTTTTGTGATTCCCAGCTGCCCAGCAATTAGTGGGCAGCTGCACCATTTAGGACCCTGACTATTGGGACACAGGGTGTCCTAGCCCCAACAAGGCCGTTGGCCTAGGGACTGCCACAAGTGGTGGCTTATGTGATTTTGCGCAATGTGATGTGGTGCTAGGAAATGTAAACGGTACCAGAGGGTCTCAGGTAAATGTGCCCATCAACACAAGAAAACCAAGCAAGAACTCACCTCTACACCCAGGCTATGTCCCAGAGAGCTCTCTGTGAATGAGGAAAAATACCCATCAGTCACCATTCGGATGCGCCCTTCATCATTTGGGATTTTCTCCGTACCACCCGTCAGAGGATTGAACAACTCTCCTAGGAGGTAAACCCGGTGGTAGGGGGTGTCCTCACTAGAAAAGAGAGATGACAGTGTGATATACCACTAGATGTAAATACGTGGTAAAAAAAGATGGGACTGGGGTGTGCAGTGCTAAAGAAGGTGTCAAGAAAAGAAACCAAAATAAGTGGGTTTAAAATTGGTTAAGAATAAGCACCAAACAAGGATTTTAATTTAAATGTGCTTACCATACCAACATTAAAAACAGTGCGCCCGCGGGCTGTCTAATTATGTGGACAGCCTCGGGACAAGAGGTGGTCGACTAGTTTCAGCATATGAATGACAGATTATGTCAGAAATGCTTTCTTCAGGACCAAAACAATTAAAAGCTACTACACCATGTGAGAAAAAGCCTAACCCTAGAAACGTAAAACAAGTGCAAACAGTCACCTGTAGGTTCTGGGTATCCTTACTGTCTGTGCAAGGCACTGTGGGAAAAAGGTGAGGAGAGGTTTAAATATGATATATGGGCAGGAACTTCCAACCATAAAATATGATTTGGATGAATTAATAATTAAAAAAGGGCACCATATGGGTGCAGACAAAAATTATTAAGTACATTTGGATCAAAAGTTTCAGTATACCAAATGTTCGTAGAATCTTACCTTAACATGTAAGGTCAGATGGCCTCACCCCACCTGGCAGCGGCTCAGGGGAAATGAAGCACCGCTCTAGAAAAACATGTATAACACACGTTAAAACATTAAATGCACACACCGGAAAGACTACCAGGACTAACAATAACAAAGAGTAGATGGTCTTCTAGAACCCACTCAACTGATCGTAAGAGCAAGTATGCCCAGCGTATGTGGACAGCCCTGTTATAAAAGTAGCAGCAAGTTGCATGTGGGTTCAACTCACCTAACCGTCGGTACTCCTGGCTGGCGTCCTGGCCATCTGGGGAGGTACCGACGAGTTGTGGGGAGATGTAAATAAACCCTGCCGTGATTGGAGCAAAGGTCACGTGTGGCGCTCGCTCGTATCTGTTAATCGGCATCTGTTCCCGAAGGGAGAGAGGAAGCAATAAAGTGTAGCTCGGTTTGTCCAATCCAAAGCAGCTAGCGCGAAGACAGAGACACACCCACGCCGCTGTTGGACGGGCGGCGATGTGATGCGTTTAACACGCGTGTTCCTATTTGGCAAAGACCCGGTATGAGGCGCACTCCTATTGGATGGCTAGAGAAACGCCTATGTCACCATAGCAACCTAGGCAAGCCATAGTAAAGAAACACAAACAAGGCAGTGTTTAACGTGCTAGAAATGCACGGAACTTTATGAAAAGCAAAGCGCTGGAGGTGTCAATGTAAACGCGCTACGTGTCACTGACCATAAGGCGCTAATGAGGTCAAACACGCTATCTATCTCAAGAGACCGTATATTGAGAGTGCCTCTCATAATTGGAGGTAGAAGTGGACCTAGCAAGTGACGAGGGCATGGTGTGGGAAGCTCATCTACATTAATGAAGACAGCCAGTGTAATGATGTCTAAACTGTAGACTATCTGGTAAGAGTGCTGTAGTTATTGGACTGTAGGATATCGAGGGAAGCATGGCACAGAAAATAGATTGGGGTCCTGAGTTGCACAATCATATTACCCCTGAAGGGCCTAGTGCACTATTCACCGAAACACCAGTTCATCAGTAAACAGTATAGTATAGACCCCACATATAGCGAGGTAGAGTGACATTCATAGGGAAGACCATGGAATTTCATCATTCAGTCCCTCTCTATGTGTCTTCAGTTTGAGGACCCATCGCTGTTCTTTTCTAAGTAAATAACTGGCTACGTCAGTAGTGTGTGCAGGAATGAACGGCTGTTCAAGGACAGTCCATTGGAAGTCTGTGGCCAGATGTTTCGCCTCAAGGAAATGGGCAGTCAGTTTGGTGGCCTGCCTCGCACAACGAATGGTACTCTTGTGTTCCGAAATACGTATACGGACCTTCCTTGTTGTCATGCCCACGTACCTGTACCCGCACGGGCAAGTAATGAGATAAATGACGTGGTCACTGTTGCAGTTAGTGAATTTGATTTGCTTCCACGGTCTAGTGGTTCCTATGTCGATCTCTAGTGACTTTTTTGTCTGTGCGCAGACCTGGCAACCGCCACAGGGGTGGTGCCCCTGAACAGGGGGTAGATTCCACAGTGTGCCAACTGCTCTGGGCATTTCTTCACGTGGCCTGGTGTGAATCAGTCGGTCCCTTAAATTAGGGCCCCTCTTGAAGGAGACCAAAGGGCGAGGAAGCGTGAGACGCCCGGAGTTCAAGATCGGCCAATGTTTTTTCACTGCCTTCTGAATTCCATTCGAAAGGCTTCCAAATGTGTGAACAAATGTAAGCCAATCTAGGTCAGGTTTGGGAGGTCTAGGTTCCAGGAGGGCTTCCCGGTTATTATTTCTTGCCCTTTTCATAGATTTCTTGACCAGTTTGGGTGGATAATTACGAGCCACAAGTTGTTTTGTTAGGTCTTCTGAGTGTTTCTCAAAGGCTGTCCTGGTAGAACAATTTCTCTGCAGCCGTAAAAATTGACTGAAAGGAAGGCTTTCCCTGAGTGCTCGTGGGTGGTTACTATCGAACAATAGCAGGGAGTTCCTGGCAATGGGCTTTCTGTACAACTCAGATTGTAGGCCATGTGATCCTGCTGTTATGAGGAGATCCAGAAATGCTAATTGTCTATACCCAATCTCGATGGTAAATCTGAGATGATTGTTTCTGTTATTTAGCCAGCCCAGAAATTCAAGGCAGCTCTCACTCGAACCTCGCCACACTACAAAAACGTCGTCAATGTACCTTCTCCAGGTTTTCAATTTATCAAGAAAAGGATTGGTCTGGTTGAGTACATGACTCTGCTCAAAGGAATGAACGTACAAATTAGCCAGACTGGGGGCGTAAACGCTCCCCATGCTGGTACCTGATGTTTGGAGGTACACCTGCTCCTCAAATTTGAAAAAGTTTTGCTTCATGGCCAGTGTGGCACAGGCCATTATGAAAGAGACCGGAGTGATACTGTTGAGCTCTCTGGATTCCAACAGTTGGTGTATTACATCCAAAGTTTCATCTTGTGGAATGGAGGTATAGAGTGCCTCAACATCAAATGAGACTAAAAGATCCGTTTCACTTTCAAACTCTATATTAGGTAACAGTCTGAGAAGGTCGGTGGTATCCTTGACGTAGGTGGGCATTTCCTGCACCATTGGTCTCAAGAAATAGTCCACAAAAGTGGAAAGGGGTTCAAGGGCTGACCCTATCCCGGAAATGATGGGACGTCCCGGGGGGGGGTCTATGCTCCTTGTGAACCTTGGGTAAGGTGTAAAAGTAAGGCATTCTGGGGTGCTCATTGCAGAGGTATTTAGCTTCGGCTGGAGTGATCCAACCCTCTATGGAGGCTTCTTCCACCATGGTTTTAATCTTCTTTGTCAACTCATCAGTGGGATCATGATTGATTGGGGTGTAAGATTGTCTCATACTCAATTGTCTAAGACACTCTGTTCTATATACTTGTGTATCCATTAACACAATAGATCCACCCTTGTCGGCTGGCTTTATGGTTACATTTTCATTGTCTGTCAAGGACTTCAAGGCTACATGTAAAGTCTTTGGCAGGTTGTTAAAGACTCTGTGATTAGTGCTGAAAAGATCATCTATTTCTTTTTCAAGAGCTTGTTCATAAGCCAGCACCTGTGGAGGCATCAGGTGGGTCGGAGGGGTGAAGGTAGATCTACATTTCAAGCCAGTGTTGGTGTCTTCATCACTCTGCAAATTATCTTCCTTTCCTGCGAAGAAAAAGTGTAGTCTTATTTTTCTCAGAAACTTGGATAGTTCTAACCTAGTCTCAAACTCGTCATTATGATGAGTAGGCACAAAGCCTAGGCCTTTGTTTAAGGCCTCCTCCTCCTGTTGTGTCAGAACATGGCTGCTCAGATTGATGACTATACTGGCGCTGCACTGCTCTGTCCGGTCTCCTTGTTCTTGGAGGAGTTGCTCCTCAGAGTTCTCCCTTCTGTCGATGTTGATGGGGGGCTGAAATGTACTTGGGGCTGTGTGTTCCCTCTCTTCCTGCCTCGGGATCTGCCTTGGCCAAACCCAAGAAATGCCCAGAGCAGTTGGCACACTGTGGAATCTACCCCCTGTTCAGGGGCACCACCCCTGTGGCGGTTGCCAGGTCTGCGCACAGACAAAAAAGTCACTAGAGATCGACATAGGAACCACTAGACCGTGGAAGCAAATCAAATTCACTAACTGCAACAGTGACCACGTCATTTATCTCATTACTTGCCCGTGCGGGTACAGGTACGTGGGCATGACAACAAGGAAGGTCCGTATACGTATTTCGGAACACAAGAGTACCATTCGTTGTGCGAGGCAGTTCCACCAAACTGACTGCCCATTTCCTTGAGGCGAAACATCTGGCCACAGACTTCCAATGGACTGTCCTTGAACAGCCGTTCATTCCTGCACACACTACTGACGTAGCCAGTTATTTACTTAGAAAAGAACAGCGATGGGTCCTCAAACTGAAGACACATAGAGAGGGACTGAATGATGAAATTCCATGGTCTTCCCTATGAATGTCACTCTACCTCGCTATATGTGGGGTCTATACTATACTGTTTACTGATGAACTGGTGTTTCGGTGAATAGTGCACTAGGCCCTTCAGGGGTAATATGATTGTGCAACTCAGGACCCCAATCTATTTTCTGTGCCATGCTTCCCTCGATATCCTACAGTCCAATAACTACAGCACTCTTACCAGATAGTCTACAGTTTAGACATCATTACACTGGCTGTCTTCATTAATGTAGATGAGCTTCCCACACCATGCCCTCGTCACTTGCTAGGTCCACTTCTACCTCCAATTATGAGAGGCACTCTCAATATACGGTCTCTTGAGATAGATAGCGTGTTTGACCTCATTAGCGCCTTATGGTCAGTGACACGTAGCGCGTTTACATTGACACCTCCAGCGCTTTGCTTTTCATAAAGTTCCGTGCATTTCTAGCACGTTAAACACTGCCTTGTTTGTGTTTCTTTACTATGGCTTGCCTAGGTTGCTATGGTGACATAGGCGTTTCTCTAGCCATCCAATAGGAGTGCGCCTCATACCGGGTCTTTGCCAAATAGGAACACGCGTGTTAAACGCATCACATCGCCGCCCGTCCAACAGCGGCGTGGGTGTGTCTCTGTCTTCGCGCTAGTTGCTTTGGATTGGACAAACCGAGCTACACTTTATTGCTTCCTCTCTCCCTTCGGGAACAGATGCCGATTAACAGATACGAGCGAGCGCCACACGTGACCTTTGCTCCAATCACGGCAGGGTTTATTTACATCTCCCCACAACTCGTCGGTACCTCCCCAGATGGCCAGGACGCCAGCCAGGAGTACCGACGGTTAGGTGAGTTGAACCCACATGCAACTTGCTGCTACTTTTATAACAGGGCTGTCCACATACGCTGGGCATACTTGCTCTTACGATCAGTTGAGTGGGTTCTAGAAGACCATCTACTCTTTGTTATTGTTAGTCCTGGTAGTCTTTCCGGTGTGTGCATTTAATGTTTTAACGTGTGTTATACATGTTTTTCTAGAGCGGTGCTTCATTTCCCCTGAGCCGCTGCCAGGTGGGGTGAGGCCATCTGACCTTACATGTTAAGGTAAGATTCTACGAACATTTGGTATACTGAAACTTTTGATCCAAATGTACTTAATAATTTTTGTCTGCACCCATATGGTGCCCTTTTTTAATTATTAATTCATCCAAATCATATTTTATGGTTGGAAGTTCCTGCCCATATATCATATTTAAACCTCTCCTCACCTTTTTCCCACAGTGCCTTGCACAGACAGTAAGGATACCCAGAACCTACAGGTGACTGTTTGCACTTGTTTTACGTTTCTAGGGTTAGGCTTTTTCTCACATGGTGTAGTAGCTTTTAATTGTTTTGGTCCTGAAGAAAGCATTTCTGACATAATCTGTCATTCATATGCTGAAACTAGTCGACCACCTCTTGTCCCGAGGCTGTCCACATAATTAGACAGCCCGCGGGCGCACTGTTTTTAATGTTGGTATGGTAAGCACATTTAAATTAAAATCCTTGTTTGGTGCTTATTCTTAACCAATTTTAAACCCACTTATTTTGGTTTCTTTTCTTGACACCTTCTTTAGCACTGCACACCCCAGTCCCATCTTTTTTTACCACGTATTTACATCTAGTGGTATATCACACTGTCATCTCTCTTTTCTAGTGAGGACACCCCCTACCACCGGGTTTACCTCCTAGGAGAGTTGTTCAATCCTCTGACGGGTGGTACGGAGAAAATCCCAAATGATGAAGGGCGCATCCGAATGGTGACTGATGGGTATTTTTCCTCATTCACAGAGAGCTCTCTGGGACATAGCCTGGGTGTAGAGGTGAGTTCTTGCTTGGTTTTCTTGTGTTGATGGGCACATTTACCTGAGACCCTCTGGTACCGTTTTTGTTGATTGGTCCTTTTGGGGATAGTACCCAGAGCCTGGTCTTTAAATATTTCCCCTAGGTCCCCTTCCACCGTTTTGTGTTTGCTAGGAAATGTAATACATTTAATATGATTACGCACCTTGATCTTACACCTCTGAATGTTTTTAGGCATCATGTGTTTTTGGCGCTATTGAGTTGTGGTCTGGCACCTCTGAATGTTTTTATGCATCATGTGTCTTCCTTGATTTTACACCTCTGAATGTGTTGGTTTATGCATCATGTGTTTTTCCTTCCCTGCACCTCTGAATGTGTTGGTTTATGCATCATGTGTTTTTCCTTCCCTGCACCTCTGAATGCGTTTTTGATGCATCATGTGCCTTGTTCTTACACCGCTGAATGTATGTTTATGCATCATGTGTTTTCCTTCCCTACACCTCTGAATGTTATGATGCATCATGTGTAATGTGTTCTTGATTATACCCCGAATTGTATTATGATACTTAGGTGGTTGTTCTTTCTAGTACAGGTGGTACTAGTGAGGTCCTGGTTCCCTGCGTGACATTCTCCTAAGGTGGTTAGGGTTGCGTAGATGGTACTTACCTGTTACCAGTAGTTACTGGTTGTGATTTACAACTGTTATTTTGTGCTATACTTATTCTAAGTTCTAGAAGTGCTATTTCTACTAAGTGCTGATTCTGACAGTGGCCCATGTGGCCCTGTCCTGTGTAAATAATCCCTTGTGAATATTGCCCGCGCCAGTTGGCACAATGTACATGTGTGATTTCTATCTGATGTGTTTTGATAATGCAGAAGTTATTTTTATATAACCTTGTGTGGAGTTCCTTTTGTGGTGTGCCTAGGATGTTGTTGCTGTTGTGTGCCTGCGCAAATGCTTTACACATTGCCTCCGGGATAGGCCTGTCTGCTCGTGCCAAGCTACCAAGGGGGTGAGCAGGGGTTATCTTGGCGTGTGACTCCCTTGCCCTGACTAGAATGGTGGTTTCTGCCTAGCTTTGGCGTCAGCCTTAGCCAACCAGAAATAGCCAGTTCTAACAGTCAACAACACGGGATGCAGGGTTTTAGCTACTTTTTGGCCAGGTTGGAGCAGGCTGTGCGCTTCGTAGCGCTGTGGTGCGCTTCGAACGGGAAAAACAAAGGCCCTACCGATGCTCACGCATCTCGCGGTACGGGGCGTACTGCTTGCAACGCAGGGACTCAGGAGTACGCGGCGGACAGTACAGGCGGTTCGCAGGCTGAGCCCCGATTTCACATGAGGTCAAACTCTGCAGGAAGTCCAAGTCGTCTGGTTTGCTAATCCACAAACTGCATCATCGACCCTCTCCCTCTTCACTGTTTGTTAGTTAAGAAGGAAGGCAGTGAAATGAATATGGAACTAGTCTCGTGCCTTCCCTTAGATGAACTTTCTACTTTTTTCCCCAAGAAAGATATGTGACATTTTTCACAAATACCATTTCAGACTTAATGTACTATGATGCGCACTGCACTAACGTGGGTCATGAAATAATTCAACTGAAATCTTGAATGTTTAGTGGTAAGTGGCAAGGGAATGAGATATTCATCCAGATGTTCAGTTGTATAATGTATAATTCGGGAACCTGAGCTAAAATCCTGAATCCCCACGTGACTAATTTGTGTGATCCTACTCAAATATGCTGTGCCTTAATCTGACTGTCAAATCTCAGACCTCCTGGTATGGTTCAATGACGATAATGCTGCTCCGTATACAACAACAATTTTGGTGATTTATACAGAGCACTTGACAAACTAACATCTCTTGGGTAACCTGTGGGCGTGTTGCCAAGACATTGGAGTGGGGAAAGGTTGTTTACAAAGCATTGCTTTTAACAGATGTGAATGAAGACTAAAGTATTGAAGTGTAATATAATACAAGGTTTCAATAAATAATCCATTTTTTATCTGGGTGAATCTATATCATAAGTTTACATGACGTTGCTGATTCATTTACTGTCGTAAACTAGCGACTCTAGTGATGGCGCTGTCAGAGCCAAGCCAGGGCCTCTCTCCGAATTTGCAGACTTGCTAACATCTGCGTAATACCGGGTGTAATACATTTGATTGTGTTATTAACTTAAGATTGGGCTGACTCTGGTGAGACCATAAACAGTTTCTACACTAAGACGTGTTGTGTAAGAGAAGGACTGTACGTCCTTGGGGGGCCACCGTGTTCTCACGTGGCGCTACGTACAGTAGTGGTGATGGTGCGAGGAGGGGCGGGGGTTGCAGGGGGAGGTAGTGCCCGTGGGGGGAGGGGGGAGGTAGTGCCCGTCATATCTGTTTCTGCTGCGATGTGGCACTGTGGGGAGTTGTGTGCCTTCATGTTGCTGAACAGAAGCCGTTTTCTTGTATGATGAAATGCAGTGTGTGGCTGGAGATGGCAGTGCCTGTTTGTCACGCATTACAATACAGCCCGCAGCGCTATAATTCAAGCTCTCCGTACCTGAGCAGAAGCTGTTGCTGCTGATGGTCCTGCCCGAGCTTCCATGGCCAGACTGGAAGTCCTTGCTCTCCTCCTCGGAGTAGGGAGACTCGGAGGAGGGGGAGGCCTTCTGTCGAGGCAGATAGGGGCGCAGCAACAGTCTCGGGATGCGGCTGCGGGCGGACGCCTCCTTGTCCGGAGCCCTCGGCTGCTCCACGGTGGCCTGCATGATGGAAGGGGAAAAGTGTCAGCGCAGGCTGGGGCCCATCTCCGCAGCGCTCAGCGGCCGCCGGCCAAGCTGTGTAAGGCACGGGAAGCGGCGCCACAGGGCTCCTGACGCAGCTGCCCGCGCCACCGCCAGGGGTACGATGCAGCCAGATAAAAGTACGCCGCGTGTGGGTCAGTTCAAAACTTTAGCATGAGAAACGTACGAGAAGCGTACCAGATGCAGGGAAGTACGGCAGGGGTACACGGCGCACACTTGGATCCAGGCGGGGAAAACAAACGTTGTGGACCCCGAGTCCGTGAGGCAGGCTGCAAATTGCGGCCGCAAACATCTGAAAATATTCGGATTCGGGGCGTGTTTTTGGCTTCTGAGTGACGGATGACGTCACAGGTGGAAAGAATGCCAAAAACACGCCCCGAATCCGATAGAGACGGGGCTTGATTGGAGTGATGCCCCTCTCCTCCAATGGCTGGCCTCCGTTTAGGAAGCCAGCCAATGGAGGCGAGATGGAGGAGAGAGGCGGGTTCAAGCCCCGTCTAAAAAACATTAAATCTCCAACCGGAGACTGCGCAAGCGCAGCCTTTAGGTCCTCGACCTAAAAAGCGATCGTGCTGTGGAAGACCAGGGAAGGGAGCAGGGTGAGATGACGTGATTTGTCCAGGTTCAGGCAGTATGGTCAAGTATTGACACATGGGCCAGAAATCGTGCACCCTGAGCTGCATCAGTAACTTACATACAGTCTAAAGATCTTGAATCAATTGGTTTAATAAGTTACATTTTATCACCCAGCCTCTTCTCTCCATCTTTGTCTCTATCCCAACCTCAAACCGTTCTCACCTTCTCATTCCACGCAGGGAACATTAATAGAGAATGTTGGCATAGAGTAGTGTCGCCCCATTGCTTTTGAGCAGTGAAGTAAAAGAAATATAAAATAATAATAACTTTGAGATATTATCATTTAATGTTTCCTTTGCGGATGGGCGAGGCTGCTCTGCTCTCCGAGCAAGGCAGGGGAAGAGTAGTTTGCCCACTCCTAAGTGTGCAATGACTGTTTGGTCGGCCCTCTCGGGCCACCCAAACCAGTCATGCACACTTTACTCATTCTCCATGCAGGCTGCATTACAGCCTGCGTGGAGAACATGCCCAGATCCCCATTCCCTGCTTGAGCTCCGAACCTGAAAGCTCAAAACCAGTCACAATTGGTCAGGAGAGCCTGGCTGATCTTTCTGGCTTCCTGTTCCTCGAGTCCCACGAGGAGAGCAGGAGCAGAGACGAGGGACCGGTTGGCAAGGTAAGTGTATATATATATTTTTTGTTTTGTGCAACCCTGCACTCCCCACCCATAACCCCCCCCCCCCCCCCCCTATCACCCCCACCCAACACCCACGAATCATGCCGGCAGGCACTGCATAACATTCTATACCAGTGAGGATACCACACATCCCCCTTCCCATAACAAATTCAAAATAAACTATATACTGCTTATACACTAAGTGGAACATGCATCATTGTTCGATTTTGCGATTCGTTAATTGCGATTTTTAAGGAATCGCAACTTGCGAATCGCAAAACGGGATGCATCATTTTTTTGTGTTGAGTTAAGGAATCGCAAAAAATCGCAATTTTTTGCGAATTCGCATGTTGCAAATTTGCAAAAAAAATCGCAAAATTGCGAATTCGCATATTGATGCATTGGATTGAGGACACACCCAGGAAGCCTACACACTAATTGAATGCACCTGAGACCTTGTTTGAACTAGAGAGTGGCAGTTGGTCAGTACAGCTTTGTTTGCTGCAACAGGAGGACTGTTTTTTGAGAGCTGCAGAGGGAGAAATGGATTCAGAAGTTGGAAGTCAAGACCTTCATGCTAGAAAAAGGAAGATGAAGTTCAGTGAGCAGGAGTTGCAGATATTAATAGAATAGGTCTCTCAGAGGCAGTAAGAGCTTTTTGGAAAATTGTCTTTCAAGGTCCCAGAAGCAGTCAAAAGAAAACATTTGCTGGCCATTCAAGCCAAGGTCAATGCTGTGGGGGTTTCCCACCGAGACATCACCAACCTGCAAAAAAGGTGGTATGACTTACGCTCTCGCGCAAAAGAAAGGATTGCGACAAGGATCAAAAGTGCAAAGAAAACTGGTGGAGGCCCTCCCAAGGACACACCAACTACCCCCTTTAGGATTTGGTATAGGGGACGCTTGTGACTGAAGCAGTGATTGGAGTGATTCAGATAGACACCTCTGAGCATGCTGGCACTTCACAAGGTATGTGTATATTGTAAATTTGATACATTTTCATTTTCATGTCTTTGGTCTGCAAGATGCAATTACACATAGTATTAAAGCTCATGTTGAAACCCCTTTAAGAATAGGACACTTTGCTTTGGCTTATGGCAGTTTAAAAGGCATTTTATTGAAGGAAGCAGTGCATCATGGGATATGTAGTTTTCAACATGATTTTTAAAAGGTTCTTAAAATTTCATTTTTAAAATAATGAAATGAAACATCACAAAAGGAATTCTGAAAATGCTTGCATTTAGAAATTTTATTGGTAAAGAAATGTGCATTCTATTGAACATTAAAACATGTTAGTTCAAATCATACATATACTGAATGCACTTTATAATTTGTAGATGTTGATAAGGAAACAGAAATAAATGTTTCTGAAGAAACCAACATGGATTTGCAGAACACATTTGATCCAAAGTCAAAAACATCTTCAACACCTGTGCACACATTGCAAGGTAGGAAGAGAGTGCTCCAGCTTCTGAACTCAGACACTGAGGAAGAAAATAATGTCCCTGAAGTTGAAAAGGAAATTGCTGCAATCACTGACAATACTAATAAACAGTCAAGTCGGTGCAAAAGACTTCAAAAATTCTTCAGAAGAAGGCCAAGGTCAACAAATCAAAGTGACTCCATAGACGATAACACCCTTGCAAGTGTTGTAGATTTAAAATTATTCAAAGTGCAGCGTCTGCAAGGGAAGGACATGAGAATTATGAAGGGGAAACTCAGTGATATCAGTGAAAATATTACTGCAATGAACACAAATTTTACAACACTAACAAAAGTGATTGAAGGTGCACATAAGGCCTCATGTGACAATTTTGACCGCATAGCAAGTGCATTGGAGAACTTTTGTCATGGAATGGAAGGCCAGAAGATTGTAAATTGCAATAGACACATGAGGTCAATGATGAGCATGCACACATATGCCAGGGCATTAAATAGAGTTACTACCAGCAATGCACGACTAATGAAACATACAATTTCCATTCAAAAGGACATTCGGCAATGTTGTGGGGTACTCTGTGATGGTATGCTGTCTATGAGAAGTGCTGCTACTGAGATGCAGCCTAAAAAAAACCTTAACAAATCTGATGAAGGGGGTCCAAACATAGATTATGATGTAAGCAATGACAAAATTAAACCTAAAGATTTGCCAGAACGCCGTAGTGCAAGTGGTCAAGACATGAGTACAGGAAAACCAAAAAATTCTGAGAATGTCAAAACCAAAGCTTTAGGTTTGCTTGGAAGGAAGAAATTATTTTCATTATTAATTTGCTAATATTGTCATGATTTCATGTAATTCTGAAAATTAGACCTTGACTGATTGAAGTTTGTTTTCACTTTATTTTTGTCTTCAAATTACAAGCAGTATTGTTTTTTGAAGTGCCAAGCTCCTCCTTCATTTGCCAAATTCAAAATAAATGTTAAACACATTACATTAAACTCACCTTTTGTCAAAAATAGTGTTGAGTGATTTCTGCCCTTCTTCTCCTCCCTTCTGCTGCGTCAGGTCCATGTAATCTTGGCCGGGGTTGTTGAGGCTGGTTGTCAATATTTGGTAGCATATCCTCCATATCAAGTTCAAGGCCTCTCCTAGTAGCTATGTTGTGTAGGATAGCGCATGTTGCAACTATTTTGCAGCAGACATCCGGACGGTATTGCAATGCTCCACCAGTCTTATGCAGTATGTGGAACCTAGACCTCATGACACTGAAGGACTGGGCTATTCTAAGGCCCAGCGGTGCCAGGGGACAACACCTGAAACCTTTTGTGGGTTACCTGTTCCGGCGTACAAATCACAGAGACACGGGACACTTCCTTCGGCGTCAAAGATCAGCGTTTATTTACTGCAGGGATACAGAGATTGCAAGAAGTACAACGAAGTGTAGGTTCTGAGAGTCTGCTTCGAATTGCAAAAGTGGTTCGCTCCTTTTATACACAACTTCATCGTTGCACAACATAACGAACAAAAGGTTACAACTCAGTTCCCACAGTAAACTTCAAAAGGGTTGCATTCATGTTTTCAGAAGCCCGGAACATAATTACAGTAGCATTGCCGGTTCCCAACTGTAAAAGCACGTTATCCCACTATTAGGCACATTTTATTCTGGCTATAAACGAATTAAGAGAAGGGACAGAAACAGGTGCAAGGAAGACAAAGACAGACAACAGATTGAAAAGAGTGTAGGGGCAATATCGAAAGCATGATCGCAGGATCAAAGGATTCGAGCCTAACGCATGCACGGCTGAAACAATAGACCGGCACAGCAAGATGAGCCTCGAGCGGAGCCATCTGCCTTTGCCGTGTCATCCCCCTAGTCATAAAGACACACTCAAAGGGATATGCATCTTCCGCAAGAGCTTGGGAAACCCAGGGTCATGAAGCGGACATTGTCCGTTCGCCGGCTAGGTGAGGGCAAGAAACAAAATGGATGCCGTATCTAAAATGGAACCCGTGGGTTCAGATGAAGAAACCCACGAATAAGACGAATGCTGCAAAGTAGAGTAGCGAAAACGCGTACACCCACTAAACTCGTCATTTGCGGTTCGTAGATACCGAACTCGTCCAATTTCGAACAAGCCCAAAACGTCATAACGATTCTCACGGAACCTCAGACGCTCCTTTTACCCTCATGTAGGCAAGCACTAGTCGATATCAGAATCAATTTCGATATTCATCAGATTGTTCAGTTGTTGCTGGAACATCATTCTATCCACCAATGTCTCTTTGGTAACAGATGGCCGTCTTATACACGTTGTAGCACAGAGGCCACATAAGGCTGGACCACACTGTACAAAAAGACAACACGTGAACAGAAACGTCACAACAACCCCTACAATCATCAGAATCTTCCAACCCCAAGTCGATATCAGACCCCAAAACCATCCTAGAAGCATCCAATTACCTTCGTCCACGTGTATGGACTCGGAGATTTTATGCAACTTCGAGATGGCTTGATAAACAGTTGGAGCGTTATCAGGAATGAAAATACAGCAGCTCGAATGGATCACCTTGCACACACCACCTCTATCTGCGAGTACAACGTCTAGAACCATACGGTTCTGCAACGTCATAAGTCTATCCGCCTGAAGCTCTGCTGTCAGATTACCAAGAGCACTTGCAGTTATGTTAGCAGTCGATTCTACCACACGAGTCAACTGTCTCAGGTTCCTACTATTAACCATAGGTCCCCAAAACGGCAGGAAACCCTTAAAGAAGTCTCCTGCTTCTTGACCGGCAGTGTCCTCTTCGCTAATAACGCCTCTCACAATTCTAGTCTTGTGATAGTCTGAGGCAACTGTAAAAGTCGGTGGCAAAAGATTCGCAATATAACAGGTGCCCGAGAAGTCACGGGGCAACCACGTATATGCACGATCATAACATACAAAATAGGTACCCTTGGCAGTCAGGAAGACAGGGGAAGAGAGCATTGGTAAAACATACGTTTCAGTACAAGCACTCTTCCCAAGCTGAGCTCTCGGATTTCGACCAAGACCTTGCAGGCAAAAATGACCAAGGTGGGGTACGATCCAGATCGGAGACGAGCTCTTAAGCTGTCTATCACCCACTGACATACTATACTCCGCCTCACTCAGATCCTTGTATGCTCGCACCTCTTCCTCTGGAATAAGCGATGCATCAAAAATATCTCTATCTAAATCAGTAATCGCTATTGCCAAAGACTTGTGGTACGGGCTGGGACCAAGGTCTGCAGAGCGTGGCTCTCGACGGGGGTAGGAATCTAGTGCACTACGGAACATAGTTTGGAATGCTCAAGCTGACCCCTGGGTGCTATAAGGAAGAACCAAATACAGAATACCCTTATCCATGGTATGTGGCATTAACCCTAACACCCAACAGTAGGTAGTATTCATCACCAATTGATGTTGATGAAGAAGTTGGACAAAGGAGTTGTTCATAAATTCCGCACGTCTAACCTGTTCATGTTGGGGCAGAAGATGAAAGGAATGTGGAGAAATGGTGGGAACAGAATTCAGATCATCAGAAGGAGAGGTAGGCGAAGTGGAAGGTAATAACGACTGAATCCCAAGATACACTCCACCCACCAGTAGCATAGAAACAGTTAGGAACAGCATGAAAACCTGAAAAAAAAACCATTTTGTTCGCAAAACCTTATGCAGTTTGGATCTTTGCGCCGACATCCTCTCTACTTCCGACAGCTTAGAGAACTCCATCCTCTAAAAACCGTCCGTAACGTTCTTGACGCACTTCGTTCTGAGTAGCGATTATCAATTCCCAGGAGTTCCCAGGAATCGACAAAAGTAACCGACCTAGTGTCAGGAACCTGCTAAACAGAAGGAGGTACCCGCACGGCCCTACGGTCAACCCGGATGATAGGTTTTAATCAAATAAACATTCAAATTAATATAAATCTCCTAGCTGCACAGAAGAGGAATACACGTGATGTATAAAACAAGAATTAAAAAACTCAAAATCAATGGAAAAATGCAAATGTTCGCAATGTTCGTAGCAACAGTGAGGGGGTAATGTAAAATTTAAAAACAAAAAAAGGAATTTTTTATTAGTCCTTGTCACGCGATCGAAGAAAGTATCGACTTTTTCCAGGTCGAGTTTGCTCTTCAAACAACGGTTCAGATGGCAAAACAGTGTTCGATCGTTCAGGTGACAGTTCAGAACTCGAATTCTCCAATGCTGAAGACAAAGGTACAGTTCCAGATGATTCAACAGGTGTATCTGACTGAACTGAATCGTTCTCTACAGGTTGAGCATCACTAAATGGCACGTAGCGTGGAAGGGCCTCGGCCTCCGTTGGGGCAACTCCTGTTTTTACCAAGTTATCTGCTGGCAAAGGAAGTGGAACCTTCTTCGTATGGCTGGCGTGCACCCAGTGCTTCCTGCCTTCCAACCGAAATGTAGTCCTTGTTGCCAGCAGAACTTGGTAAGGTCCCACAAACCTTGGCTCGAGATTACATTTTCTCCCAAAGTTTCGGGTGACAACCCAGTCACCAGGTTGGAGCCAATGTCCAGGACCTTCTGTTTGTGCCAGTAGAGCTTCAAAAACCTGTTGATGAATCAAACTCAATTTAGCAGTCAGATCGTAAAGATAGTCAATCAACATTGGATATTCGAGACTGTCAAATTCCTTAGGCCTCGGAACTCCCCAAATGTTCGCAGGACGGCCAAACACAATCTCATATGGGCTAAGCCCTACTCGAGAGTGCACAGTCGCCCTGATCGATAAGAGAGCTAGAGGCAGTGCATCAGGCCAAGACAAACCAGTCGTGGCTTGAATTTTGGCAAGTTTCAGTTTCAAAGTACCATTGTACCCTTCCACTAAACCTGCTGACTGAGGATGATTAGCGCTATGGAATTTTTGACGTATTCCAAGGCCCTTACACACACTCTTCATCACACTTCCCACAAACTCACTTCCGTTATCCGACCATACGATCCGTGGCATTCCATACCGAGTAAAATATTCCTTCAGTAGGACTTTCGCTGTGGACAGGGCAGTATTATCCTTAAGACGGTAGGCCTCGATCCATCTGGAGAACGCACAAACCACAACCAAGACATATTTCAAGTTATTGCATCTCTCCATATGGATGAAGTTCAACTGGATAACTTCAAAGGGACATGTAGGAGGAGCAAAATGACCAGGTGGAGTGGGGGTGCCCTTGCCAGGATTATACATCAAACATACCATACAGTTCTTAACCACTCTCTCAGCACACTTAGCAATCCCATCATTCTTCCATACAGGAGACAACAACTTACATATACCTTTCGCGCTAATATGTGACATGCCGTGAGCCATAGTAACAACGGCAAGCACATACGCATCCGGTAACATCCATCTCCGATATTCTGACAAATCAACCCAACATCCATTCACATCTAACTTCCCCGTGCTTTCTTTCCACTTAGTCTTTTCAGTTTCAGTGGCCTCATTCTGAATCGCTTTCACGCTCTCAACAGTGTCCTCACACATACCAGTCTCCGTCGGCCACCTCACTGAACTCGTAACGTACATTCGAGTTGTCAGATTCTTAGCCGTTTCCTTAGCAATCTCATCCGCAAACGCGTTACCACGACCAACGTCATCCGTAATCTTTCGATGCGCGCTACATTTAATGATTGCCACCTGCTTAGGCAATGTAAGTGCATCCAAAAGATCGTTCACGAGCTGTCCGTGTTGGATCTTCGTACCATGCGATGTCATAAATCCTCTTTCTCTCCACAATCGACCAAAGCTATGCGCTACGCCAAATGCATACTGACTGTCAGTAAACACATTCACTTGCTTCCCTTTAGAAAAAACACACGCTCTCGTTAACGCAATCAACTCTGCCGCTTGCGCTGAATTCTGACTCAATCTCGCAGTTTCCACCACCGTACTCAGCGTCACTACAGCATACGCGGTCATCACATCACCATTCGGCAACTTGTAGCATGAACCATCAACATACAAAGTACCATCGGGATCTACCAATGGAGTGTTTTTCAGGTCAATACGACCCTTCGTTTCTTCTTCAGTTCTTAGATAACAGTCATGTGGTGCTACCTCACCTGATTCCACATTAATCGGCAACAATGTCGCTGGATTCAGCACATTACAACGCTTGATCTGTATATGACTTGCCAAAAGTGTCAACTCATAACCGGACAACCTTGCGCTCGTCAAGTGTTGAGTTTTCGTTCGATTCAAGAGAGTGTCAACTGCATGCGGAACCATCACTGTGAGCATATTATCCATGACCAGACCTGCGGACTGTCGAATAGACACCGCAGCCGCCGCTGTCGCTCTTAAACAACTCGGCAATGCTCTAGCTACTGGGTCTAAGGTCGAGGAAAAATATGCACATGGACGCTGCTTACCACCAAATTGTTGCGTCAAGACACTCAACGCACAACCTTCCCTCTCGTGAACGTATAGTGTAAACGGCTTACTGTAATCAGGAGTACCTAACACAGGAGCCGAACACAACGCATCACGTAGTTCAGAAAAACTTTTCTGACATTCTTCGGTCCATGGCAAAGGAGTCAGAACATCCTTGCACGTGAGAGCTAACAATGGCTTCGCTAACAATGAAAAATTCGGAATCCACTGTTCCACTGTCTGCAGTATGACGTAATACCTAGAAAGGCACGTACATCTCTCTGAGTTGTTGGCACAGTCATTCGAGCAATCGCTGCAATTCTTTCTGGGGTCAACCTTCTTCCCTCCTTTGACAATAAGTGACCTAAATAGGTTACTTCTTGACAACAATACTGTAGCTTAGAAGGTGACACCTTGTGATGTAAGTCACATAGATGCAACAACGTTACTGTAGCAGTTTTGCAAATCTGCTCAGTGTCAGCAGCCACTAACAGATCGTCAACGTACTGAATCAAGGCCGCACCAGCCGGTAACACAAACGCATCAAGTTGACTCTTAAGGGCTTGACTGTAGATCGGTGGACTCTCACAGTAGCCCTGAGGTGCGCGTTTAAACCTGAAGCTGCGACCACCTAATGAGAAGCCGAATAAATCTCTACTTTCCTCAGCAATCGGAATGCTAAAGAAAGCATTCTTCAGGTCGATTACCGAAAACCAGGAGGCAGAGGCTGGAATCAGGGTCAGTAAAGCTGTAATGTCAGGCACCACAGGAAACTGTGGGATCACGATTTTATTCACTTCTCTCAAATCAATGACAAAACGGTACACAGGAGGCTTGGATGGGCCAGTTCGTTTCAGAATAGGTAACACCGGACTATTGCACACATTTCTCCGAGTTTCCTCGATAACATCCTTTTTGATCAAATCATAAATGATCGCTAATAGCGCTCGCTCGCCATCAAGGGAGATAAGATACTGGGGAATGCGTGGTAATCGCTCATTCGATTTCAATTGGACGACATAAGGTGGTATATCCAGTAGGCCCACATCATTGGGACCCGTTGCCCACAAAGACTCAGGAAGGGAGCTTATCAGTTGACAAGTACATAGGAGAGATTACTCTCTGACCTAATGTAAGCTCCACTCCCGTAGGAGAGCAATAGAGAGTCGCATATAACCGCTTCAACAAATCCAGACCCAAAAGATTCTCACCACAACCAGTAGTTAAAATCAAAGGAGCCTCTAGCTCACGTGGCCCGATCGTAAGGGACAAAGGGCTAGAAACTGGATTGCTAACCGGGGCGCCAGAGAATCCAACGGAAACATTTGTTAAGCCAGACAAAGGTGCGCCAGGGAGTTTCGAATGCATAATGGAACTTTTTGCTGCACCAGTGTCCAACAGAAAAGGCTCAACTACGCCTGATGTGGCAACTGCGACGTAAGGCCCTCTCTGATCAACCGGAACTGATACTACTCCCTCTCTTTGTCTATGGCTGTCCTAGTAATTACCGTCTGCATCAATATCATGCTCGACGTAATAGTCATCCACATGATACTGTGCAGATCTACCAGACGATGTATTTCGCTGATCAAAACAATTGTCCGCATTCGATGAAGAAGTAGAACGCTCGTTTTGATTTTGAGAGGTGCCACGACCTCTACCTCGAGATGCCTGCTGAGGACCACTACGACCTCCTCGGGCCGAAACACCATTATTTCGGTCACGTAAAACAGGACAATTAAACTTCAAATGGCCCTCACCCCTACAATATGCACATTGATTATACCCTAGCATAGATCTAGGTGTAGAGGAGTCAGAACGCGACTGCGACCTAGAAGACTGTGACTGTGGTCGATTTTGCTGTTGCGAGTCATTTTGATTCGAGCGCGGAGGATATGCTTGCTGCAATAAAACCTTAGTTTTAAGCTCCTTCGTTTTCTTGTCTGCACGATCATTTTCTTCTTTGTCCCTATTCTCATAATATTGAGCTGTTGCTAATATTTGAGCAGTGGTTGAAACAGCCCATGAACTTTCAGAATTTTTCAATTTGTTGCATAGCTCAGGCAACAGATTTAACACAAATTTATCGACAAACAACCGCTGACCTCCCTCAGTGCTCATATCCTGACCACTATGATCGATAAATGCCTCCTCAAATCTAGTAAAGAAATCGGAGACACTCTCGTCTTTCTTTTGTTTGCAGGCAGACAATTTATCCCAGTTCACCCTCATCGCTGGCATAAGTGTTTTCATGAGCGTAATGATTCTTTGGGGCAGATCCGTAATTATCTGTTCAGGCTTAGCCCCACCAACTTGCCGTCCGTCAGCCGCTACAATAGCAGCCCAATCACCGCCTAACTCAGCTGTGTGATTCTCTTGACGGATTTTCGCCCAAATCGGTTGCGGTACTACGTTACCAAAGAACATGTCAATATCGGCGAGGTTCATAATAGTAGCATCCACAAGTTGGGATAACTCCTTACAATAACCTGCCGGATTTTTCCGGGGGTCAGGCAAAGATTGTTTCACCTGCAAAACTTTCGATCGCTTCCATGGGAGGTGTATCCACACTCTCTGGAAGTGCGGCAAAATTGCAGGATTGGCAGCAGCGTCACCTGGCATCCACACTGGGGGAACTTCTCGCATAGGATACTGACCAGCTTGTGTTTTCGAATCATCGAAGTCGTCATCAAACAACACTCGAGGATGCACTGTAGATCTAAAAGCTAACAGACGCTCTAATGCACGTTGTACATCACCACCTACAATCATACCATTCGAAAACTGATTCTGAAGTTCAGTCATATCGGTCGGTACATTATCTACCTCATCATTATCCCACTCTTCTCTCAAGGATTTACACAGTTCCTCGAACATGAATCTTTGTGTGGGTTCATTGAACTGAGAAAACGTATCAAACACTATGCGCGGAGTGTACTTAGCAGGATGTCTAATCCACCTGCGCGCCATAGTGACTAACGTCTCACTCTCCCTACCTCCAGGCATTTGGCTTCGTCTCTGAGAGACATCAGAGACATCGGACCCAAGGATTGATCCGAAAAGTGGGGAATAAAGATTAGCAACAACATTAGGTATGCGGCTACGAACAGAAGGAGAAGAGGAGAGAAGTACAGGAGCAACAACGTGAGGACTGAACGTAGGAGCAGTAGGAATAGCCAAGATAGCAGAAGTAGCAGGAACAATAGACTGAGAAGGTACAGGCAATGGAGCAGTAGGAAGAAGGGCAGGTAAGGGAGCAGGGACAACTTGAGGAACAAGAGGATTCGGAGGAACAGGACCAACGACAGGCTGACCAGCAGCCGCCGGAACAACAGGTGGAGGAACAGGAGGAACTACAGGAACTGTAGTACCCTGTACATAAGGAGGTGGTGATTTCAGTAAATAGGATAACAAGGGATCCTCTGTCGATTCCTCTCCCTTCTTATCAGAACTTGACGGTAAAACCGGATAACATTTATCCACCGCCATACGATGCAATCTAGTAAAAACTTCCTTTTCCTTCTCGTCTTTGTCTCGCTGATATTGTTCGGCACTTTGCATCATTGTAATGATACCGTCTCTCTTATTTTTCTTCATCTGCTTGATTTCTTTCTGTTTGGCCTCTTTACGCCATAACCGAAAGGAATCAAACATGGCCGGCCTAGCTTTCTTTTTAAACAATTTTGCTTCGACATTATCTAAAATCTCAGTTTCAAAACTACCATGGGGTGGCCAACTAAGGACACCATCGTTTTTAGTATAACGGATCCAATATTCATTATATACGATAGGGCCCACTCCGTGTCGACTATAGAGCTCATAAATCGGAGTTCCAACTGGAGGTATCGGACATGAGTCCTCCAACCAGGAATCCGTGCTGCAACATTTAAGAAAACCAAACAAAGTACTACGGCCAGGCATCGTGCACACTAACCGAGTTTACAAACTTCAAGGGTTATCGAATTACGATGTCCTCGCAAAAATACGAGACCCTCGGTTTTGGCAATTGCAATCGTCAAAGAAAAACCCAACAACTAAGAACCAACAACTAAGAACCACAAATGCAATGGAACCATGCAAACAACCAAGTTTCAACAACAACAACCAAGTGTACTGGGAGCGACCCACAAATACTTAACTGAGAGAACAATGGCGTCACCAGGAAGGCCCGTCTATCGTCTCGCCGTACAAAGGACTACGCCAGGCGCCAAAACAGGTCGACAGTCAGGGCATCAGTCCGTCACAGCGGTCAGGAGGCGGGAATCTTCGCGGGAAAAGTCTTCGGACCACTTATTTCGACAACAGGATCGATGAAGCGGGGTGCACCTTCCCTCGGAGATTTCACACGAAGTTCCTCACGATCGTCAGGCTTTGGACCGGTACCGCTGATGTCGCCCTACGTTGGGCGCCAACTGAAGGACTGGGCTATTCTAAGGCCCAGCGGTGCCAGGGGACAACACCTGAAACCTTCGTGGGTTACCTGTTCCGGCGTACAAATCACAGAGACACAGGACACTTCCTTCGGCGTCAAAGATCAGCGTTTATTTACTGCAGGGATACAGAGATCGCAAGAAGTACAACGAAGTGTAGGTTTTGAGAGTCTGCTTCGAATTGCAAAAGTGGATCGCTCCTTTTATACACATCTTCGTCATTGCACAACATAACGAACAAAAGGTTACAACTCAGTTCCCACAGTAAACTTCAAAAGGGTTGCATTCATGTTTTCAGAAGCCTGGAACATAATTACAGTAGCATTGCCGGTTCCCAACTGTAAAAGCACGTTATCCCACTATTAGGCACATTCCATTCTGGCTATAAACGACTTAAGAGAAGGGACAGAAACTGGTGCAAGGAAGACAAAGACAGACAACAGATTGAAAAGAGTGTAGGGGCAATATCGAAAGCATGATCGCAGGATCAAAGGATTCGAGCCTAACGCATGCACGGCTGAAACAATAGACCGGCACGGCAAGATGAGCCTCAAGCGGAGCCATCTGCCTTTGCCGTGTCATCCGCCTAGTCATAAAGACACACTCAAAGGGATATGCATCTTCCGCAAGAGCTTGGGAAACCCAGGGTCATGAAGCGGACATTGTCCGTTCGCCGGCTACGTGAGGGCAAGAAACAAAATGGATGCCGTATCTAAAATGGAACCCGTGGGTTCAGATGAAGAAACCCACGAATAAGACGAATGCTGCAAAGTAGAGCAGCGAAAACGCGTACACCCACTAAACTCGTCATTTGCGGTTCGTAGATACCGAACTCGTCCATATTCGAACAAGCCCAAAACGTCCTAACGATTCTCACGGAACCTCAACACCAAAAGTCCTCTCTATGATACTGCGGGTTGAGATATGGGCATGGTTGTATTGCTGTTCTTTGTGGGTTGTTGGAGTCAGGTAAGGTGTGAGTATGTATGACCTCACACCATATGCACTATCACCTAAGTTTAAAAATACAAGTTGGAAATGAGTATCAATTACATGCAAGAGCATGACATTTAAATACTTTTCACATTGAATAATTGCATTTACCTAGTAAATATCCATCTCCAAATTCTCCAGCAAGCAGGCGAGCATGGATGGCACTATGTTTAAAAATGTAGGAGTCATGAGCACTCCCTGGATAACTGGCAACTAAGTCAGTGATGATTTCTTTTGCATTGCAGATTTGTTTGAATATTTAAGGAATGATAATTTTTCCTATTTCTGAAAATATATTCATTAGCAGAAGGGGGACAAATGGGAACATGAGTTCCATCTACACATCCTATTACGTGTGGGAAATGTGCCATGTTGTAGAAGTCTAATTTAGTCTGCAGCAACTCCTGCTGAGTTGTAGGGAACTTTATGTGATGGTTTATTCTATGTAGCATTGCATTAAGAAAGTCTCTAAAAAATCTAGACAATGCACTCTGTGAATCCCCCCCAGCAACACCAATGACACCTTGAAAGGAGCCAGAGGCTAGAAGATGAAGACAACATAACACCTGTACATTGGTGGGTATGGCTTGAGTCCTAGCTGTTTGCCTCTGCAATATGGGGTCTAATTCTGCTATCAGATCTAAAATTGAGTCTGCATTAAGCCTATACTTATCATTTATGTCTGCCTGTGTCTGCCCAAAGTGATGCGCAATCTAAATATTCTTTCATTCAGTATTCTTCTCCTCCTCCCTGCTGCTCTCAAACGCCACCTACGTGCCAGCACAATCACTGCTGCCATCCTAGAAGAGTTCCTGAGAGTATGTGAAACCCCTTTTGTAGTTGCCAAATCAATTGCACATGTTTCTGTTTAAGAAAAAAAAATAGCACCTGCTCACACTTCTTCTAAATTTAGGAATTCTTAATAGCGATTTCTATGGAAATCGCAAATAGCGAATTTTCATGCATACCGCTTTTCCCAATTTTTTTAAGGAATCCTTCTTTTTGCGAATTTAGGAAAACTCGCAATCCCGTTTGCGAAAAAATAAGGAATCGCAAAGCCAATTGTGATTCCTAATTATGAAAAAAAATGATGCATTCCAAAATCAGAAATTGCATTCGCAAACGGCAAATTTTTGCGATTCGCTCTGTTTGCGAATGCAATTTCTGTTGATGCATGTGCCCCTTAGAGTAGAACACAAATTATAAATAGTAACCCTGGAGTGACACTGAGTTAAGCTCAGAGATACTACAACTGCACATAATCAAGCAAGTACTTGGATCTGCCAGTAAATCTGACACTTCTCTTTCTTCCACCGACTGCTAAAGTCTTATCAGCTTTGGCCAATTCTTCGCTCTTCCTCACCCCATGCATCACTTTTGCTGCATGACTTAAATTCCATAAGCGATGGTCCTCTGTCTTGATTGCATTTTTGAAAACTTTAATCGCTTTCATAGGCAGGAAATATTTGGACCTGTGTGAAGAAGAACATTTACAAGGAGATTTTATCCTCACCATATCGCCTATATCCAATACGGTACTCCTGACAGCCTTGCACACACCAAACTACTTCTTGTTCTTAATCATCTTTGTCATTTCCATCTTATTCTTTACCACGTCATTCCTCACACACACCAAATTATTGGTCTTGTCCAACACCCAAAAGGGACAGAGCAAGGTACCTGCTTTCCTTTTCCCAAATAATTCAAACAGGGTTTTTCCTGTCATGGTGTGAGGCGTGAACCTATAATTTTGCCCCTATTTGAAACCTCAGTCACCCAACATTTCTGATTGGCTAACGCTCTCTGAATGTTTTCCTTCAGAATATGGTTGAACCTTTCAACCATTCCATTAGCCTAGGGGTGATACAGGGCTGTCCCCCTATGTGTGCTGCCTCTCTCTCTCAAGTACTTTTCCATCTCCCTAGAGACAAATTGCACACCATTATCAGAGAGAACATTTAATGACAAGCCGTGCCTCGCAAAAATCTTTTCCAGAAAGTTTATTCATTCATTTGATAACTTTATTTCGGTCGAAAGACCATAAAAGTGCAGATAAAATACATACAAAGCACAAGACATTAAAACAATAAATAGCGAACAAGTCGATATTAGAGAAAAAATTGGATGAAACTCGAGAGTTATCAAAAGTTTATCATGTCTTTTGTTTCAATAGAGTTTGTCAGCTTTCTCTTTCCCGGAGGCATTTTTATCACCCCGCAGGAGGCTGCTACGCTCGCTGGGAAGACCTAACACAAGCAGCCTGGAGAAGATACATCTTTTGAGGAATTGGATAAATAAGGATAGAGTAATGTTAATACTCCATATCGAAGACGTTATGCGTTGTATACGTCTCAGAAGAGGTGCATAGTGGTCTTTATTTTAATCGTTGAAGTGTTAACAGTTGAAAGTTGTAAGAACTGTCTTTCTTTTTAAAAAAAAGTTATACCAAAGTGTGAGATTTATTAATCCTCATACGCAAGTTTGAAAGGATTATTTCCTGCAGTTTTTATTGGATGTGGCAGCTGATATTCCTACCGATCCAGGATTCCGTGTGGGAGACATTGTTTCTTGTCCTGAGGAAGGTGGTGTTTAGCAGTGATACCCACCAAAACGCATCGACACAACTGTTTGAAGGCGTACTGTAGATTGTGAAGACATTTTCAGACACTTTATGATTCTTTATTGTTCAAGTTCTGTGTGCAATAACTGTATGTTGAAATATCGATCTTGATCTAATGTACTTACCTTAATTTTTGATTAGAAACCATATTTTCTTGCAGGTTCTCCCTATGATGATTTTCTGTATTAAATATCCGTAAGATTTTTACCTATTTTTTTATTGTTAGATTTTGGGTCTCTAGTTGGCAGAGGTAGGTACCTTTGACCAAATAGGGACCCTTGCGTCTAGTCAGGGTAAGGGCTACACTCCTAAATTAACCCCTGCTCACCCCCTTGGTAGCTTGGCACGAGCAGGCAGGTTTATCTCAGAGGCAGTGTGTAAAGCATTTGTGAACACATACAGTAATACAGTGACAACACTACAGATGGACACCACACAGGTTGTAATATAAAAATAAGTATTTTTATATAGACTTAACACAAGACCACAAACAACAAAAATCCATAATACTGTACTTTAGAATGGTAGAAATAGCTTAGTTCTCTTTAGATGGTAAATGCAACACTTTATGTTCAATGTACAGTTGGATGCATAACGCGATACAAACAAAAGAGCTGCAGGGGAGATGATTCGTCATTCCTTTCACGCAAGAACGGGGATGCGTCGGTTCCTTGCTCCGGGGGAGGTGATGCGTCTGTTGCCTTCTGCTGCGTAGGGGACGGTGATGCGTCGTTTCCTTACCGGAGGGGAGGTGATGCGTCGGTTCTTCTCTGTGTGGGGAGGTTATGCGTCGGTTTCTTACTGCGCTTCTGTGGCGATGTGACCAGCAGCGCCGCAATGCAATGACGATCCAGTGCAATGAAACAAAATGGCATCTTCTACTTGATGCAACAACGAAGTGGCGATGCGTGCCCACCCAACAGCTGTGCGGCGACTCAGTGAATTTTCTGAGCCACGACAGGCCCTGCGACACGCTTCTCCGGTAATGCGACGGTGTGTGCTGCAACGGCGACACTCTTCTCCGGCGATGCAAGGCGCTACTGTGATGCGATAGCGGCAGTGGCGGCACGCTTTCTCAGCGATGGGACGATAGCGGCTGCGGCGGCAACACGCTTCTCCGTGAGTTGCGCTTTCAGCTCCCAGTGACACACAGTCTCTCAGACAGCCCAGCACAACAGCAGGCACTTCAAATTTCCAGCCAGGGAATTCAGGGGAGCTGGTTGGTGAAGTCTGTTATCCCTGAGACTTCAGCAGGAGGCCAGCTCAATCTTCAAGCCCTTGGAGATCTTCTACAAGATGATGTAAGTAGCACAAGGTTCCTTTCTCCTTTCTTTGGCAGTCAGGCAACCACTACAGGCCAATATCCCAAACAACACTCAGCTTAGGGATAGTCTCCTCCTTCAGTTTCTCTATGGTTCCTCTCCTCAGCAAACGTTCTTCTTGTTTCCCAGAAGTGATCTACAGTCCTGGGGTCTGGGCCCCAATATTTATACTACTTTTCTCTTTGTTCTTTGAAGGCAGAGAGTGTCTGTACCTAGTCCAAACCAGTTCTGGCCAGTCCTGGAGCACTTTGTTTACAGGACTCCTTCTTTCCTTTGACAGTGTGGGCCAAGGACATCAGACGCACCACAGGAGGTGGAGCTAGCATTGTGGAAGGCAGCACAGCCCTATTCAGACCCAGGTGCCACCCCTCCCCTCACACTATATGGAGATAGCTCTATTCAGCCCTGTGCTGACTCCCCCTGTCTCCTGGAATCCCCCAGCCCCTGTCTCTCATACTCCAGCCATGGAATACACAACCTAGCAGAGGCAGGCTTGGATAGTTAGGCAAGAAAATACCTACTTTCTAAACGTGGTATTTTCAAACCCAGAATGTTAAAACTAACTTCACTAAAAGATGTATTTTATCATGTGTGTCTTGTTCCCTCGATTCTTGAGAGATACGTGAGTGTTGTGTTCTGGGGTGTCTAATCATTTGCATCTTCGTGATTGTATAGGAGGACAAGTGAGACACTATAGCTTGTCGGTCCTGGGATTGTAGGTTCTGATGTGGTAGAAAGGCATAGCCCCTATGCACTGAAGTCCCGTTTTCCTGTGCATAGTTCTGTGTATGTGCAGGATACCTGCAACAGTAGCAAGTTACAAAGAATATAAATGTTAGAAGTGTGGTGATAAAGGTCATGGGCCCGATTCACAGAACTAACTTAAGACAAAATCCTAAATGTGCTACCATTTTGGTATTCACAGAAGGCACTTACTCATTTCGGTATTCACAGAAGTTAGGAGTCCTAACATTAGGAGTCCTAAACTGAGAAAAATCCTAACTTTAAGACTTTCGGTATTCACAGAAGGCATTTAGGAGTCCTAAAGTTAGGAGTCCTAACTTCTGTGAATACCGAAATGAGTAAGTGCCTTCTGTGAATACCAAAATGAGTAAGTGCCTTCTGTGAATACCAAAATGAGTAAGTGCCTTCATTGAATACCAAAATGGTAGTAAGTTTAGGATTTTGTCTTAAGTTAGTTCTGTGAATTGGGCCCATGACCTTTATGACCACACTTCTAACATTTGGCTTTCCAACCTATACATTCTTTGTAACTTGCTACTGTTGCAGGGATTCTGCACATACACAGAACTATGCACAGGAAAACGGGACTTCAGTGCATAGGGGCTATGCCTTCCTACCACCTCAGCACCCACAATCCCAGGACCGACAAGCTATAGTGTCTCACTTGCCATCCTATACAATCACGAAGATGCAAATGATTAGACACCCCAGAACACAACACTCACGGATCTCTTAGAAATCGAGGGAACACGACACACCCTTTCGCTCACTCACTCATACATACCCACAATAAAGAGGGATCAAAAATAAACGTGACACCTGTCGATGTCAACGAACTAGCCCATTGTATCCAAAAGGATGCAAAGCTTTAGAATTCGGTACACTTGCCTGAGTCACTGCTTCTAAAGCAGGTATAGGCGAGACAATAAGAATGCGTTTCCCTGTGCCAGAGAGCATTCCTACAAAATCACCATCTGGACAGCAGTCAATATCTTTGCAACGTTTGAAAAGCGCATTTCAGCTGATGTGTACAATTGCGATTTGTAAGCAATAGGTACTGTGTCACCTTCATTGAACGTCAAATATGTGAAACCTACTGTCCCTGGCACAATTCTTATGACCAAGCTCATAGAACTATCATGTGTTAACAAGAAGTTAGTTGCAAGCAGATCAGACTGCAAAGACTAAAGAACAGAGGTATGTTCCAGAAGCCAGCTGGCAGAAGAATAAGTGGGTTGTATCAATGCATAAGGTGGTTTGATACGCTGGGCATAATCAGGAATGTAAGTTCTTCCAAAATGTAAAAAACCCAGCAAAGATTGTAATTTTTTCAACATAGATGGGGTCTGCAATTGTACTCATTTCTCCAGAAAGTGGGGGCCAACCCTGACCTTACTTATTGAGCTCGTAGACCAGAAAGAGCACACTAAACAAGCGATGTGCGACTTTGCAAAATTAAATTTGCAGCCCCGGTCTGCAAAAGAGAGGATGATGCAATCCACATGCACTAGATGCGGGATCAAGCCGTCATCTTTAAATAAATATCATCCACGTATGAGAATGCATCAAGGTCAATGTCATGAAAGAGCAACACAACATGCGCTGCAAAAGCTCCTGGACTATTTATAGCCCATAGGCAGACGCGTAAATCTTTTCTGATTGCCAACTGCGGAAATTGTGTTCAAGTCACGGCTTTCGGGAGCCAGATTGTGACTATAAAATCCTTTGGATATGTCCAGTGTTGTTTTATATTTTTTATGAAGAATGTTATTTACTAACGCCAAGCTGTGCAGGTTTTGTACAGCAAATGTAGGAACATGACTATTCAAATTGCGATACGAACCATCCGGTTTCGATATCGGAAAAAGAGGATTGTTCATGGGTGATATACAGGGTTCAATCACATCCTGATATTCCAATTGAGACAAAACGTCACAAATAGAAGCTTTAGCCTCACGTCTGATTGTATATTGGGGCTGAGGTTGTGGCATAGATTGTAAAGGACAATTAGCTTGTATCTCCGTGCGCTCCTGTTTGTTATGATTGGGTGATAGTCTCCTTGTGTTGGCGCAGTCCTTGTAACACTGTGTCTGTCAGTGCCTTAATAATATGGTTGTAGAGTGTGGTCGCTTGATCACAAAGGGCGTGCTCTTTCAACATAAACCTAAGTGGTTTTTCTTAAAGTTCAACTGTTTAAAATTTTTGTTCACATGAAAAGGATTCCGCAGATCTTTTAGTTCATAGCGATTATATTTATTGGTAGAACATTTCTTTAGAAATTGACATCATTTCCAATAAAGAGTTCATTTAAGTTCATGAGTATTTTACGATGTTACATTATGCCCAATGCATTTCGGGTTGTAAAGAGAACCCTTCATCAGGGGCCTGTGGCAAACGAAAAACATACAAGACCGTATCATTCAAAATGAAAATCTTGGCATTCAAACAATAATAAAATTTGTTCATCACATCCTGGTCGTGCTCGATGCGTGTCCTATGTTATATCGCATTACATCAAAATGAATCCAAAACATTAAGATCTTTGGTCAAAGAACATCTAGTGCAAAGCAGTCTATACATCACGGTGGAAAGAGATTAATAAGACGTGTGGGTGCTAAAGTAAACGGAGTGCCTGTCAAAAGAGTAGCATGCAAAGCAATAACTTATTTTATGTTGAAAGAGCGCGGCCTTTGTGATCAAGCGACCACACTCTACAACCATAGATTGTAAAGGAATCTCATGTGCCGGAGAATCTCTATCGCAGCCCACTTGGTTACCATACACCGCAGGAGCCAGGGCTAATGCCCACTCCGACCCGTAAGCCTGTTTAGCTTCTTCAGAGACGTAACTGGAAAAACTCGTATCACGTCCTTCCCTTGGAAAGAAGCCAGAACAAATGGTGGAGGCCAATCTGCCTCCGCCAATAAAATGTCATAAGAAGAGGTAAGGTTTTCCCAAAAAATGCATTAATCGTACGCTGTATATATCCTTCAATTTGGAGGACTATTTCATAAAGCCTATCGAGGGGTGCAACTTGTTTGTCCGCTGTTTCCACTGTAATGAAAGTGCCAGTTGCTTTTGCCTCCAGACAATGACGGGGTGCCTCCCACACTATGATATCTTCCGCAGCGCTATCGAGGAGTGTCACTGCCATGTCCAATCGAGGAGAAGTCTTCTCACCACCTGAGGCATACTTTGCAGTTAAAGCGACAACTTTTTTATTTGATATGGGGGCCTGAAAAGAGGTAGTCCCTCTGGTTTGGTTTTCACGTCAAACTGGCGTGGCTGATCCCTTCCCTGTTCAGTGGTCTTGCCTTGTCTACAATCCTGATGCTCACCACCACCATTCTGAGAATCCGATGCGTCCTGTAAAGAACGAGGCGAGCGCTGATCAGGAACTTGAAACCTCTCAGGTGTCTTAATTTTACTGCAGTCACGCAAATCATATCTACGCTAAGAAGCTTCAGGTAACGGTGAACCAGCACGCAAACCTCGTTTCGGTTGTTGCTGCTGCTGATTTCTATTCCAGTTCTTTTTAGTACAGACTGGACGCCCATCTTTTTCTGGTTGGGTCTTTTATTGAGTTTGTGTAAAAGCTTTAACACCCAGATTATTGCGACCTAAGTGTTAGAAGGGGCGGCCCCAGAGGTCAGGTTATGTCTACCCAATGGTTCTGTGACCCACCTCTCCTGCCAATAATGCAGAGCCTTGACGAGAGGTCCCCACCTGGGAGGACTTCGAGTAATGAATCGTACACACTGAGACCACACCACACTTACGAACGGACACCACACTGTAGGGTTTCAGTAACACGTTCTTTATGAACAGGAAAAGGAATCAGCACTCTTATTTACAGGCGATCGAGGGATCGCAAAGTCTCAGAAATTCGGGTAACAGGGAAGCGGGACAGTCTTGGTTGTTGGGCCAGTACGATGCATACCCTGTGCACAGCTCTCAATCCTCGAGCCGGGGGGACACGGGAGATGAAGGTCGTACTGGATGTCCCACTCACTTCGGGTTACTCAGTTCGTGGTGGTAGCACCGATGGTCTAGCCAGACCAGAGGACTCCTCGAGCCGCGACGAAGTCAGCAGGGCTCTGGAAGTTCGATGAAGATCTTTACGATTCAAGATCGAGCCGCGACGAGGTCAGCAGGGTTCCGATGTTCCGGTTCCGTAGATGCGATGAAGAGCCGCGACAGCGTCAGCAGGGCTCGAAGAGTTCCAAAGTTCAGTTTTCCCCAAGGGTCAGCCGCGATCAGATCAGCAGGGCTTTCTTGTCCAGGATACAACTGCCCGCTAGTTCTTGGGCGAGCCTTGATATAGTCCAGTGGCCCTTTGATGCCAGGACCCTCGCAGGGGGAGGTCTTAGGCCTTGGGGGCTGGTCGTTGGTGAGGTCCTGCGGTTGGCCCTTTGATTTCTTTGAGGAAGCGTTCGGGAATTCCCAGACGCCCAGCAGGGTCTGGAGCCAGCACTCAGGGAGGCCAGAGGTGCGATCGAAACTGGCTCCCAGGGGATGGCCAGAGGTGTGACAGAAACCAGTCTCTCAGGGGCGGCCGGAGGTGTAATCTAAACTCCTTGTCTTCGCTTACTCGGGAAGCCCTCACCCTCCCAGCGGGGGCTGGCGTGTCTGGAGTCTGAGTGTCGCTGGGGCTCTGGGTCATGCTAGGGCCAGGGAGAAGGGATCTCGGGAAGGGAAAATGGCTGCCGGTGGGCCTATGGGGCCATGCAGGGTCTGGCGGGCAGGGCCGGGGAGGAGTACGGGGATATGCCGGGGCTGGTCGTCAGCGTTTGGGCGGACATGGATGGGACAACCAGAGATTTCTGGGTGCGGGGCTGAGCTAATGGGGCGCTGAGGATCAGGGGGGAACCACTCCACGAGGCCAGGTCCAACACTAAGGTCTTACATGCTTTAGCAATAATCTTGGGTAATTCATGTTGTTTATCCACGTCAGCAACAACCTCTAAGTGCTGACTCACCTGTAAGCTAACAGCCTCCCCTTTTACATTAGCCAGGATCATTTCGCAAACACGCCCACCAATCTCATCCCTAACTCAAGGGCAGCCTCTGCCCCATGTTCATCCTAAACTTTTTTAAGGACGGACGGTAGAACGGTCATGGAAGGGGTGCCAAAACACAGTGACACTTATGGTCAGGATCCTGTGTTTCTCCCCAGGATTGGTCTGTGGAAATACAGCTTCAAGTTGCTCAATTTTCTCCACTACCCAATAAGGGAGATCGTCTTTATTCTGAGGACGCTTACCCATCATCGAATTAATCATGATGGGGCTAATAACCAGACCACCGTGGGCCGGTAGCTGCGCTGCAACACCAGGTTGAGCCACCTGAATATTGCGAGACATGAACTGTATTACAGCTCTATGTATATGTATCAAGGTCGTGTGTAATTGACGTAGCTCGGCTATAGGAACATTAAGGTAATTTGGATGAGGTGTATACCCAGCCAAAACGGGTCACGTTGCCCCATCAACTGACTAGGGGCCTAAACAGACCCTAGAAAAAGGGCGTGGAAGGGCGCCATTAAACCATATGATGTTTTGCCAAGCCATCAATGGAACTTCAAGTAATCGATAAGGTTGATATTCCAGCGGAAGCTTGGAGGCAGTATATTCTGAAACAAATTATCTTTTCCATCCACCATCGGAAAGGTAACCCAAGAATAGAAAACCTCGAAGCGGTGGTCAGCATCTGCTTGAACAAAAAAAATAAGATTAACCCCAGTATTAGGAACTCCATATTGAGTGAAATAAGCCTAAGGCAAGCCCGTCTGCGCCCGTCCGCGACAGACCGGGACCAGGGGCCAAAACCCCTGTTTCTCCAATTATTGATATATCAGGTAAATCTGCACTGGTATACTCCCAGGAAGAGTTGCTCAATCTTTATACTCCCAGTCCATAGTAAGTCCTTTAGACACCATGGGCGCCTTTAGCTGTCAGAATTGTAGATGGAACAGTAATGACACGGAGTGTCCTATATCTGAAATAACTCTCACTCAGGATTTCTCTTGCATTTATGTTAATGCTAGGTCCCTTACAAAACATTCTATCGAAATATGGGATATGCTACAGGAGATTAAACCTGACTTTGCTTTTATCACGGAGACTTGGCTTAGTGAGCACAATACCCCTGATATTACGGCAGCACTACCCAGTGGGTATAAAATTGTCGATTTAAATCGATCAATTAAGAGGGGTGGTGGGGTGGCTATGATTTTTAAAGACACTTTTACCTGTCGTCAAGAAATAGTTACGCAACTAGGCAAGCATGAAGTCCTGATTTTCTCCATCTCTATTAATACTCAGGTGATCCTTGGAGGTGCTATTATTTATAACCCCCATAGTAGTACGATTGATTTTAGCACTCAACTCCTGGAACAAATTCTTCCTGTTTGTCTTAAACATAAAAACATTATAGTCCTCGGCGACTTCAATGTTCATATTGATCTCCATGACAATCCCCTAACTAAACGCCTTGCAACCGATATGGAAATCATGCAACTGACACAGAAAATAGCATAACCCACACACAGAGCGGGACATATGCTAGATCTTATCTTCACTAATATATCTAATATTATCATTACAAATATAACTCCTTTGACTTGGACGGACCACTATAGGATCGAATTTAATTTGAACCTATCCATAAAGAATAAAAGACCTTTTGTTCAGTCGACAAATTCTACAAAATGCTGGAAAAAACTTTCTGTGAAAAAATTTAAAGAAGATTTTGATCATAATTTTAGTCCTGGAACTTCCAGTGAGGAAGAAATTCGTCAATTGCTTAGCAACATTGAGAAAGCGTTGGATCATTGTTCACTGTCTCGTACAATAGATCGACCTAAACGAAAAATCTCAGAGAAATGGTACGGCTCAGACCTAAAAGTTGAAAAAAGAAAATGTACCACTCTGGAACACAAATGGAGATTAAGCAAAACGCCCGAAGACAGAGCTACTTATAAACATCAGCTGAAAGTATACAACACAGCTATACGTAAAGCAAAGAAAGACTATTTTTCCCAAAGAATACTAGACAACAAAAACTATTTGAAGGAGCTTTTTAAAATAGTAAAAGAACTCTGTAACCCACCGAGTCTCACCTCAAACTTGACTCCGTCACATGAAAACTGCTCCAAAATGTGTGATTTTTTTAGTGAAAAAATTGATAAAATCTATGCTTCCTTTGTAAATAATAGCCAGGAACATGTAGAGTATCATGTTGATTCTACTCTGCAGGCCGGCTGCCCTACTTTCGGCCCTTTTTCTGAAGAAGAAGTTAGAAAAGCTATGTTAGAAATTAAATCAGGATCACCATGGGATGTTTGTCCACACTATATCTTTTCCCAACTTACACCCGTAATTTGTCCAGCAGTTACAAAAGTTCTTGGATCAAGACGAATTCCCAGAAATCTGGAAAAATGCAGCTGTAATCCCCCTATTAAAAAAAGCTGGCGCGGATATAAACGATCCAGCCAATTACCGCCCCATCTCACAGCTTCCATACCTATCTAAGGTTTTAGAACGATTGGTAACTAAACAGTTGTCAAGCTTTCTGGAAATTAATAACCTGCTGGACGTTTCTCAGACTGGTTTGATAAAGGCAAAACATTCGCCCTGATATTACTTGATTTATCAGCGGCGTTTGATACCGTCTCCCACAAACTGCTAATAAATATGCTAGCTGCTAAAGAAATACATGGTAAAGCCCTGAACTGGCTGGAGTCTTTTCTATCGAATAGATCACAGTCCATCTGTTTAGGAAACTTTACCTCCACTCCTCGGAAGATCAAATATGGGGTGCCACAGGGAGCAATATTGAGCCCAACATTGTTCAATGTTTATGTCTCTTCATTGGCATCTATAGGCAATAAATGGGGTTTCAATATCTGCTCTTACGCTGATGATACTCAGCTGATGGTAACCCTCAATGGTGAAGAGGACGCAAAAAATAGGTTACATAACTGCTTGTCAGAACTATCTAACTGGATGCATGGGTACTACCTGAAATTAAATGCTGACAAGTCAGAAATTCTTCTATTCGGCGGATCCAAACAGCTCTGGGACAACTCCTGGTGGCCAAATACTTTAGGTACTCCACCAAACCCAACCCTGACCGCTAGAAACCTGGGAATCCACATGGACACTACTTTATCCATGAAGCATCATGTTACCACAATATGTGGCAAAGGATTCGCCATACTAAACATGCTGGAACAAGTTTTTTCCTGGATTCCGATGGAATGTAGACAGATTTTAGTTGAATCTTTACTGATTAGTAGTAGTATAAATCTTTATTCGGTAAATTGATCACCATAAAAGACAACAATATACATTTAAAATACATTCCATACAAGTTATACTAGCAGCAACAAGGGTTGACCATAATTAAAATACGACTCAACACTGACATAATTAATAAAACCACAGACATAAAAAGATACTCCAGGTACTCTAGATTGACAGCTTCAAACAACTCCACTCAAGGTGGGTAGCGGCCTTGCAATCGTTCCCAAAGATCTTAATCTAATGATCCAGGCACTACCTAAAAACTTTGCCACCCCGCATATCAATGGGGTAGATGATAGATCTGAAGTAATCACTCGTAATGCCGAGCGATGGCACCTCATCCCCAGACTTTTACATACTGGTTTCAACCAGTTTTTCCGCGCCACTTTATACGCGGGGCAGGCAAAAAGTAGATGGGCCACAGACTCTTTGGGGGCCGCACAACCAGGACAAGATTGCGAAGGGCCGCCCTGGTTGGACCATTTTGAAGTAAATTCGCGTACCGGGAGGGTACCATACCTTAATTTTAAAAAGAGGGACCTGTCTAGAGGCTTAGTTATCAAGTCAAGGAAGGGTTCAAGTTTCCTTGCACTCTTACACTCCAGAAAAGACTCTGTAAGTGAACCCCCTGATATACCACGTAATGCTTCAGCCTGAACCCAATCCCAATATAATTTCTTGATAACCATTTTGGGCGGGGGCGCTTGAGACTCCCAAATATCTCTCAAACCCAATTGGGAGACCAATAGCCTCAAATTTTTCAACCAGCCAATTTTACACCCAGAGTCGAGTAAAATTAGCTCGTCCAGTACTTCAGCATATTTGGCCAACTCCTTAGTCCTTCTCAGGCGAACCCAAAAAAGCAATGGTCGCAGCCTCACTATATCCTTTAGGGCACGTCTACCAAGGTCTAATCGCAAAGGGATAAGCGGAGTGGAAACAGGGAGTGCCACCACATCTCTAAAAAACTTATTTTCTGCTAATGTTAGCTCGTTTACATTGTCGAACCCCCATAATTCGGAGCCGTACAATGCAGACGGGAGTATCTGGCCATCGTAGATGGCCATTACCGGGGAGACTGGTTTGCTAATTGATGCCCGGTGCTCTCGTAAGATCACACCCGACACTCTTTTGTGGCCCAATAGCATTTTCGCTAAGTGATCCTTCCAGGTCATTCGACTATTTAGCCGGATCCCCAAATAGTCGAATGCCTCGACCAACTCCAAGGGAGTCCCATTAAGCAGAAAGTTGTTTTTAAAATTTTTGGAGGGTGAAAAGGCCATCAATTTGGTTTTAGTGGTGTTGATGGTTAGGCCCCTCTCTGTACAGAAGGAGGCGAAACGCTGCAAGAGTTTGTGCAGGCCTATCGGGGATTTAGCTATCAGTAAGGTGTCATCAGCAAAGAGTAGGGTCTGAATCTTTTCCCCCGCCAGGGTTGGGGCATCTGTCTCCTCTCCTCTCAGATGGTCCACCACTCCGTTCACAAACAGGGAGAAGAGAGTCGGAGCCATGACACACCCTTGGCGGACTCCACTCCTCACAGGTATCCTGTCTGTCAGTTGGCCCTGGGTACCCCATCTAATCCTAGCGTATGTCCCCTCGTGGAGTCTTACAATTAATCTTAAGAGTGGGCCAGGAAAGCCCATACCTTCCAGAATCTCCCAAAGTCTAGCACGGGGGACCAGGTCGAAGGCTGTTTTGAGATCTATGAAGGCCATATATAGGCTCCCCTTCTTGATGGTAACTGCCTTCCAATAGATCCCAAACAGCCGGAAGACCTGGTCCATCGTGCCCACCCTCTGGCGAAATCCGGCCTGCAGATGAGAAAGAATGCCTTCCTCCTCCATCCAGTCGCCCACCCTGGCGATAATGACCCTGCCAACCACTTTCTGGACCACGTCTATCAGACTAATCGGACGGTAGTTGGCAGGGTCATCTCTTGCCCCCTTCTTGTACACTGTGACCACCTCGGCACCCTTCCATGAATCTGGCACGGGGTGTCCCTTTACTAACAAATTCATTATGGTGGCTATTAAATTTGCCCAGGATAGAGGTTCAGCAATCAAGAGGTCCCCGGGGATCCCATCCGGCCCAGCTGCCTTTTTGGGCGTCAGATGATTAATTGCTGCCACTACTTCGGAGGCCATAAATAAGCACTCCGTCTCCCCGTGAGGATCCCCTCCCACCCCACAAACAACCAGGGGGCTAGATGTATCTTCACTGCCGCCATACAGAGATGAAAAGTGATTGAACCATTGCTGACAGGTTATATGGGTTGCTAATGGCTGGGATTTACCCCGTCTAGCTCTATTAATTAGATCCCAAAAAAGTGTCGAGTCCCTCCTGCTAACGGCTTCTGTTATTTCCCTCCAGTGCTCCTCCTCCCATTCACGCTTTGCCAGAGCAATTGCTCTCAAGTACTCCCGCCTGGCCGCTCTAACCAGAGTAGGGTTCTTTGAGAGCAAGGCAACTGACAAACTTTTCCTCTTCCTCCTGCAGTCCGTAGAATACCATGGGTTGCTGGATATGGGGGGCGACCTAATAGATCTACGGGATTTCCCTTTAGAGGTGAAATAAAGACTCACTTGATCTATCGTGCCTTTATATGCAGAGTCTAGATGTAAAGAAAGGTACGGAGGTCCAGCGACCACCCGTTCCATTGCCTCCAAGTCCCTATTCAGGGCTACGATGTTAAATTTAATGGTCTCTAGTTGGTCTGCGTTTAACTGAGCCTTGTCCCACTTCAATCTACGGTTGCTTTCGTAGGGGATGATCTCTTTGGTTAGTTTCAGCGGTGCACTCGTCCCTTTCTCTTTGGTTTTTCCCCATTTAAACTTGCAGCAAAGCGGATTATGATCGCTATCCTGGGTGGGTACCACCTCCATATCAATAAGGTCCTTCCACATACTAATACTAATTAGAATATAATCAATTCTGGACGGGGCCGATAGCCTGTTAAAAGTTGTTGCACCTAATATATCAGACTGGGTCCTACCATTAAGGGCTCTTAATTTGTGCTCCCTAGTGAGGGCATTCAGTTGGATTGCCCTAGCAGACCATTTCCGGATGGGGGGTACCGTCAAGGGGGGGATAGACCACCTGGAGTCGTCCTCCTCAGTACCTAGTGGGTCATCACCAAGAAGAGGTTCGAACGTACAATTAAAATCGCCACCCACCATAATTCTAGCTGAGGGAGGGCAACTAGCTAGAGCAGAATCAAGGCTCAAAATGGTTACTGATGTATTATCCCCCACAGCCCCTCTAGCGTACACATTAAATAGTTCAAGCCTCATCCCCTCTATGTGGCCCTTGGAAGAAAGGTGCATTAAATCATTACACTGGGTGTCATTAGAGGCCATGTCCCAATCTAGGTCAGTTCTTATCCAGACTATAAGACCTCCTGCTGGTCTACCTTTCCCTCTACTTATCGCTGGGGAAAAGAAGGTTGTGTAGCCAGATTTATCAAGCGGAATCAAACACCAAGTTTCTTGGAACAGGCAGACATCGAACTTCTCGATGAATTCATGCCATTCAGGTATGTCTAATTTCCTTTTTAGCCCAGCTACGTTCCAGGAAATCAGATTTATTACCCTAGAACCCTTGTGCACCAGAGAGTACCCTTCCGCGATCACCCCCCCCGGCTCCATTCCCACACCTCTAGATTGGTGGCTGTTACAAAGTTGCCTGTCGGGTTCAACACAATCAACAATACCAGACATATCCGGGGCATCAAAATGGGGCATACTCGAGTGGATTACATTAGGGTCTTCTGTGGTGCCCTCCTGGGAAATGACACAAATAATTCCTCCTTGCTGGGGGACCACTCCATGTCTACCGCCTCCCTCCTCCATAGGCTGTAAGCATCAGTCGCAGTCCTCCATACCGCTGAGCTGCGAGAACCTGTTGAAAGTATCTAAGGGGGTGAAGGGTCTAAGATGCTCCATTGCACCATTGTGGCTTGAGTGATGGCTCTGTGGAACCGTAGACCAACCAGACTTACCATTTGGGAAAAGCTGATGCTGGCCAAATACCTGATGAGTATTATTATAACCAAACTGCGTGGGCCATGGGGCATAAGACTCTTCCCTACGTATGGGGGGGTAAGGAACCGACCTCGGGTAAAAGTAGGTTAAGGGCCTAGGTATAATAGAGTTTCCTCCTCCTGCATATGGCCAGTTTAAAATGTAATCCACTGCACGGGGGTCTCTAAAATTGACCACCACTAGATCCCCGTCAATGTCTTTCCTAGTGTTACCCAACCACGGGAGCCTTCTAACATGTACAATATCTCCATCCAGATTTGGGGCTATAGGCCTGAATGTCCTCAGCCAATGGATTATTTTATTTTTCAATTGGCCATAACCTTCCTTCTTATTGTCTGCTAATGGAGGAACCCCGGTCATGACTACTACATAGGGCACCGCCTGGGGTGGAATTTCCACTTGAGGTACCCTAGTTAAAGGACCTCTAGTACGTCCCACTTCCCCCTGTCTCTCACTACTAATTACTGAGGGAGCCTTTGTCAATGGCCTTTTGGCGCCACCTTCTTTCCCAGCTACAGAAATGATGGGGGTCATTGTAAGATTTTCTTTATGAGTAGCGGGCGCCGTCTTTCCCTGGTGCTGAGACGACTGCTTAGACGGCTGGAGTAGAGCAGCGGGGGTAGCTACTGGGGGTTTTACAGTCTCGGCAGACGAGACCCCAGTACAAGGTATAGGTTGTGTTCCCCCACTCCCCTGAGGTCTGGTCACCGTGGCCATACTATTTAAGGCAGCCTCTACTAAGGCCAATCTATTTTCGACTTTCCTAAGACTCTCAATCACGGGTATCAACAGAGACCTCAGTAAAAGTTCGAGATCCCCTGCAGGTGGAGGAGGAGTCGATGAATTAATAAGTAAGGGCCCCTGACTATTAACTAAACCTACTGTATTGGGGACCTCAACAAGCGGAGTAGCCACCATTGGTAATGCCTCGGGGTTTACAGTAGTTGCAACTTCCATGGTAGCCCTTACATGCGGTGAAGATAATTTAGGGCCTTTGCCAAAGTCTAAATGGGAAATTTTAACTTTGCCTTTTCCCGCCCTTAATTTCCTCCTTTTTTTATTTGGTGGTGGGCCGTGTATCTGTGCAACCACTAGTTGCTTGGCTTTCAGTGGTTTAGGCTTCAGGGGGGCAGCAGGGACCTGAGTAGGGGGGTCAATCACTATAGGATCAAGGGACATACCAGGTGAAGATGTGCAGTCACGCAGTAAAAGTGGGAAGCCTTCTTGACTGACGGTTTCCCTCCCAAGGTCGATTAAGTCCCCCTCGGTGAACACGGATACAGACGCCGAATCCAGAAGGGATCTGTTTTTCAAGCTTTCGATTGAACGCCTCCGCTCAGCCCTGCGTTCAGCCATGGTCAATTCCTTCTCCCCCTCGGACAGTACCTTGGGAAAGTAATGGTCTAGTGACCCATTGCGAAGTTTGCCCTTCTTCCCAGGTGATCCCCCAACAGGTAGAGTAGCCATTAACTAACCTGTAACACAATCCAACGGTAAGGGTTTTTGGAGAGTGGGCCCAGTCCGGTCTCCTCGTGTCTCTGAGGGTCTCAGAGGGTCCGCCCTTAGTCCGGGCTTTGTCCCGGGAATGGTCCCGCACACGCGTCCCGCTAACGCGCAGCCCTCCCAGGTGATATACGATATTTGGTATAGGGGGCGGAGACTCGGGAAGAGGCAACAGGTGTGCTTGGTGGAGCTCGCACAGCCTGATGGGCCTCGCAGTCCCGTCCTCCGGCGCTTGCTGGGTCCCACGCAGACAATAGTCACCAACGGGGCTCCCAATGGCAGTACAGTGCTCCAAGTCCTTCAGACACGCAGAGTCTCCTCAGCGAGCGGCACCCGCGGAGCGGGGGCCGCGAGGAGTTTAAGGGCGAACAGGCAAGCAGGGGGGCGGAGACTCGGGAAGAGGCAACAGGTGTGCTTGGTGGAGCTCGCACAGCCTGATGGGCCTCGCAGTCCCGTCCTCCGGCGCTTGCTGGGTCCCACGCAGACAATAGTCACCAACGGGGCTCCCAATGGCAGTACAGTGCTCCAAGTCCTTCAGACACGCAGAGTCTCCTCAGCGAGCGGCACCCGCGGAGCGGGGGCCGCGAGGAGTTTAAGGGCGAACAGGCAAGCAGGGGGGCGGAGACTCGGGAAGAGGCAACAGGTGTGCTTGGTGGAGCTCGCACAGCCTGATGGGCCTCGCAGTCCCGTCCTCCGGCGCTTGCTGGGTCCCACGCAGACAATAGTCACCAACGGGGCTCCCAATGGCAGTACAGTGCTCCAAGTCCTTCAGACACGCAGAGTCTCCTCAGCGAGCGGCACCCGCGGAGCGGGGGCCGCGAGGAGTTTAAGGGCGAACAGGCAAGCAGGGGGGCGGAGACTCGGGAAGAGGCAACAGGTGTGCTTGGTGGAGCTCGCACAGCCTGATGGGCCTCGCAGTCCCGTCCTCCGGCGCTTGCTGGGTCCCACGCAGACAATAGTCACCAACGGGGCTCCCAATGGCAGTACAGTGCTCCAAGTCCTTCAGACACGCAGAGTCTCCTCAGCGAGCGGCACCCCTGATTAGTAGGCTGGACTACGGCAACTCGCTGTTTGTTGGTATGGCTGATTATTTATTTTCAAAACTACAGCTGGTCCAGAACGCGGCAGCCAAAGCTGTCTGCGATAAGAAAAAGTACGATTCTGCTACAAACTGCCTGAGAGCGTTACATTGGCTGCCTATGAGGCAAAGAGCAGCTTTTAAAATGTTATGCATTGCTCATAAAACTTTGCATAATACTGGTCCTTACATCCTGCGGAACAGAATTAAGCTCTATGCCCCAGTTCGGAACTTACGTTCACAAGCCACAGCGAAAGCAGTCACCACACGAATAAAATTATCCAGAATGGGCGGGCGTGCCTTTTCGCACCTTGCCGCTAAGTGCTGGAATGACTTGCCTATCGATCTTCGGTGTACTGATTGTTACCTCACTTTCAGGAAAAAACTAAAAACTGCATTATTCCCAAATTAGAATAAATTGTAGTCCCTGGTAATTTGCTTATGGCTTACTGTTTAATTTTAGCGCCGTGATATCCTGTTGGATGAGTGTTGCGCTTTAGAAGTACATATAACAATAACAATATAACAATAACACTGAAGCGTGGTTTGGAGCCATGATGGCCACCGCCATAATCAGAAAAATACAAACACAGTGTAGAAAAATCGTGGGCAATACTGAAAAAAAGACCTTTTACAATTCAAGCTTGAAAAACCTACAATATCTCAAAGATAGGAGGCTATGCTCTCACACCACGGATGTCTCCAGTAACAGGTAAGAGGGTATTGTGGACACGGACAAGCACTACTCAGGGGTCATGCGATTAAGTACCAGACCAAACGTTGGTGGCGCCCTATTGCAGGGATTCTGAACATACACAGAGCTGGATATTGAGACCTCAGTGCATAGGGGCTTAGACACCCCAGAACACAATACTCACGGATCTCTCAGGAATCGCGGGAACAAGACACACCCTTTCTTTCGCTCACTCACTCGTACATGCCCACAATAAGAATTGACGAGACACAAATATAGTTTAAAATGTTTATTTCAATTATCGTGCTCTATAACTCAGTATGTGAGCCACAGCTAACATCATAATGCGCAAACCTAACACAGTTAGCATTGCAGCAAGGCCATATATCATGAAGGGAGATGTCATTTTATGAAGAAAGTGGATAAAAGACTATAAGGCCTAACCAGCCCCCCTTGGTAAGAAGAAGTATTATTATATAATAGAAGATCTCTGGGCTTTGTCAGCAGACCCCATACCTTAGTGCCTAGATGGTATAGCTACAGCATGGGAACTGCATGGCTCTTCTCCCTGGAAAAATCCCTCTCCAAGTGTGTGTTAACCAAACATGCATTCCCATAATATCAAAGCACGAGTTGCCAGCAGCACCAGCTGTGTTAGCATGTTTTGTCTAGGTCCTAGGGACTGACCAGAACAGAATAACAAAGGGCATTGTTTATTAACCTTGCTCACAGTGTTCAGACTAAACTCCAAGAGCAGGCAGTGAACTCACAAAGCAGACGGTTCTCATGGGAAATGCATAAACAGAGTCTTGCAAAAATAAAGTCATGTAGTAACGTGTGTAAAAGCAGCATCATGGCAGCGGAGCTCATGCTAACTTAGCGATGTCGACAATGTCCCTAACTGCCATAAGACACTACATTACCATATTCACCACACCTGTAACATATGCCTTGAAATTTGTTATCAGCTTTGTTACCAGAAGTCCCTTTACATTGTGAAGAAGAGCCTGAGCCTTCCTTACTATTCACATCTTTGAATCTGTACAACATGCACCGACTCATCTTTACCAACTTCACAATCATTTTTCTTTAGTTCATCAACACATGCTTGACTATGCTCACAGGTTGTTGCAATGGTTAAAACTTCAGACATAGAGGGATTAGCTTTTTGCCAACACGCCTCCCTGACTTTCACAATGTTGCAGCCTAGCATAAATTGGTTCCATAAGCGTCTTCAGAACTACCTCCAAAATTGCACGTGGAGGTCAATTTTCTTAGGACAGATATATATTCTTCAGTAGTCTCCCCTTTTCTTTGCATGCGTCTTCCCAAACTGATATCTTTCCAAAACTGTTGACATTTTGGGTAAGTAGTCTAAATCAAGTGTTTTTATACACACTTAAAAGTCATTTTAACCATCCGCTTGATCTATTGTCAACTCCGGTAGATGTTTAAAGAGAATATGTGATGTAACAACGCAATCAAAATGATCGCTGTATGTTACATCGCAGTCTTTACAATGCAAGTTGTTAAATTGACTTGCGCTGGAGGGCGCTGGACTTAGGAGTAGTAAGATTTACTATTCCAACACCAGTCTACGTACAGTAGGGAAGGTGTTGGAGTAGTAAATCTTACTATTCCTTAGGTTATAGTGCCATCTAGCGCAAGTCGATGTAACGCTTGCATTGTAACGGCTGCGTTGCAACTGCATCGCGGTGTAATCACCGCGATGTAAAGGATGCTTCCCGTTTAAAGAGCTCTTGCCCCGAAGATCCCAGACAATGGAGTAGTAATGCAGACTTGCGCTCGGCTGATAAAGAGGTTCCAAACACTTGTGTGTAATGCGCAAATAAACTTTTCCATTTTTTCCATTGTATTGGTGGATCACCTGCTTGCATTAGAAAAAATGGACCAGGTGTAACGTTTTGCATTATGACAGCAGAAAAATAAGCGAGATAAATGAAATGCTAGCAAACAAAGTGTAATTAGCAAACAGAATGCAACAGTTTTCAAAACCAATTCTAAGCAAGGTAATCAGTACACTAAATGTACAATTAGTATTAAATACCACTTAGAATATAAGCATGACTGTAAACTTGCATGGCTGAAAGTGATCTTGCCAGATTGGGCACATCAGCGTGTAAGCTGCGTGCACTTCAATGTCCCCACATAATATGATGTTGATAAGCTGTGCGTATCAGCGAGAAAGCTGTATGCAACTCAGTGAGATCACAAAGGTTGACAAACAACATGTGACAAGCTGTGCACATCAGTGTGAGAAAACAAAGCAGCGCAATAAACAAACCAGGTGGGAAAGAGATACGCCTTTGTTTTTTTTTTGTAACATCGTTTTTATTGCAGTACCAAAAATTTGCATAGACATTACAGCAATGGATAATAAATCAATACAGCGAGACGGTACCCAGTTAGACCTCTCCCACCATCATGTTGCCCGTGCCCCCAATCAGGGGGTCGAGCAGCGCCGAAGTCATGTCCATCTCCTGCTTCTTCTCCCAATGTCCGTTTCTCGGTAGTAAAGGAGGACGTGGACTGCTTTTAAGTTTTCACCCCTCCCCCTCCCCCTAACAACCACCCCCCAACTCCCCTCCTCCCCCCCCCCTGTGGCAGCGCTAGTATAGGATCTCAGAGAAAGTAAGGTCTGGTGTATGCAAGAAGGAATTAAACTGTCGCTAAAGGTGCGCCCCTGGAGTGCTGGTCTGGTCAGCCGTGTCAGAGTCCGTGTCTTCACCCTCCTCCTCCTCCGCATCATCCCGAAGTGCCTGTACTATCATTTCCCATGCCGTTGCCCTCTCCAAAGCTTTCTCATCCGCAGTCCTCCTAGCCATCTGATACCGCAGAGTACTTTCACACGCCGCCCACTTCAAACATTCACAAAGCCAACGGTTGTACGTGGGCCCTACTTTTGACTTCCAATTCCTGGTTATTTCCCTCTTCGCCAGTATCAACCCCATATCTATGAACCTGCTGTTCGTCTTATTCTTAGATGTATGTGGAAACCAGTGTAGTACTCCCACTGCCTTGGTGTATTGTATTTCTCTATCCGTGGCGTTGTTCAGTGCCCTTCCGACCCCCTGCCAATACTCTTCCAGTTTAGGGCAATCCCAGAGCATATGACCCAAATCCGCCTCCAGTGTACTGCACCTGGGGCAGGCCGCCTGGTCCACTCCAAAATACTGTTTCAGTTTTCCCGGTGTCAGGTACGCCCTATGGATAATATAGAAATGAATGAGTTGGAACCTGGCGTTCCTCGTGCTCTTCCGCGCCCTCCGCAGCAGTTGGCCCCGAGTGGCCTCCGGAATCTCCATTTGGAGGTCCTGTTCCCATTTAGTCTTCAAGGCAGTGAGCGGCTGCAAGGTCTCTCGCAACATTCGAGAATACAGACAGGTCACTGCCTTAAAGGTTCCCGCCGCCATCATCGTGTACTGGCACGCCATAGAGGTAGCGGGTTCCTGTAGCCCGTCACCCCAGTGTTCCTGCATGGCGCTAGTCACCGCCGCATGTAGAAGGTAATCTCCTCTCGGCAGGTTAAAACTCTCCTGCAGCTCCTGGAATGGAAGCAAGGCTCCGTCCTCATATAGGTCGCCCAACATCTGGACCCCGGCTTCCTCCCACCCCAGCAATCGCGACCAGTCCCCGCCATGCGGTAGGGCCGTAATCATGCCCAGCGGAATCTCCGGAGCATACATTCGACGGATTCCGGCTCGTTTGCGCGCCCGGTTCCAGCAGAGCCGAAACGTCTGCTCCTCCATCGTTAGGTCCCCGATCAGTAATTTCTGGTGAAGCGTAATATACGCAAGTACATGCCGCGGGGTACCCTCGTCCCTACTGTGTTCCGGGCCTCGATACACTTGCGCTACCTCCTGTGTAAAAGTTTGTAGGTGAGCCGCTAAATAATAGCACTCGAAGTCAGGCACTGCCATGCCTCCTTCATCCTTGGGCCACAAGAGGGTGTCCAGCGCTATTCGCCGCCGACCCGTGCCCCATATGAATGATATGATCAGCGATCTCAATCGGCGGAAGATTGAGCTGGGTATCCATATCGGCAGGGTTCTAAAATAGTACAACAACCTAGGGAGTGCTACCATCTTTAGCAAGGAAATACGGCCCGCCAATGATAGTGGGAGGGTGGCCCAGAAATCCATACACCCTTTCAAGGCGTTAATGCACCGGGTGATATTACCATCCAGCATGTCCACATGCGTACGATACACATAAACCCCCAGGTAGTGCAGGCAATGGGGCTCCCACCTGAGTTCCTGTGCGGTGAGGGGGCACGGCTCTCCCCGTCTCAATGGGAACAGGCAAGATTTAGTCCAGTTGACCCTCAGGCCCGACAACCGCCCGAACAACTCCAGCAAGCGCCTCGCTCCCAACAGTTCCCCCTCCGCGTCCGCCAAAAACATCAACAGGTCGTCCGCGTACAGCGAGATGGCGTGCGGCCTGGCTCTATAAACCAGTCCCTTATAATAGCGTCCAGATCTGGCCTCTGCTGCAAAAGGTTCCATCGCTAACGCGAACAAAAGGGGGGAAAGTGAACAACCCTGTCTAGTTCCGCGTCGCACCGGATACGAGTTCGAGATCAGCGAGCCAACTCGCACCCTCGCCGTGGCTTCAGCATACAAGACTTTGGTCCAGCCGATATAACCCTCCCCTAGCCCGAAACTCCTCATCACTCCATATAAATACTCCCACTCTAGGCTATCAAAGGCCTTCTCGATGTCTATGGAGAACACTAATGGGGTAGCCCCCTCCGGCAGCCGTGCTCCCAGCAACCCAGTCAGTCTACGGATATTATGGGTGGTGTTTCGCGTTGGGATGAAGCCGGACTGATCACGATGAATCAAGCCTGTCATATGGGGCAACAATCTATTGGCCAGGATTTTGCTCAGGCTCTTGTAGTCCGTCGTGAGCATTGATAATGGTCGATAAGAGGAGGGGGCATCACTCGCTCTACCAGGTTTCAGCAAGGGGATCATGAGGGCCTCACACATTGAGTGTGGTAGTCTCCCACGTGACTGCGCCTCATTATAAACCGATTGTAGTTGCGGGGCTAAGTACTCCAGGTATTTACTGTAAAACTCGATCGGCAATTCGTCGAGTCCCGGGGTTTTGTTCTTAGCCATCTGCTTCACCGCACATCCTATTTCTCCAATCGTTATAGTGCGGCCCAGCTCCTCGGCCTCAGATTGTTCCAGTTGCGGCAACTGCATCCCCCCAAGGAAGGCGTCCAGTTCCTCTGCCCCGCCCGTCGGCCCGCTCTCGTATAGGCTTTCATAGTATGCCCTGAACCTCTCTAGGATCCCGGCCTGGGTGTGGCAAAGCCCGCCTCCCTCCTCCTGAATGGACACGATTGGGGTACCCCGCCGGAGCGGATTGGCAAGCCAGGCCAACATTGTCCCCGCCTTATCGCCCTCCGCATGCGCCCTAGTCAGATAGACCTTGTGATCGAAACTGCGTAATCGTTCCAGCTCTACCGCCATTGTTTCTCTGGCTTCACAAACTCCCTTTTGAAGCTCGGGATGATTTGGGCGCTCTCGTTCTATCTTCCTCAGTCTGCACTCCGCACGATCGAGGTCGTCCAACAATGTCTTGCGAGCCCCCGCAATGGTCCCAATGCAGTGCCCCCCGACCACCACCTTAAACGCATTCCACTCCACAGCCCTATTGGATGTGGAGCCAATGTTCTCCTCGAAGTACCGAGCCACTCGCTCCCCCAGGGCCTCCCTAAACAGTAGCTCATCCAGAGTATCAGGCTGTAGTCGCCAAGTTGGGACACAAGAGACATCTACCATCCAATTCAGGGACAATAACAAAGGGTTATGATCTGACAACGTGCGGGCCAAGTACTCAGCGCCCCCTACCACTGGAAGCACGGGTGAAGAGCACAAAAACACATCCAGCCTAACATGTAGGTTGTGTATGCTAGAGTGGAAGGAGTAATCCCGTGTCGTAGGGTGTAGTGTTCTCCAGGCAACTTCCAAATCCCAACTCTCCTGCCAGTCTAATCTCCTCTTTGCTACTCTATGCACCGGTGATGTATGTAATGGAGGGTGAGACCTATCCAAGATAACGTCCACTATCGAATTAAAATCCCCTCCCATGACTATAGGGCCCGCCAAGTAACTCGCCAATTTGCCCGAAAGCGCTGTCAGGAAGGCGGGCAAATCCCCATTCGGAGCATACACGCTACACAAGGACACCATTCGGCCCCTAAGTCTTCCCTCTACAGCCACAAACCTGCCCTCGGGATCTATCACTTGTCTGGTGACCTGAAAAGGGACCCCAGCCCGTATCCAAATCAAGGCGCCCCTTGCAAAGGCCGAATATGCCGTATGAAATAACTGCCCCCTCCACCTTCTCTGCAACGCCATCCCCTCCTGCTTCGTGAGGTGTGTCTCTTGAAGGAAAGCTATGTGTACCCCCCTTCGTTTCAAATATGCATGGACCTTGTGTCTGCGCACCATAGTATGTAGACCCCGCACATTCCAGGTCACACATTTCAGAGCTCCCGTATTAGCCATATTCCCCTGCATTTCCAGATAGAACAATAACACCTTCGACCATGCGCTCATGCTAACCCAATTCTGTGCCCCCCACCCTCTCCAAACAGAAGAATCCCCCTCCCCTCCAGCCCCAACCTGAGCTTCCCCAACTACTCTCGGTTCCCACCCCCCCAGGACAGGACCCCCCTCAATTGGAAGGGAACCCATCCAAACTGTTGTAACTAGGTAAACCCCTCAAAGAAGGCTACAATGCGCAGTCTCCACTGCGATGACCTTAAGGCCCAGCAGGGCGCGGTCCGATATCGAGGGAGTCCGTCAAACAAGAACAGTCCCGCACATCCCGCCCCACAATCCCCCCATGAAAACTCTCGAACTCCCGCATATACGTGAAGCTGCACTCACGGGTACAGCGCCCCACCGTGAGACCATCAGGCTGTTCTCTAGAGCAAGTGTCTCAGGCCTCGACGATCTCCCCCGATGTTTGTGGCGTTACAACGGGGCCCTTGGCACCTCCGAATTCAGAGAGTTCTGTTTCCAGCCCTGTACCCTGCTCCTCCGAGTCTGTGCCCTTCCCGGACTGGCTCCGCGGTGCCCCCGATAGGTCCACCACCGCTTGCAGGGCAGCCTTCCGTTCCTCCTCAGTCTGCGACACAGATGGTTTCCCAGTTCTCCTGCGATTCTTGCGGATGCGTTGCGATTTCCTGATCGGCTGTTTCTTTTGAGCCTCTTCTGCCCTGATTCTGGCTCCGTCCGTTCCTGCCTTGTACGTGTCCCACCATGCCCAAGCGTCTGCCGAGGTGGTAAAGAAAAGCGAAGTGTCGTCCACCACCACCTTTAGCTTCGCTGGGAAGAGAAGGGAATATTTGATGCCCTCTCCCCGGAGCTCACACTTGAGGGACAGGAAACTGGCCCTGAGTCTCTGGGTCTCGAAAGTGTAGTCCGGGAACAAGGTGACCCTGCTATTGTCCACCTGGAAGGGCCCTGCCTCCCTTGCCCTCTGTAGCAACCAGTCCCGGTCTCTGTAATGAAGCAGCTTAATCACCACCGGGCGAGGGGGCAGGCCAGGAGCTGGTGGTCGGGCCGGGACTCTATGGGCCCGTTCTAGCGAAAAGAAGGGAGAGAGTCCTTCCGGCGCTACTTCAGTGCGTAACCAGTTGTCGAGGTAGCCTACCATGTCGTCCCCCTCGTTTTTTTCCGGAAGGCACACCAAACGAACGTTGTTGCGCCTACTCCTATTTTCAGCGTCCTCGGCCCTCCTCTCCAATATTTTCAGCCTGTCCAGGGCATCCGCCATCTGGCCCTTTAGCGTTTTGTGATCCGGGGCCAATTCTTGCAGGGATGTCTCTACGCTTTTGACCCTGTCCTTAAGTTTGTCATGTTCCGCTTTCAGGAGACCCAGGCCGGTCGCTACCTGAGCGATGTCCTGCTGCCGAGCGTCTTTTGTGGTTGCGATGGCCTCCAGTATGCGGTACTGCATGCGTTGGAGGGCAGGGTGATCATGATCCGCACTGTCCAGCGCTTCTGGGTCAGCCACTCCATCTTCCTTCCCTTTCAGTTTCCCCATCTCGGCGACACCTATCGCTGGGTCTCCTCGTGGTCCGTCAACCGCTCAGGACCTCGCTTCCGGATAAATCCCTGGGCAGTGGGGCCGGAGGGCTAAAGCACATGTAGGGCAGTGAACGCTTGCAAGACCTCTCTCACAAAGTCAATCCGAGTTTTGGAGATAAGCGTCAGTGAAGAGGTCTCGAGACTTCGTTCCACAGGCAGGGAGTGGCAATCACCTCATAGAGCCGCCGCCATTTTGGGTCCACCTCGGTGAGCCTTCCTGGTGCCCCGCTCAATCGCCAAGTCGCCTCCAAAGAGAGGAATGGGTCACGCGTGTCTTCTCACAGGATTGAGAGAGATCCTCCGGTCCAACAATCACCGCCGGCTTTGGGACATCAGGGGTTCCGGGTCTCACGTCCCCTCCGCGCTCTACGTCACCAGTCCAGGCCTCAGGGCGCCATCTTAGATTGAAGTCTATCGCCCCCGAGGCATCTGCTAAAATTCGAATTTCAGGACGACAAACAGCCGTAGGTCGCCCACTCCGGGAACCGCTGCCTCCGCGGCGCCTTCAGCCAGTAGATTCACCAACTTTCGTTGGAATTCGCGTGGATTATCAGGATGATATCTGGGATCGGGCGCGGAGCTCCGGGCTCACGCTGCCTACCTCCTCGGCATCCAAGCCACGCCCCAAGAGATACGCCTTTGTATCTATCAATCAATCAATCAGTCAAATTTATATAGCGCGCTACTCACCCGCTAGGGTCTCCGGTGGTGGCTCTGCGAATTCATGGGACGGTGGCGAGGGCGAGGCTGGTCGAGCGCAGCTGGCGGGTGGGTGTGTAGAATGTGAGGTGGTTGTTGAGGTACTTGGGGCCCCTGTCGTGGAGAGCCTTGTGTGCGTGGGTGAGGAGTCTGAACATGATTCTCTTGCTGACGGGGTGCCAGTGCAGGTCTCTCAGGTGGGCAGAGATGTGGTTGTGGCGGGGGATGTCCAGGATTGGTAGTGCGGAGGCGTTCTGTATGCGCTGGAGTCTTTTCTGTAGTTTGGCTGTGGTTCCCGCGTAGAGGGTGTTCCCGTAGTCCAGTCGGCTGGTGACGAGGGCCGGGGTGACCGTCTTCCTGGTTTCGGTGGGGATCCACCGGAAGATCTATCGGAGCATGCGCAGGGTGTTGAAACAGGATGACGAGACGGCATTGACTTGTCTGGTCATCGTGAGGGAGGAGTCCAGGATGAAACCAGGTTGCATGCGTGGTCCGTTGGCTTGGGGGCGGTGCCCAGGGCAGGGGGCCTCCAGGAGTCATCCCAGGTGAACGGGGAAGATCCCAGGATGAGGACCTCCGTCTTGTCTGAGTTCAGCTTCAAGCGGCTGGTCTTCATCCACTCTGCGACGTCTTTCGTTCCTTCCTGGAGGCTGGCTCTGGCTGTGGCGGGGTCGTTGGTGAGGGCGAGGATCAGCTGAGTGTCGTCAGCATAGGAACTGCGCTGCAACTGCATCGCGGTGTAATCACCGCGATGTAAAGGAAGTTTCCCGTTTAAAGAGCTCTTGCCCCGAAGATCCCAGACAATGGAATAGTAATGCAGACTTGCACTCAGCTGATAAAGAGGTTCCAAACACTTGTGTGTAATGCGCAAATAAACTTTTCCATTTTTTCCATTGTATTGGTGGATCACCTGCTTGCATTAGAAAAAATGAACCAGGTGTAACGTTTTGCATTATGACAGCAGAAAAATAAGCGAGATAAATAAAAAACTAGCAAACAAAGTGTAATTAGCAAACAGAATGCAACAGTTTTCAAAACCGATTCTAAGCAAGGTAATCAGTACACTAAATGTACAATTAGTATTAAATACCACTTAGAATATAAGCATGACTGTAAACTTGCATGGCTGAAAGTGATCTTGCCAGACTGGGCACATCAACGTGTAAGCTGCGTGCACTTCAATGTCCCCACATAATATGATGTTGATAAGCTGTGCGTATCAGTGAGAAAGCTGTATGCAACTCACTGAGATCACAAAGGTTGAAAAACAACATGTGACAAACTGTGCACATCAGTGTGAGAAAACAAAGCAGCGCAATAAACAAACCAGGTGGGAAAGAGATACACCTTTGTATCTGTCAATCAATCAATCAGTCAAATTTATATAGCGCGCTACTCACCTGCTAGGGTCTCAAGGCGCTGGGAGGGGAGGGATCCGCTACTGCTCGAATAGCCAGGTCTTGAGTTGTTTCCTGAAGGAGAGATGGTCCTGGGTCAGCCGAAGGTGGATGGAGATGGAGTTCCATGTTTTGGCCGCCAGGTAGGAGGATGATCTTCCTCCGGCGGTGGCTCTGCGAATTCGTGGGACAGTGGCGAGGGCGAGGCTGGTCTAGCGGAGCTGGCGGGTGGGTGTGTAGAATGTGAGGCGGTTGTTGAGGTACTTGGGGCCCCTGTCGTGGAGAGCCTTGTGTGCGTGGGTGAGGAGTCTGAACGTGATTCTCTTGCTGACGGGGAGCCAGTGCAGGTCTCTCAGGTGGGCAGAGATGTGGTTGTGGCGGGGGATGTCCAGGATGAGTCGTGCAGAGGCGTTCTGTATGCGCTGGAGTCTTTTCTGTAGTTTGGCTGTGGTTCCCGCGTAACGGGTGTTCCCGTAGTCCAGTCGGCTGGTGACGAGGGCCTGGGTGACCGTCTTCCTGGTTTCGGTGGGGATCCACCGGAAGATCTTTCGGATCATGCGCAGGGTGTTGAAACAGGATGACGAGACGGCGTTGACTTGTCTGGTCATCGTGAGGGAGAAGTCCAGGATGAAACCCAGGTTGCATGGGTGGTCCGTTGGCTTGGGGGCGGTGCCCAGGGCAGGGGGCCACCAGGAGTCATCCCAGGTGGAGGGGGAAGATCCCAGGATGAGGACCTCCGTCTTATCTGATTTCAGCTTCAGGCGGCTGGTCTTCATCCACTCTGCGACGTCTTTCATTCCTTCCTGGAGGCTGGCTCTGGCGGTGGCAGGGTCGTTGGTGAGGGAGAGGATCAGCTGGGTGTCGTCAGCGTAGGAAATGATGTTTAGGTTGTGTTGGCGTGCGATGGCTGCAAGGGGGCTCATGTAGATGTTGAAGAGGGTGGGGCTGAGCGAGGATCCTTGAGGTACGCCTCAGATGACTTCAGTGGCCGCGGAACGGAACGGGGGGAGGAGGACTCTCTGGGTTCTTCCGGTGAGGAACGAGATGATCCACTCCAGTCCCTTCCCTTGGATTCCGGTGTTGCTGAGGCGCTGTATTAGTGTGCAGTGGCATACTGTGTCGAATGCTGCTGAGAGATCTAAGAGGAATAGGGCAGCTGTTTCCCCGTTGTCAAGCAGGGATCTGATGTTGTCGGTAGCTGTGATGAGGGCGGTCTCGGTGCTGTGGTTAGCTCGGAAACTGGACTGTGAGGGGTCGAGGGATCCGTTTGTCTCGATGAAGGCAGCGAGTTGTTTGTTGGCGGTCTTCTCGATGACTTTAGCAGGAAAAGGAAGGAGTGAGATGGGGCGGAAGTTCTTGAGATCCGCGGGGTCCGCGATGGGTTTCTTCAGGAGAGCGCTGAGCTCTGCATGTTTCCAGCTCTCCGGGAAGGTGACGGTGGCGAAGGAGATGTTGATGATGTCCCGGAGTTGGGGTGCGATGATGGAATCGTCCTTGTTGAAGACGTGGTGAGGGCAGGGGTCGGTTGGGGAGCCGGAGTGGATGGTGTTCATCGTGCGGGTGGTGTCTTCGGTGCTGATCGGGGTCCAGTTGCAGAGGGTGGTGGTGGTGGTGGGCACTGGTTCGATGGTTGGGTGCGTGGTCTGTGCGCCAAAGCTCTTGTGTATGTCGGCGATCTTGCGGTGGAAGAACGAGGCGAGTGAGTCACAGAGGTCTTGTGAGGGTGTGATGTCGTTGCTGCAGACACTGGGGTTGGAGAGCTCCTTAACGATGCTGAAGAGTTCCTTGCTGTTGTTGTCCAGTCGTTCTTTGAATCTCGTCCTTTTGGTGGTGCGGATCAGCTGGTGGTGTGTGCGGGTGGCGTTCTTGAGGGCTGTGATGTTTTCTGCAGTCTGGTCGTGGTGCCAGGCTTTGTGGCCCAGGCTGGTGTGCCCCTGACCCTGGGACTGGTATTGTTGGCATTGTATTTCTATTTGTGCTGTTCCTGTCGCCGTATTTTTTTGTCATCGTATTCTGTGGTTTCTGACTTCCCCTTGACCACCCACGCCCCACGCTCCCCGCCGCTGCTCCCCCGCCCGTTTTTCCTTTTTGTATCCCCTTCCCTCGCCCATTGGCCGCCCGCTCCCGCCTCCCAGCTGCTCCTCCCTCCCACTTGTCCTCTTATGGAGGAAACCGCGCAGCAGTGGCTGTGAGTTGACCTCTGGTCACCTCACACGCCGCATGGCTCCCCCTGTGCCTCCGTGACCCCCTCCTGCTGCCTGGAGCCCGCCGATGGTGTGCCCCTGCCTCTGGGACTGGTATTGTTGGCATTGTATTTCTGTTTGTGCTGTTTCTTTCGCCGTATTTTTTTGTAATCGTATTCTGTGGTTTCTGACTTCCCCTTGACCCCCCCCGCCCCACGCTCCCCGCCGCTGCTCCCCCGCCCATTTTTCTTTTTTGTATCCCCTTCCCTCGCCCATTGGCCGCCCCACTCCCGCCTCCCAGCTGCTCCTCCCTCCCACTTAGCCTCTTATGAAGGAAGCCGCGCGGAAGCGCAGTAGACACGCGCAGCGCACGGCTCGATGGTGCGCTGATGGCGCGCCAAAGGCAAGCCCTTCTGCGCCCGTCCGCGCCTGGACCGCGCCCAGCGCCATGACCCCTGGCCCCCGACGATGCCAGCCCATACGACGGACTTACGATGCCGCCACCCTCAACGCCGGCCGGAACCTCGCCTGCTACCGAGCCACCCCAAAAAGCACCCACGGACCCTTCACCTGCCAAGCCTGCAAATTCTCCTGCCTCCGGACCTGCACCGCACCCGCAAGGCCAAGCACCAGCAACAATCACCTCAAGTGCATCCTGCTCAACACCCACTCCGTCCACAGGCACGCCGTCGAACTCTGGAACCTCCTCTACACAACATCACCAGACGCCGCCTACCTCACAGAAACCTGGATGAACGCCTCCTCAGCCCCCGACATCGCCATAGCCATCCCGGATGGATACAAGATCACCCGGAGGGACCGCGCCAACCAAACCGGAGCAGGCATTGCATTCGTCCACAGAAACACCATCCGCATCACGACCAACTCCGACGACACCCTCACCGCCGCCGAGCACCTTCACTTCCATATACACACCGACCCCAAGACCACCCTCCGAGGCACTCTCATCTACAGACCCCCGGGACCACGCACACAATTCAGCGAAGCCATCGCAGACTTCATCAGCCCGCACACCCTCACCTCCTCAGACTACATCCTCCTAGGGGACCTCAACTTCCACCTGGAGGACAACAATGACAGCAACACCGCCGCCCTGCTGGACAACCTCGCCAACCTCAGACACAAGCAACTGGTGAACACCCTCACCCACTACGCCGGCCACACGCTTGACCCCGTCTTCTCCTCCAGCAAGCACATCTCCTTCAGCCACTCCACCGGACTACACTGCACTGATCACAGCTGCGTCCACTTCAACCTCAGGAGAACCACGACCCACCACCACCCGCAACAGGTTCCCCGCAGAAGCTCGAGCAAGATCACCACCGACCAGCTCACCACCTCCCTCAGCCAGAACCCTCCCACCAACACAACGGACCTCAACGAAGCAGCCCGCAACCTCACACAGTGGCTCACCAACTGCGCCGATGACCTCGCACCACTAAAGAACCCTCCCAGCAGACCGGGCAGCAAGAAAACCCTCGAGAAAGTCAGCTTATCACTTATTCCCAAGAGATGGCTGCCAAGCCTGAGCGCGACCCCCGGGTTGAACCAGAACACAGCCCAGTTGTTCAAATATATTCAACACCATTGCACTTGCCTTCACGCTTACCGTCGCGCTCGTACCGCATCAACCTCACACAAGCAAAGAAATGCATCCTGTACTGCAACACGCATTGCACGAACTGGCTGTGCGCCTTCCTCTCTCTGCTCGATACACTAGGCGCGAGACTGTAGGCTCATGATTATTTAAAACTATTCACGGTTGCAGTGTGAGACGGCCATCATAGCTGGCACCCGCAAAGTTTATATTTTAAGTTTTAAAAGTCTCTCAACATGCCATGCTCACCGTTCCACATATATTAGAGGCACAAGACTTACTGGACAGGTCTCACTGTGAGAGCTCTGACAATGGCTCGTGAAAGCAGAGCTGAGCAAACTTCTTCTGCACAGAGATGCAAATAAAGATTGTGAAGAGTTGAGGTGGTGGGTCTCTTTTCCGCTCAACGCCAATGTAAAGATACACCTACACAATATCTTGAATCAATTGGTTAAATAAGTTACATCTTATATCCCCATCCTCTATTCTCCAGCTTCATCTCTATTCCCAGCCTACAACCGTTCTCCCCTCCTCATTCCTCGCAGGGAACATTAATAGAGAATGTAGGCATAGCATTCTCTACCGGTGAGGATACAACACACTACTGCTAATTGCTGTTACTGTAATTGTAATTGCGTTTATATGGCTCTTATTACCCTTAATAAGGCGTCAAGGTGCTTTTTGGCGAGTAGCACTCCCTTTTGGAACCCAAAAAGAATTTGTGGTGAATTAGTACAGGGAAATCTGAAATTAATTTGAGTGGTGGACATCAGCGACGGCTCCCCTGCTAAGGAGGAGGAGCGTCACCTCACTGCTCTGCGAGCACTGTAAAAAGGAAAACAAAAATGATAATAACTTACGTTATTATCATTTTTGTTTTCCTTCCTGCTTGGGTGCGGGGCGGGGTGGGTGGGGTTGGGCTGGCCAGTGCAGGGGGCAGGGGAAGGAGTGTTAAGCACACTCACTACGTGCGCCTGCCATGAATGTTGGGGTATGGTGCGTCACACGCGATAGCGTATGGCGCCATTGCAATAGTGAGACGATGCGCACACATGCACAGAGAGTAGGGGTACGGTGCGCTCGCGTATGGCATGATTACAATAGTGAGACGATGCGCACACACACACGGAAAGTAGGGGTACGGTGCGCTCGCATATGGCACAATTACAATAGTGAGACGATGTGCACACTAGTACGGAAAGTAGGGGTACGGCGCGTTTCACAGGGTGCGTTTCACATGCTGCTGCGAATGCAGGGGTACGGTGCATTTCAGACGGTACGTTTCACACGCAGATGTGAATGCAGGGGTACGGTGCATACCACACGGTGCGTTTCACACGCAGATGGGAATGCAGGGGTACGGTGCGTTTCACACGCTCACGTATGGCACCATTACAATAGTGATACGAGGCACACACATGGCGGGGATGCAGGGGTACGGTTCAAACAAGGATGTCCATCAAGTTCTTGTCATTGCATACTTACATGTGCAGGCCCTAGGTGTGGCAGGCAGTGATATAGCACAGGGCATCTGATCTTGTTACACAATCGATGTGTGATGACCTGTTGACACATGTCATGTGTGATGGGGCACTATGTGTTACACATCACCTTTACACTTGTCCCATATGTATCATTATGCAGATGTTGTCATGTACATCAACACTGGGATGGCACAGTCATCACCACGGGCACCTGTCTCATGATGCCAGGGACCGGGCCACTTTGTCACTTGACATTTCACGCTCAGCATGACCCTATCTGACTATATCCGGTGTGTGTCATGTTAAGCATTGAGCTTGCTGTTTGTGTTCCGTAAACTGCATCTGCTGTTGATACATGTGACATGGGTAGGTGTTGAGATGGGAATGGTTTCACATGTATACAGCACGAGACGATCAGGAGCGGGTTGAAAGCAGAGGAACTCGAACCGAAGTAACGCAGTGATTCTGGCCACAGTAGCACTGAGGCATAGGGGCGTCCCGACATCCGAACACGTCTAAGCCTGCAACTTGACATTACAAAAAGACTGGGCAGCATTAGATTCATCGAAGCAGTATTCCCCTGACGAAGGTATTCATATACCGAAATGCATTTGGATTGACTGCCAAAAGAGGTTGAGATGAATCATTGTACATGATGTAATGTACCAAAAGAAGAACATACAAGAAGGAAAATAGTCATTCAAAATGACGTCTTCAAGCACTTGAACTTTTTTATTTCTTTGGCAAGAATTTCGAGTTTCATGGACAATTTGTTTGGAATATATGTTTTGATGTACAAAAGTGTATATACTTACAGCATAGAAGAAGAAATTGTGTTATAATAGGAGCATCCCACGGGAGCTGGTGAATAGTGCGTCGCTCTCAAACAGTCTCTGTTTGTTTTTCATGTTGTGCACTGACGTGAGCTAGTCAGTTTGAGCGAGAGCACCACTCAATCAACAGGATTCAACCAAACACTAGGTTTATTGGACAATAAGCTTTTAGGAGTGCAGAGTGCCTAATCTTTTTTCAGTATCTTCACATGTATGCACACCATGCCACATGTGCATTCCCACAGCTTTTGGGTCTGATAATAATAATAATAATAATAATAATAATAATAATAATAATAAGTCCATTTGTAAAGCGCAATGGTTACACTTATGCAAGTGTGTCCCCGCGCTGCGGTAAGGTCAGCCCGAAATCAGAAGCCCAGAGCCCTCACCCACCTATGCTTCGGGAAAAAGGAGGGTTTTAAATTTTTTCCTGAAACAACTCTCCTGAGTCTCCATCTGGAGCTCCGTCGGGAGGGCATTCCATTGTTTGGCCGCCAGTAGTCGGAAGGACCGACCCCCCCATCCTAGCTTTTTTAATAGTAGGAACGCACACCAAGCCTACCCCCCTGACCTCAGCTGACGTGTGAGGGCATACGGGGACAGGAGTTCCGACAGATACAAAGGGGACTTTCCCTGCAAGATCCGGTGGCAAACACAATGAGCTTTAAATGTGATTCTTTCTTTTATCGGGAGCCAGTGTAGTGCAGCCCAAGCAGCCCTAGCCGATGACCTTCTCGGGCGCCTTAAGATGAGGTGGGCTTCAGCATTCTGTACTCCCTGCAGACGGAGCAAGCATTTAGTTGGTGCGCCTAGATACAGAATGTTACCATAGTCTAGGCGCGACGTCACCAATGCATGGACCAATGTCTTCCTGGCCGCCAGGGGCAAAAGGTCCAAGGTTTTTCGCACTACCTTCAGAATCCCGAAGCAGGCGCCTGCCACCTGCCTGGTTTGATAGTCGAAAGAGAGGCTGGGATCCAACCAGACTCCCAGGTTTTTAGCCTGCACACAGGGCGTAGGTGTCACCCCCAAGTCCTGGGGCCACCATGCCGACGACCATACAGTTGGGGCCCAACCCATCACCAGCACCTCCGTTTTGTCGCCATTCAGCTTCAGGCAGTTCTTCGCCATCCATGCAGCCAATTCTTACATGCATTCCCTGAAGCTGGAGGCAGTCGACTCCGGTGCCTGGGTCAGGGAGACCACCAGCTGCGTGTCGTCGGCATAGGATATGACCCTGATCCCAAACCCTTCAGCAATCTCTGCCAAGGGATCTACATAGATATTAAACAGGGTTGGGCTCTGGTTCGAGCCCTGCTGCACTCCCTGGTTCAGCCTGATGACCCTGGAGTAGTGTTAGCCATGTCTCACCTGGAAGCACCGCCCGACAGGAAAGATTTTATCCCATCCAAGGCCCTACCAGACACTCCACCCTTCTTCAGACTTTGCACAGCGTGTGGTGAGCTACAGTGTCAAAGGCGACACTTATATCCAACAGGATCAAGGACACCATTTGACCTGCATCCACAAGCTGCCTGATGGATTTGGTGGCAAAAAGCAGAGCTGACTCAGTCGAGTATCTGGCTCGAACGCCAGACTGGGTGAGGTGAAGAAGGTCATATTCCTCAATGTAAGCCGTTAGTTGTGCATTCACCACTTTTTCAGCCACCTTTGCGAAGTACGGCAAAAGGGAGATAGGGCGTAAGTTGTCCAAGCGATCTATTCCCAGGTGGGATTTCTTCGGGAGCGTCAGAACCACGGCTTCCTTCCAACATCCGGGGACGTTGCAGGTACCCAAAGAAGTCGCCACCACATGTCTTATAAAGGGCTCCAGGCATACCAGACTCCCTTTTAACCTTTTTGGAGGAGCCGGGTCCCTAGGGATCCAGACTTAATGCTGCTACAAATGTTAATCATTTGTTTCGGGAGGGACATCGAGAATTCCTTCAGCCCTCCTTCCTCCACCTCCGGTTCTCTATCTTCCAACCCCACCTCCATACCCCTTGCCACTTCCAGGAAGGTGGAATAAATTGTTTCCACCTTTTTGGAGAAGAATTCGGCTATCTGTTTACATAGCACCTCAGAGCCCACAACTGGTGTTGCTAAGCTGGTGGTAGAGGTTAACTCCTTGTAGACCTTGAAAAGCTCCCGAGATGAATTGCTGGCTGAATCTATTCTCTCTAGAAAATGCTCAGCCTTGGCCTTCCTGATTAGTTTATGATAACACCTTAACTCCTCTTTATAAAGCTCTTTCCCTTGCTCTGAGTAGTCTTTCCTCCAAAGCCTCTCCCGATGTTTACACCCCGCTTTAGCTGCTCTCAGGGTCTCTGAGTACCACGGGCCGATTTCTGAGTACCATGGGGCCGTGCAGTCCAGGGCCTCCGTGTTACGCCTATCTAAGTTCTTGCAAGCCGACTCGGCATCGCAGCCCCCTGGTGGGCCATCCTGCACCAGGGCCTTGTTAAAAAGTTCCTGCGAAAAAAAACCACCTCCTACAGACCGCTATCTTGCTGCTGGATTCCGGTTTCATGGGCTCCGGTCGCCTGATCACAAACGGCACTAAATAGTGATCCGTACAAATGGAAGGGAGAGGAGTATGGGCCACAATATCCTCCCAGTTAGTAAACTCTGGATCCAGTAGATGTCCCTTTCTATGAGTAGGGGCAGTGGATCTGAGACCTAGTTGCAGTGGGGCCATTTCCTGACAAAATTCCATGGCCGTAATGCAGGTTCTATGTGCAAATTCAGGTCCCCAAGCACCACGAATTTCGCATAGCGCAAAGCTGGTTGCACCAGATAATCCAGTATGCTGGATACAAAGCCTTTGGGATGACCCGTGGTCTGTAAATTAAGACCCCCTTTACAATGTAGCTTTGGTCAACCGCCAGCGTGAAAGACCCTGCCTCGCAATCAGTCAGGCTAATATCCTCCAGCGTGCAATTGACATTATGTTTATGAATAATTGCAATGCCGCCCCCCCTACCACCATTCCTATCCAAATGGCTAATCGCATAACCCTTAGGGACAGCTTCTATAATATCCGGGGCTGCCTCCTCATCCAGCCAGGTCTCTGTGAGGAACAGGATGTCAATCTGGTCATCAATCAGCTGGTCATAGACCTCCAGTCTATGTTTCCTCAAGGACCGGCAGTTCACTAAGCAGCACTTGAGTTCACTCGTCAAGCCCTCATCCTCCCCACTTCCACCAAGGGTGAATGAGCAAAATCTGCATCTTCCCTTTTTGCTGTCGCTTACCAGACTGTTTTTGCAGCCCTCCATATAATGGGTGCGCAGCTCATGAAGCTCTTGAGAGCTATACTGAAGTCTTGATGTTTCCTGAGCAGGGGGACAGACCCCTGGCCCCATCCGGCAGCGGATGGGCGCAGACGGGCTTTCCTTTGGAGCGCCTTCGGCGTGCCAGGGGTTTGCCAGCTGCGCAATAAATAGATGTCCGTAACAACTAGACCGCTAACCGGCCCCCCGGAAGTTCATGGCTCTGCCTACCCCACCCTCCATGCAACAGTACTGTTTACCGCATCGGACTAGGGCGGGTAGGCGTCACAATCGAGCCCAGGACACAGCTCAGGTAAGAATTGCCCCAAATGATTGCATCAGACATCATTTTTCCCCAGCCATACATGTCGGCATCGTGACAATGGCTGTGCTGTTTTGTTCTCACAAGCAGACCTTAATCGCAATGTGTTTGATATGTACATTTGCCATTCCATGTGACCTGTGCGTGTGCCTTGCAGTCAGCTGTCTGGATGGGTTGACAACCTTCCACTGCAGGTTTGGTGACGTGTGTCACTCCAGTGATATCTCGGGCTGTTCACTCAGACCAGACCAGCAGCTCATTTGAGTGCATATCATGTTTATTTGTCAATCAACAGGTGTATCTGAGTTTTCTTAGGAGTACCAGCAAGCTAGCATATGTGTCCTGGATGTATTGCACACGCCAGACTCCATAGTGACCTGATGTGTCATAGCAGTTTTGCATGTGCTATGCACATTGATATCGATGTTGGCTAACAGTTATTCTCCATTCTTCCCAAATATGTCCTGCAGGGCACCGCCTCTACCAAGGCCACTTCCAGACTTGGCTACCATGAGGGAACTTGCCTGCATCCAACATTACAGATTCACTTGACAGTTGATTCAGGACTTGACGAGCAGGCTGGAACTACATCTCCAACCGCATTACAGGTATCCTACTGCGCTGACCCCCAAGCTAAAGGTGATGGCAGCCCTCCATTTTTTTGCTACAGGTACGTTTCAATTAACCATAGCTGATGTTGGTGGAATGTCACAAACCATGTTCAGCCGTGTCCTGCGTGATTGTTTAGCAGCCATGTTGGAGCACATTGATGAATTCATCAAATTTCCAACTCCTGAAGAGTTGAGAGATGTCAAGGGTGAATTTTATGCCCTGGGAGGGTTGCTACATGTCATTGGGTCCATTGATGGGACACATGTGGCTTTGGTGCCACTACAGGCTCAGGAGCAGGCTTACCGCAACAGGAAACATTATCATTCAATAAACGCCCTGGTGGTGTGTCTTGCTAACATGCTGATTTCCCATGTTTGTGCACGTTTTCCAGGATTGGCACACAATGCATACATCATGAGGCGTAGCAGGGTGCCACAAATGATGCTGCAGCTGCGCAACGATCGGGCATGTCTTGTTGGTGAGTAAACTCTGTTTGTCCTGTGTTTTTCAGTATCTTTAGCTCTGAAGGCATCTCAACCACTTATTTACATGATGTATATTTGTAGGTGACTCGGGATATCCCAACATGCCATGGCTAATGACACCTCTCCGCAACCCAAGAACAGCTGCAGATCAGCGGTACAATAATACACATGGGCAGACCAGGTGAGTAACTGAGCGGACGTTTGGCCTCCTGAAGAGCCGATTCCGGTGTCTCGATAAGACCGGCGGATACCTCCCATATGCCCCGGCCAAGGTCTGTAACATCTTCATCTTGTGCTGCATGCTGCAAAACATGGCAGTTGACAAGGCAGTGCCACTCATCCTGGATCCTGAGGAGCAGGAACATCCACCCATTGAGGATGAAGGGCTTTGTCACGATGCAAGTGATGAGGAGAAGCAGGATGATATCCGGAGTCAGCTCATACGCAACTTCTTCTCATAATTGTGAGTCACTGCGGATGAGTGTGCAAGCTTGTAGCATTGAGTGGCATGTGTTGCAATGTGTATGTCCAGCTGACTGTATGCAAAGTCACTTTGATGTGTGTTCTGATGTGTCACGCAAGTGCTGATGTCATGCCACACAGAAATGCGTAATGACTTAGCTTGAAATGTACATGTGTACTACATTGTTCCTGTTTTGTACATGCCCATGGCTTTAGCAAAGATTTTTAATGGTGAGCCCTTGTGTGTCTGTCATTCACAGGTTGCTGTGCCTGTTGTCTGTTTGTGTCATCTTAGTCCTCCTGCTATTCCTCAGGATGATTGCAACGAGGGCCGAATCAGCGTTCCATGTACGGCATGTGTAAATGTCAGTTCGGGTAAGAGATCCAAACAGGCTGTTTGGGGTTGGTATGGTTTGGGAATGTGTGGGAACTGTTTCTGTGCATGTTGTAGAACTATCCATACATGTCTCATCACCATGGATCAAATTACATGTTGCACCACTCCCATGACAGGACAGTCACCCTTCTTGACAGTCACCTGTTGTGGAGTTTTGACTCTGGTGAAGGCATCAATGTGTGTCAACCTTGACCCTGACACCTTGCGGATACCAACGGTTGAAATTGTATGGGACATCACAACCACAGGCTCCAAGGGGAATTGCAGCCTCACTGTGTGCAGCAGGATGTGTTTGGCTCATCCACTTAATCTTGTGTGCCAGTACAGTTTGGTTTCCAATCAACCATGTTGTGAAGGTGTGGGCCAGCGTATGTCCCACATGTTCTGTCAAGTGTCCTGTGAGTCTGTTTATATGGCTGCATTGACCCTTGTGCCAGTATGTTACGTCAATGTCACGTTGCTTCCTCAGGGCCAGTGGAGAACACTGCTTTGCAAGCCTTCTCGTCACTTTCTTTTTCCATAATGCCAGGAATGTTGCGCTGATGATGTCACAACGTTGTGCTGTAGCAAATTTAAACGCTTCCGTGGCACCAGTCGGGTGATGTTAATCTCAGGATTCTCTTGTGGCGTGCTGCATATCCTGGTCACGGTAGGGGTGGTTTTGTGGCATTGTGCCTCATTACTCTCTGTTGAGTGACAGCCCAGCAGCTTGTTATGTTAGGCATTTCAAAGCCCAGTTCGACGAGCCAATGACTGTCTCTTGTGGGGCTTCCTTTGTTTACATAATTCCCTCCCTTGTTGGATGAGCTTCTTGAGGCTCTTGCGGGTGATGTGTAATTTCCCTTCTTGACCCTCACTGATTCCCAGGGGTAACTACGGATTGTTACCTTTGTGTGAGTAGAACTGCAGTGCATTAGAATTTCTGTTTATTCGAGCCGTGTTCATACACTGTGATTTCCTTGATTACAGCATGGCTCTAATTGCATTGAAGCAGCCTGCAGAGTGTTATACCCCCTTCATTTAGCTGCAAATCTCTGCTACCTTTTATGTGTCCGTGTTCAATCCTCAGATCTAGTATCATTTTCGTTACTGTGCTCCCAACTAGGATACAGTGGCTATCGTTTTCCTTTACTGGTGTAACTGTTACAGTATAAGTCCTGAGGTATTCTGTGATTCAGTGGCAAGAAGTGTTGAATACTTATGCTTGTTTACCTTTGTTTCAGATCTCCCTCCCTGCTGTTCCCTTCCTTTCCTTCCCTCGTTTGATCACCCTTTTAAGTCAGTCATTTCTACTCAGACCAAGGGGCTATCGGGAGATAGACCACTTTGAGCATCGCACCTTTCCGAGGATTCAAGGAACGACAGTCCCAGGCAGTCGTGTGCACATTGTTTCACCAGCATTACAGGTAAACTCATTGCATGACTGTTATTTTCTTCTGAGCAATGTCACTGGCCATGGACATTGGCTACAGCAGCATGGCCTCAACAGAAACTTTATCCATTTGTGTAGAAAATGTGTTCCCCATAGTCCAATGTGCCTCATTACTGTCACCGCAGATCTCTTGCCAGTTTGCATGCGTCAGCTATGGCATAATTGACAAAGATTGTGCATATGGGAGTATGTGAACTGTGGCAACTTGCAGGCAGTTTATCATGGCTAATGATCCATATTGTGCAAGAAGTACATGGTTGTGTATGTATTGTTGCAGCTTGCTACCCACAACGGGCAGGCAACACCTGCTGACGCTGTGTGTCCTGTGCGCAGCTTGGCCTTTTGGTACCTGATTCTGTGCCTGTCATTTGTGGTGATTGTTCATCCATTTTCGTTCTGTGACCCATGAGTAACCAGACACTCCTTCCTTTCCATACACCTGTTACATTGTGCCTTTCAAACCTCCTTGTCTTTGTGTGCTAGTTTTTGCATGGTGTCTCACCCCTTCCGCCGTCATGTGTTCACTCATTCCTGCTGCTGCCTCCCCTGCAGCACCGCACCACCGAGTGCCCTGATTCTGCAACACAAACGCCTCCCAGATGCTCCTCCCTCCCTCCACCCATTCTTAATGCAGGCAGCAGCTTGTCAGTGCAACTGTTCCGCCACCTTTGTGCCAAAGGCAGGACCGTCAGCGCCTGCAATGTGCACAGTGCAAGACCCTCTGATCCTTCCATGACACAGGTAACACAACAGCCTCATGCTCCAGCCACCCTCCAAACAGTGAACACCAGACAATCATCCACCTGCTATCGGGCAACCCCTAAGCGCACCCATTACAGCTTTGCAGGCTGTGTGTGCAACTCCTACTGCCAACACCGCACTGCCCCGCATAACAGACCATGGCCGTACAACCAGGTCATGTGCCTCCTACTGCACACCCACGACATCCACCAGCACGCCATTGGACTCTGTCACCTCATTAACACAACAGCCCCACACATCGCCATCATTATAGTAACCTGGTTGAACGCATCCATATCACACTACATCAAGATTGTCATCACAGACAGATATGAGATCACCCGCAGGGACCACACCAAAAATCCAGGACGATGAATTGCAATTCTTTCTGAAGTACCCCCTCAGAGTCACATACAACACCAAGGACACACTCAGCATTGTCAAACATCTGCACTTCAGATTTCACACCAACCCCCTGACTACCCTCAGTCTAACTATCATCTACAGCTCTCCAGGCCTACACCCACAATTATGCTAAGCCATCTACAATTATAATAATAGTCATGTATTGAGCGCACATCTGACCCAATGGGGTTTCCCAGCGTTGTAGTGTGCTGAAAATGAGGCAGCATACGGAGGAGCAACTAATCAAGCAGTCTAAATATCCAGGTGTTAAGGGCTTTGCGAGACTCACACTCAGACAGAATCAGACGCAGCGGAAGAGGTATCTTAGTCCAACATTGGGTGCTTCTGACCTGATAGGTTTCACCTCCTGATCTAGGTTTTGCAAATCAAGGACTAATGAGCAAGTGCTTGTCATTTGAACGTAGAGATCCTGATTGACAATAGGAACGGAGTCTTCTCCTAAGGTAGACCAGACCACGGCGTTGTCCTGCCCTGAAGGCGAGTGTAAGCGCCTTGAATTCTATTTGTGTAGCCATGGGCAGCCAATGCAGTAGTCTAAGATACAGGGAGATATGTTGTCAAAGTGAGACTCCACATACCAGGCGGGCAGCAGCGTTTTGGCCCATCAGCAGTATACGGAGCAAGCCTAATGTGAGACCCACGTATGAGCCTTTCGCGTAGTCTAAATGGGAGGTAATCAGTGCGTGAACCACCTTTTTCCGGGTTACATTGTGCAGATAGTGAATAATGAATTAAAAATGATTTTAATCTTGCCAAAACAAGCGGCACCCCGTCTTGTACCTGTGTGACAAGGGATAGCTGATTGTCCCATCTAACTCCCAGATTCCTGACCAAGTCCTTGTGTGCCGGAGCAATGGCCAGTTCCTCTGGCCACCACAGATTGGAAGAGAGGGGAGAAGGTTGGTTAAAAAAATAGGATCTTCGTGTTAACTGTATTAAGTTTCAAGAAATTGTGGTACATCCAGGCCGCAATAATATTGAGTCTATTTTAGAGTGGGCCAAAATTTGCGGCACACACAGTATTTAAGGTGAGTAGAAGCTGAAGATCATCAGCATATAATATGATTTTGCCTTCAGACATGGCAATTGATTCAGCCAGCGTGGTTAAGTAAATATTAAAAATCAGAGGGCTCAGAGCAGAGCCCTGCGGCACGCCCCACTTAAGTGGTTTGACTGTGGAGATGAATGGATAGGTCCGGACCTGCTGTGTGCGGTCAGATAGTAAGGACAATATCCAGTTCAGCACTGAGCCCCCCACGCCTATGGTCTTAAGGCATTTCAGAAGATTGGGATGTGCAACGGTGTCAAATGCTGTAGACAAGTCTAACAGCACCAACACCGCCTTGGAACCTCCGTCGACCGCACAGCGTATAGAGTCTACCATTACAATGAGGGCCGACTCCATACTATATCCGGGATGGAAGCTGGATTGAGAGTCGTGAAGGAGGCTATTATCTTCAACAAAGGCCATCAGTTGCTGCCAGAAAATTTTCACTTCAATCTTGGCCGGAGCTGGTAAAAGAGAGTTAGGTCTATGATTGCAAGGAGATTCAGGATCTGAGTTGGCTTTCCTTAAGATGGGCAGGAGGAACACGTGTTTCCACACATCCGAATTAGAGCCCAATATGAGGGAAAGGTTCCAGATGGCGTTTAAGGCGTGATTGGGAATCTTAGCAAGGATGTTGTATAGCTTGGTGGGCAAGGGGTCAGTAGGGGAACCAGATTTACACATCTGCAATTCGAGCATAGAGGCTACCTATGAAATTTTGTAAAAATCTGAGACCACAGAGCTGGGAAACGGCTGCAACCGCACACACTGGATCAGCAACTGATCCAACACTCTTGCCACATTGGCAGACTTTCCTGTGAAGCACAACAACAGTTAAGCCACCAGGGACAAGGCAGACCTATTGGACTCATACAGGTCTAGCCGGACTCATGTGCAAACCTTGTAAAACTAACAACCATCAGTTACCTCTTTCAGCCCTGAAATCCACAACACACAGACATCACCATATCATCAGCACGGACAAGAGGACAACCTTCAGGTATGGCTTAGGCACCAACACACACAACATGAATGAACTCATCGGCATTGTGAGTGAACTATCTGACCCCATCTCTCCATCCAAAAGACATCCCACCCTTGCTAGGCCAAGGGGATCCCTTGCAACTTACTACCACTGCAAACTTGTGGACGTACACAACAGCCTTGCCACACAGAGGCAGACAGCGCTATTTTACACAGGACATACCCCCCCTCAGGTCCTGGACTCCCGTCAACAGGAAAGATACCACCCGGCTCATGTACACCATCCACTCTGGCTCTCCATCCGGACCCTTCCCACACAACATCTCAATCACGGCATACACCATCCTTGAAGCCCACCTCCGGCACGTCATGAATGTCTCCTTTGAGTATGCCACTTTCCATGGGAGCTGGAGGCATGCAGGGACCCAGACCCTTCTTTGACGACGGACGTCAGTACCGCAGGATCTCCTGGAACATCAGCCTGCTTCCCTACCCGGCAAATGTCATCAAGAAGACAGTGAACGAGCAACTGACCATCTCCCTCTAAGCAAACATCTCCAGGCAACCCGCCCCAGACCATCTTCCACAGTAATCACCCCACTGTAACAGCCCTCATTGCCACCACCAACGACATTTTGGACCCTGCTCAACAATTGTGAGACCACCACCCTCACCCCATTGACCTCTCAGCGGCATTCTACCCCATGTGCTACCACACTGTCAGATCACACATCTCCAACACTGGGATCCAGAGGAAGGCCCAGGATGAAATTGCCAAGTACCTCACCAGCAAGGCCCAGGGAGTCTGACTCCCCCCTTCGGCACATAGTACACTGGGGTCATCGGGCCCAGGCTTCATTTCTCAGTGTGACAATCTAGAATGTGTCCATGACCCCCCTCTCCAACATCACATGCGCACACGACCTCATCATCATGTCCTCTGCCATTGATACCCAGCTGCTCCTCACCCTTACCAAAGACCCAGCCACTCCCAGATCCAACCTTCAAGAAAGCATGAGGTGCATTGACAAATGGATGAACATCAGCTACCTGAGGCTGGACTTGGACAAGACTGAGCTCATCATCTGAGGAATGTCCCCTTACGGCTGGGACAACTCCTTGTGTCACAGCGGCCTGGGCAGCGCACAAGCACACATTAGCCACACACGCAAGCAGGTGCTCATCGTACACTCCTCGCTCACAATAACCATGCAAATCAACACCATCTCTACCTCATGCTGCAAGTCCCTCCGCATGCTGCAAATGATCTTCAGATAGATCCACTCCTAGTCAAGACAGACAGTCACCCAGGTCCACGACGCCAGCCGGCTCAACTACAGCAACGCCCTCTACGCAGGAACAACAGCCAAACTCCAGGAGGACTTGTGCACATCCAGGGTGCTTCGGCACACCTCATCCTCAACATCCCCTGCCACAGCCACATGACCGTTCACCTGAGAGACCTACAATGTGCTCACTCTCAACAGCAGGATCACATTCATAATCCTCAGCCATACTCAGGAGGCACTTCACAACCACAGCCCGAAGACAAACATGGACGTCTCCCATCCAACACCGCATTGCCCCAACTCCGTCCAGCCAACCTTGCCCTGTGCACCATTCATCACATCCACAGTACAACTGCAGGCGGGAGATAGTTCTCCCACATCAACAAACAGACCTGGTACTCCCTCCCTAGGCACCTCCACTTGGCCCATGACCTCTACACCTTCATAAAACTCGTCCAAAACGGTCTGTCTGAGCAGTATGGCAAGCCCCCCCCTCAGCAGCTTGAAACCATCACAGGTGAGTATTGCGCTCCATGTATGTATTTGATGAAACATTGTGACCTATGTGTGTCCTCGAGCAGACTCAGATCATGGATGGCTTGAGTTTGTTCGACACTCTGGCATACTTTGACATATCCCCACACGTATGTTGTTAAATCATGGTAAATGACTGCAACATCAATTTCACTTGTGTTTGTTTTGTTTATTTATTGGTCTTGTGCGGGAAACGTGAGTAAGTGATGGGTGCTGTACAAAAATGGGGGGAATCCAAAGTTCACAGAGGGAGATGTGATGCCTTGCAGTTTTAGTCAACAGAATCTAGACCACAGTGCTTGGCATCATTGGCCAGACTGTGTAGTAACCAAGTCCACACTGGAAGTAGTATTTCAGGAGGATTTATTCAGGTTGGTTACAGCATAGTAGTACAGTAGATATTAGCCCCACCAGGAGCACCCAGCTAGGCGCTCATCCCTTCTCCAACTGTGAGATCCCACTCCCAACATTCCATCTTGCATTACTCAGGCAGGGTTCTACTGACACAGCATAAATAATAGCAACCCAAGATACTACAGACTGCAACCAGCAAGTCCATGTCGGAGAGTAGGACAGTCAATGAGGTGATGCTGTTGCACACAAAGTCCAGGTAAACCACACAAGATGATGGACGGACTGTTGTACAATGGCAAAACATTCACCCCCAGTCACAGATCTGGGTTTAATCCATCGTTATTTTGCTCACCGAGCCACCCCAGTTCAGACATGGCCATATGCAAATCAGTCTTGACCCTGTGCCTCATGGGAACAGTCCAGCCCGAACTACCAAGCCATGTCTTCCCTGGACAGGAATCAAGCATCCTAGGACCGGTTTCTGGCTATCAGCCGTCTTCAGGCAGGATAGCTTGACTCCAGTGACTTAGTGAGCACGGGACCCACGTCTGGGTATACCCTTCCCACATAGGATGAACAGCAAAACACACAAGATTATGGACGGAATGTTGCACAATGGCAAAACATTCACCCCCAGTCACAGATCTGGGTTTAATCCATCGTTATTTTGCTCACCCAGCCACCCCAGTTCAGACATGGCCATATGCAAATCAGTCTTGACCCTGTGCCTCATGGGAACAGTCCAGCCCGAACTATCAAGCCATGTATTCCCTGGACCGGAATCAAGCATCCTAGGACCGGTTTCTGGCTATCAGCCGTCTTCAGCCAGGATAGGTTGACTCCACTGGCTTAGTGAGCACGGGACCCACGTCTGGGTATACCCTTCCCACATAGGGTGAACTGCAAAACACACAAGATGATGGACGGAATGTTGCACAATGGCAAAACATTCACCCCCAGTCACAGATCTGGGTTTAATCCATCGTTATTTTGCTCACTGAGCCACCCCAGTTCAGACATGGCCATATGCAAATCAGTCTTGACCCTGTGCCTCATGGGAACAGTCCAGCCCGAACTACCAAGCCATGTCTGAACTGGGGTGGCTTGATGAGCAAAATAATGATGGATAATTTATTTATTTATTTATTTTTTTATTTATTTATTATAAAGTTTTGTATTGCGCGAACAAGACCCGTGGGTATCAGAGCGCTTAACATAGAAGAGGTAAAGGATTAACAAATATATTAACAGTTATAAGTACAACAGATGTGAGGTAGATGATATATATTCATAACACATGTGCAGTTAGCGTTAATAGTACGTTGCGGCTAAACTTATATCAAAAGCAATATATATAACATAGATGAGGTAGATCGGTATAAGTTCATGTGGGATGCAGTTATAAGGTTCGGTAAAGATATCGTTTGGTGATATACTTTCGCTCGTTCTCACATCTTAGAATACGCGTTCATTATAATACTGACTATGCTTCCCTTTCTAATGTCATAAATGTTCTGTATTAGGGCAGTAATAGATCAAAGCAGTGAACAATGATCTTCTCTATGTAATGTATTTATTCATCAGAAGGCTCTTCCCTTCCCGCTTCAATGTTACCAAATTCTGGATCTTCCTAATGTTTGGAGGGAGTGAGTTCCATATTCTGGGGGCAGCTCCTGAGAACGCTCTGTCATAGGTTTTTTTTCTTTCGGAAAATGGCTGGCCGTAACAGCAACTCCTCAGCACTCCTAGCTGGTCGGTTGCCACCGGACAGCTGAATTTTCTTGACTAGGTATCTTGGGGTGTTGTCGTGTAGCGCTTTATGTGTGATACATGCTATCTTCATTTGGATTCTGGCTTCATAAGGTAGCCAGTTTAAAGCTTTCAAGTGTGGGGATACATGATCATATTTCCTAGATCCGGTGATAAGTCTTGCCGCAGCATTAAGGCAGGCTTTTAGTGGTGCTGTGGACGTTTTTGGTAAGCCAGCTAAGGTGGTGCAGCCATATTCAATCCAGAGATAACAAAGGATTGGATTGCCAATTTGAGATCCGCCTCTGAGATGAATGGTTTCAATTTTCTTAAGTAGTTCAGGTGGAAGCGGGCATTTTTCGCCATTGAATTAATGTGGGCTTTCATGTCCAGATTCTCGTCTAAGGTGATTCCTAGAGATTTAGCTGAGTTGACTAGGGTTGGGGTGCAGTTTAGCGCAGTCACGACTTTCATCCATTCCTTTATTTCCGTATGGCTCCTTGGTGGTGAGATTAGTAGGAACTCTGTTTTGTGTGCATTTAGCTTCAGATGATTGGTGGTTAACCATTGTAGTGCCATTTTTAATGTCTCATTCATTAGTTCAATGTCTTTTAGGGATGCGATCTTTATGTATATTTGCGTGTCGTCAGCATACATGTGACAGGATATCTGTGATTTTTGGAGAATTTCTGTAAGTGGTTCGACGTATAGATTAAACAGATCTGGGGATAGCGTCGATCCTTGAGGGACTCCTATTGAAATAGGGCATGGAAGTGAGATTGATTGGTTGACCAGGAATCGCTGTGTTCAGTTCTGTAAAAAGGAATCGAACCATTTCAGCACAATTCCCGACAATCCCATCCTGTCCCGTAGCCTGGTCAGTAATGCTTTGTGATTTACTGTGTCAAATGCCGAAGACAGGTCAAGGAGAATCAGTAAGCATGCTTGATTTTGGTCAAGGGCCTGTAGCGCATCATCAACAATATGGAGGATCGCTGTTTCCGTACTATGCCCTGCTCTGAATCCTGACTGGCATTCATCTAGCAAGGAGAACCTGGTGATGTGTTGGCTCAGTTGGTTCTGCACGCATTTCTCAATTAGCTTGGCCAGTAAAGGGATGTTGGTCACTGGGCGAAAGTTGCTTGGATCTGATGCATCCGCTGAAGGTTTTTTGATTATGGGAACAACTTGACCTGTTTTTAGGCAGTCAGGGAGGATCCCTTGTGATAGTGAAGCATTTATTATTTCGGTCCATATTGGAACCAAAACGTGATTGATTTCTTTTAAGCATTTTGCGGGCAGGGGGTCTTGGTAGTGGTTGTTTGGTTTGATTTCTGAAAGCGTCTTGGCGATCATGTGCTGGTCATACAGTTCAAATGTGTCCCAAACTGCCTTGTTTTTTGCCTTAGTGCACTCCGTTGTAGAGTCGGTATCGCTCGTAGGCAGTGGTTCGATGGGAAGGTTCGCCACGGCGTTTCTAAGCTCTACTCCAAGTGATTTGGCCTCCTCCGTGAAAATGTGGAAAATTCATTGCAGCTTAGAGGTGTTTTTGAGTTTTCTTGCACGGATTTGGCTAGTTTGTTTGATTGTTCCTTTAGGATTTCAAAGAGTTTTCGTGGTCTGTTTTTGGCATTGTCCAGTTCTGATCTTATAAATTCCTTTTTTGAATTGATGATCTATTTATTATATTGGTTTCTAATTTTTCTGAGGGCTTTCAGTTCAGGGGATGAAGGGTGTTGTCTCCATTTTCTTTCGGCCATTCTCAATTTGCGCCTTTCTTCATTTAGTGCTTTGTTAAACCAAGGATTTTTAGTCTTCTCCGAGATACTTTGTAGTTTTAATGGCATGGTGTTATTGACGATATTTTCGACAGCTGCTCTGTAGTTATCAGTCAGCTCGTTGACGTTCTGCAGGTTGCTAGGTGGCTTTAAGTCTCTTTCACAGCTTTCGACCAATAGCTCCATATTTGCTTCTTTTGTGTCTCGAGTCCATTTTTTGGACTTGAAGGGTTGCCTGGTCCTGCCTTTTCCCACTGTGGGTATCACAAATGTTATGGCATGATGATCAGACCAGTCACATGGAGTTATGGAGCGGATTGTTGTATCTTTGTTTCTTGAAATAATCCAGTCTAACGTCGCTCCTTTCGAGTGTGTGGGTTGTGTGCACGCTTGTGTGAGGTTTAGTTCGATGAGGAAACCTTTAAGCGTGTTGACCAGCTTGTCATTGCAGTCCTCCCAATGTAGGTTGAAATCGCCTAGAAATATGTTATTGGTTTCGCTGTTAGAGTTGGCCGTTATGATCTCCATTAACTCCTCTGTAAACTTTGCGTTATCTCCTGGTGGGTGGTAAAATGTATGCAAGTTGCATCGTTGATTGTTAGTTGATCTTATATTAAGACCTAGATACTCACAAGATTCCAGAGGGTCGGCTTGAAATTGTTTGACCTCTATGTCTGATCGATGAATACAGGCTATACCTCCCCCTAGCTTTCTAAGTCTATCAAGTCTCAAAATTTTATATTGCGGTGGTACTAAGAGATCCATGGTTGGGGATGAAGATTCCGTAAGCCATGTTTCTGTAAGGACTGCCAGATCAATGTCCTTGTTGATGATGAGGTCCGCTATGTCCGATGCATGTTTGGTTGCCGATCGACAGTTGAGTAGTAGACACGTCAGAGGTTTTTATTTGTTACTAAGATTCACATTTTCGGCTTCGGTTGTTGTTAGCTGCACATGCTGTAAATTGTGAGGGTTGGATGTTCTATCATTCTTTCTCGATGTTCTGTTAGAGTCGAGTGGTACTGTTTTGATTCTTTCCTCTCCCTCGCGGTCCGGTAGTTCATATGTTCGGATTAAGGCCAGAGTTTCCTCCTTTGACAATGATTTTGTCCTATCTGGTCGGTTGTCTCTATTTTTTAAAGGCATGGCCGTCTCGTTACTCTTTCTTTGTGAAGAGTGTACAAGGTTTTGGATATGCCTGACCTTAGAGTGAATGCTCGCCGTCATCTCCCCAATTTTTTCAATCGCCTGTAAGGTATTAATAGTGACTTGTGCCAGCTTGCTCACTAGTTTCTGAAGCTCATTAATATCTTTCTTGTTCTGAGGTGATTTCTTAGGGATGACAGATCTGTTTATCCGCTCTGCTCTTCTCCTTTTTGGATCTGTTCTTAGTTCCGCAGCCCTTTTCTTTCTATCCCTTGTTTGATTGTCGGTTCCGTATCTATTGGAGATGTCGTCGGTGCTGTGCTAGATAAGTTCTGTGTTGCTGGGAGTGCGTTTGTGGGTGAGGGTCTGCACGGCGCTGGTATTGTACTAGAGAGAGGTATAGGAAGGTTGATGGTGCTAGATAAGTTCTGTGTTGCTGGGAGTGCGTTTGTGGGTGAAGGTCTGCACGATGCTGGTATTGTGCTAGAGAGAGGTATAGGAAGGTTGATGTCTTCTGCCTCATCCAATTCCTGGTTATCATAGGGTACTACACTCGGGGCCGATGTATGCTCTACGTGGGGAGTCTCATCGTTTGGAAGCGAAGACGACTCTTCTCTTTGGAGCTGGTCTTGCTCTTTGTTTGCCTGATAGGTAGACCTCTCTGTTCTTTCAGTCGCATTCCCAGGTACTGTCATTACTACTTCAAATATATCTACCGGGTTAGGGTTTTGAGCATGGTGGTCCCTAGTTCTATTGGCGCCTCTGGTAGTGATATCGTAGATGTCTGGAGCGTCTACTGGTGGGGTCAGGAGTAGTTGGTAACTCGGGTCTTCTAGTGAATCTTTTACCGTTTGTAATATCTTGAGAAATTTCTCTAGTTCTCGATTTGCTGCTTGTATCAACACAATTCCAGATTTTTATATAGTGATGCTAAGTTCGGCTCTGCATCTTTCTGATGGTGAGGTCAACATTTTTGTGCCATGAGGGATGTTTTTCGTAGCTTTTATGGCAAGCATCCTAGTGAAGGCAGTGTGCCATTTAGCTGTTTTATTTGTGTAGAATATGAGGTCATTCATTGTCGTACCTTTAACCACATTAAAATATAGGTCTGCGAATAGTATGTCCGGGTTTTTTCTCAGGGTGTCGTGTTTGAACTTCTTAGCTGCATTTCTGGTTAAATTATGTGGGTATTTTATACTCTGGGCATTCAAGCCAACAGTCTCTAGGTATCTTTCGTTCATTCTAGCTCCGTTTTGCATGTATTATGGTGACTCTTTCTCTGTTTTATTCCGGGTAGAACCACTGCTGATGTTGTTTAGTGCTAGTTTTAGACTTCCTTTCCAGATCTAGTAGTGTATAGATATAGATTTGCTGATAAGTGGTAGATATAGTTTCTCTTTCACATAATTATTCTTCATTTATCTCTTAATAGTTGTGGTTCCAAAATGTTAGTAATTAGTAATTAGCTGACCGACCCTTGTTATGCTCTGGGTTGTGTGTTATAGAAACTAATCATTGTAAGATGGCTGCCGTTATGGTGGTTCTTCTGCGGGCAGGGAAGACTTTCTCTCTTTCCACTTCTTTGAGTTAGTCCATCTTCCCTGGTCGACTGGTCCTACTTCACTGTCAGTTGTTCCCTGCCTATTGATTTTGTTTAATCCTACTTGTCTTGGTCGCCATTTTTATGTCAGGCAGTGTAGTTTATTTACCCTAGTCAGGGTATGACCTCTATTGACCGTTAATTGTAAAATCCCTTATTTCTATCCAAAACTTGGATTGGATCGGTCGATTAGTTCCTCTTTTCTGTGATATTGCAAGTTCCTCGAATATCAGTGTCGGATTTGGGCGCCATTTTAAGGTCAGGCATGGCTGTTCTGAACTTCCCGGTTGTTTCTGGTCTTCCAAATTTATATTTTTATCCCTCTATTTCAGGTCATGGGTCCCATCCACTTTCTCCTCCACTCACCGCTTGAAGCGAGAACCCATCAATCCCCGCGAGATTCAGTCTCATTGCTCCTCCGCTCGAGACTTCCGAATGCTGCTGATCTCTCCGATTGGCCGGTTGGTCTCCGGTTGAGCCACAGTCACCGACTCGAGTCTGTTGGAGCGGGCTGCCTACGGGAACTTTTGTCCTAGGTGATGGCCTTCGCGGAGTCCCCAGGCCTCGCCGCCTACCAGGGGGTCGTCTCAGCTCCCCCGCAGATTCTGGACTTCTTCATGTCCACTCTTTTGCCGGAGGTACCGCAAATGTCCCGTCGGCCGTCCGCGTGATGTGGCACCTCGAGCCCAGCTTCCTCCAAGGCAGCACGGTTGGGCAGTCGTCTCCAGGGATGGTCCCTCTACCAGGTCAGTGTGTGTCCGGTATCCGGTATTCTGCTGACCGGTCTTCTGCGCTGAATTTACCTGCGCTAGTTCCACTGCTCGAATTTCTTCCTTTTCAGCTCCTCCGGTGTGCTCGACATGGGGGTTAGCTCATCATAAGGGGGGTTATTTCTTGGGATTTAAATCACTTGTGGTGATCCCTAACCCAGGAGCTCTTTTGCCGAGCTCTTAGTCAGCGGCCATCTTGCAAATATTAAACCCAGATCTGTGACTGGGGGTGAATGTTTTGCCATTGTGCAACATTCCGTCCATCATCTTGTGTGTTTTGCTGTACACAAAGTTCAGGTGCCAGACCAGGTGATCTGGGAGATGCGCATGGCCCTGCCTCTCACTGTCTCTTCTGTGGACGACCCTCATATGCAGGCATTGACGATACATGGGACGCTCCGCCGGACGATTCCTCCTCCTCCTCCCTCCCTGTGCCTGGTGGCGGTCTTTGCCTTGAAGTGTCTTGCCTGGTGACACAGGGAGGGTGCTGCATGTTGTCAGCAATCCGACGGAGTGAATGGCTTATGTCCCTTTGCACCGCCAGGAGCTCAGCCAGTCTTGTCTCCATCCGTCCTTGGTGTTGTTGTTGACTGGTGTGTTGCTCGGCCTGCAGGTTTTTGATCTCTGTGAGGGCCCTCACTACCTGGCTGAACTCCCTGGTGTCCCGCCCTTATGCCTCCATGATGTTGCGGAATTCAGACATACCAGGACCTGCAGCTGGCTGGTCAGGTTCTCGCCTCCGCTTGCTGCCACTCCCACCACCCCTGGCCACACGAGCCTGGCCTGCCGTTGTGGGCACATCGGCTCAATGGGACCCCTGAGTGATGGCAGTGGTGGTGTTGCCTGCCCCCTCATGTGTGCCCGCCGAACCTTGTCCCTCACTGTCAGACTGGCTCAGTTCTTGAGTGTGGGCAGGGCTTCGAGCTGTCTGCGGGATTTGGTAGGAATAGTGGTGGTGGTTGGAGCAGGTGTCCCTAATCCAGATGCTGCAGGGGTTGGGGCACCAGAGATGCCAGGTCGGTCGGGGTCATCCATGAAGTGGTGAGGGGCGTCGCTGTCGGTGGGATCAGGGTCCTGAAGAGCCTGGGACTGTGATTCATCTTCCCCATCGTTGGGGTTCGATTCCGCACGTTGCCCTGTGGGTGTGAGAGACAGACAATGTTAATGCCGTTTAATGCAACATCCATGCACATTGTAGTTGGCACTGTTCCAACTGGTAGTTGTCCATGCTTTGGATTGTCCTCAATGTTCACTTGTGGATGGGTATGTTGTGGGGTCCAATTGATATGTGCTCCAGAGTCATTGGCATATTTACAATAACTGGCACCACCCTGCATATCAGCAGGGATTCACCAGTCATCGTGCACCACAGCTATGCCAGCCTGGATGCAACACATTTCCATTGTGGAGCACCATGGTGGAAAAATGGCACATCTGCGTCACACATCTGTGCCGTATAAGTAGGCGCATTGATGGAGTTGCGTCACCAGCGCAACACAGCTCCAGCAATGGTCTGTGGGGCCCTATCTGCACAATGCTGCTTCAATCCTTACACCTGCAACAGCCATGCACAGGGTTTTGACGCAGCATGTGCTTAAAAATGACATAGTGAAATCTGGTAGATTTCACATAGATACTTTTGGGAGGCGTGGCTGCGCGTAACAAACCCCCCCCCCCCCCCCCCCCGCGCGCCAGAACACATACTTCTGGCCCAGGTCTTTAGAACGTGACACATCTCCCAGATGCATCACCTTGTAAATTCCCAGCACCATGACGCCTCTTTTGTGCCGCTGCTGTGTCACAAAGGTGACGCAACGGCAGCATGAAAGAAGCACAAGGGGCTTGTGAATGTGCACTGTGCATTTGTTGCTTGGATGCTTAATCAGATCTGAATTTGTTTTGTTGTGTTACATGACCATTGTGACAGTGGGGCACTCCATTGCCTTTCCCAGGAGGGTATGTTTGTGTAAGGGGTGTGTGTGACAGGTCGTGCTGGTAGTTGGAGTCTGAGTTGGTACTGGGCCTCCCTTGTGGTGTGGCTGTCCCCCCATGGAGCATGCTGCTATGACAGTGGTTGTGAGTTCCTGCCCAATATATCTGACCTGGTTGACCTGGTGTTTGTGTTTGCACTGGTCACAGGAGGGCCTTGTGCTGCCTACACCAGGGCCCAGTGTCAGCTATCTTGTCAGTACATTCCCACTCCATGTGCATTGAGCATGGTGCATGGGTGTGTACCTGGGCCATATGGGATGCGTGCAATTGGGCATTGGCATCCACAGAGATGTTTCTAGGGGTGGGAAAATGTTTAGCTTCATCACCATCCCCCTTGCCCACTTCTCCCTCTCCCCCTTGCACCCTTCTCACCCTCACCCTTGCACCCTGCTCCCCTCTGCCTTGGACCCTTCTGGCCCTCTGCCTTGCACCCTTCTCCCCACTGCCATGCACCCTTCTGTCCCTCTGCCTTGCATCCTTCTGGCCCTCCCACTTGCACCCTTCTCACCCTCCCCCTTGCACCCTTCTCCCCACTGCCTTGCACCCTTCTGGTCCTCTGCCTTGCACCCTCCTCCCCTCTGCCTTGTACTCTTCTGGCCCTCTGCCTTGCACCCTTCTCCCCACTGCCTTGCACCCTTCTGGCCCTCTGCCTTGCACCCTTCTGGCCCTCCCCCTTGTACCCTTCACACCCTCCCCCTTGCACCCTCCTCCCTCTGCCTTGCACCCTTATGGCCCTCTGCCTTTCACCCTTCTGGCCCTCCCCCTTGCACCCTTCACACCCTCCCCTTTGCACCCTCCTCCCTCTGCCTTGCACCCTTCTAGCCCTCTGCCTTGCACCCATCTGGCCCTCTGCCTTGCATACTTCTGGCCCTCCTACTTGCACCCTTCTCACCCTCCCCCTTGCATCCTCCTCCCTTCTGCCTTGCACCCTTCTGGCCCTCCCACTTGCACCCTTCTCACCCTCCCCCTTGCACCTTCCTCCCCTCTGCCTTGCACCCTTCTGGCCCTCTGCCTTGCACCCTTCTCCCCACTGCCTTGCACACTTCTGGCCCTCTGCCTTGCACCCTCCTCCCCTCTGCCTTGCACCCTTCTGGCCCTCTGCCTTGCACCCTTCTGGCCCTCTGCCTTGCACCCTTCTGGCACTCTGCCTTGTACCCTTCTGGCCCTCCCACTTGCACCCTTCTCACCCTCCCCCTTGCACCCTCCTACCCTCTACCTTGCACTTTTCTGGCCCTCTGCATTGCACCCTTTTCCCCACTGCCTTGCATCCTTCTGTCCCTCTGCAGTGTACCTCCTCCCCTCTGCCTTGCACCTTTCTGGCCCTCTGCCTTGCACCCTTCTTCCCACTGCCTTACACCCTTCTGGCCCTCTGCCTTGCACCCTTCTGACCTTCCCACTTGCACCCTTCTCACCCTCCCCCTTGCAACCTCCTCCCCTCTGCCTTGCACCCTTCTGGCCCTCTGCCTTGTACCCTTCTGGCCCTCTGCCTTACATCCTTCTGGCCCTCCCACTTGCAGCCTTCTCACCCTCCACCTTGCACCCTCCTCCCCTCTGCCTTGCACCCTTGTGGCCCTCTGCCTTGAACCCTCCTCCCCCCTGCCTTGCACCCTTCTGGCCCACTGCCTTGCACCCTTCTCCCCACTGCCTTGCACCCTTCTCTCCACTGCCTTGCACCCTTCTGGACATCCCCCTTGCACCCTCTTCCCCTCTGCATTGCACAATTCTGGGCAACCCCCTTGCACCCTTCCCACCCAATGGAGGATGCTGCCACCTGGGACAATGGCACCATTTAAAAAACATGATGGACTAGGGCCGGCCCTGACTGGGCCCACACCAGAAACACTGGCGATCCAGGGGGGGCCAAGAGCCCCCCTTGCCCCCCCCCCCCCCGCAGACGCCCATGCAATTGGGTCTGATTTGGGGTCCAACCATGCATTTTGTGACACCCACCCTCCCAGAACACTGGACGTCTATTCTTGTGTATGTGCTTCCTGTAGCATGGGACATAGCATGGCCTTGGTTTGTCAATGGGGCATACACATGTTAGTGGCATTTGTGTTGTTTTTGCCTGTAGTTATGGGCAGCTGGCGCTTGGCGCTTGTTGCGGGCATTTTTTGTACTTGGAGTGTAGATGCCTTTACTCACATGTTACATGAGTTGTTTGTATACTCACCAGGCTCTACAACTCCTTCAATGCCATGTATTCCACCAGTGGGAGCAGGGCCATGATCTTCTCCTCCCAGTGATGGAACTGTACTGGTCTGCGGGGACCACCACCTCCAGTGCCTTGGCTCTGTAGGTAGTCGTCATCCATCTTCTGCTTGACCATCCTCCGCAGATCGTACCACCTGGCCTAGCAATCCCTCCTGGTGCGTCTGATGGGTGCAACAGCATGCCCCTATTGACTATCCTCTCCCACAGGCATGTTTTCTCAGCTATGCTGGTCCGTCTGACCAATGCGCCAAACAGCTGTGGCTCGACTCTGATGACTTCATCTACACGGATCTCCATCTCCTCCTTTGTGAACTTTGGATTCTTCTGTGCGGACATGGTGTGGGGTGAATGTGATTGGGGGGTGAGGGTGTGTATGGATGTGGGTGTGTGGGTCTGAATGTGAATGGGGGTGTGGGTCTGAATGTGATTGGGGGGTATGTGTGAAGGTGGGTGTGTGCAGTTGTTGGTGTGTTGTCAGTCTCTGTAGCTAAATGGGTATGGTGCAAGGGATCATGGTTTGTGTGTGTGGGCCCTTTTTATTGGTCCATTTGTGGGTGGGGATTAGTTTGAATTTTTAGTGGGTGTGTAATATGGGGTGGGTCTGAGTTAGGCCCTCTGTTTGCCTGTTTGGATCTGGCCAGGACATTAATTTCCAATGGTTTGTACACAGGACACATGTTTTGTGGTGTTGTGCGAGTTGTTTGCACCCTCCTTGTGCTGTTTTTATGGGTTCGCGTACGCTCGTTCGGGGGGGTTCGTTTCGCATTTGGTTGTGTGGCTCGCTCATATGCAAAGTTTTTTGGGGGTTCACGTGCGCTTCGTTCAGAGGGGTTTGTGTTGTATTTAATTGTGCGGCTCGCTCATACGCGATGTTTTTATGGGGTTCGCGTGCGCTTCGTTCAGGGGGGTTTGTTTCGTATTTGATAGTGTGGCTCGCTCACACGGCACGTTTTTACGGGGTTCATGTGCACTTCTTTCAGGGGGTGTTTGTTTCGTATTTGATTATGTGGCTCGCTCATACGCAATGTTTTCCGTACAAATCGCAGTTCATAAACGCTGACGTTTTCCCGTACGAATCGCGTTCTCGGTCCCCGGTCTGGATCGTACTTGTCGGGTCGTACAGCATGTTTACGAATTGTACGGTTCACTTTCCGTGTCTGTATCATACGGATTTTCACTCGATTTTCGTACGATTCGCAAGGATTCGGACGTTTTTTTAACAAACGGATCGTACTACGAGATTCAGATGGATTTGTACGTATCGTACGGAAACGTCTACGAATACCATTCGTCGTACGGTTTCGTTTCCCGAATCGGAATCGGCCCCTAAGAGTTCAGTCAAAGTTATACAGAATAATAACATTAGTAACCTCAACTTTGGAATGCACATACATTAGGAAAGAAATGAACCATGATAGCTGAGCCAATATTGTAATTTTAGCTAAGTTTATCAACATTTTAAGGTAAACAAATGCATCAAGAAATCATGCATTAGTCAATTTAGTTGAATTCTAATAAAACAGTGAAATAAGATGCCAAAGCTCAAGAGTTCAGGAAGGCAGAGGAATCATACCAGTTCAAGTAGTCTCCCGAGAAGTAGGAGACCACTCAGCACACACAGCGCATGCATCAGTTCGTAAAGAAGTCAGATGAGTCTACAATCAGGAAAAACAAGATTTCCAAGGAAAGTTCTGCACGGAATCTGTCACCATTAAGAGTATTAGCTCTGTGCTGGCAACAAGAAGAACAGCAGTCGGTCCATCCATCAGTTGAATCGGTTAATATTATATTCTAGAAGTTCCGGGGGTGACACCTCCTTGAATTACTGTGTGTTAGAACACGCACTACAGAGTAAACAAGTAGCTAGATTGTTGCGTGCATCAGAGGTATCACTCTCTGGTCATGAGTGTGACAAATATCATGAAAGGAAGCGTTTCCTGATTAGGAGGCGTTCCCCTGAGCACTACTGAACACTGAAAACTTGAAACTCTTGTTTCAAGTTATTTGTTATACTGAAGAATTCTCTCATGAGCAGTACACTCGGCAAGATAAGGGACTTCACATTTTCAGTCAGGCCCACGTTAAATCAAACCAATTTAATGAGGAATATATACAATTATTAAGCATACGTTCATACAAACTATAAAGACTATGATTCTAGTATAACTCTGATGCACCTGAAATCATTTATTATGTTTACAAATATTTTGTGTCAGTATGATAGATTCCTGCTTTCTGAATGTACCAACGTGTAAATACATTTAAAATACGAATGAATTTAATTTGTTCTGAGTGCACGACATTAGTTCATGTATGAAGTACAATCTATGAAAGATTCATGAAGGCACCATTAATTAGGAATATGTAACACCTACTTTTCTTTTGTCATTTTGGTGTACACGTTTACATTTAAAAGATACATTCAAATTGAATTTGTCACACATTCAGGTTAAATCTTGATGATTTCCTATTCGAATAAATGATAATAAACTATAATTAGAGATAAACTCCATAACGTGCGAGTTAACCATCTACACATTTCTAGCACACTTTAATGAAAAATAGTACTTTGAATTAATTAAATCACAGTCTGTGTTATTCATTCGATTGACATAATCTAGTCTAAACCTTTTTCTGCATGCTTTTACGATGCAGTAACTTAGAATCTCTTGTTTTATCATATTCTTTAACGTGTATTTGGTGCACGTTTATTACATTTTCTCTCAGAAATTGTCATTATTGAGTTTCTCATGTTATTAAAAGTTTGAATGTAATTTCCTCGTTAACAGTAGACATATAATCCATCCTGTGAGGATAAAAAGGCAGATTTGATCCTGCCAGAGTCAATCCTGACACTTGAGGTTACAGCCATAACTGAGTAGAGGGTGCAGTTTCCTCTGAACTACTTTACCATCTGAAGTTCTTGTGAAAAACCACATCTGGAGTACTGTGTTCACTTGTGAAAACCACATCTGGAGTAGTGTGCCCAGCTCCGTTAGCCTTGGTAGCTTTATTGTGCCCAACCATAAAATACCTCTTGCAGTTGTGCTCAGTTCTGGGCCCACACCTGGAGTATTGTGAACAGTTGTGTCATGCCTCGTCTGGAGTGTTGTGTCCAGTCCTTGTAGGTCCCATCTAGGATTTAGTGTCATGTTCTGCAAGCCACACCTTGAGCACTGTGTCCTTCTCAAGATGCAATATTGTATGTATTTTTATTGTGCAGATAACAGGTGTCATGTGAGTTCTAGAGGTCTCAAGTGGAGTACTGCATCCCACTCTAGAGGTAACAACAGAAGAAATTGTGTGAAGTCAGGTGTTCGCTGTTTTGGCCATCTGCCATCAGAGAAATGCTGTTAATATTACGGCTTATCTTTATTCCTTTGGTTAGGGGCTTTGCTGCCCGTGCAAAATGTTTCTTGCTGTTTGCACCACATTAAATATTTCCTTATATGGAAGTGAATATCGCTACTGCAGATGGGTGCATCAAACGTTCGTTTGTTTGTTTCTCTGACATGTTGTCATGGCATTCTGAAGGACTGGGTTCAGGACGTTATTGAATCGTGAACGCACATCTCTTGGTAGCTTTTTATGAAATATTGCCATTGATTTGTTAATTCTGTGTCTTACATAGGCAGGTGGGCTGGGAAGTTATTGTGACAGTGAAGTGCAAGTGAATTCATTTGTTTGTAAAGCATTACTTTTATAGCTCTGGCTATATATGGTGTGCGCCCAAAATGTGCTCACTACACCCGAAATGACGCAGGCATGAGTGCTTTGGTCACTGTTGCAGCACTTCACCGGTTGAAATCCTAATACTGCCAGTGTCACCTTTTCCCCTCCAAATGCATGTTTACATTTAGCCTCATGGGTCGGAATACACACATCATTACATTTTATCTGTCGCCTATGCCATGCATTCTTAATATAGTGATTCCCTAAGTGCATTGCTGCACCTTGTCTAGACATAACTGAACGTGCACTGGATTTAAATTTGTTTGTAGTTTCAGGCTTCCATGAGAATCCGCCAATTGGGTTAATGTTTTAAAAACTGAATACTTTTTTTGGCTCCGAATTTTGGGTTTGTCTGATGTCTTTTTGTTTTTTCCTCTGCCCTTTACCTAATCTCCCTATAGCTGCACCAATTTCTTTTTAAAAAAAAATAATTTCATTGGAATGAGTACATTCATGCATAGTACAACAACACAAACACAGGTCAATTTATTCTTCTATATGATCCTCCCAATGGAGGCGTTTTCTCCAAAAACTAACGTCTGCTAAAATGCTAGGGCATCCTTGCTGATAGCGCGAAGCCGCACTTTTGGTGTCCTGTCATGTAGTGTATGTCAGGAATACCCACTTTGCATCCCAGTAGAGATGCAAAGGTAGGCGTAGTGCAAAAGGGTGCTAACGTGCGATTATGCATGTTAGCACCCTCTTGTAAATAGGGCGATAGTTTTATCTCCGCTTTTTTGGCTTTTTAAGCCAAACAAGTGGAGATAAAGCCCTTGTAAATATGCCCCCCAGTCATTAAGCGCCACTAGTTGAGCCACCCAGTAGTATTTACGTATGTCAGGGACCGCTATTCCTCCATCGCATGGTCCTCTCTGTAGCTTGTTTAGTGCTATTCTGGGGCTACTTCCGTCCCAAAGCAGTTGCCGTAGCTCCTAATCTATATTTTGAAAGTATCCCAGTGGTATCTTATATGGGGAATTTTGTAGAACATATATCAGGCGTGATAGTGCCATCATTTTCAAAATGGCAGCCCAACCCATCAGTGAAAGTGGCAATTTTTGCCAGTGTGCCACATCATTCCGCAATCTGTGCAGCTGGGAGGCTCAATTATCATGCTTGAATTCCTTTTCTGTATGTGAGATCACCATTTCCAGATACTTGAATTTGGTTTTGAGCAATAGTGCTTTTCGTATGGTTGTCAGTGTAGGCACCTCTCCTGCTTGTACAAATATTAGTGAGTTATCCCAATTTATTAGGTATCCTGAGTAGCTGCCAAATAGTTGGAATATGTGCAGTGTCTTGTGTACTGTGGAGCGGGCCTGGTGGCATATAAGATAATATCGTCCGCGTATAACGAAATTCCCTCTTCCTATTCTCCCCCAACCGGTATGCCCCTTATCAATGGGTCAGTCCTAATCCATGCGGCCAGTGGTTCCAGTGCAAGTGAAAACAGCATGGATGACCATGGACACCCCTGCCTCATACCATTGTGTAACTTCACTTGCCTAGACACTGCACCATTGACCCTTACTTTAGCCAGTCTGTATATAGCAATTTTATCCAGGCAGGTAGGTTAGGGCCGAAGCCAAGGCGTTCCAGCACCGCAAATAAATATTGCCATTCTATGCTGTTGAATGCCATTCGAGCATCTAGTGACAACATTACGGCATCCTTCTTCATGTGAATCCAAGTTACGTGTTGTTCGCTGTATAGTTGCCGTAAATTTAGTCTAGTGCTTCTCTTAGGCATAAAACCTGACTGAGCTGGATGAATCAATCAAGTTATTACTTTGGTGAGTCTGGTTGCTATAATCTTGGCCAGTACCTTCAATTCTACGTTTAACAAGGAGATAAGCCTGTATGAGGAACAATCTTCCAAGGATTTACCTTGTTTGGGGATGACCACAATCGTAGCCACTCTCTGGTCTTCAGGTAGACTACCATTTTGTAGCGATTCTTCAAACATACACAACATGTGAGGGCCCACCAGAGTCATGACTGCCTTATATAATTCAATCGGTAAGCCGTTCGGCACCGCCGCCTTACCCGATTGTAGTAAGCCTATGGCTCCACAAACTTCCTCTACCGAGATATCCCTGTCCAGTTCTTCCTGGTCTATCTGTGTGAGAGTTGGGAGAAGCACGTCAGTTAGGAGTTCTACACAGTCAACTTTAGTACCGGACATCATGGATTTATATAGCTTCAAGCTGCACCAATTTCAAGCGTACTAGTCTGGTGTAATGTTTTTTCTATGTCCTCTACCCTTTACCAAATCTCCCCAGTTTAGAGTACCACCAGTAACAGCACAATGGATTGCATGTCTCAATAAGCAAGTCATAACACTTTCACAGAGTTTCAGTAACTTATACTTATTGGCTCTTCGGTAATACAGATCTGCTGATCCCCCCCCCCCCCCCCCCCCCCCAGTGCCTTGAGACCACCACGGGTGAGTAGCGCACTTATAATACCCTGATTGACTGATTGATACTGCAAACCTGCTCACCAAGCTTATTATCAATCACATAGGCGAAACCTATTGCATTTATCAATGCTTGTTTATTCCCCTGGATGTGCTGTCTCAATAAGAGTGGTGAGCTAGCTGTTGCTGTTTGACTGGTTTGATGAATGATCCTACTCACCCATTAATCAGGCCATCGGGTTTCTCAGAGTGCTCTGTGGGCTGATGTATCATTAGTCCTGTGTGAGGTAACTGGTGACTTCTGTGAGAGGTTCTGAGTGGCCGAGGTGCATATTTGAACTATTGGGCTTCCTACCAGCTTGCATCGGAATGTTTTCAGACTGCCGTGTTACGTATGCATGTGACTGACCCAGAGGCGCAACTAGAGCCAAATTTGGGGGGGGGGGGGGGGGGGCTAAGAAAGAATTTCGGGGTGGGGGGCTGAACCTTTAATCAGAAGGCAGAGTGGAGCTGCAGGGGCTCTTAGAAGGGGTGAAACAACTGCAAGGCCTAATTAACATTCAAATGGTCTTTTAAAGACCTGTGAAACGTTCGGGTGCGGCTCTGTGTGTGCCCGGGATCTGTCTCATCCCGGGCTGCGACACATGACGGGGGGGGGGGCTGAAGTCCGGTGAGTCCAATGGGCGTTGCGCGCCTGGACTGACCGGTAAGCCTCACCTCTCTGGTTTTGGTGATTTAAAGACTTCTTAAGGTTTCCTCCATAAAAGCTTATCCCATACCCTGCCCTCCTATCTCAGGTGGCCAGGAATTAATTAATTTCAGAGTGATGCCATGGTGAGGCAACCTTCTGGGAGGAGAGGTATGGTAGGTATGGTTCCCTGGGGTCATGGGACAATATACTGTGGTTGGGCGAGGACCGTCTTCCTAACAAACTTTGTGAGTCTCTGATCTTTTCTATGCAAAAGCAAATTTCTAAGAATATCACTTTCCCATTCCCTGCTACTACTTACTGGCACTCTACACCTCAGAGACGTTTTAATGCATGGGTAAAGGGGCCCTGGCCGGGAGCCCCAGCCTTTAAGGGGCCCCCTCTGATACAGCCAGCTCCGTTCTTGCCCTGATGACTTTGAATAATTCTAAACAGATTGTTTTAAATACCGTTTTCCTTTCATGATTTTTTAATGTGAGTAGTGTAGGAGGGTCTATTGCAGATATTTTGCAGAGAAAGTTTTGTTTTTCAACACCATGCATGGTTTATAAAACAGTTTCTTTTAGATCAAAACAGGACCTCACATATGAGAAATGGGAGGGGGTCACATATATTATTTGCAATAATACCAGTGAGCTGCTGTTGAATTATTATATTGAAAATACACGTGCCAATTCCTATATATTAGACGTGTATATATATTTAGAATTAGGACCAGTGTGCCTGGGTACTGTCAGTGACCTGGCCAAAGAAGGCTTAAAACTGGATCATAAATTCAAAGCTGTTAAAAACAGGGCCCACAAAATATGTTTGGCCCATGGCCCGCGAAATCCTTAAGATGTCTCTGCTTCACAGGACCAGCAACATGCAGCCACGGCCCGTGGAGGGATTTCGGTGGGGCGGAGATGCGGGCGGGGGAGGGGGAGGGTGGGGGTGCTAAAAACTGGAGTATCGATAATTGAAGGTAAGTAAACAATTTAAATAATAAAACAAATTTTGTAGCGCACCCTGCATCGCAAAATGCGATGCAGGGTGCGCTACTGTGCCGGGGCATGCCGTATGGACAGGGAACATTGTAGTTGGTGGGACTCCACTCCCCTGTTACCTACTACCTTTACCTCTCAACCGCCGCCGGACCGAGCATGGATAGAGGAGCAGGAATCCTATTGGACAAGCCAGACTGGGGAGGCAGTCCCTTTAACTGTTCGACATGGAACAACGGCACCCCGCCCATCACTTGCACAGGTAGAAGTTCAAATGTAAGCCCAGTTTGAAACGACGGACGATGCTTCCCAGGAGAAAGCAGAATCGAGAGTGGAGTACGGAGGAGGATCGAGAGAAGGAGAGAGGAGACAAGACGACTGGAACACCGGACCTGAGACGAAGCCAGGAGGCCAACGGATTCACTCTTCGCCTCGCCACGCACCCACGGGAGGGGCTTGGCTACAACAGGTACGGGGCCACGTAGCGGGTTGGGTGGCTCAACGGGTCCAGCCTCCAGATTGAGTGTACAGTCCCCTGTAGACAATTCCCCCTCCTTAAACACTTCCAGCACAAGCACTACCTCTCACAGCGTGTACAGGGTTCGCACCGTCACTGGTTTCCCTCACCCCCGGCCCTGCGTACTGTGGTTTCATACTGCTGTCTGACGAGGTCTCTCTCTTTCTCTTGTTACATACCCCAGAGGCAGAGACGAAGAGAGACGAAGACAGCCCGGTGCGTCCAGTGCAGCAAACTGGATACCTCGAGAAAACCACCTTTTGACTCAGCAGCGTTTGCCAGAGAAAGGATAACGAGTCGGCAAAGACGCTGTTATATAAAAATAAAACCATCATTGAAATCCTTGATAAAAGACTCTGTATCTCTCTTATCTTCTCCCCCCTGGGATCCCTCAGTGTCCGCCGACCCGAGCATAGCCGACCCTCCCCTGGGACAGCTACAAAATTCGTTTTATTTATTAAATTGTTTACTTACCTTCAATTATCCATACTCCAGTTTTTAGCACCCCCCACCCTGCCCCTCCCCCACCCCACCTCTCCGCCCCACCGAAACTCCCTCCACGGGCCGTGGCTGGCAACATGTTATGGCAGCAGCCACATGCACAACCACAGATAAGGCCATCCCCCTTTTGACAAGGAACATGGACAGCCTCCACAACCTTAATAATATGTAGAGGTTGCTTTCACTTTGCTACTAGCACTCATTGGCAGTCTCCACAAGCCCCCTTCCAGCGGAGTTCAGTCCCTAGATGTCCAATAACAGACATGCCCAGCTTCTACACACCCAGAAACATGATTTGCCAAATTCCACAGGGGCAGAAACGTGTATGACCAGTACAAAAAGAGTTTGGAGGCACCTTGATACATAAAACAAAAAGTATATTTAAGTTTATTTTTACTTTTATTAATACATTTTTTGCAGTTTTAAATAGCGTGGACTTGACACATGTATTGGAGTGCTTTACATGAGCACCAGTTAGTTGCACAAGGACATCTTTAATATTTTTTGTAGGCAGGGGAGACTAAAGGCCTCATCTACAAGAAACCTACATGGCCCTTATCTCACATCCAATTCAACAAGTTATCAAAGACGAACCCCAGGAATAATCATGCTACAAAAACATTAAAATATGGAGATTTCAAGTGAAACTTAGTCATAGAAGAGCAACCAAAATATATACAGGTCACATAAAATGTAATCATAGAAATACAGCCACGATGTGTTTAGCAGTCACAGACTGCTTTTTCAAGGCTAATGTCCACATGCATCATTGAGAATTGCATTCGCAAACGGTGCGAATCGCAATTATCGTCCGTTTGCGAATGCAATTCTCAAATTTGGGATGCATCATGCTTTTCGCAATTTTAGGAATCGCAACCATGTTGTGATTTCTAAAATTGCGATTGCATTTAAGAAATCGCAATTTGAGATTTCTTAAATGCAATGCATGAACATTTTTAATTTGCGAATTCACAAATAGGAAGGGGTAAATTAGCATGAAGTTGACCTTCATGCTAATTTGCGAAAACTTTCAAAAATGCACAAAAATGCATTTTTGAAAGTTTCATGTTACACACACATGTCCTTGGGATATGTGTGTGTGAAACTTGCACTTAAAGTTACATTTCAGGGGTGCAGGGGGGGGTCCTTTGGACCCCCCTCTGCACCCTTGAAAATGCATTCACAAATTACGATTTGCAAAATGCTAATCGCAATTTGTGAATGCTTTCCCATTCATTCCTATGGGCCTCTTGGCCCATAGGAATCAATGGGAAGGGATTCCTTAATTGCGAATCGCAAATTGTGAATCGCAATTAAGGAATTTTTAGAAATCGCAAAAAAAAAAAATTTTTTTGATGCATAGCAATTTGCGATTTCTTAATTGTAATTCCTTAATTTTCGCAATTAAGAAATCGCAAATGCTAACTTTGATGCATGTGACCGTAAATGTAAAGTATCTTGAAGGGGGCTTTATAGCAATGTGCATAAGGATAAGGCAGCCAAATTAAAATCCTTCTCCTTTGCATAGATTCCTTAGGGGGTAGGTTCCCCTTTGTCCCATATATCTCAATTTAGGGAATGGTATCATGAGTTCCACAGACTGTCAGCTATCTTGATCATCATCTAATGCTAATGCCACTTGATTTGGTTTCCTTGTATTTATGCTTTTTGTCTACTAGATGTCAGTGGTAATGATTCAATTACTTACCAGTAATCTTCATTATCCCGATTCGTAGTCCCTTTCGTCTCAGGCCAATACCCTTGCGGGGAATGAGATTTTAATACCTTTTTGATTACTTTGATATCAATCTCATTCGTCTATTTGGATCGGTTATTTTCTGTCATTGAGTAAAAGACAATCCCGCATAAGTTAGATAAACCCCATAAACTGACGCAACTCTGAAGAACCACTTACAACTGATAAAGTTTAAAAGATTTAATATAAAATCAGAATAAGTTGCAAATACAATCCTCTCAGGATAAGATTCAACAAATACACAGGAACTAGAAGGAACATAAATTCCCTAAAGAACCTCAGTCTACAAAAGAATACAATTAAAGTCAGTTCCAGAATCAACAGATTAAAAAGCATAGATACTAAGTGGTTCCTTTGCGTCATCTACAAAAAGAAAAAATAAACAAGTTAAATCTGTCCCTACTCTATGCTAGGTGACATCCCTCCTTCGCAAGTTTCTATTACCCTAAAAAGGTGTCAGCAGTTTGACTTCCTAAGAAGTTCAAACTCTCTTAGCCTCTAAAGGTAACTTATGTCGAGAAGCAGTACCCTCTCTGCCTACCCATCCGCTCTCTAAGGGTCCTCGGCCTACTGCTCTCTTGCGCTCTGATCTCTCTCAGCGCTCGCTCCTAATTTGCTTGCCATCTGCTCTGAGATTGTGCTGCTCTGAGATTGTGCTGCTCTCCTCCCCTGGGTGCTGTCCCTAAATACACAATCACCGTATGGATGGAACGCCCCTTGACGCCCACCACATACGCATACTTATGATGTCATTTTCTAGGTCTTTCCATAGCTTCGTCTCTTCGAGTCGTCCGTTAAGTTGACCCTTCTCCTTAGTCGCCATCTTCGTCTTCTTGCTGGTGACTTCATTGACATTACATTTGACACTTTCGGAGCAAAGTCTATCACCTCATCAGAACCTCATTCTTTATGGCTGTATACGTAACCTCATTTGGTCCTGTGAATGGTCATTTCAAAACAAGACTCAAATTCCAACCGTCTCCTCTCACGTTTAGGCCATAAACTTCGTCCGGCATTGTCACCTTAAATCTAACAAGAACTTAGACTCCTTGGCTCGCACATTCAGATCAAGGCTATTAACGACTCCTGTGAGCCCACTAAATTACATACAGCGGACTACACTCCTGCGAACCCTTGGTCAGTCAGGTTAAAATTACACATGACCTAACTCTTCTAACATTCCTACAACTTCTTCTACACAGTATAACCCTTAACACACATATATATATAATCGCGTTTAGCAAATCCTTTGCTTATAAGTGAATACATTTTACATTGAATATAAACCCTATACATAGAACATAAAGTTATATTCTCCTGTTACATCGTTTATATATGCTCTGCACATTTCTTCGCTTACATTTCTCGTCGCTTCTCATTTAAAATTATACACGTACATGAATTCTGTTTGCACGTTCCTCTATTCGTAAGCATTTCTACACATTTCTACATTAACCCACTACGTATACGGCTTCTAAATCATCTCATTTCTAATGTGAATACAAATGTAAATACAAGTACATTTCCTATTACTTTGGTTACATCGACTACTACATTTACGCTACAAATGCTAATTCATGTTACAACTTATACGTTTTATGCGATATGCTTATGACTATGGTTCAGATATACTTTTTATTCAAATTGCGCTCTCTCAGTTCCCCCCTTTGATGACCTCTAGTGGTCATCACTAAAATGCAATTTGAATAACTCCTTACACAGAACTAGTTACAAGATTTCCTCTTTTTATCGTTTCGAGAGCTCTTAAACTTTTATACTGTTGGTCTTGTAAAGCAGCTAATCTCCTTTCTTGCTCTCTCATGGATCTTTGTAACCGGTTCGTCCTATACCATTTATACATTTTCACTAACCCTAACAATGTGATTATGCAAATTAATACTATTAATACAGGTTTTAATATATACCATATAATGCTTTTACCAAGGTTGGCAAACCAATCTCCAACCTTTCCCATTCCATGACCTACTTTTTCCCAAACATTTACTTTTGTTAAATCTTCTATTTCTTGATGTATCTCTGTAATGTTATGTATGACTTTCTCAAGTGGTTTTGAATTATCAGGAATATAAGTACAACATTCCTGGACCTTCAGAGCCTTGCAGACTCCGCCCTCTTTTGCTAGCAGAACATCTAAAGCAAGTCGGTTCTGAAGAACCATTGCTCTAATCGACTGCATCTCTCCTTCTACTAGCATCAATGACCTTGCAGTACTTGCAGATAATCTATCTACAACTGTAGCTAGTCTCCTGATCTTAACATCGTTAAGTATTAAACCTAACATAGGAAACATTGCTCCAAATATGTCTCCAACTACTTCTGCATCTCCTACTTCCCTTTTCGTTCTTATCGAAGCCTTTCCTTCTATAATCTCTAAATCCTTTGCATGATATATTTTGGGGAAGACAATTGCCAAGTAACACGAACCATACCAATTGTCAGGCAGTTTTACATAGGCATTTTTTCCACATACAAAATATACATTAGGAATAGCTTGCATCTCTTTCATAAAATCTTTCGTATAGTATTCCAACCTAAAAGCATGTTCGCAATTCACTTCACCTACAAATACATTCTCATAATATGTCTTGCTTCGAGTTAAACATAACTTTCCTTTCTGCGTTCTATCCAAAGCTATTGGACCATTGCTCCCTTTCTTTTTGTGTGCTTTTTCTTCTTCGGTCCAATCAGTTTTCCACTGTCCTGACATTTTTAGAATCTTCTGCCTTCTGTATCTGTCATCTACTTGTCCTATGAATTTCTTCTCTATCTCTGACACTTTGCAAGTCAGATTATTTCTACGTGCATATGAAGTATCTAGCGTATCCCAAGGAAGAAAGAATTTGGCTAATCTATCCTCCTTTTTATAATAGTCCCACTTATTCATTTGTTTATAATTCGGGACTTCAGGCAGTACCGAATCATAATTTGAAAAGTAGTACTCAAACCCTTCTCTACCATAGAATATACTGAGCAATAAACTACATGTTATCCCATAAGTCAGTGGGAGATGATGATATCTGATGCCTTCGTCTACAGAAGCCGGCAATTGCATACATACATAGCAATCTTTGGCCTCCATGGCATCGATATACTCGTACAATAGTTTGGCATATGCATTTGACCTAAAGTTTCCCTGTGACTCGTCTACGTGTAACCTACGAGCTTCATTTGCCAATAACGCCTTTTCACGAATAACATTGCTCTCCTCCTTCTTCCCAACAAGAGCAGGTTTCAAAGTCGTTACAGGCTTTACATCTGTTATTTCTTTATCAGTTTCATGTCCTACTATGTATGATATGGTCACTACTGTAATTATGAGAAAAATTACTATTGCTATTAATGTACCTATTATGCATTTGGCTTTTCGGTTTGGGTTGCCGTTCTCCATGTTATCAAGACAGCGTAGCTCTTTCTTTTTCGAGAAAAAGTTTCCTTTGCAAGTCTTTATTTTCTTTATTTGCTTTCGCAGTCTGTAAAGTATTCTTCATTAACAAAAGTCTCTTTTTCACAACAATATCTTTTATCTTTAGCAACAGACAACCCTAACCCTTCTCCGTCCTCTAAATGTATTCCCTAATTTTATTCTTCTTTCCTCTCGGCGCTAGGTTATCTCCTTCTTTATAGCTTAAACACAAAAGTCTTTATGCATCTATAATGATTCTCGTACCTGCAGCTTTAATAACAAGTTCCAATAATTCAAAACGAATGACTTTTTCTTCTTCTTCTGGTATTTGATGACCAAAAGTTGGAAACTGTAATCGATTTAGCACTAGTTCTTTGATCCGACTTAGGTAAGGGGGTATGGGAAGTGTGAAAGTCAGTAACCCCTCAGTCTCGAGTCCAGGCGTCAACATCCATATCTCCACTGCCACAAATGGATCAAGATCGATTACTTTCACTTCTCTCACTCTCCCAGATTTCTGTCCCCAAGACATCTGCTAGATAAGTCCACTCTGGGGTGGCGTACCGTCGGCAGGGCACACGTACCCTTCTTGATCTTCTCGGACTTTCTGTGCCTGAGTCTGTAGTTTCTTCCTCTTGATCTGACTTTTCAGCGATCGGGACAAGAGTACTTTCTTGTGGTGCTTTTAAGCTTGGCCTTCTCCTTCGTTCTGGCCAACCGGCTTCGTCACTCCTTGTCCTCCTGCTTCTTGTTCTTGGACTCGTCTCTTGATCACTTACATCTTGTTCGGTCTCTGACTCGAATTCCCAGCTACTTCCTTCTTCTGATATGGCTTTGGTCTCACTGGTGTCTTGACCATCGTCGACCTGTTCCGACACAGGCTCAGCCTCTTCAATCACCTCTACAGCTTGGCCTTCCCCCTCTGTGGCTTCTCCACTTTCCGCTGGATTTTCATCCGAGAGAGGAGCTGTTTCTTCTAGAGGTGTTGGCACTCTTCGGGTGTGTGAGGCATGTATCCAGTTGGGCAAGCCTCCACACTTTACTGCAGTGTTCGTAACGAGTATGACTTGAAATGGTCCTCGCCAACGCACGTCTAGACAGTTCTTCCTTACGTGCTTCTTCACCAGGACCCAGTCTCCTGGACACAGGTCATGGCACAAGTCTTGTGCTGATGGAACCTCTGCAGCCTGGACCTGAAGGGACACAGAATTAATGGCATCAGATAGTCCCTTGCAGTAGTCCAAGATCAAATCGTCTGTGATGTTCAATAACGCTGCAGTCGGAACCGATGGCAATCTCATAGCTCTCCCCATTAGCACTTCATGTGGAGAGAGACCTGTTCTTCTATCTGGTGTGCTACGTATGCTCATAACAACCAATGGAAGTGCATCAGGCCAACTCAGGGATGTCGATGAACAAACTTTGGCAAGTCTGGACTTGATTGTACTGTTGATTTGTTCTACAATCCCTGAAGCTTCTGGTCGATAACTGCAATGGAGCTTCTGATCAATACTCAAAGCTGAACATAGCATCTTCACTATTTCGCTGTTAAAATGAGTTCCTCTGTCCGATTCCAAAGAGGATGGCACCCCAAACTTCGGTATTAACTCTCTAAGCAACAGCTTTGCTACTGTAAGTGTATCGCATCTACGTGTAGGATAAGCTTCGACCCATCTAGAAAATATACAGACAATCACTAAAACGTATCTGAGTCGATTGCATTTGGGCATTTCAATGAAATCAAGCTGCATTCTGTTGAAAGGCCCCCCAGATCTCCCTATGTGACTCAACGTGACTGGCGTTCTCTTTCCTACGTTTAGTTGCTGACAGATCGCACATCGCTGACATACTGCTTCTGCCGCTACTCTAAATTTCGGATTAAACCACGTTTGTCTGAATACTCTCACCATAGCATCTCTACCTAGGTGTGCTGATCCCTGCAATTTTCTTGCCATTGGACTAACAAGTTCGTTTGGTAAAACTGCTCTCCCATCTGCAGAAATCCAGAAGTTCATTTCACTTTTTGTACACCCAGCTGTTTCCCAGCCCTTTTTCTCATCATCTAGTGCATTTTCCTGAACACATTTCAGTTCATCCCACGTATCCACAGTGTCTAACAACATAGTCAAATCAGTTCTTTCTTGTATTCCCCCCATTTCTACATTGGTGTGAGAATATCCCTGTTCTGCACAGTAACGCGCTACTTCATCCGCATAACGATTGCCCTGCGACACAAAATCTACGTTTTTCGTGTGCGCGGCACATTTGACAACTGCGATAGCTGTTGGTCCTTGTAATGCTTCTAACAGTAGTCTCACGAATTCTCCATTCCTAATGGGAGAACCCGAGGAGGTCATGTAACCTCTTTGAGACCATAACTGCCCGTAATCGTGAACTACCCCGAAACCATACTGGCTATCGGTGTATATGGTGACTCGAATTTTGTTACCTGCTAAACAGGCACGCGTCAAAGCAATGATTTCAGCTACCTGAGCGGAATGTACTCCTTCCAGGCAGGCGGCTTCTACAACTCTGGTGATTGTACAAACTGCATAAGCTGCTCTCAGCTGACCAATGTCGTCTCTTACGCATGAACCATCAACAAAGAAAATTTCATCGGGGTCAGTCAATGGCTCATCTACGATATCTGGTCTCGGTTTGGTGCATAGTTCAGTCACATCAAGGCAGTCATGATCTGTACAAATTTCATCATCCACATCATTTGGAAGTGGCATCAACGTAGCAGGATTTAAGACAGAGCATCTCTTTAGGGTCACATTCTCGGCAGCCAATATGACTTGCTCGTAGCGTGTGAGCCTGCTATTCGTCAGATGCTGAGTCTTGGTCCTGGTCATTGATAATTCCACAGAATGCGGTACGTACACCACTAACTGATGTCCCATTACCACACTCTCACATCGTTCAATGCTGACACCCGTTGCAGCTACGGATTTAAGACATCCGGGCAACGCTGCGGCTACTGGATCTAATGTAGCCGAAAAATAAGCAACTGGCCTACGCGCATCTCCGTGTATCTGGGCCAAAACTGCTAAAGCGCAACCCTCTCTCTCGCAGCAGTAAAGCAAGAATGATTTTGTGTAATCAGGCATTCCTAAAGCCGGGGCACGACACAAGTCCTCCCTCAGCTGCAAAAACGCCATCAAACAATCTTTGTCCCATGGTACCGGATCACTCACTCCTTTGTGCGTCAGTTGTAATAACGGTTTTGCCTTCAGTGAAAAGTTGGCTATCCACTGCCGACAATAACCGACCATGCCTAAAAACATCCTGACTTCTCTTTGTGTCTTAGGCGCGTTCATTTTCATGATCGCCTCTATTCTGTCTGGAGACACCTTCCGTTTTCCCTTTTCAATCCTATGGCCCAAGTATTGCACTTCGGTCAGACAATACTGCAATTTACTTGGAGACACCTTGTGTCCGTTCTCGGCCAAGTGATTTAACAAGGTGATGGTGTCTACCTTGCAAGCTTCCTCAGTTTCTGACGCAACTAGGAGGTCGTCTATGTACTGGACCAGAACTGAGTTCTTGGGCAGTACTAGACTTTCAAGATTTTTCTTCAACAGCTGGTTAAAAATCGATGGGCTTTCGGTATACCCCTGAGGGATACGACACCATGTTAAAACGCGATTTTCCAGCTTAAAAGCGAAAAGGTACTGGCTATCTTCATCTAAAGGAATCGAGAAGAAAGCCTGGCACAAGTCTATCACGGTGAACCATTCAGCTTGGAACGGTATCTGAAACAATATCACTGATGGATTCGGTACCACTGGACAACATGAGACAACAATATTATTAATCTTTCGAAGGTCCTGCACTATTCTGTATTTTCCACTAGGCTTCTGCAAACCCATAATCGGGGAGTTACATGGACTACCCACGATCTCCTTCAGTATTCCTTGTTTAATCATGGATTCGATCACAGGCTTTATTCCTGCAATCGTCTCCGGTGTCAACTTATACTGTGGTGTTCTTGGATACTCGGCATTGGGTCTTACCATGATCTTTACCGGTTCTACCCCTTTGATCAGTCCTATTTCTTCTCCAGTAAAATCCCACACCTCAGCTGACACTTTCTCCCTCAAGTCCTGTGGAAGCTCCTCCACTGTTAAGGTAGGATATAGTTCCACGCATTCCTGCGAGTTTACAACCTTGAAATCGGCATCTTCATCGTTGGTCTGCACTTCTACTCCTTCAGGTGTGCAATGTATTGTGCAATTCAGTTTACACAACAGATCTCTTCCTAGCAAACACACCGGGCTAGAATCACAGATCACAAACTGATGTTCGTCACTGTAATTCCCTATCTTCACTGACACTGGTTCTGTCAGAGGATTCGTCATCCTCCGGTTTGCGACTCCTACTACCTGAATCGTCTCTCCCGACATTGGCAGACCTGGGACTACCGCTGATCTCAAAGTGGATCGAGTGGCCCCTGTATCCACCAAAAATGTCGTAGGACATCCAGCTACTTCGGCTTCTACGTACGGTCCTCTCTGATCTACCTCCAGGGCTGCTCCTAGAGTACAGTCTTCATCCCTATTCACTCGTTGCCCTGTAAGAGGATCAACGTAGTAGCATTCTTCTCCTCCTACGAACAATGGCATTTGTCTATAGGTTTTCCCTCCGTTTGTGATACGAGGCGGTTGAGGAAACGGGGCCCGAGGAGTCTGAGTCCCCCCTTTGACAAACTTTCCCTTCGGGACTGCAGCTCCCTTAACCACGTTGTTCTGAACCTCATCCTCCTCCTGTTCTAATTCGCCCGTCTCAACATTATAAGGACACTCGCGTCTCCAATGTCCCACCTCGTTACACTGATGACACCTCGTTGTCTTTTTCAGTGTCGCGATATCTATTCTCGGTCTCGGTCTTTCTTCCTCATCACTGCTTTGATTATTCTGTTTCTTTCCTGGCGTTCCTGTTCCCTGTTGCCGCTGTCCACCCTTTCCAGCTGATTGCATCTGCACCAACATCAGCTTTTCCTTAAGTTTCTTTGCCTTCGAATCTATTTCATCGCTACAGTACCTGGCATACCTCAGAATCTCATCTAGAGGTTTGTTCTGCCAACAGATCAAATGCTGTTGAATCATCAAGCTTATGTCTGGTCTCAATCCTAAAACGAACTTAGACACAAACTGTCCTATGTCTTTAGGATCCATTACATCTAACCCACTGTACTGTTTAAATGCTTTCAGCAACCTCTCATAGAACTCGTGAACAGTCTCTTTAGGTTCCTGAGTTGTTCGATCTATCTTAACCCAGTCTATGTCCTGCACCGGCACTTTCTCTTTTAACCATGCAATTACTCTCTCGTACTTCTCCATGACTCTATCTGATGGACCATTCGTCTGTGCATCCCTCGGAGGCTCACAAGTGGGCCATTCGATACTAAGTTTACATGCCGTCCACAAATCTCCGGGTACTACGATATCGAACAAAGTGTTCAAATCGATCCACAGTACCTTAGAGATCTTCACGAATCTCTCTACCTGCTTATACCACTCCACGGGGTTCTCTCTTAACTTGGGGAAAGAATTAGTAAATGCCGCTAAATCCCCCCTACTCCAGGGCACATGGACGTAGTTTCCGTTCGCGATTTCTCGCAAAGGGAAAGCTTCCATTCGCATTAGCTCTCCATCCTGGGACTTCGCAAGTGTACTCCTTCTGACGGATCCCCTCTTAGACCATCTTTCCTCCCATCTATCCAGATCCCTCCATATTCTGATACACATGATTAGTTCTCTTATGTGTACTCTTAAGCCAATCGTCCTACGCTCATCTAGATCCAGATCCGTGCAATTTAGTCTATGGTTGGCCTGTAAAGCTTTAGTTCGTGACATGTCTATCATATACCTATCTGCCAATTCAGATAATTTTTCATGAGCTGATCTTGCTTTCCGAGTAACATCCTTAGATAAAAACAGTATTTCATCTGGTTCATACAGCTCTAACCTTTCTATTGCCACTGTGCCATCTATGATTTCATCCAAGTCTGATTTCAAGCTCATTACATCAAGCCGTCTTGCCTTTAATTCAGCCTTCAGTACGTCAGTCCTAGGTTATTCTCTTACATCTCTCTCTCCTCCACTACGCGCCCTACGTCTAAGTACAGGTGAGTTGTGAGGAGTTCGTCTTGTATCTCTTTGTTCCCACCTCTCTAGATCCCAAGCTTTTCCATCCTCCCTTGGGGTATGGTGGAACAATGCTCCATTCCTCATCACTACATTCTGTCTTTTTGGCTCGGTCTCTCTAGATACAATGTAGGATCCTCCGTTTTGTTCTGTATCACTGCACCTCCCTTGCTGTCTGGTGTCGCTCAATAAACGATAAGGTCCTTCACGGTCCTCCATGTTCCCGCGATCTCGTTCGTGATTGCCGGATGCATGGCGAGACGTTTCGCGACTCCCTATATTCTTGTGATTCCGTCCGTGCTCGCCAGATGCATGGCGAGACCCTTCGCAACTTTCCATGTTCCCGTTATTCCAATGTCGCACATTTTCGTCCGGGGCATGGTGAGTGCACCTGAAACTATCTCGATACTCCTGCGTCTTTCGTTCTCCTTCACTAAGGATGGGGCGAGGCACTCCCCCACACCCTGTATTCCTGTCACCGCATACTTGCCTACTGCCACTGGTGGTATGACAAGTATCTCCTTTGCTTCCTTGACTCCCTCTCTCCCACTCTGGGCTGCTTTCGCCAGCTCCACAATGAGAGAGGATCCTATTATCCTGGTCACTCCATTCTGCTCCTGTTTCAAACCTTTTATTCTGAGTTTCTTCGGCAGCATCCCATTCTCTCAAATATTCCCTTAATTCCTTATAGGATTTCGGTTTTGGTCCCCTCAAATCCATCTGTCCTCTTTGGCCCCCCTGTTCTATCCAGGGACCCGTTGCGGAATCTAATGGGGTACTCCGACTTTTTGGTGCTAGCAACTGCCTTTGGGAATTGATCGTATTATTCCTATTCTCCATCTCTGCCCTTTCCCTGTCCCATCGTGCCTGTTCCTCCTGCTGGACCCCCTCTGGGTTGTAGATTGACACTATAGGGCCTATGGTAACAGGTACTTGCAAAGCATCTGGCATTTGATACGACCTTGCATGCTGTGTTTCTGGCACCTTCTGGACCACGAATCCTCCCACTACTCTCTGTTCGGGACTAGATTGAGGTACTTCCTCACCTTTCTTGGGATCCCACTCTGATGTGGGGAGCGATTTATATTCCCCCCACCTAGCTCCGTCCCCTTGCTGTAGTACGGGACTTTCGGCTTCGCTGTTGTACGGAGGTGGTCTATCTGTTAATAGTCTCTCTATTAGATCCTCATCTGGCTCGCTATCCTCATCTTCTTCTAGAGGTTTCTTTTCTCCCGTAGCTTCTAGCATTGTGAACAGTTTGTCTGCTTCTATCTTTTGTACTCTCCACTTTTTAGCTTCGTCATCCCATTTAGCATCCTGCACTGCTTTTACCGATCGTCTCACTCTTTCTTGACGCCTCTTTGAGCTCCTTTCGTGTGCTGCTCTAAACCATGCACTAAGTGCTTCGAATTGTGTTGGCCTCGGTAGAGGTCTCGTTGCAAGCATTACTGCTTTCAATTGGTTCAATACTTCTAGCTTAAACGTCCCGTATCTCGGAAACGTTAGTTCCTTATTCCCTTCCGTTAGCTTGTTCCACTCGGAGATCCATAGTATAGAGTGTAAGCCTACATTCACTGCCATATGATAAGCTGGTGTGCCTTCTGGTGGAGCTTCTTCTCCTGCATATAGGTTTCTTCTATCTCTCCTAAAGATCGCCCTTAAACGTTTAAAACACTTCATTTTCAATAATCTACGATTTTCCTTATTAATTCTCTTCCTTGTTTACGTCCCGATGACAAACCACCAATCCCTGTGCGGCTCTTGCTAATCGGCCTATCCTAGCGCGGTTCTACACCAACCGGCCAATCTCAGCGCGGCTCTACGCTGACGTCCCTCGTCCCCTCTGCAGCAGTTCCCCTCCTTTCTCAGCTTGCCTCGCGGTCTTGCATACGTCTCATTCATACGCTGAAAAATGACTACTTCCGTCCAAGCGATCACTTTTCTCTGACTGTACGGCCACAGTCTAACTGTAATTGTCACCTCAACTGACGAAACGTCTTCCTCTCACTTCAGACGCTCGCCTTAACTGATAGGTTACTTACACACAGTAAACGTACGACCAGCGTCCGTTACTCATACACTCACTCAAACGCTCCCCCTATCATCGGTCTGCGGGCGATCAATGGTACCTCATGACCCCCTTTAAATGGTAGACAAATTACTCTAGGTGTTCGATACACCCGAACCACTTAAGTCCTCTCTGGACATAAGATTTTATCCGGTTGCGCGCGCTCACAACCTTCCCTCAATCACGCTACAGGCATTCAACTCCGCTTGACATTACAACACAGGTACAACATAAAACACCGCAATCTGGCAACGCATGACCCTTATACTCACTCTCGACCGACTCTGCTGCTTTTCTCTCGACGCACCGTCAGCACCTTCTTCGGCAGGGATTCTTCTTCTGGTCGTCGATGACTAGGGACCTTGGGGTAATCTAGACCTGACCTAGGTTGTCTTCCTCAAGAAGAAAACCATCTTTCTCTGCTACCAACTGCGGGGAATGAGATTTTAATACCTTTTTGATTACTTTGATATCAATCTCATTCGTCTATTTGGATCGGTTATTTTCTGTCATTGAGTAAAAGACAATCCCCGCATAAGTTAGATAAACCCCATAAACTGACGCAACTCTGAAGAACCACTTACAACTGATAAAGTTTAAAAGATTTAATATAAAATCAGAATAAGTTGCAAATACAATCCTCTCAGGATAAGATTCAACAAATACACAGGAACTAGAAGGAACATAAATTCCCTAAAGAACCTCAGTCTACAAAAGAATACAATTAAAGTCAGTTCCAGAATCAACAGATTAAAAAGCATAGATACTAAGGGGTTCCTTTGCGTCATCTACAAAAAGAAAAAATAAACAAGTTAAATCTGTCCCTACTCTATGCTAGGTGACATCCCTCCTTCGCAAGTTTCTATTACCCTAAAAAGGTGTCAGCAGTTTGACTTCCTAAGAAGTTCAAACTCTCTTAGCCTCTAAAGGTAACTTATGTCGAGAAGCAGTACCCTCTCTGCCTACCCATCCGCTCTCTAAGGGTCCTCGGCCTACTGCTCTCTTGCGCTCTGATCTCTCTCAGCGCTCGCTCCTAACTTGCTTGCCATCTGCTCTGAGATTGTGCTGCTCTGAGATTGTGCTGCTCTCCTCCCCTGGGTGCTCTCCCTAAATACACAATCACCGTATGGATGGAACGCCCCTTGACGCCCACCACATACACATAGTTATGATGTCATTTTCTAGGTCTTTCCATAGCTTCGTCTCTTCGAGTCGTCCGTTAAGTTGACCCTTCTCCTTAGTCGCCATCTTCGTCTTCTTGCTGGTGACTTCATTGACATTACATTTGACACTTTCGGAGCAAAGTCTATCACCTCATCAGAACCTCATTCTTTATGGCTGTATACGTAACCTCATTTGGTCCTGTGAATGGTCATTTCAAAACAAGACTCAAATTCCAACCGTCTCCTCTCACGTTTAGGCCATAAACTTCGTCCGGCATTGTCACCTTAAATCTAACAAGAACTTAGACTCCTTGGCTCGCACGTTCAGATCAAGGCTATTCACGACTCCTGTGAGCCCACTAAATTACATACAGCGGACTACACTCCTGCGAACCCTTGGTCAGTCAGGTTAAAATTACACATGACCTAACTCTTCTAACATTCCTACAACTTCTTCTACACAGTATAACCCTTAACACACATATATATATAATCGCGTTTAGCAAATCCTTTGCTTATAAGTGAATACATTTTACATTGAATATAAACCCTATACATAGAACATAAAGTTATATTCTCCTGTTACATCGTTTATATATGCTCTGCACATTTCTTCGCTTACATTTCTCGTCGCTTCTCATTTAAAATTATACACGTACATGAATTCTGTTTACACGTTCCTCTATTCGTAAGCATTTCTACACATTTCTACATTAACCCACTACGTATACGGCTTCTAAATCATCTCATTTCTAACGTGAATACAAATGTAAATACAAGTACATTTCCTATTACTTTGGTTACATCGACTACTACATTTACGCTACAAATGCTAATTCATGTTACAACTTATACGTTTTATGCGATATGCTTATGACTATGGTTCAGATATACTTTTTATTCAAATTGCGCTCTCTCACCCTCCCAAACTTACCTTACACCTCCAATGTTACATTAGGAAGTGGGGGAAGGGGTATTATTGTGGGAGGTGTTACAATGAAAGAAGGCTTTCAGGTTGGTTGAGGGTGGGATAACTTCCTGTCAGAGGAGGGCTGCCTCATGTTGACAGGCCTGGGATGAGGAGGACGAGGAGGACAGAAAATGAAGGGGTAATTTGTAATCTCTTTGAGTATTCAACACTTTGGTTTACAGTGCCGAATTTGTGTAACGTAATCTTAAACACTGGTACATATTTATGCTAGTTTGTCTATTTTTTTAGCAGAGCACTTCAGCACATCAGTTTAACAAATCAATTTATACAATAAACAATTACCAGCGTGTCCAGGCAATTTGCACAGCTTGAGAAGCCAGGAAGAGTCCAACTTGACACATTTGTCGGAGTTTGATAGTTAATAGGTAGCACTGCTTCTTGTATTAGGCACTGTTAGCTGGGGCAGTGGGTGGTACTAGGTGAAGAGTCCTCCTAATCAATACCTTGGACCATTTTTTTTTTAATTAAGCATTAAGTTACCGTGTACTTTGGTAATTTCCTCTTACACTACAGCTTTGTCTTTCTTGGTGTGATGACCAAAGGGAAGAGCAAGCATCTTTTCACACTGGCCAAATACAGAGGGTCGCATCATAATGGTAACATTAGCATGATGGGTAACTTCTGTCTGAGGACTGATACTGTTAGATCAATAATCAGGGACATTTTAAGGATTTTGGGGGCCTGGGGCTGAACGTATTTAGGAGACCCCTGTTCAGGAGCAGCCTTGAATTTATGACCCAGTTACATTTGAATTTATGACCCAGTTTGAGCTCCTTCATGCCGTCTTTGCCCACGGGTACACTCTTCCCAAATTCTCAAATTGTTACATCTACAATTCAGAGATAGTGACATGTGTTTTCAATATTGTAACACGGCAGCGGCTCTCTAACATTACTACAAATAATATCTGTGACACCCTCCCTTTTCTCATATGTGATGTCCTGTTTGATCTCAAAGAAACTTTTGTATGGATGTTGCTTGAAACAAACACATGTCTATGCAATATGTCTGCAATGGATTCTCACACGTCACTCACATTAAAAATATATTAAAGGGAAACAATATTTAAAACAAACTGTTCAAGTATTATTCAAGACCTTCAGGGCAAGACTCTGCAGAACAGAGCTGACACTGTCGGGGGGGGGGGGGGGGGGTGGGGCTGAAAGGCTGGGGCCCTGGGCCAGAGCCCACTTTCCCCTTGCTTTGAAACTGAATAACCCGGAAGTACTATGTAGCTTCAACAGTTCAAGTGCCTTGTGCAGCAGACTGAAGCTCATGGTTCTCTGTATTGCACAGTGAAGAGCCCCTCTGAACAGTGAAAGACCCTGGCACAATAAGTGGAACTGGCATATTGGAGCATCATTGGACATTTTTGATAGGCTGGCATATAGAGCATCATTGTGATATATTTGGGCAACGCCCCATACAGGCAGGCATGCTAACCATTACATTATTTAACAGTATTTTAACTGAATTGACATCACTTTGAAATATTTGAGCCAAACATAGTACACTTGCAAATGAAGGGAGCGCAGTAGAAACTAATAGCACGTTTATGGCATTGTTTTGTTTTCAGGGCTACTTACAAGCACAGCAACAATTATGGGAGAGGTGTTTTCATGGCATGCACTTTTTTATGAGAATATTTCCAGTGGCATCCCCTGTACAAGATAGGGACTGATTTGCCTGCTGTGAAGCTAGTTTTTGGTAGCAGACACCAGTAGTGGCTGCCTCGGAATGGGGGTGGTGAGTCGTGGGGATTCAAAAAAATATAAAAAATAAACTTACCTGTGAATGCTGCAGCTGCCTGTCCTCCCTCCTCAGTCTCAGCACTGGCAGCACGTAACGAAAGCACTCAGGCTGCCAGACTCTCCCAGCCAATCACGATGCTGCATGACAGCAGCGCCGTGATTGGTCTAAGAGGCTTGTTTAGCCGCTCAGGAGGTGCCTGGGAGCCTGGTCATTTTCTCAACCCGGCTGTGCAACTTAGCCAGATGGAGAACAAGCTAAGTTTGCAAGAGGGTCAGCCAAACGGTCATGCGCACTTACAGAGTGCAAACCACTCCTCCTCCCTCTGACGGAGGCCAGCCCAGCCCTGCCCCGCCCTAACCTGGCTACTCAGATGTGAGTCCCTAGCTCATTGCACCATCAGGATTCAAGCAAGCCGGGCCGAAGACGGCTGAAATGCCAGAAACCGGTCCCCGGTAGCTTGTTTCCTTCCCAGTATAAGAATTGGCTTGGTAGTTTGGTCTGCCCTGTTCCCATGATGCACTGGGCCAGGGTCAGACTAATTTGCATATAGCCAAGTTCTGAGCTGGTATGGTGCAGTGAGCTAAAAAACGGTGATGGATCAAGCCCTGATCTTTGGACTGGGTAAGAGTGGTCTGCTTAATTCAGACACTCTGTTCATCACCACCCCCTTTTCTGAATCATTTTTGTCCACCATAAGCGTGGAAGGGTATACTCAGATGTGAGTCCCTAGCTCATTGCACCATCAGGATTCAAGCAAGCCGGGCCGAAGACGGCTGAAATGCCAGAAACCGGTCCCCGGTAGCTTGTTTCCTTCCCAGTATAAGAATTGGCTTGGTAGTTTGGTCTGCCCTGTTCCCATGATGCACTGGGCCAGGGTCAGACTAATTTGCATATAGCCAAGTTCTGAGCTGGGATGGTGCAGTGAGCTAAAAAACGGTGATGGATCAAGCCCTGATCTTTGGACTGGGTAAGAGTGGTCTGCTTAATTCAGACACTCTGTTCATCACCACCCCCTTTTCTGAATCATTTTTGTCCACCATAAGCGTGGAAGGGTATACTCAGATGTGAGTCCCTAGCTCATTGCACCATCAGGATTCAAGCAAGCTGGGGCGAAGACGGCTGAAATGCCAGAAACCAGTCCCCGGTAGCTTGTTTCCTTCCCAGTATAAGAATTGGCTTGGTAGTTTGGTCTGCCCTGTTCCCATGATGCACTGGGCCAGGGTCAGACTAATTTGCATATAGCCAAGTTCTGAGCTGGGATGGTGCAGTGAGCTAAAAAAAGGTGATGGATCAAGCCCTGATCTTTGGACTGGGTAAGAGTGGTCTGCCTAATTCAGACACTCTGTTCATCACCACCCCCTTTTCTGAATCATTTTTGTCCACCATAAGCGTGGAAGGGTATACTCAGATGTGAGTCCCTAGCTCATTGCACCATCAGGATTTAAGCAAGCCGGGCCGAAGACGGATGAAATGCCAGAAACCGGTCCCCGGTAGCTTGTTTCCTTCCCAGTATAAGAATTGGCTTGGTAGTTTGGTCTGCCCTGTTCCCATGATGCACTGGGCCAGGGTCAGACTAATTTGCATATAGCCAAGTTCTGAGCTGGGATGGTGCAGTGAGCTAAAAAACGGTGATGGATCAAGCCCTGATCTTTGGACTGGGTAAGAGTGGTCTGCTTAATTCAGACACTCTGTTCATCACCACCCCCTTTCCTGAATCATTTTTGTCCACCATAAGCGTGGAAGGGTATACTCAGATGTGAGTCCCTAGCTCATTGCACCATCAGGATTCAAGCAAGCCGGGCCGAAGACGGCTGAAATGCCAGAAACCGGTCCCCGGTAGCTTGTTTCCTTCCCAGTATAAGAATTGGCTTGGTAGTTTGGTCTGCCCTGTTCCCATGATGCACTGGGCCAGGGTCAGACTAATTTGCATATAGCCAAGTTCTGAGCTGGGATGGTGCAGTGAGCTAAAAAACGGTGATGGATCAAGCCCTGATCTTTGGACTGGGTAAGAGTGGTCTGCTTAATTCAGACACTCTGTTCATCACCACCCCCTTTTCTGAATCATTTTTGTCCACCATAAGCGTGGAAGGGTATACTCAGATGTGAGTCCCTAGCTCATTGCACCATCAGGATTCAAGCAAGCTGGGCCGAAGACGGCTGAAATGCCAGAAACCGGTCCCCGGTAGCTTGTTTCCTTCCCAGTATAAGAATTGGCTTGGTAGTTTGGTCTGCCCTGTTCCCATGATGCACTGGGCCAGGGTCAGACTAATTTGCATATAGCCAAGTTCTGAGCTGGGATGGTGCAGTGAGCTAAAAAACGGTGATGGATCAAGCCCTGATCTTTGGACTGGGTAAGAGTGGTCTGCTTAATTCAGACACTCTGTTCATCACCACCCCCCTTTCTGAATCATTTTTGTCCACCATAAGCGTGGAATGGTATACTCAGATGTGAGTCCCTAGCTCATTGCACCATCAGGATTCAAGCAAGCCGGGCCGAAGACGGCTGAAATGCCAGAAACCAGTCCCCGGTTGCTTGTTTCCTTCCCAGTATAAGAATTGGCTTGGTAGTTTGGTCTGCCCTGTTCCCATGATGCACTGGGCCAGGGTCAGACTAATTTGCATATAGCCAAGTTCTGAGCTGGGATGGTGCAGTGAGCTAAAAAACGGTGATGGATCAAGCCCTGATCTTTGGACTGGGTAAGAGTGGTCTGCTTAATTCAGACACTCTGTTCATCACCACCCCCTTTTCTGAATCATCTAACCTGGCTTTGAGTCCGCACAGAAAAATAAAAGGATACTAACATCTTGTTATCAATTTATTTAAATTTTTGAGCACTGCTCAAAGAGAGCAGAGGGGCAACACTCCTCCACCTTAGCGGAGGAGCCACCACTGGCAGACACACAGTTGTCTCTATGGCTCATTGATATGTTACTGCAGCAGAGAAAAATGACTCCCTAATGTTGGGATAGGCCATGAAATACTGCAATAGTCTGTTAGCTCCCCTCCAGAACGGCCTGCAAAGTTCAGGATTTGTAGCCAAAATATATGAAAAATTGAGCTATAAATGCACTTTTGATGGGAAGAGGGTTCAGGCATTCTTTTAATGCAAGCTCACTCTGTTGCAATTTGGGACACGTATAATTATTTTAGCACTGGTTTTGACCAGAGGGGACACATTTATAAAAGAAAAAGTGACACAACACAGCAATCAAAGTTGCTGCAATGCACTGCATCAAAACGGAGAAAGCAGAACCGCTCTGTACTTTCTAAGATATGGTGCTGTTTCTCACGCCCCACATGAGCATGATTAACATAGCTTTTGTAGAGGAAATGTTCATGTACAATACAAACTACTATTCCTAGATATAGTTTAATCATTTTCCAAGTTTGTATGTGTGCTGTACAGTACAGCACACATGCAAATTTGGAGACCTTTGGAGAAAGAAAAAAAACCTTTCACTACCATAAAGCCTACCTGAAGGAGCCGTAATGTTTTGATGCAAATCCCTGTTTACCAATATTAGTATATAGGACAGTAGTGTCAAAATTAATGGGTGATTGCATTGGTAGGCCCATGTACCACCAATGGTATGCACTCTTAGCATAAAGTAGCGCAAAGCAGCGCATAGCGCTACTTTATGTACCTTTACGGCTACGTTCCAGTGCAAAAAAAGTTTACATTTTTTTTGTCTTTAGGCACTATCACATATATAGAACAAATGTCGCTGGGATCAGAGTACAGCTTACACAGAAAAATGGGAATGAGATATATACATACAAGGTCCAATGGGTCTATTAATTAGAGGAGCTCTGTAAGTTAAGTAAACCAAAGTGTGAACCTGTTCGTGGCCCTATAAATTATTCAATATTTTAGAAGGCTTTCAAGCATTCTGTTGCTTTTCAAAATAACAGATGTCGAGAACTTACTAAGTCCATAGAGAGATCTCTAGCTGACCATTGATTTTCCAAGAATGTGCAAAATGCAAATATGGAATCAATATGGCTAAGAAAATGAATTGTGAAGATCCTTGCTAAATTCCATCAATATTAGTTTCCGGCTAGTGTTAACCCCTGTGGCAATAAAGATTTCTTCTAGTACTTCCTTCCAATAAAGTTAATTTCTGGACATGTTGCAAAGTTAGACCTGTCAGCCTTAGGGTAGTTTTCCGCCAAACATTTTGCCTTCACCCTCCTATATTGCTGAATTCGTTTTTGTTAGCTTTAGGGCTCCATGCATTTTACCAGCGCTAACTAGTGCTTGAGCTCACTCCCTAAAAGTTATGCTTCTTGTAAGAGTTTGTACTGATGAAAAGTGTCTCTCCCATCTGTAAAAACAATGTTGTTATTTCCAGGCTTTGTTTGTCAGTTAACCCAGGGAAGTGGGCACTTTTGTTGTACTACAAATATAGTACGGCTTGCGAAAGTGGCATATTGATCCACAACATTCTTTCTGAATTGACTCAGCTCATTAACTAATACTGTAGCTAAAGGCTCATGATAGGTTTCCTGGATCACCTTCACCAGAGATGATGGGAAGCCAAACTGGTGCATGCCCCTCCAGAGAAATGCCCATTCCACACAGTCAAATGCCTTTTCAATGTCTAAAGCTATAAGTGACAAGGTTTTGTGTAGCCATTGCCCAATGTATCCATATTGCTGCTAAATTGGGGTGCACAATGGTGTTTCTCCCTAGAACAAAGCCATGCCGCATAGGGGAAAACCAGAAAACCAAAAAGTCTAGATGCAATGAAGCCTGGTATATATTTTGTAATCAGCACCCGGATATGAAATTGGATGATCCTGTTCGCTCACAGGATTAATTTTTTTTGCTAAATGTGATACTATGAGCATGGCTTCAAGAATGTGGTAGAGGATTCCCTTCCCAGATTTCTCTAACCATCTGTAAAAAATAATAGTGCTGTCACTGGGGTTAATATCTGATAGATATTAGATGGTATTGTGTTTGTGCCAGAGGTTTTACATAGTGATGCCATCTTAAAGGTTTTGACCAGTTCTTGCATTGTGATGGGTCAGATTAGTTCCACTTGTTCAAGCATGGAGAGAGTGGGTAGATTCTGGGACTCTAAAACAGCTTAAAATGTGTCTGTCGAGTCGTGGAGGTAGTGTGCTTAGAAGAAAACTGTTTTTCTTAAAATTCCTGTAATTCTTCAACTATTTCCACTGGGTATGCAGTCCTTTCCCCTTTCACCATTTTAGTTCCCAGGACTCGCTGTACTGCAGTCTGCCCCATTGTTTCTGCTGCCAATAGGGGCACACATCGTATCTTCATGCTCCAGCTGGAGATATCTGCATTTCCTGATCTGTAGGGTGTGGACTCAATTGCTTAACATTTTGATTAAAGACCAATTAATATCTTCTGCCATACTGCTAATTGCTGATTGTCTAAATGCGAAACTAACTGAACACGTATCTGCTCAAAGATGGCCAATTAGGCCTAAAATGATTCTCTTTTGCTTGTCTACATGTGCATGTTAGAAACTCCTGAGTGGATCCTTGGATAATTGTCTTCAAGATGTCCTACACAGCCCTAGTGCTGGCTGTGCCTTGGTTGGCTTCAATTTCTTTAATGACATGATCCTTCAGTTCTTTCATGTGTTATTTTTCTGTACTATGTACTTAGGGAAGGTCCACATTACGTTGTAGATATTGTAAGGATGGGACCTAGGGATGGGGACCTAGGGGTCATGGTTCAATACCCAAGCAGGGTGGAAGGTGACCTTAGACCTGGGTCTAAGACCTTTGCTTATTAGAAAATAGCCAATCTTTGAATGTTGTCGATGGTGCAGAGACAGATTATCGATGTATAAATATCGACGCACAAATAGCGAGGTAAAAAAATCATGGGTCAGAAATATCTTCAGCAAAAATATTGTGGTCAAGAATATCGATTTTAGGTAAGTAATATTGATGTTTAAAATATCGAAGTGTTTAATATCGTTTGCAAAAATATAGTTGTTGAAAATATCGATTTTTTATTATTGTTATGTATTTTAGTATATATTTTATATGTATGTGATGTGTTTTTTGTATAAGAATTGTTTGTATTTTCATTATATGTGTTAACATTTTAGTAGTTATACATTTTTTTATTTGAATTTTTAGTTTTTAGTACTGTAGCAGGTTGTGGGTTTATAGGGGAATAGGGTGGGAAGTAATTTAATTATTTTACATTTATTGATTATTTTTAGTAGTTATTACATTTTTTTATTAAAATGTTCGTTTTTCGTACCATAGCTGGAAGTGGGTTTATAGGGGAATAGGGTGGGAAGTAATTTAATTATATTAAATGTGTTGAATATTTTTTATTTATTCATATTTGTTTAATTGAGATGTAATAGTGTTAAATGTGGAAAGTTATTTTTTATGAATTAATTAATAATTTGTTGTTAATAGTTTTTAATTAATTATCAATTAATTATGGTAATTGTGTAAACACTTTTGGGTGTGTTGTGGTATATATAGGTGTAAATGGTGGGAAGGGTGGGAAGTAACTTATTTTTAATTGATGATTTAATAATTAGTTGTTAACTCATTTTTAATAATTAATTAGTGATTTATTATGGTCTATGTGAAATTAGTTTTAGGTCTGTGCTGTGGTGTTTATAGGTGTAAATGGTGAGAATGGTAGAACCTATTTTATTTTTTATTGATGATTTAATAATTAGTTGTTAATGAATTAAAACTAATTAATTAGAAATTAAATATGGTAATTGTGTAGTTAGTTATAGGTGTGTGTTGTGGCTATTATAGTGTTAAAGCATGTGTATTCAATGAATGTTTATTATTTTGTTATTAATAGTATTTTTTAATTGATTATTAATTATGTTAATTATAATAAATACATTTAAATAAAAAGTTGTAATTGTTTTTTATTGGTGTGGTGTCATAGGGTAGGAAACAAAATAAATACATTTATGTTTAACATAATTCTTTTATTTATTCATATTTGCTCCTTTTAAATAATTATTGTTTTTAAATGTATTTATTAATTTATTTTATGTAATATTTGTAGCGTTTCGTTATATGTAATTTATATTACGTGTGTTCTTTTTATATGTTTAATATATTTAAATGTATAATTTTTTTAATATTGCTTATTTATAGTTATGATTTTTTTAAATGTTTTCTATTGTTTAAATGGTATTAGTAATTTTTGTTTTTCTGCAATTCAGCACTTTCCCTACTGTTGCGCTCTTTGGAGTGGGAATAGTAATTTGTACCCCTCCGCTTTCCAGCACTTTTCCTACTGTTGCACTCACTGGAGTGGTAATAGTAATTTTTAACACTCCGCTATCCAGCACTTTCCCTACTGTTGCACTCATTGGAGTGGGAATAGTAAATTTTACCTCTCCTCTATCCATCACTTACCCTACTGTTGTACTCACTGGAGTGGGAATAGTAATTTTTACCCCTTCGCTATCCAACATATTCCCTACTGTTGCATTTATTGTATTGTTTGTGTGTTTAATTACGTTTATTTGTAATATTTAGTTAAAATGTATATTACATTTAATTTAGTTTGTTAAAAATAATATTATTATTTAATATATTTAATATGTTTTATTTTATTTATATATTTTTAATTAGATATTTTTTACATCCTTATTTTTTACTTTGATATTGTTGAATCAATATTTTTGTACTTACCTGTTTAAGTATAGGGAGTCGCTATTTTTGCATTCTATATTTTTACTTCAATATTTAGAACATCGATGTTTGTTACATCGATATTCTATCAGTGAACCGTTGTCGATGAGCAGGGGAAAACATTCAGAAGACCTTTGCGGAGGGAGTTTCGCCAACTCCATGGATCTATCAAATCCAACTAGTTAGTTAATAATGAAATGGCTTTCCTAGTTTTGACATACGAGAATGGACACTTAAGTTTGCAGTGTAACTATCCTAATGCTTGTTGAACCCATATGCAAAGATTTATAATTGCTTCAAGTCCTGATCTTGAGCCAAATCATGCTATTACCTGCCTACTTTTGTACACTTTCACATCTCACCACTCTTCTGTCATTCTCAATGAGGATTGCTCCCCAGTCTGGTTGCCCTCCTGATTATGCATGTCCAATTACCCTTGGTCCAAAGGGCCCCGTCTGGATGATTGATAGGGCCTCCCCTCCCTATTGGATGCTTAGATATGCATCCAATAAAATAGGAATTTGCTCATACCCACCACCTCTCATCTTTTAACACATCTCCTAAACCATACTTAATTAAGATAAATTCATGTGTATAAAAAGATTTTGTCTACATAGATATACATTACAGTTTTGGTACCGCTGTGGTTTGTTGTAGGGAAATAAACTGTTGAACATTGCTTGGGTGTAGGAAATCTTGAAAAGTCCCCAGCCAGTTGATTTTCAAGTTGAATCCCTTAGTCGCCACAGGAATAGACAAAGCAGTATATTCAAAGATTATGGCTCAGCTGTCTTACTATCTCTTGACGGTCTCCCTTGCTTTTTATTTAACTTGTTTTTATTAATCACTGCTTCCAACCTATCCGGAACAAGGACATGCATGTACATTTTCAACATCAATAGCCAATATACATCCAATGCTTTTAACATGACATCCCATTGTTATGCTCAATCTCACTACCCATGAGCTGAGTTAATCTCATTATAAGCACAAGTACATTTTTTTGTTAACAATAGTATCAGCATCCTAAAACAACATGGGAACAATAATAATCATAATAGGGAATCTAGATTCCCCCCTGAGCCAACCCCCTCCCACTCCCTCCACACCCGTTTCAGCAATAGACAGGCGGCACAGTACCTCAGACATAGGTAAAAAACTAGGGGTGCTCTCAAAACTTGTTTGTGATTCATGCGTTCATGGTGTGAGAGGGCGGGTGTGGAGGGGTTGCATCGCAGGTGGTGAAGTGGGCCCAGTGCTCGTCGAGATATGCGTGCTCTCATTCTCACTCTCATTCGTTGCTGTGGACATTTTAGTCAACATTTGTCCCGATTTCAGGAGATCACTCTCCGCATTCTCATCGGTCCATACTGCTCTGAGGCGATATTCCTCAGTTACACCCCACTCCCGCAGGTCATCCCTCCATTTTTTCCACGTAGGCGGTGTTGAATGTATCCAGTGGATCACTATCTGCCGTTTCGCAAGAACCAGTTCTAGGAGTGCAAACTTATAGCGCAGCTTAGTCCCCTTCCAGGACATCGGAAGCCCAGAATACAACATTTTATGGAAGCGTCGATTTGCACAGCTGTGGCTGTGCCAAGGGACAGCACCAGCTGATGCCAGTATTGTTGTAAGCACGGGCAATTCCAGACCATGTGCAGGAGTGTGGCAGGATCTGTGCCACATCAGACACACAGAAGACAACCCTGGGGTGAACTGCACTCACCGCTTAAAGGTAAGGTGTGTGCGGTGTAGGTAATAGAACTGGATTAACTTGTACCGTGCATTAATTGTAGCTTCTGCTACCTGTGCCAGTGCTTTCCTTCAGTCACTGTCTGTCAACGGGCAGGTCGTCATCCCTACTCGCCCTGATCCTGGCTAGATTTGACCCACGATCCTCCTTTAATGTCTTATATATGCGGAGATGAGCCCTCGACTAGAACCCAGGTCTAGCAATGTTACCAACGTGCAGGTCTCTCCGGGTTTCTCTGGAAATATTGTACAAATCTCTGGTACAGTGTGTGATATTTTGGGGCACTGCAGAAATTGCCCCGGTGGCACCTGAAACCAGTCCTGAGCTTCCTGAAAGGTCATGAACTGCCTTTCTGGTAAAGATCCCCTACGGTCCCAGAACCCCACTTGTACCACTTCGAGAGATCCATGACCTCTTGGATAGTCTGGAAACCCTTCAACCAACGCAGAGGCAGCATGCTAGTATATGGGGCATTTCTGACCACCAAGTTCACTGCTTGCTCCAAGACATCCGTAACCTGGCGGATTGTATGTGGGCACGCTTTGGGGGCCCTAGAGTCCATCGCTAGGAACTGCTGCAATTGCATCCCCTCGTTCTAGCTCCCTACTAGGTCCGTCTTGACCGTGCGCTCCCCCATGCACCATTGAGCAGCGTATTGCAGCAGGCGAACTATATAATATAGCCATAGGTCTGGCAACCCTATGCCGCCGGGAAAACAAGGGGGAGAGTAAGGGATTGTGTCCACTTGGGGTGGACGAGGAATACTCCTGTTCCCCTGGTCACGGATATAGAAAACAAAAGAAGGTGTATCACCCGACGTTTAGGCCGAAGGGTTTTCAAAAGTGAAATAGTTATTCCTTTTCAAAAGAAACCCTCACCCACCACCTAGTGGTGACATGCTTCATCATCGGGGTCCACCCTGGTGGCCTAGCATCACCAGGGTGTGCTTCGACACCTGTAATACAGTGGAGCGGGTTGAGAATGTGGGTGCAAAAAATAGATGTTACAAATTGTCCGGGTTTAACTTTGTGAAAATGAATTTTATTAAAAAGCCAACTGGACAATAATAAAAGACAGAGTGCGAGATACTGGAAGGGGAGTTACGACCTACGTATCTCTGTATGTGTTATAATGCGTTGGTCAACATGTTTCAACCGTTAGGGAACATTCCCGGTATTCACCAGGACAAAGGAGATGGACGGTATGAGTCCCCTAAAAGATTCACCCTATCCTAAATCCTATTAGTACCAATGGCAAAATTTACCAAAGGTGGAATGCTCCAAAAATAAGGAGCATGAACAAAAACCTGTGGGGAGAGAAAATAAATGGGTGTCAGGCACAAATCACTCTTACTAGCCTGTTACGTCTCAGTGCATACATACTGCATGACACAGTGGTGATTGGAAAAACCTCAGAAGATGATGAGCGTGATGATATGGTGTACGTGGACGCTTACTATTATAGCCCAGAAGGTTTTGTATCAATGTCAATAGGTGCGTGCATATTTGCATGCAATAATTCTATTCTTATCGCCATAATCAAATGGAAGGCAGAATTGCGTTGTTAAGTCGCAATTATATTTGGATGCGCATTATTATATGACATGGGCCACACAGTGGTCGCCCTTAGTAATTATTGTGCAGGCATGCCTGTTTAGGAATGAGACACACAACACTATCAAACATGTAACATATAGAGAGTCACAGATGCTGCCAAGCAGAGGGCAGGCTTACTATTAGTAGTTTTCTATTGTGCTTCGGCGGGCAGGGGGTAGGCACATCACGCAGTACAACGTATTCTGTGTAAAGAAATATTGTACCCGTGATCAGGTTAGATTGTGGATGGATGCCGAGGGGCGGTAAAGTGTGGCCGCATCGGTAAATGTACGTGGCATGGTAAATGCTCGTATCGGGGTTCTGTGAGGATAGAAACGAGATTCTTACTTACAGTTTACTGGCGTGGGGAGAGGCCCATAACCTACTTCTACCTTCCGCTGCTCGGCTATGATTGCCGTGCAGTCCGGAGCCGGTAATATTGAGAAAATGCATCCGGGCGCGATCACGTGGGAGCAGCGTCACCGGCTGAGCTCGCTGGGCTATGGAAAGCCGGACAGGCTGCTGGTTGCCTTAGTGATTGTAAACAAAGGCTTACGCGCATGCCTGGAAAAGTGATTAGTGAAACCAAGCGAATGCATCACAAATCAGACTGCATGGGTCTGACGATATTTGATGAGGTACTGTGAAGCGTCCGATGTTTCAAGGAACAATCCTGTCCTAATTCGAACGTCACAGTGGTGAGGGGGAAGGGCTGTATTATTGATAGCCAAAATGTTTATGAGGGTGGAGTGGACGTCATATTGTACTCCTATTCAGAGACTGAGGTGGAAATGTTATATAATCTCGGTTTTAGGATGAGTATCTAGGGAGGGCATTATTCAATATGGCCCAGGGGATATTAACATGAAGGCCCATCAGAGATGGACAGACATAGAGATGTCCAGTGGTTTAGATTTCAGGATAGTGAGGTGACCTAGTAAATAGGTGTAATTTTCAGGGAAGGAAAATTGTTTGTTTAAGCACAGACACAGAGATGTCCAGAGGTTTAGACTTCAGGATAGTGAGGTGACCTAGTAAATAGGTGTATTTTTCAGGGAAGGACATTGTTTATTTAAGCACAGAAGCCCATGGAATGTTATCATTCAGGCCCATCTTGTGGGTCGAAAATCTATAGATCCATCGCTGCTCTTTTTCAAAGAGGCGTGAATGTATGTTGGGACCTGGTTGCAATTGTTCAATCACTGTCCACCTCATGTCGTTTGGGGTATGGTGGACAGTAAGAAAGTGATCTGCCAGTCTTGTGGTATTTTTCTTGCAGCGTATCGTGCTTCTGTGCTCACAGATGCGCAGTTTTATCTTGCGGGTTGTCATTCCTACATAGGGCTTCCCACAGGTACATGTGATCAGGTAGATAACATTGCTGCTATTACAATTGGTGTGAGATCTTTGTTCCCAGACCCTGCCCGCTTGTAGATTTAAAGTTTTGGTGTTTTCAGTAAGGTGGTAGACACTGCAATCTCCACATCGTGAGTGTCCTGTCACTGGCGGGAGGCCCCACATCTGTGTGAGGGTGGGGTTGTTGTTCATTGTCGTGTTCCTGGGTCTGGTGTTGACCAAGCTGTCTTTTAGGCTCTGCGCTTTTCTGTATGAAAACAGAGGTTTCTCCCATTTGAAGTTTCCTGAGTTTACTATGGACCAATGTTTATTAATGCTTCTACTGACTTGGTTTGAAATTGCGTTATAGGTTGTAACGCATGTGAGTGGAGTTGTTTCTTTGTTTTCTGTTGTTTCCTCCAGTAGGGCTTGTCTAGATTGGTTCCTCGCTCTTTTCTGACACTTGTGAATAATTTTTGGTGGATAACCACGGTTCATTAGTTTCGTGGTGAGGTCCTCTGCCTGGCTTTATTAGTCTGTCAGTTTGCTACAGTTTCTTCATAGACGCAGGTATTGGCCGTAGGGCAAATTTTCCCTCAAGGGTCGAGGATGGAAGCTTTCGTACCTCAACAGATTGTTTTTGGCAGTTGGTTTGAAGTAGGTTTTAGTTGTTAGAGTGTCATTTTCCCTTTGGATTTGTATGTCCAAGAAAACCATTTTGTCTCTGTCAGCACTATGAGTGAAGTGCAGATGTGGGTCGCGATTGTTGAGCCAGGCTATGAATGCCATTAATGTTTCCTGTGGACCTTGCCAAATAGTCAGAACATCGTCAATATATCTTCGCCAGAATTTGATATTTTCAAAGTAGGGGTTGTCTGGCGATAAGATATATTTTTGCTCAAAGTCAAACACATAGAGCCCCGCCACGCTCGGGGCGAAAACGCTTCCCATGGATGTACCCCCTATTTGGAGGTATAGGGATCCTTCATATTCGAAAAAGTTCCTTTTCAGGGCTAGGGTTGCACATTTGATGATGAATTGTTTAGGCGTGCGGTGGTCCCAGGTGGTTTCTTCCATTGTTTTCTTTAGTACATTGATGGTTGCATCCTGAGGTATGTTAGTATAAAGGCTTTCGATGTCAAAGCTCACTATGATGGTATTTTCCTCCATTTTGATGTTCTCCAATAGTGTTAGTAGATTTTTCGTGCCCTTCAGGTATGTGGATGTCCCTTGGACAATGGTTTTTGAAAAAAGTCACAGAACCTCGATAAGGGTTCTAATAGTGAACCTATGCCGGATACTATTGGTCTTCCGGGAGGGGGCAATTTGTCTTTGTGCATTTTAGGTACCACATAGAAATACGGTATTCTGGCTTCAGTTTTGCTCAGGTAGTCGGCCTCTTGTTTCGAGATGTGGCCTGCTGCTTCCGCTGTTTCCGCAAGGTCTGTGATTTCTGTGCGTAGGTCTTCTGTTGGATCAGTTGGGAGTGGTAGGTAGTTCTTTGTATCGCCAAGTAAGCGTCTACATTCCGTGTTTTAGTCTATTTTGTTCATTATTACCAGGCCTCCACCTTTATCCGCTGGTTTTATCACTATTGTGTCATCTTTTTTTAGGTCTGATATGGCTTTGCGCTCTGACCTGCTGTTGTTGTGGTAGAGTGTAGTAACTGACATGGTTTCAATGTCGTTAAACACAGCCTGTTCGAAAGTATTGATTTAGACTGGAATAGTGTGTGGGGGCGGTACAAATCTCGATTTTATTCTTAGTCCAGTTTCATTCGTGGTTTCTTCTGAGTTGTCTGTTTGGGTTTTTGCAAAAAAAGCTTTAAGCTTCAGTTTTCTGAAGAACGCCGCCAATTCACATTGTAATTTGAACTTGTCCAGAGCGGCTGTGGGTACAAATACGAGTCCTTTGTTTAGGACTTGTGTTTCCGTCTCAGTTAATGTTCGTGATGACAGGTTAGTCACTAGCTCCTCGCATTGCTGGGGCCTGCCCTGTTGGTCCCGGTTTTGCTCCGGGTGTTGCTGCACACTGTGTCTTCCTCTTCCCAGTGGACGTTGTTCCCTTGTTTGTTGCGCCCTCTTCGGCGCCTGCCTCTGTTGGGAAAAGGAGGGCGGAATTGGTTTGGTGGAAAGGGGAACTGTTGGAATGGTGGTTGCCATCCATACATTGGGAATTGCTGGGGTTGTTGGTAAGGGTTCTGAAACGGAGGGTGGCTATATTGTGGCCATTGGTAATGCCCTCTGTATGCTCCTCTTTGTCTTTGTCTTGGTGTGCTGTTATTGGATCCTCCGCTGCTGTTAGAGCTGTGGGAGGTGTTGCTTGAAGCATCCGAATCTGGGTCCGGTGTTGTTGTAGCTTTGTAATCTGGGTCTGAGTACGGGTATGCCTTAACAAAAGTACATTTTTTTAGATCTTTTTGAAATGTAAGCACTTTCTGTTGAGTGAGGTTATCTCTATATTCGTTTATTTCTTTGTTAAGGTCATCTAACTTCTTCTTGTACCCTGTGATGGTGGCTTTGATTTGGCTTTCGGTCAGTTGTATCTCCACCTGTTTTTTTTCGGACAGTCGTACTGCTGTTTTAAGGATAAGTATAATCCAGTTGTGTGTACAGTGCCACGCTATGAGGGCCCAATCTTTCCTGAACTTTGGATCATCTAGGAATATTCTGGGGGCATTAGTAACCAGCAAGCCCTTTGGGGCTATGTTGTTGGTTACGTATTCCTTCAATATTGTTCCGTGCAATATGGTTCTTATGCGGTTGCGTTTCATTTCCGTCAGTTTATCCCACTCTGAGGTCTGTGAAATGGTGTTACTGATGTTGGCATCTGCAAATACATTGAGGTTACTCATAATTTAGTCTATTTCTTCTGTTGAAAAAGATAAGCCCTGATTTTCAGCCATATCTGTATCGTGTCTTCTCTCCAATGGTACCGTTGGAGGTGGTTGTGTCTGAACTCTCACAGCTGTGCGCTGCCACAATACTGGGAAAACAAGGGGGAGAGTAAGGGATTGTGTCCACTTGGGGTGGACGAGGAATACTCCTGTTCCCATGGTCACAGATATAGAAAACAAAAGAAGGAGTATCACCCGACGTTTAGGCCGAAGGGTTTTCAAAAGTGGAATAGTTATTTCTTTTCTAAAAAAACCCTCACTCACCACCTAGTGGTGACATGCTTCATCATCGGGGTCCACCCTGGTGGCCTAGCGTCACCAGGGTGTGCTTCGACACCTGTAATACAGTGGAGCGGGTTGTGAATGTGGGTGCAAAAAATAGATGTTAAAAATTGTCCTGGTTTAACTTTGTGGAAGTGAATTTTATTAAAAAGCAACTGGACAATAATAAAAGACAGAGTGCGAGATACTGGAAGGGGAGTTACGACCTACGTATCTCAGTATGTGTTATAGTGCGTTGGTCAACATGTTTCAACCGTTAGGGAAGATTCCCGGTATTCATCAGGACCAAGGAGATGGACGGTATGAGTCCCCTAGAAGACTCACCCTATCCTCAATCCTATTAGTACCAATGGCAAAATTTACCAAAGGTGGAATGCTCCAAAAATAAGGAGCATGAACAAAAACCTGTGGGGAGAGAAAATAAATGGGCGTCAGGCCCAAATCACTCTTACTAGCCTGTTACGTCGTGCAGACTCTCAGTGCATACATACTGCATGCCACAGTGGTGATTGGAAAAACCTCAGAAGATGATGAGCGTGATGATATGGTGTACGTGGACGCTTACTATTATAGCCAAGAAGGTTTTGTATCAATGTCAATAGGTGCATGCATATTTGCATGCAATAATTCTATTCTTATCGCCATAATCCAATGGAAGGCAGAATTGCGTTGTTAAGTCGCAATTATATTTGGATGCGCATTATTATATGACATGGGACACACAGTGGTCGCCCTTAGTAATTATTGTGCAGGCATGCCTGTTTAGGAATGAGAACACAACACTAACAAACATGTAACATATAGAGAGTCACAGATGCTGCATAGCAGAGGGCAGGCTTACTATTAGTAGTTTTCTATTGTGCTTCGGCGAGCAGGGGGTAGGCACATCACGCAGTACAACGTATTCTGTGTAAAGAAATATTGCACCCGTGATCAGGTTAGATCAGAGGTCTTCAAACTTTTTGATGCAGAGACCCCCTTGTAAATCCTTTTTAGGCGTAAGGACCCCTTCCGACAAAAGTTTCTAGAAACCTATACTCCTCAACATCAACTTTTGACAACCATAAATGCGCCTGTTAGACCTCATCACATCCCTCCATCATTCATCCACCCACTCTTTCACACATCCATCCATCCACCCTTTCATCCTTCCATCCATACATCCATCCTTCATCCATCCACCCTTCCTTCCATCCACCCATCATTCATCCCCCCACCTTTTCACACATCCATCCATACATCCTTCATCCGTCCACCCTTTCATCCTTCCATCCATACATCTATCCTTCACCAATCTATCCTTCATCCATCCACCCTTTCATCATTCCATCCATACATCCATCATTCATCCATCCACCCTTTCATCCATCCATTCACCTATCATTCATCCACCCATCATTTTACTCATTCATCCACCCATCTTTTTACACATCCATCCATCCTTCATCCATCCACCCTTTCATCCATCCATCCTTCATCCGTTCACCCTTTCATTCTTCCATCCATACATCTATCCTTCACCAATCTATCCTTCATCCATCCACCCTTTCATCCTTCCATCCATCATTCATCCATCCACCCTTCATTCATCCATTCACTCATCATTCATCCACCCACCTTTTCACTCATCATTCATCCACCCACCTTTTCACACATCCATCCATCCATACATCCATCATTCATCCATCCACCCTTTCATCCATCCATTCACCCATCCTTTACCCATCCACCCTTCCTTCCATCCACCCATCATTCATCCACTCACCTTTTCACACATCAATCCATCATTCATCCATGCTACATTTTATCCATTCATCCATCCATCCACCCTTCCATCCTCCGATCCATACATCCATCATTCATCCATCCACCCTTTCATCCATCCATTCACCCATCATTCATGCACCCATCTTTTTACACATCCATCCATCCATCATTCATCCATCTACCCTTTCATCCATCCATCCTTCATCCGTCCACCCTTTCATTCTTCCATCCATACATCTATCCTTCACCAATCTATCCTTCATCCATCCACCCTTTCATCCTTCCATCCACACATCCATCATTCATCAATCCACTCTTTCATCCATCCATTCACCCTTCATTCATCCACCCATCTTTTTACACATCCATCCATCCATCATTCATCCATCCACCCTTTCATCCATCCATCCTTCATCCGTCCACCCTTTCATTCTTCCATCCATACATCTATCCTTCACCAATCTATCCTTCATCCATCCACCCTTTCATCCTTCCACCCATCCATCCATCCATCCATCCATCCATCCATCCATCCATCCATCCACCCTTTCATTCATCCATCCACTCATCATTCATCCACCCACCTTTTCACACATCCATTCATCCTTCAGCCTTACATCCATCCATCCACCCAGCATTCATCCACCCACCTTTTCTGTGCCTCTCTCATGGGGGGGGGGGGGTTCAGTATCTCTCTGCATCGTCCTTCTTCTTTCCCGCTCACAGGAGGGCATCTCTGTGCCTCCCTGCCGGGGGCGGGGAACGTGTCATGGGACCCACTGCTCCAGGTGCGCAACATCCATTGAACTCAAAGGGTTAAACTACAGCCACTCCCCCAGCCCCCCCACTCCCCCCAGCTCCCCCCAGCTCGTGTATGTGAGCCCGGCTGAAACAGCTTCAGGGACACACACACAGTCACACCCAAGTACTTGAAAGGTCTTTAAAAGACCTTTTACTTGTTAATGAGGCGTTGATGTTTTTCACACCTCGGTGTGAATTAGACCTCCACCGTGAGCACCCTCGATCAGCCCAATGCCAGGAACTGCACTCTGCAGAATCTGCGACCCCCTTCCCAGGACTCCACGACCCCCCTGGGGGTCGGGCCCCACAGATTGAAGACCGCTGGGTTAGATTGTGGATGGATGCCGAGGGGCCATAAAGTGTGGCCGCATCGGTAAATGTACGTGGCATGGTAAATGCTCGTATCGGGGTTCTGTGAGGATAGAAACGAGATTCTTACTTACAGTTTACTGGCGTGGGGAGAGGCCCATAACCTACTTCTACCTTCCGCTGCTCGGCTATGATTGCCGTGTAGTCGGGAGCCGGTAATATTGAGAAAATGCATCCGGGTGCGATCACGTGGGAGAAGCGTCACCGGCTGAGCTCGCTGGGCTATGGAAAGCCGAACGGGCCGCTGGTTGCCTTAGTGATTTAAACAAAGGCTTACGCGCATGCCTGGAAAAGTGATTAGTGAAACCAAGCGAATGCATCACAAATCAGAGTGCATGGGTCTGACGATATTTGATGAGGTACTGTGAAGCGTCCGATGCTTCAAGGGACAATCCTGTCTTAATTCGAACGTCACAGTGGTGAGGGGGAAGGGCTGTATTATTGATAGCCACAATGTTTATGAGGGTGGAGTGGACGTCATATTGTACTCCTATTCAGAGACTGAGGTGGAAATGTTATATAATCTTGGTTTTAGGATGAGTATCAAGGGAGGGCCTTATTTAACATGGCCCAGGGGATATTAACATGAAGGCCCATCAGAGATGGACAGACATAGAGATTAAGTATGGGCGGAAAATCCGTTACGCTCGCGGATTTTGCGGATTTTCGGTAAATTCGCAATCCGCGAGATTTGCGAATTTCCCGCAAAATCCGCAAATTCGCACGCAGCAGATTTTTTTTTTCTTGGTGATACAATTTTGCGGCGCGCGGCGTTTATCATCGTTTGCCGAGTTACTTTTCTTGATATTTTGCGAGTGCTGCGCCATTTTGGATCTTGCTGCGGGATCCCGCGGGAATTTGGCAAACGCGATTATGTAATCGCGGCTTGCCAACTTTTACAGCGAGCGTTTGTCAACGCGAGTACGCCGTGATCACGTTTCGCGGTACTTCGCAATTGCGAGCTTTGAGATGCGGCGAGCAGCAACAATCTCGCACACGCGAAAATATAAAATTTGCAATTCTGCACAAGAAATCCACCAGCAAGCAGCATAAACCTTCTTGAAATGATGATTTTTATCTGAATAACTCCTTAGGTTGACATTTGCCTGCACTTTTTTTGCGAGGAGTCCATTTTGGGGAGGGGGGGGGGTGGGAGGAAGGAAGTGCTCCACAGTCTTCAACTTCCTGTCCTGTCCAGCAGGCTCCTCCCAGTGCTTTGTCCATCTCCTGGTCACTTTTCATTTGGATCTGGAGCTGGAAGGATTACTTTTTGTGGATGCTGCTGGATATTTGGATTTGAGGCCTTTTTGACTTTCTTTGGGTCACTTTTGGATTAGAAATTTCACAAGTAAGTTTGTTTGGGGCATTACAGTTGCTGCAAGTACAATTTTGGAATTTTCGATTTTTGGGCTGTTTTGGGGCCTTTTGCCCAGGGGTACTCAGTGGTGGGTGCACTGAGTCTTTCTGTGGGGTGTTTTGAATTTAAACATCATGGAGGGGCTGGGTGGCTTGCGATTGTGCTGATTTTTCTGTGATTTTTGTTTTTTTGGCTTGTTGTGGCCTTTTCACCCTGGGTAGTGAGTGGTGCATGTGCCTAGTCTTTCTGTGGGGTGTCTTGAATTTAAACATCATGGAGGGGCTGGATCATGGCATGGGATTGTGCTGATTTTTCTGTGATTTTCGTTTTTTGGGCCTGTTGTGGATGGACAGGCTATGTGGTTGGGGGCCATTTTGAGTGCTGCTACAGGCCCTGGCCATGTGCTGTGATGGAGGGGGCCATTTTGAATGTAGGGAGTGTTCTCAGGCCTGCACCCATTTTGCCTAGCTTTCATCCATTACGCCCAGGGCCCAGGGGTAGTGAGTGGTGCATGTGCCTAGTCTTTCTGTGGGTTGTCTTGAATATAAACATCATGGCATGGGATTGTGGTGATTTTTCTGTGATTTTCGTTTTTTGGGCCTGTTGTGGATGGACAGGGCATGTGGTTGGGGGCCATTTTGAGTGCTGCTACAGGCCCTGGCCATGTGCTGTGATGGAGGGGGCCATTTTGAATGCAGGGAGTGTTCTCAGGCCTGCACCCATTTTGCCTTGCTTTCATCCATTATGCCCAGGGCACAGGGGTAGTGAGTAGTGAATGTGCCTAGTCTTTCTGTGGGTTGTCTTGAATTTAAACATCATGGCATGGGATTGTGCTGATTTTTCTGTGATTTTCGTTTTTTGGGCCTGTTGTGGATGAACAGGCCATGTGGTTGGGGGCCATTTTGAGTGCTGCTACAGGCCCTGGCCATGTGCTGTGATGGAGTGGGCCATTTTGATTGCAGGGAGTATTGTCAGGCCTGCACCCATTTTGCCTAGCTTTCATCCATTATGCCCAGGGCCCAGGGGTAGTGAGTGGTGCATGTGCCTAGTCTTTCTGTGGGTTGTCTTGAATTTAAACATCATGGCATGCGATTGTGGTGATTTTTCTGTGATTTTCGTTTTTTGGGCCTGCTGTGGATGGACAGGCCATGTGGTTGGGGGCCATTTTGAGTGCTGCTACAGGCCCTGGCCATGTGCTGTGATGGAGGGGGCCATTTTGAATGCAGGGAGTGTTCTCAGGCCTGCACCCATTTTGCCTAGCTTTCATCCATTATGCCCAGGGCCCAGGGGTAGTGAGTGGTGCATGTGCCTAGTCTTTCTGTGGGTTGTCTTGAATTTAAACATCATGGCATGGGATTGTGCTGATTTTTCTGTGATTTTCGTTTTTTGGGCCTGTTGTGGATGGACAGGCCAATGGGTTGGGGGCCATTTTGAGTACTGCTACAGGCCCTGGCCATGTGCTGTGATGGAGGGGGCCATTTTGAATGCAGGGAGTGTTCTCAGGCCTGCACCCATTTTGCCTAGCTTTCATCCATTATGCCCAGGGCCCAGGGGTAGTGAGTGGTGCATGTGCCTAGTCTTTCTGTGGGTTGTCTTGAATTTAAACATCATGGCATGGGATTGTGGTGATTTTTTCTGTGATTTTCGTTTTTTGGCCTGTTGTAGTGGCCTTTTCACCAGGGGTAGTGACTAGTGAGTGTTGCATGTGCCTAGTCTTTCTGTGGGGTGTCTTGAATTTAAGCATCATGGAGGGCATGGGATTGTGCTGATTTTTCTGTTTTTTTTCGATTTTTTTGGGGTGTATAACTGAACTGATGTTCCTCTGTCTTCCATTGCTTTTAGGTGCACAAGACTCAAGAGAACCACCAGTGCCAGGAAGAAGTCCTGCAGCGGTGTGTGTGTGCAGCATAACGTCACGCGACGTCACGTCTGGCCTCAGACAACTCTACAATTCGTGCAACTGCGGCCTGCTGTCTGACCTGCTCTGAAGAAGATGGCCCCAAAAAAAGGTCTCCGTAGCTCCTCTAGCAAGAAAGTTGCTAGTAAGGAGCAGAAGAAGCAAGTTACCAAGGAGGCTGGTGTGCCGGCCGCCGCGTTTTTTGGGAGCAAAAAAAAAAGTACGCCTGCAGCAGCAGCAGGATCTGCTGGGGACCAAGCTGGGAGCAGCACCCCACTCCATTGGGTTCACTGCCTCCAACACCACGCCAACTTAAGTCAAAGCCCTTGAGTGCTTCAGAGGCAGTCAGTGTACTTCTCCAATCACCATCGACCAGTGATGTTGGCTCATCGCAAGAAAGTAGCAGCAATGTCCCTGAATCAACACAGGTTGTTGTAACTCATCTGACAAGTGTGGAACAACCACAGCCGCAACAACAACACCATGTGCAAGTACAAGCCCAAGTACATGTGGAAGGAGAGGCAGCGCAAGGAGATGCACAAGCAGAGGTGCATGGAGGGTCACAAGTGCCCACAATAGTTGTTCCTCCGAAGTAGGGGCACATCAGGAAATCGACAATCAAGCCAAGGTATCATTGTAAGCCACTCCTCCTGATGATCATTCATTGTCTTCCACATCCCTAGCAAGGAAAAGATCAAGGTTGGTGTCTACATCTTCTTCAAGCCCACCTCCTTCTGATGATCCCATTCTGGATGAAGATTGGGAACCATCATCACGGCAGTCTGAGAGTGAGGCACACCATGATCTGACAAAGGTACCTAAGCGTAAAAGGAAGGTCGTCGAAAAACTCATAGCTATGGAGTGTGATGAGGCTCAACAAGAAGTGACAGATACTGCTGCTGGTGAAGCCTCTCACGATGACGACGAGCCAGTCATCATAAAGGTCACTGCAGCCCCAGCGGGCATGCAGCAAAGAAACATTTTGACCCTATCCTGAGAAGCTGCTGAGCGTGATGATGATGTCGATGAGGAGGCAATGGAAATGGAAACACAACAATCATTAGATTTGGAGTTAACTAGTACACCAACACCTACCGCTTCCATATTTCTTTCTCGCAAGAAGGGACCTCCATCCACCTCGACCTCAATTAGTGGTGGTGAAAGTGCAAAACGTACTGAAGTTCGGCAATCCACATCCTCCACTTCATCTGGCATTAGCAGCAGGACCACCACCACCAGTATCGCCGCCTCCTCCGGCCCCGAAAGACATTTCAAGTCTCCAGTTTGGGACTTCTTTAGTGTTTGCCCAAAAAAGGAAAACGTAGCCATTTGTAGCATTTGTAAGCTTCGAGTTAGTCGTGGTAAGTTTGGTACCAACTATGGTACCGGAGGCCAGAGAGGCCATCTTAAGAGAACGCACGCTGTCCAATGGCTTGTGCACCTAGATGCGGTCAAGGAAGCCCGAATTGCACGTAATGAAAACTTTGATTTTTCATCTGATGATGACGAGGAGGAAGAAGACGATTCAAACACTTCACTTACACCCAGTACCCCTGTCAGCAGCACACCCCATGTGAGCCACACTAAGAGTGTGGGAGAGAGTGAGACATCAATGCGAAAAAGTTCATCAGCGAGCGTAACTGGGTTGAAGATATCATCATCATCCCGTAAATCCTTGGTCCAGGGCAACATTAAAAAGATGTTGTTTACAGAAGCGCAATATGAACGCAACCACCCACTGACGCGACTGTATAACACTAAGCTGGCTAAAATGCTAGCTCTGGACCTTCTCCCTTTTTCTTTTGTAGAAGGGGTTGGTTTTCTAGAATTAGTGGCAGCGCTCTGCCCTAAATGGAAGGTTCCTAGCCGGTTCTATTTTTCCCGAGTTGCGGTTCCAGCACTACATGAAGATGTTCTGAAGGTGATTGGGGCAGCTTTGTAGAAGAGTGCTGTTCACACTATACATCTGACAACAGACATGTGGACCAGTGGCGCAGGCGCTGATTACATGTGCATCACTGCACACTGGGTCTCTTTTTCAGGGGCTAAAGCAAAGCTAAACGCAGGTGTTGACGCGGACATTGTTTTTAAAGCTGCTCGGAAACATGCAACACTATCCATGTTTGGTTTGGAGAAACGTCACACAGCAGAAAACATTTTGGATGTCTTCAACACAAAGGTCCTTGACTGTCTGTCCCCAAAAAAACGCCAGTTTGGTTATGTTTCCACGGACAATGGCTCCAATATAGTTAAGGCCATGCAGCTGGGTGACTATTTCAGAGTGCCGTGTTTGGCGCACTGTATAAACCTGGTCGTCAAAAAATTCTTGGGTGATAAAGACAGTGCAGCGTACAGAGTAGTGGAGACCTGCCGAAAAATGTGCAACCATTTCAGCCATTCTTTTAAGGCCCGGAAGCATCTGAGGAGCCTGCTATATGAACGTCAAATGCCAGTGAAAGCACTCATCCAGGAGGTGGTAACACGTTGGAACCCAACCTTCTACATGCTTGAGCGTCTGTATGAGCAGTATACTGTACTCGATCACTATTTCTTAACACAGGGTACAGCTCAGAAGGAGGACCTGAGGATGGGTGCGGCGCAATGGAACATAGTTAAAAGCCTGACACTCATGCTTCGTCCTTTTGAGTTCTTCACGCGTGCAGTCAGCAAGGAGGACTGTAATTTGGGAAAAGCTATCCCATTGTTGTACATGCTGGAGCACCAACTGAAGGAGGTGTGTTCTGTGTTTCAAAAAGATGAAAAAAACCAAGACCCTTTTGTTCTGGCTGAGAAATTATTAGAGCACCTACAAGGTGATGAACGTCTTAAAATGATCCACTCAAACCAGCATTACATTTGTGCTACTATTCTGGATCCACGCTACAAAAAGGTGCTGGCAGGCCAAGCATTCTTTCCTTTTGCTGATGAAGATGTTACAAAGTACAAACAGTGGATAGCCTCCTCGGCCAAGAGGTTTGAAAGAGAACAGCAGCAAATTGAAGGAAAAGGCAGTACATCAGCATCAGCAGGCCATCCCCAGTCAAAACAATCCACTTCTGCACCTGTGGCTGCGGCACAAGTGACCTCTCAGCCGTTAAAGAGACCGGCAACCGGATCATCTGCACCACCAGACACAACAGTAACATTAGAGGCTGAAGAGGATTGGCTAGCTCGGCTTGGGTTTGGTTCTCAAAAGGTCACAGCAACAGCTAAGCAAAGTGGAGGAACCTTGGAGGAGAACCTGGATTCGATGGTCAAGGACTATCTGAATGACTCAACAGAGGTCTATGTTAATGCTGACCCATTGGCGTATTGGCATGGGAAAAAAGAATTGTGGCCACAGCTCACCAACCTGGCTTTAAACTACTTGTCTTGCCCACTCGCAAGCGTGTCTTCTGAACGTGTTTTCAGTGCTGCTGGTGGCATTGTAACTTCCAAACGGAGCCGCCTCTCGCCCAAAAATGTGGAGTGGTTAACAATGATCAAGATGAATCAGCACCTCATACCACCAGATTTCAGAGTACGAGAAAGCGCGCCGGATGAAGACGAGGTGGCCAGCAACATAGATGAGGGAATTTCTTCTCTGTCAGGTGACACTGAGCTCACCCTGCCTGAATTCGCAGAGTATGATGACGAAGCCTTATTCTCATTCATGGACCGTGATACCGAGCCCTGAAAATGAGACAACGAATCAATAACTTTCTTTTTCGTCCTTATTCACTTTTATTCCTGTGTGTCTGTCTTTCTTTGTTGTGCACAGTTAATATAATTAAAACTTTAATCAGATAATCACAAAAACAAGCCCATCAGCAGAACTGTCTTCACTTGTTTGCTAATTGATTTGAAGGTGCCGCAGTCTGCATTCCTCATGTTCACAAGTTCAGAAGAACATGCTCCTCTATCCTCCTCCTCCAGACTCCTATTTCCATCAAAGCAGAGGGCTGGTTTACGCCCAATGAAGAAAGACTCAGCACTTGTGGGAGTGTTGTCCTACCTCTTTGCAGGTGAGTTGACGGCTCTGGGGCCATTGCTGAGAAGCTCTAATACCGGATAAAAGTGGTTTGGACCAAATCCGAGGCGGAAATTTTTTTGTGTTTTTGCTGACTTGCTTGCCTTTGAGGTGCTCTTAGGGGGGGTTCCGTCTGTTTGTGGGTGAGTTTCGGGGTCTGTCAGCACTGCTGGGACACTCTAATCTTGATTGCATTTGCTTTTCAGGAAATCCGTGGTGGCAAACCGGACTTATGGCCTAGCTACGCAGTGTGTTTGGACCGAAGGCCGAGAAATATTGTAAGTAGGAGATGTTGCTTTTGGCCTGTTTGGGGGTGTTATGCTTTTTGGCGGGTCTTGGGCCATTCCTGGGAAGGTCTAATACCGGGTAGAAGTGGTTGGGACAAAATCCAGGCCGATTTTTTTTGTTGCTATTTCTGACATTTTGCTCAATGTAGCGTTTTCGGGGGCCTGTTTGGGGGGCTTCCTGGTGTTTGTGGGTGGGTTTCAGGGTCTGGGAGCACTGCTGGCTATGGATACTTTACTTTGCAAGAGGTTTGAAGGAAATCCATGGTGGCAGAGGGGAGGTAGGGCCTAGCTGCAGAGCGCGCGCGGAGTGATTTGGGAAATTTGGGAAAAAATGACTAAGTCCCCATTTTTGTACTTTTGCTCTTTGGCTGTTTGGGGGTCTTCTACTCGTTTTCTCCTGGGTTGACGGCTCTGGGGCCATTGCTGGGAAGCTCTACTACCGGATAAAAGTGGTTTGGACCAAATCCGAGGCGGAAATGTTTTTGTGTTTTTGCTGACTTGCTTGCCTTTGAGGTGCTCTTAGGGGGGGTTCCGTCTGTTTGTGGGTGAGTTTCGGGGTCTGTCAGCACTGCTGGGACACTCTAATCTTGATTGCATTTGCTTTTCAGGAAATCCGTGGTGGCAAACCGGACTTATGGCCTAGCTACGCAGCGCGTTTGGACCGAAGGCCGAGAAATATTGTAAGTAGGAGATGTTGCTTTTGGCCTGTTTGGGGGTGTTATGCTTTTTGGCGGGTGGGTTGGCGGGTCTTGGGCCATTCCTGGGAAGGTCTAATACCGGGTAGAAGTGGTTGGGACAAAATCCAGGCCGATTTTTTTGTTGTTGCTATTTCTGACATTTTGCTCAATGTAGCGTTTTCGGGGGCCTGTTTGGGGGGCTTCCTGGTGTTTGTGGGTGGGTTTCGGGGTCTGGGAGCACTGCTGGCTATGGATACTTTACTTTGCAAGAGGTTTGAAGCAAATCCATGGTGGCAGAGGGGAGTTAGGGCCTAGCTGCAGAGCGCGCGCGGAGTGATTTGGGAAATTTGGGAAAAAATGACTAAGTCCCCATTTTTGTACTTTTGCTCTTTGGCTGTTTGGGGGTCTTCTACTCGTTTTCTCCTGGGTTGACGGCTCTGGGGCCATTGCTGGGAAGCTCTAATACCGGATAAAAGTGGTTTGGACCAAATCCGAGGCGGAAATCTTTTTGTGTTTTTGCTGACTTGCTTGCCTTTGAGGTGCTCTTAGGGGGGGTTCCGTCTGTTTGTGGGGGAGTTTTGGGGTCTGTCAGCACTGCTGGAACACTCTAATCTTGATTGCATTTGCTTTTCAGGAAATCCGTGGTGGCAAACCGGACTTATGGCCTAGCTACGCAGCGCGTTTGGACCGAAGGCCGAGAAATATTGTGAGTAGATGTTGCTTTTGGCCTGTTTGGGGGTGTTATGCTTTTTGGCGGGTGGGTTGGCGGGTCTTGGCCCATTCCTGGGAAGGTCTAATACCGGGTAGAAGTGGTTGGGACAAAATCCAGGCCGATTTTTTTTTGCTATTTCTGACATTTTGCTCAATGTAGCGTTTTCGGGGGCCTGTTTGGGGGCTTCCTGGTGTTTGTGGGTGTGTTTCGGGGTCTGGGAGCACTGCTGGCTATGGATACTTTACTTTGCAAGAGGTTTGAAGCAAATCCATGGTGGCAGAGGGGAGTTAGTGCCTACCTGCAGAGCGCGCGCGGAGTGATTTGGGAAATTTGGGAAAAAATGACTAAGTCCCCATTTTTGTACTTTTGCTCTTTGGCTGTTTGGGGGTCTTCTACTCGTTTTCTCCTGGGTTGACGGCGCTGGGGCCATTGCTGGGAAGCTCTACTACCGGATAAAAGTGGTTTGGACCAAATCCGAGGCGGAATTTTTTTTGTTTTTGCTGACATGCTTGCCTTTGAGGTGCTCTTAGGGGGGGTTCCGTCTGTTTGTGGGTGAGTTTCGGGGTCTGTCAGCACTGCTGGGACACTCTAATCTTGATTGCATTTGCTTTTCAGGAAATCCGTGGTGGCAAACCGGACTTATGGCCTAGCTACGCAGCGCGTTTGGACCGAAGGCCGAGAAATATTGTAAGTCGGAGATGTTGCTTTTGGCCTGTTTGGGGGTGTTATGCTTTTTGGCGGGTGGGTTGGCGGGTCTTGGGCCATTCCTGGGAACTGCTAATACCGGGTGGACGTGGTTGGGACAAAATCCACGCCGAAAAGCCTTTTGGCACTTTTTGTAACTTAGGGTTTGTTGGACAGGCCGCGTGGAAGGCCCGCTCCCTCCCCGCATGGCGGGGCCCGGACCCCTGCTCTCCCTGTATCCAAGGCAAGAACCATCCCAGCAATCCACCCGGGCAACCCACGGCCCGACCCCAGCGGAACTACAGCTCCTGAACACCCCAGTATCGGCTGGCCCGGGCCCCCGTCAGTACCACTGCCCCGGCCCAGCTGCCATCTTTGGACACTGCACGACAAGGCCGCGTGGCCTCGGCTCGACCCCAACCCTGGGCCTGGCCAGGCCCCGACATCGAGGCACCACCATCCGCCCAGGAGGTGAAGAGACCACTTGGCGGGTCAATGGGAGAAGGAGTGTCAATGGCTCCCCTCTGCCAGGTGCTGATCGCCCCCGGCCTCCCCGGGCGCTGGCTCCCCCCCCCTGCTGGGTGTCTGGACTCCCTCATCCCGGACCTCCCGACCTCCAAGTGCGAGGGTCCGGACATCAAAGGAGGCCAGACCTATAACTGGGGCAGCTCCAGAGCAGGAAGGCAGTTGTATCCTGGAGTCGAGAGACACCGAGACAAACTCATCCTTGGAGGCCTGCTGGCGCTGCCGCGGCCCTTTCTTGTGAACCATCTTCGTAGCCTGCTGGCGCTGCCGCTGCACTCTTCAACGTGAACCATCGTCGTGGCCTGCTGGCGCTGCTGCGGCCTTCCTCGTCGTGAACCATCTTCGTAGCCTGCTGGAGCTGCCGCGGCCCTCACCACCTCGAACCATCTTCGTAGCCTGCTGGCACTGCCGCGGCCCATCGTTGCGGACCCCCAAGCTCGAGGGTTGTGAGCTTCACCTCTTGTGGATCCCGTACCGGACCGGTACTAAGACTGTCCCGCTACCCCTTTTCCCTACAGAGATTAGAATTGGCAGGATCCTCGTGTCCTGGTCCCGCTGTATCGTTATCACCTTGCCTCAAGATTTTTATATAAAGTGTGCAGAACTCATCCTTGTATGGTGTCCATCTGTGGGGGGGAAGTTACTTGTCTGTACGATCACCGGAGACGGCCCTCACAAGAGGCCTCTCCCCCTGTACTCGGCCGACCCTCCGGGTCTCCGTCTAACAGGGTTCGTTAGCCCTAGCAGCAGGATTGCATGTGTTTCGGGGTGTTCTACATTTTTGCAACTGAGTTCTGGGGTCTTAGAGCACTCGTGAGAATGTGTAATTTTGGTTGCAAGTCATTTGAAGAAAATCCATGGTGGGAAAGGGGGGATTTGGCATAGTTAAAGAAAGCCTTTGCCACTATTCTTAACTTAGGGTTCGTTAGGGTTAGCAGTATTTCGATTGCATGTGTTTGGGTGGGGGGGTTTTCGAGTCTTGGAGCGATGCTGGCTATGGATACTTTTGCTTGGTTACTTGCAAGTGGTTTGAATGCAATCCACGATGGGTAAGGGGGTATTTGGGCCTACTTTTACTTTCAAAGTACGTTTTGTCACCAGTTTTCTGCTAGGCCTCGTTTTTTGCGATTTGATTGGGGGTCTTCTACATTTTTGCGACTGGCTTTAATAAGGGTCTGGGTGGGAGCACTGCTGGGAAGATCTAATTTTGTTCTAAAACACAGTTTACAGTACACCTAGCTTGAGGGGAAAGATCCGCTACATTAATTTGCCCATACTTATTTATCCTTCAAAAGGTGACTCAGACAGAGTACGCACTGTCAAAAATATTGTACTGTCTACTAGGAAAATCAAAGTGTGAGTTTTTGCACTCCACAGCCTACATACCTTATATTTATTTATCAGTGGTGTTGTAATATTATATCACTTCCTGTTTTTCGTTGAATAATTACAGGCCGGGTTTCAGTCTGTGCAATGGGAAAAAAAGGATGGAGTCAGGCTTCACATTAGCGAGCCGCAATTCAGCATCCGCCAGGCAGGGAGTGGACAGGGTGTCTTCTGGTCACCAACATTGATGGACGAAGCGTCAGATGGAATGGAGGAGTGCCGCTAATAAGAGGATTTTTTTTCTGCATGCAACTTACTTACCAAATTCAACAGGACAACTACAACAACATACAGATACAGTATCCATTGTGTTTTTCTAGGACTGTGACTGCATTTCTTGGATCTTTCTCTGCTTCTAAATTGATCCTTTAACACATCACTTAGTCCACTCCACTATCACATCTGCGCCACACATAGTCATTTGTAAGTGCTCCTACGTAATTCGCAAGTCGCAGCACGCCCCAGCCCGTAGAGGACTGGGATGGCCCCAATGATGAAGCATGTCACCAAGGGGCAACCCTGGTGAGTGAGGGGACACCTAGAAAAAGAGCAATTTCTCCTTTTCTATCTACTACACCGTCCAGACCAACCCCATTGAGTTTTGTGAATGGATTTAGAGTGACCAGCAAGGCTCTCAGGTATCTGGCAACAGAGACCTTATGTTGAATATAGTTATCAATATTTCCACACCCGCCCTGTACTGTCGCATTCTTTCTTCCACAGTTGTCGAAAGTACTACTTACTTTTCACTGACATGCATGCACTAGTGCATGCACTTTCGAAGATTGATGGATAGGTTTGTACCCAAAGATTTGTTTATGTTCAATTGTTTGTCCATGCTGTGCTTTTTTTACAGAGTGTCTTCTGGTGGTGACCAACATCGATGGACGAAGCGTCAGCTGCAATGGAGGAGTGCCGCTAATAAGAGGATTTTTTTTCTGCATGCAACTTACTTACCAAATTCAACAGGACAACTACAACAACATACAGATACAGTATCCATTGTGTTTTTCTAGGACTGTGACTGCATTTCTTGGATCTCTCTCTGCTTCTAAATTGATCCTTTAACACATCACTTAGTCCACTCCACTATCACATCTGCACCACACATAGTCATTTGTAAGTGCTCCTACGTAATTTGCAAGTCGCAGCACGCCCCAGCCCGTAGAGGACTGGGATGGCCCCAATGATGAAGCATGTCACCAAGGGGCAACCCTGGTGAGTGAGGGGACACCTAGAAAAAGAGCAATTTCTCCTTTTCTATCTACTACACCTTCCAGACCAACCCCATTGAGTGTTGTGAATGGATTTATAGTGACCAGCAAGGCTCTCAGGTATCTGGCAACAGAGACCTTATGTTGAATATAGTTATCAATATTTCCACACACGCCCTGTACTGTCGCATTCTTTCTTCCACAGTTGTCGAAAGTACTACTTACTTTTCACTGACATGCATGCACTAGTGCATGCACTTTCAAAGATTGATGGATAGGTTTGTACCCAAAGATTTGTTTATGTTCAATTGTTTGTCCATGCTGTGCTTTTTTTACAGGGTGTCTTCTGGTGGTGACCAACATCGATGGGCGAAGCGTCAGCTGCAATGGAGGAGTGCCGCTAATAAGAGGATTTTTTTTCTGCATGCAACTTACTTACCAAATTCAACAGTACAACTACAACAACATACAGATACAGTATCCATTGTGTTTTTCTAGGACTGTGACTCCATTTCTTGGATCTCTCTCTGCTTCTAAATTGATCCTTTAACACATCACTTAGTCCACTCAACTATCACATCTGCACCACACATAGTCATTTGTAAGTGTCCTACGTAATTCGCAAGTCGCAGCACGCCCCAGCCCGTAGAGGACTGGGATGGCCCCAATGATGAAGCATGTCACCAGGGGGCAACCCTGGTGAGTGAGGGGACACCTAGAAAAAAAGCAATTTCTCCTTTTCTATCTACTACACCGTCCAGACCAACCCCATTGAGTGTTGTGAATGGATTTATAGTGACCAGCAAGGCTCTCAGGTATCTGGCAACAGAGACCTTATGTTGAATATAGTTATCAATATTTCCACACACGCCCTGTACTGTCGCATTCTTTCTTCCACAGTTGTCGAAAGTACTACTTACTTTTCACTGACATGCATGCAGTAGTGCATGCACTTTCAAAGATTGATGGATAGGTTTGTACCCAAAGATTTGTTTATGTTCACAATTGTTTGTCCATGCTGTGCTATTTTTTCTTGTCTCCCAAAACCTTTCCCAAAAACCCCCGTACCCATCCATTTTTCAAACCCTAACCCTCTTCCCCCGGGCTGTGTGGTTTTGATTGATGTGTGACTAAATTACAGCAATAAATCCACACACTTGCTGGGGAGGATAAGGTGATAGCAACAGGCTGGTGAAGAAATCCGAGGATATATTCTTACTCTGCTTGACAAAGACCCATGGCTAATGTCAAAGAACTTCAACCGAATTAGTAGTTATACCTTACCATTTGTTAGGCTACAATGTGGCACTGTTCTAGTGTACTGTCACCTGCTATATTCTCTATTGTACTGTTGTATTGCTCAGGAGGACAAACCAGATTTCATTTTCTTTTTTTTCATAGGCATGCAACTGCCACTGTGTCACACCACTAGTACCACCGCTATGAGGAAATTTTATCCGCCCAGGATTGCCAACCTTATTCGCTGTTTCCCGTGGAGCCAGCCCTGGGTCTAGCCCTACTTTCAAACACAAATTACAGGTAAGATAAGCGTTTGGTGGGAGGGAGTATAATGGAGTATTAGGAGGAGAGACGAGAGACTGGCGGTAGTACTACTAAAGTCCTAGGACTCTTGAATTCACTTCACTTACTCTGTGAGAGGCACTTAGTGTTGAAAACATTTGGGCATTTACACTTAAAGGAAGAAAATGGAACTAAACTTTCAGGAAAACAAAGTTACTGTTAAACCCCCACCCACCAGGCAAGCAGTAAAAAACAGGTATGCTCAGATAAAGTTTGAAAAGTATATTTATATCCCTAACAAAATAATCTCCCGCAAGACCCTCCCTAACCCCAACGGTTGTCCTTTAAAAGTCCCAAACCCAACTCCCGATTCCCACCCCCCAAAAGTCTCTAAAAAAGGGGCAAGGGGCACTATGGGTGGATGCTATTTACTTTTTGGGCCAGGGCATCATACTCCTGGCGGAGCAAGGCGTGCTCTACGCGGAGCCCCTCCAACACGTTTGTGAAGTGGTGGAGCTCCTGCTGAAGGCGGGACACCCTCAGGGTACTGCGGCGCAGGCGTGCCTTGCAGTTACAATGGCTGTGAGAGGCAGCTGTTGTCCTTGCTGCTCGGCGGTGGCGTTTGGCTTTGGCAGCCCGGCTCAGTCTGGCTGGAGCACTGTGCTGGGTAGCAGCCCGTGGGGGCACGGAGGCCGATGCAGACGACGTTGTTGTTGTGGTCGACTGCACACTTTTGCCGTCCTCCAGGGCCACCAGCCGCCGATATTCTGCAACAGTGGCAGCGATCCTCCGTTGCCGGGCCGCTCTAGCCAGCTCCTTCCTCCTTGTTTGTTTGGAAGGAGCATCTATATGAAGAAAGAAAGACATAGTCTGTAACCAATGCTCTTTAAGATTAACTCAATCATTCAGCAGAAATTTGTGTTGCAGTACAACTAGCAACTTGCAAGCGCATTACATAACTATTGAGGCCAGTATCTATCTAACCTCCCACTTCTTCATCCTTGCTCTAACATTAGTGGGAGTTTAAGGAACAAATTCTACGAGCACTATGGACTTCCATTGGAGTCGACTATGAAAGTACACCAGTCTTATTCTTCTTCTTGTCTCTTGTTTAGGAAAATTGGTACGTTATCTTCTGCAAGCCGGCATAATGCCAGCGCAGTGAACTTGCACCCGAGAAAAAGAGATGTACGCCATGATGAGTGACCTAGACTTGCGTTACTGTACCGGTCCAGTACATGCAGGTGGTGAAGCTCTTACTTTTCTATTATGGGTGGCACTGAGAATACTCTGTTACAAGGGCTACTGCTTAATTAATTTAACTTTCACCCTACAGTGCAAATGAGTACTAGAAATGGAAAAATGAAGAAGATAAATAATCTGATTATCTATCACTTCACATGGGATGTTTTTGCTTACATATGGGATGGCTTTAGGTGCTTTGCTTTTTATTGAGTGACCAGTGATACATCCACACATGAATGACTGAGTACTACTAAACTCATTAAGAGAGGTAGGGAGTGGCCACCGTAATAACCGGATCTATGCTGTGCTTGCAATACAAACTACTGCTACTATTGATGGTAGTATTTGGACAAAATTACAACTTCTTTTCCTTGCCTTTCCTACACTGGAACGGACGTGCGGGTGCTGTGTTACATGCTCTTCAAAGTTACACTTAGTTCATCCACTGACCGTCTACTCTCTCTAGATCATGGGTACTCACAAACTTTCTCTCAGGGGCTAAATTTACAGTGTAGTTTGTGGCCGAGGGCCGCACTGGTGGGGGCGGAGTCAGAGGGGGCGGGGCTAAAGCAAAACGAAAACTTGTGACCATGAGGTTGCACACAGGTCCCTGCAGCAGATGCCTTCATCCACTGAGCCACCAGACCCAGCATTTACATACATCTCTCTCCCTCCTGCTCTCCCTCCTGCCCTCCCTCTCCATCTCTCTCTCCCTCCTGCCCTCCCTCTCCCTCCCCCTCTGTCATCTCACTGTGTGTGTGTCTGTCTGTGTCAGCCTTCAGCCCGGGCTGAGACAGCTTCCTCAACGTGCACACACAGACAGCCACACCAAAGTACTTAACAGGTCTTTAAAAGACCATTAACATATTATTGAGGCTTTGTTTGTTGTAGCGCCCCTGCATCTCCACCCTGACAATCACTGCTTGCCCGGCCCCACAGAGCAGAGGCTTTGTTCTATTTCACCTCTTTGTGGCCCTGCATCTCCACTCTGCTCTGTGGGGGCCGGGGGAGCAGTGATTGTCAGAGTGGAGATGCAGGGGCGCTAACAGGTGAAATACAACAAAGCCTCTGCTCTGTGGGGGCCGGGGGAGCAGTGATTGTCTGCAAGGTCTGCGCACCGCCAAGGAAGGCTTGCCGGACCGCCACCGGCCCCGCGGGCCGTACTATGATTACCCCTGCTCTAGATACACATATGCTATCTAAGAGTCAGATAGTAGCATGATCCAGGTATATTATGGACACATACAGTTTCTGTGTCACCCACCCAGGCTGTTGTCCTTCCACCAATCATTGCTTCATCATTCACCCAGCCATGCATCTCATATTCTTTCCTTCCCAGCCACGTCTTCAATCTCAATAAGTAAGGAATATATAAGAGCTTACCTCTGCCCGCCACCACCACCGTCTGAACTCTCACAGCCGGCACTGGAACCGCCGCATCCTCCCCTGAGGAATTGCCCTCCGCCTCCGTGTCGAGCACCACCACCTCCGCCTTGGCCCCGCCACCAGATGTTCCACCTACAAAGTACATTTAAGAATGCTAGAATAAACCACTCACTAGTATTTGGTCTAGGAATGAAGACATGTGAAAACAATGTAATTTGTGACTGTGTACTCTAAAGTAAAAAAAAAGTCCCTTTTTCCAGGGAAGGGTGTTGTCTTGCTGCACTTTTTGGCACAACTGATGAAGGCTGGCTTTTTAACACGCACCATTTTTCTCCACACAGACAGAAGATGGACTTCTAACAACAAGATCAAGTTGAAACAAGGTGAGAGCCCCACATCTGTGTGAGGGTGGGGTTGTTGTTCATTGTTGTGTTCCTGGGTCTGGTGTTGACCAAGCTGTCTTTTAGGCTCTGCGATTTTCTGTATGAAAACAGCGGTTTCTCCCATTTGAAGTTTCCTGAGTTTACTATGGACCAATGTTTATTGATGCTTCTACTGACTTGGTTTGAAATTGCGTTATAGGTTGTAACGCATGTGAGTGGAGTTGTTTCTTTGTTTTTTGTTGTTTCCACCAGTAGGGCTTGTCTAGATTGGTTCCTCGCTCTTTTCGGACACTTGTGAATAATTTTGGGTGGATAACCACGGTTCATTAGTTTCGTGGTGAGGTCCTCTGCCTGGCTTTTGTAGTCTGTCAGTTTGCTACAGTTTCTTCATAGACGCAGGTATTGGCCGTAAGGCAAATTTTCCCTCAAGGGTCGAGGATGGAAGCTTTCGTACCTCAACAGATTGTTTTTGGCAGTTGGTTTGAAGTAGGTTTTAGTTGTTAGAGTGTCATTTTCCCTTTGGATTTGTATGTCCAAGAAACCATTTTGTCTCTGTCAGCACTATGAGTGAAGTGCAGATGTGGGTCGCGATTGTTGAGCCAGGCTATGAATGTCATTAGTGTTTCCTGTGGACCTTGCCAAATAGTCAGAACAACGTCAATATATCTTCGCCAGAATTTGATATTTTCAAAGTAGGGGTTGTCTGGCGATAAGATATACTTTTGCTCAAAGTCAAACACATAGAGCCCCGCCACGCTCTGGGCGAAAACGCTTCCTATGGATGTACCCCCTATTTGGAGGTATAGGGATCCTTCATATTCGAAAAAGTTCCTTTTCAGGGCTAGGGTTGCACATTTGATAATGAATTCTTTAGGCGTGCAGTGGTCCCAGGTGGTTTCTTCCAGTGTTTTCTTTAGTACATTGATGGTTGCATCCTGAGGTATGTTAGTATAGAGGCTTTCGATGTCAAAGCTCACTATGATGGTATTTTCCTCCATTTTGATGTTCTCCAATAGTGTTAGTAGATTTTTCGTGTCCTTCAGATATGTGGATGTCCCTTGGACAATGGTTTTCAGAAAAAAGTCACAGAACCTCGATAAGGGTTCTAATAGTGAACCTATGCCGGATACTATTGGTCTTCCGGGAGGGGGCAATTTGTCTTTGTGCATTTTAGGTACCACATAGAAATACGGTATTCTGGCTTCAGTTTTGCTCAGGTAGTCGGACTCTTGTTTCGAGATGTGGCCTGCTGCTTCCGCTGTTTCCACAAGGTCTGTGATTTCTGTGCGTAGGTCTTCTGTTGGATAAGTTGGGAGTAGTAGGTAGTTCTTTGTATCGCCAAGTAAGCGTCTACATTCCGTGTTGTAGTCTGTTTTGTTCATTATTACCAGGCCTCCACCTTTATCCGCTGGTTTTATCACTATTGTGTCATCTTTTTTAAGGTCTGATATGGCTTTGCTCTCTGACCTGCTGTTGTTGTAGTAGAGTGTAGTAACTGACATGGTTTCAATGTCGTTAAACACAGCCTGTTCGAAAGTATTGATTTCGACTGGAATAGTGTGTGGGGGCGGTACAAATGTCGATTTTATTCTTAGTCCAGTTTCATTCGTGGTTTCTTCTGAGTTGTCTGTTTGGGTTTTTTCCCAAAAAGCTTTAAGCTTCAGTTTTCTGAAGAACGCCGCCAATTCACATTGTAATTTGAACTTGTCCAGAGCGGCTGTGGGTACAAATCCGAGTCCTTTGTTCAGGACTTGTGTTTCCGTCTCAGTTAATGTTCGTGATGACAGGTTAGTCACTAGCTCCTCGCATTGCTGGGGCCTGCCCTGTTGGTCCCAGGTTTGCTCCGGGTGTTGCTGCCCACTGTGTCTTCCTCTTCCCAGTGGACGTTGTTCCCTTGTCAACAGAAAGTGCTTAAATTTCAAAAAGATCTCAAAAAATTTACTTTTGTTAAGGCATACCCATACTCAGACCCAGATTACAAAGCTACAACAACACCGGACCCAGATTCGGATGCTTCAAGCAACACTTCCCACAGCTCTAACAGCAGTGGAGGATCCAATAACGACACACCAAGACAAAGACAAAGAGGAGCATACAGAGGGCATTACCAATGGCCACAATATAACCACCCTCCGTTTCAGAACCCTTACCAACAACCCCAGCAATTCCCAATGTATGGATGGCAACCACCATTCCAACAGTTCCCCTTTCCACCAAACCAATACCGCCCTCCTTTTCCCAACAGAGGCAAGCGCGGAAGAGGGTGCAACAAACAAGGGAACAACGTCCACTGGCAAGAGGAAGACACAGTGGGCAGCAACACCCGGAGCAAAACCGGGACCAACAGGGCAGGCCCCAGCAATGCGAGGAGCTAGTGACTAACCTGTCATCACGAACATTAACTGAGACGGAAACACAAGTCCTAAACAAAGGACTCAGATTTGTACCCACAGCCGCTCTGGACCAGTTCAAATTACAATGTGAATTGGCGGCGTTCTTCAGAAAACTGAAGCTTAAAGCTTTTTTTTTAAAAACCCAAACAGACAACTCAGAAGAAACCACGAATGAAACTGGACTAAGAATAAAATCGACATTTGTACCGCCCCCACACACTATTCCAGTCGAAATCAATACTTTAGAACAGGCAGTGTTTAACGACATTGAAACCATGTCAGTTACTACACTCTACCACAACAACAGCAGGTCAGAGAGCAAAGCCATATCAGACCTTAAAAAAGATGACACAATAGTGCTAAAACCAGCGGATAAATGTGGAGGCCTGATAATAATGAACAAATCAGACTACAACACGGAATGTAGATGCTTACTTGGCGATACAAGGAACTACCTACCACTCCCAACTGATCCAACAGAAGACCTACGCACAGAAATCACAGACCTTGTGGAAACAGCGGAAGCAGCAGGCCACATCTCGAAACAAGAGGCCGACTACCTGAGCAAAACTGAAGCCAGAATATGGTATTTCTATGTGGTACCTAAAATGCACAAAGACAAATTGCCCCCTCCCGGAAGACCAATAGTATCCGGCATAGGTTCGCTATTAGAACCCTTATCGAGGTTCTGTGACTTTTTTCTGAAAACCATTGTCCAAGGGACATCCACATACCTGAAGGACACGAAAAATCTACTAACACTATTGGAGAACATCAAACTGGAGGAAAATACCATCATAGTGAGCGTTGACATCGAAAGCCTCTATACTAACATACCTCAGGATGCAACCATCAATGTACTAAAGAAAACACTGGAAGAAACCACCTGGGACCCCCGCACGCCTAAACAATTCATCATCAAATGTGCAACCCTAGCCCTGAAAAGGAACTTTTTCGAATATGAAGGATCCCTATACCTCCAAATATGGGGTACATCCATGGGAAGCGTTGTCGCCCCGAGCTTGGCGGGGCTCTATGTGTTTGACTTTGAGCAAAAGTATATCTTATCGCCAGACAACCCCTACTTTGAAAAAATCTAATTCTGGCGAAGATATATTGACGATGTTCTGACTATTTGGCAAGGTCCATAGGAAACACTAATGGCATTCATAGCCTGGCTCAACAATCGCGGCCCACATCTGCACTTCACTCATAGTGCTGACAGAGACAAAATGGTTTTCTTGGACATACAAATCCAAAGGGAAAATGACACTCTAACAACTAAAACCTACTTCAAACCAACTGCCAAAAACAATCTGTTGAGGTGCGAAAGCTTCCATCCTAGACCCTTGAGGGAAAATTTGCCTTACGTCCAATACCTGCGTCTATGAAGAAACTGTAGCAAACTGACAGACTACAAAAGCCAGGCAGAGGACCTCACCATGAAACTAATGAACCGTGGTTATCCACCCAAAATTATTCACAGGTGTCAGAAAAGAGCGAGGAACCAATCTAGACAAGCCCTACTGGGGGAAACAACAAAAAACAAAGAAACAACTCCACTCACATGCGTTACAACCTATAACGCAATTTCAAACCAAGTCAGTAGAAGCATCAATAAACATTGGTCCATAGTAAACTCAGGAAACTTCAAATGGGAGAAACCTCTGTTTTCATACAGAAAAGCGCAGAGCCTAAAAGACAGCTTGGTCAACACCAGACCCAGGAACACGACAATGAACAACAACCCCACCGTCACACAGATGTGGGGCCTCCCGCCAGTGACAGGACACTCACGATGTGGAGATTGCAGTGTCTGCCACCTTACTGACAACACCAAAACTTTAAATCTAGAAGCGGGCACGGTCTGGGAACAAAGATCTCACACCAATTGTAATAGCAGCAATGTTATCTACCTGATCACATGTACCTGTGGGAAGCCCTATGTAGGAATAACAACCCGCAAGATAAAACAGCGCATCTGTGAGCACAGAAGCACGATACGCTGCAAGAAAAATACCACAAGACTGACAGATCACTTTCTTACTGTCCACCATACCCCAAACGACATGAGGTGGACAGTGATTGAACAATTGCAACCAGGTATCAACATACAATCACGCCTCTTTGAAAAAGAGCAGCGATGGATCTATAGACTTTTGACCCACAAGATGGGCCTGAATGATAACATTCCATGGGCTTCTGTGCTTAAATAAACAATGTCCTTCCCTGAAAAATACACCTATTTACTAGGTCACCTCACTATCCTGAAATCTAAACCACTGGACATCTCTGTGTCTGTGCTTAAACAAACAATTGTCCTTCCCTGAAAATTACACCTTTTTACTAGGTCACCTTACTATCCTGAAATCTAAACCACTGGACATCTCTATGTCTGTCCATCTCTGATGGGCCTTCATGTTAATATCCCCTGGGCCATATTGAATAATGCCCTCCCTTGATACTCATCCCAAAACCGAGATTATATAACATTTCCACCTCAGTCTCTGAATAGGAGTACAATATGACGTCCACTCCACCCTCAGAAACATTGTGGCTATCAATAATACAGCCCTTCCCCCTCACCACTGTGACGTTCGAATTAGGACAGGATTGTCCCTTGAAACATCGGACGCTTCACAGTACCTCATCAAATATCGTCAGACCCATGCAGTCTGATTTGTGATGCATTCGCTTGGTTTCACTAATCACTTTTCCAGGCATGCGCGTAAGCCTTTGTTTACAATCACTAAGGCAACCAGCGGCCTGTCCGGCTTTCCATAGCCCACCGAGCTCAGCCGGTGACGCTGCTCCCACGTGATCGCGCCCGGATGCATTTTCTCAATATTACCGGGTCCCGACTGCACGGCAATCATAGCCGAGCAGTGGAAGGTAGAAGTAGGTTATGGGCCTCTCCCCACGCCAGTAAACTGTAAGTAAGAATCTTGTTTCTATCCTCACAGAACCCCGATACGAGCATTTACCATGCCACGTACATTTACCGATGCGGCAACACTTTACTGCCCCTCGGCATCCATCCACAATCTAACCTGATCACGGGTACAATATTTCTTTACACAGAATACGTTGTACTGCGTGATGTGCCTACCCCCTGCCCGCCGAAGCACAATAGAAAACTACTAATAGTAAGCCTGCCCTCTGCTATGCAGCACCTGTGACTCTCTATATGTTACATGTTTGTTAGTGTTGTGTGTCTCATTCCTAAACAGGCATGCCTGCACAATAATTACTAAGGGCGACCACTGTTTGGCCCATGTCATATAATAATGCGCATCCAAATATAATTGTGACTTAACAACGCAATTCTGCCTTCCATTGGATTATGGCGATTAGAATAGAATTATTGCATGCAAATATGCACGCACCTATTGACATTGATACAAAACCTTCTTGGCTATAATAGTAAGTGTCCACGTACACCATATCATCACGCTCATCATCTTCTGAGGTTTTTCCAATCACCACTGTGGCATGCAGTATGTATGCACTGAGAGTCTGCACGACGTAACAGGCTAGTAAGAGTGATTTGTGCCTGACGCCCATTTATTTTCTCTCCCCACAGGTTTTTGTTCATGCTCCTTATTTTTGGAGCATTCCACCTTTGGTAAATTTTGCCATTGGTACTAATAGGATTTAGGATAGGGTGAGTCTTTTAGGGGACTCATACCGTCCATCTCCTTGGTCCTGATGAATACCGGGAATCTTCCCTAACGGTTGAAACATGTTGACCAACGCACTATAACACATACAGAGATACGTAGGTCGTAACTCCCCTTCCAGTATCTCGCACTCTGTCTTTTATTATTGTCCAGTTGCTTTTTAATAAAATTCACTTTCACAAAGTTAAACCAGGAAAATTTTTAACATCTATTTTTTGCACCCACATTCCCAACCCGCTCCACTGTATTACAGGTGTCGAAGCACACCCTGGTGACGCTAGGCCACCAGAGTGGGCCCCGATGATGAAGCATGTCACCACTAGGTGGTGAGTGAGGGTTGTTTTAGAAAAGGAATAACTATTCCACTTTTGAAAACCCTTCGGCCTAAACGTCGGGTGATACTCCTTCTTTTGTTTTCCATATCCGTGACCAGGGGAACAGGAGTATTCCTCGTCCACCCCAAGTGGACACAATCCCTTACTCTCCCCCTTGTTTTCCCAGTATCGTGGCAGCGCACAGCTGCGAGAGTTCAGACACAACCACTTCCAACGGTACCATTGGAGAGAAGACACGATACAGACATGGCGGAAAATCCGGGCTTATGTTTTTCAACAGAAGAAATAGACTCAATTATGAGTAACCTCAATGTATTTGCAGATGCCAACATCAGAAACACCATTTCACAGACCTCAGAGTGGGATAAACTGACGGAAATGAAACGCAACCGCATAAGAACCATATTGCACGGAACCATATTGAAGGAATACGTAACCAACAACATAGCCCCAAAGGGCTTGCTGGTTACTAATGCCCCCAGAATAGTCCTAGATGATCCAGAGTTCAGGAAAGATTGGGCCCTCATAGCGTGGCACTGTACTCATGACTGGATTATACTTATCCTTAAAACAGCAGTACGACTGTCCGAAAAAATCCAGGTGGAGATACAACTGACCGAAAGCCAAATCAAAGCCACCATCACAGGGTACAAGAAGAAGTTAGATGACCTTAACAAAGAAATAAACGAATATAGAGATAACCTCACTCAACAGAAAGTGCTTAAATTTCAAAAAGATCTCAAAAAATTTACTTTTGTTAAGGCATACCCGTACTCAGACCCAGATTACAAAGCTACAACAACACCGGACCCAGATTCGGATGCTTCAAGCAACACTTCCCACAGCTCTAACAGCAGTGGAGGATCCAGTAACAGCACACCAAGACAAAGACAAAGAGGAGCATACAGAGGGCATTACCAATGGCCACAATATAGCCACCCTCCGTTTCAGAACCCTTACCAACAACCCCAGCAATTCCCAATGTATGGATGGCAACCACCATTCCAACAGTTCCCCTTTCCACCAAACTAATACCGCCCTCCTTTTCCCAACAGAGGCAGGCGCGGAAGAGGGCGCAACAAACAAGGGAACAACGTCCACTGGGAAGAGGAAGACACAGTGGGCAGCAACACCCGGAGCAAAACCGGGACCAACAGGGCAGGCCCCAGCAATGCGAGGAGCTAGTGACTAACCTGTCATCACGAACATTAACTGAGACGGAAACACAAGTCCTAAACAAAGGACTCGGATTTGTACCCACAGCCACTCTGGACAAGTTCAAATTACAATGTGAATTGGCGGCGTTCTTCAGAAAACTGAAGCTTAAAGCTTTTTTTGAAAAAACCCAGACAACTCAGAAGAAACCACGAATGAAACTGGACTAAGAATAAAATCGAGATTTGTACCGACCCCACACACTATCCCAGTCGAAATCAATACTTTCGAACAGGCTGTGTTTAACGACATTGAAACCATGGCAGTTACTACACTCTACCACAACAACAGCAGGTCAGAGAGCAAAGCCATATCAGACCTTAAAAAAGATGACACAATAGTGATAAAACCAGCGGATAAATGTGGAGGCCTGGTAATAATGAACAAATCACACTACAACACGGAATGTAGACGCTTACTTGGCGATACAAAGAACTACCTACCACTCCCAACTGATCCAACAGAAGACCTACGCACAGAAATCACAGACCTTGTGGAAACAGCGGAAGCAGCAGGCCACATCTCGAAACAAGAGGCCGACTACCTGAGCAAAACTGAAGCCAGAATACCGTATTTCTATGTGGTACCTAAAATGCACAAAGACAAATTGCCCCCTCCCGGAAGACCAATAGTATCCGGCATAGGTTCACTATTAGAACCCTTATCGAGGTTCTGTGACTTTTTTCTGAAAACCATTGTCCAAGGGACATCCACATACCTGAAGGACACGAAAAATCTACTAACACTATTGGAGAACATCAAAATGGAGGAAAATACCATCATAGTGAGCTTTGACATCGAAAGCCTCTATACTAACATACCTCAGGATGCAACCATCGATGTACTAAAGAAAACAATGGAAGAAACCACCTGGGACCACCGCACGCCTAAACAATTCATCATCAAATGTGCAACCCTAGCCCTGAAAAGGAACTTTTTCGAATTTGAAGGATCCCTATACCTCCAAATAGGGGGTACATCCATGGGAAGCGTTTTCGCCCGAGCGTGGCGGGGCTCTATGTGTTTGACTTTGAGCAAAAGTATATCTTATCGCCAGACAACCCCTACTTTGAAAATATCAAATTCTGGCGAAGATATATTGACGATGTTCTGACTATTTGGCAAGGTCCACAGGAAACACTAATGGCATTCATAGCCTGGCTCAACAATCGCGGCCCACATCTGCACTTCACTCATAGTGCTGACAGAGACAAAATGGTTTTCTTGGACATACAAATCCAAAGGGAAAATGACACTCTAACAACTAAAACCTACTTCAAACCAACTGCCAAAAACAATCTGTTGAGGTACGAAAGCTTCCATCCTCGACCCTTGAGGGAAAATTTGCCTTACGGCCAATACCTGCGTCTATGAAGAAACTGTAGCAAACTGACAGACTACAAAAGCCAGGCAGAGGACCTCACCATGAAACTAATGAACCGTGGTTATCCACCCAAAATTATTCACAAGTGTCAGAAAAGAGCGAGGAACCAATCTAGACAAGCCCTACTGGGGGAAACAACAAAAAACAAAGAAACAACTCCACTCACATGCGTTACAACCTATAACGCAATTTCAAACCAAGTCAGTAGAAGCATCAATAAACATTGGTCCATAGTAAACTCAGGAAACTTCAAATGGGAGAAACCTCTGCTTTCATACAGAAAAGCGCAGCGCCTAAAAGACAGCTTGGTCAACACCAGCCCCAGGAACACGACAATGAACAACAACCCCACCCTCACACAGATGTGGGGCCTCCCGCCAGTGACAGGGCACTCACGATGTGGAGATTGCAGTGTCTGCCACCTTACTGACAACACCAAAACTTTAAATCTAGAAGCGGGCAGGGTCTGGGAACAAAGATCTCACACCAATTGTAATAGCAGCAATGTTATCTACCTGATCACATGTACCTGTGGGAAGCACATCTGTGAGCACAGAAGCACGATACGCTGCAAGAAAAATACCACAAGACTGACAGATCACTTTCTTACTGTCCACCATACCCCAAATGACATGAGGTGGACAGTGATTGAACAATTGCAACCAGGTCCCAACATACAATCACGCCTCTTTGAAAAAGAGCAGCGATGGATCTATAGACTTTCGACCCACAAGATGGGCCTGAATGATAACATTCCATGGGCTTCTGTGCTTAAATAAACAATGTCCTTCCCTGAAAAATACACCTATTTACTAGGTCACCTCACTATCCTGAAATCTAAACCACTGGACATCTCTGTGTCTGTGCTTAAACAAACAATTGTCCTTCCTTGAAAATTACACCTATTTACTAGGTCACCTTACTATCCTGAAATCTAAACCACTGGACATCTCTATGTCTGTCCATCTCTGATGGGCCTTCATGTTAATATCCCCTGGGCCATATTGAATAATGCCCTCCCTTGATACTCATCCTAAAACCGAGATTATATAACATTTCCACCTCAGTCTCTGAATAGGAGTACAATATGACGTCCACTCCACCCTCATAAACATTGTGGCTATCAATAATACAGCCCTTCCCCCTCACCACTGTGACGTTCGAACTAGGACAGGATTGTCCCTTGAAACATCGGACGCTTCACAGTACCTCATCAAATATCGTCTGACCCATGCAGTCTGATTTGTGATGCATTCGCTTGGTTTCACTAATCACTTTTCCAGGCATGCGCGTAAGCCTTTGTTTACAATCACTAAGGCAACCAGTGGCCTGTCCGGCTTTCCATAGCCCAGCGAGCTCAGCCGGTGACGCTGCTCAAACGTGATCGCGCCCGGATGCATTTTCTCAATATTACCGGTTCCCGACTGCACGGCAATCATAGCCGAGCAGCGGAAGGTAGAAGTAGGTTATGGGCCTCTCCCCACGCCAGTAAACTGTAAGTAAGAATCTCGTTTCTATCCTCACAGAACCCCGATACGAGCATTTACCATGCCACGTACATTTACCGATGCAGCCACACTTTACCGCCCCTCGGCATCCATCCACAATCTAACCTGATCACGGGTACAATATTTCTTTACACAGAATACGTTGTACTGCGTGATGTGCCTACCCCCTGCCTGCCGAAGCACAATAGAAAACTACTAATAGTAAGCCTGCCCTCTGCTATGCAGCATCTGTGACTCTCTATATGTTACATGTTTGTTAGTGTTGTGTGTCTCATTCCTAAACAGGCATGCCTGCACAATAATTACTAAGGGCGACCACTGTGTGGCCCATGTCATATAATAATGCGCATCCAAATATAATTGCGACTTAACAACGCAATTCTGCCTTCCATTTGATTATGGCGATAAGAATAGAATTATTGCATGCAAATATGCACGCACCTATTGACATTGATACAAAACCTTCTTGGCTATAATAGTAAGCGTCCACGTACACCATATCATCACGCTCATCATCTTCTGAGGTTTTTCCAATCACCACTGTGGCATGCAGTATGTATGCACTGAGAGTCTGCTCGACATAACAGGCTAGTAAGAGTGATTTGTGCCTGACGCCCATTTATTTTCTCTCCCCACAGGTTTTTGTTCATGCTCCTTATTTTTGGAGCATTCCACCTTTGGTAAATTTTGCCATTGGTACTAATAGGATTTAGGATAGGGTGAGTCTTTTAGGGGACTCATACCATCCATCTCCTTGGTCCTGATGAATACCGGGAATCTTCCCTAACGGTTGAAACATGTTGACCAACGCACTGTAACACATACAGAGATACGCAGGTCGTAACTCTCCTTCCAGTATCTCGCACTCTGTCTTTAATTATTGTCCAGTTGCTTTTTAATAAAATTCACTTTCACAAAGTTAAACCAGGACAATTTTTAACATCTATGTTTTTGCACCCACATTCCCAACCCGCTCCACTGTATTACAGGTGTCGAAGCACACCCTGGTGACGCTAGGCCACCAGGGTGGACCCCGATGATCAAGCATGTCACCACTAGGTGGTGAGTGAGGGTTTTTTTTAGAAAAGGAATAACTATTCCACTTTTGAAAACCCTTCGGCCTAAACGTCGGGTGATACTCCTTCTTTTGTTTTCTAACCCCTATGCCGCCCCCATTCTTGTCTAGTTTTAATATGTCCCATGTGCCTTTGCTCCTCTTTCCAGTCCAGACTAGAGAAGTTAGGAGTGTGTCGAACGTCGACTTGGGGATTTTGCAAAAAGAGTTCTGTAGCACGTAGAGGCAGTGAAGCAATAGTACCATTTTTGATACGGCCAACCTCCCCATAACCGACAGTGGTAACTTGTTCCAAAACGCTATCAATGCTCCCAGTCCATCGAGGACCCTCCCCCTGTTCAATTCATACTGGGACTCCAGCTGATGAGCAATCTGCAGTCTGAGGTACAGAAGCGATCGCACTTCTAATCCATGCCAACTACGGAGAGCTCAGGAACTAACCCCTGTTCCAAAGCAGCGAGCAGGAACAAAAGTGTTTTTTGGCAGTTACTGCGAAGGCCAGAAGAAGCCCCAAATGAGTTTATTATTTCCCAAGCCACTGGAATCACCCCTTCCGACTCACACAGATAGAGAAGGGCATCTTTGGCATACATGGAAACCACATGAATATGACCGTCTACCTCTAAACCCCATGGCGATATATCCCTGGGCACGAAGACCACCAAAGCCTCCATGGCCAGAGCAATCAGCAGCGGGGATAATGAGCACCCCTGCTGTGTGCCCCTTCCAACTTGCTATCTCCACTATAGGGAAAAAAGGGTTGTGGCCCACCCGGACCACCGGGTCATCCATCAGTTGAGCCAACCCTAGCCCAATTGGCAATCATTCCTATGCATACCTCGGTCACTCATAGCCAAGCACTACAACCCTCACTTCCCCAGTCAGACAAAATCCCTCCCCAGAGAGAAAGGAGTCAGAAGGAGAGGTAAGAAATTTAGATAATGATAGAAATACAGGAGTAGGGAGAGAGAGAATAGAAAGAAAAGAGGGGCCAGAAGTGGGGGCAAGAGACGACGCCCACCCGCACCATATGCTTGGACCATCCAGGTACTCCACACTAGCATAAGGAGAGTAGAAAATGGAAGGGGGGGGAAGGGGTAGAGAAAGTGACCCCTCCAGATTTCAAGCCCAAGCTCCATCAGGAGGGTGAAGGCACAAATTGTGTCCCAACACGACCCGTATCTGGCTTACGTTGTTCACCACCATGTCCTCTGTTGAAATGTTCATGGAGGATCTGTTAGCTGCTGGGTTTGCTCGATAACCTTCGCCCATGCTCGTGTTCGAACCCGTGGCTGTCACCACCTCGACCAGTGCTCTGACAGTGCCCTGTTCAGCCTGTTGGGTCTCCAAGTCTATCCAGGGGGATCTCCCACCCTTGCCTCCTGAGTCAGCCCCCTCCAGCTCCATTGACCCATCCTTTTACACCATCATACTCTGCGTTGATCTGGAGCTTTTTCTGAATCTTTCAGCGCGGCCTCTTCCAGTTCCACCCTGAGGGTGCACCGAGGATCTTGTCACCACTCGACCCCTTCTCAGCACCCTTCCTTCACAATGGACTTCCAACCAGCCCCACACCTCCTCTGGTGTTGTGATGTAATGGTAAGGCAACCATATTATCTTTATTTAAATCGTTTACATGTTTTTGCTTACTGCACCCCTTTTTCTAATACCCCTTTATGCAGCACAGCCCAAAGAGATGTTCTCTCCATTTGCACAGTCTTACACAATCTGTTCACAACATATGTTGAAATGGAATTTAGATCTACACATATGTAGCCAGTGTGCACAATGTAATCGAAACCCATCTATTTCACACTGTCTTTTTGTCATGTCCCTGTCGGAAGAAAATGCTTTGTGTTTATATTTGGACATGAATGCTGATATGCGTCAAACTGACTTCCATGACAATATAAATATTCTATGGCAACAAGGTGCAGTTTTATATGAGTGTGTTAGAAATGGGGTTTCTGGCTGGTTAGGTTATGCACCTAAGCCAGGCAGAATCCACCACTCTAGTCAGGATAAGGGGATTACACATCTAAAATAACATTGCTCACCCCCTTGGTAGCTTGGCACAAGCAGTTAGGCTTATCTCAGATGCAATGTGTAAAGCATTTGCACATAACAAACAGTAATACAGTAAAAACACTGGAATGGATACCACACCAGTTTTAGAAAAACATCCAATATTTATCAGTGTAAAACAAGACCAAAACGATAACAATCCAACCTACAGTTCTTCATAATCCCAATAATGCAAAAATAGCCTTTAAATGCAGTTCCTTGAAGTTGATAGCTCTGTCCGGGGCTGTTGGGGTGTCGTGTACACCCAAATCCAACGGTTCCAGCCGACCACGGCTGTGCAAGCCGGCGATGGTGTCAGAAGATCTTCAAACCAGACATTTCTATTCCGGCCGACCGTTGTGGTGCAGGCAGGCTGTGGCAGGCGTTGAGGCTGCGGTGTGAAGTGGAGTGGTGAGGCGTGCAGTAGCCTCAGGTTGCGTTGCAGACGTCGGTTCAGTGGCGGTCATCCAGCGGCATCGTTGAGACCAGGGCTGAAGTGGGGAATGGGGCAGACGAAGTGCAGCAGTGCCCTCTGTGGTGGCTTCAGGTCATGGAACTGCTGGTGGTCTTGTTGATGGCGTCGGATTGTGATTTCTAAGTAATCTAAAGTTCTGGGGTCAGGGCCCCAATATTTATACCACATGTTCCTTTGAAGTTCTGTGGAGTTAGCACAAACAAAGTTCTCCTGGCACGCACATACTAATTCAGCCTGGCTTAGGCCAGGTTCACCACAGGAGGTAGAGACAGCATTGTGGAAGACAGACACATTCCCGTTGGGTGCAAGCCACAACTCCTCCCACTACTCTCAATGTAGCCAGGTCGATTTAACCTGTCTATGAGTCACCCAGGAAAGGCAGGACACACCTCAACCTCCCTGTTGTGTATCTAGTGTGAATGCACAAACCAGCCGCTGTCAGTCTAAAGCCCATACAGTGTCCAAGAAAGGAGCGCTTGTCTATCGCCCACCAGGACCATGCTCAGGTTTCTCTCTCTTCTGGAACTGCTAGCTCCTTATTTCAGAGCCAAAGAAGACTTCTTTCTTCTGGGCGATTTTAACATTCACACAGATACCCCAGAGCTTCTAGAAACAAAAACTCTGCTTGCTGATCTTTCTACCTTAGGTCTGGAATTACAGAATAATGGACCCACACATGTAGGGGGACACTCTCTTGATCTGCTTTTTCTAATTGGGCTAAAATTCATTGTAAAACTGCCATCCAGCTATACTGGACTGACCATTTCCTGGTGGAATTTTGTCTGCCTGTAACTAATATACGTCCTCACAAAAAAACCCTCCCGCCAATATGGCGTCGCCAGTGGCACAGGGTAACAGTAGAAGAGCTGCAGAGGGTTTGGGAAAAGCCCAACTTTATGGAAATAGATAATGTGGAGGACACACTAGCCAAATTTAACAAATCCCTAACTGAGGCAATAGACAAACTGGCCCCCTTGAAGTTGCACAAACAATTTCCTATAAATAAACAGGAGAAATGGTACACTGAGGCACTGAGAACTGAGAAGCAGGGATGTAGGAGGATAGAGAAAAAATGGAGGAAGGCACGCACAGAAGAGAATAGGAAGACACACTATGAAGCACAGACAAACTACTATAAAAATATTAAAAAGGCCCGAAAGAACAGTTTTGCCCAGCAACTTGCAGAAGCAGGCAAATCCTCGAAGGAATTATATAAAATATTGGAAGTATTTGTCAAACCAACAGCCTGTGCTAGCCCAGATGACTTCTCACTATCCTTATGCAATGAAATATCACTGTTTTTTGAAAATAAAATAAACTCAATCTATGAGAAAATTCTGAAAGCCACTAGCTCAAATTGTAGCACTCCTGCCCCCTCATACTTACTCCAAGAAAAGCCCCCCTACTAACTTTTCCACCAGTAACTGACATAGATCTTCCCCTCCTTACCAGCCATATAAAATCGGGTTCCCCCAATGATTTTGTACCTGCTAAAATGATGGCCCCCCTGAGTACCCTGTTAGGACCTCAAATCCAAACAGTTATAAATCACTCCCTCAGGGAAGGGCATGTGGCAGTAGAATGGAAAAAAGCAGTGGTCAACCCTATCCGAAAGAGTGCTGCACTTCCTTGGACGGACCTTTCCAATCTTCGACCCATCTCCCTTTTGCCTAATCTCAGCAAATTGACCGAGAAGCATGTGAATACTCACCTGTCAAATTACATCGAGGCAGCGGAGGGCCTGGACCACTCTCAATCTGGTTTCAGGCCCAATCACAGCACCGAATCAGCCCTCCTCTCAGTGACTGATAACATCAGGATGTCACTTGATGGAGGGGGCTCAATGATTCTGGTGCTGCTAGATCTATCCGCTGCCTTCGACACGGTGTCACATGAACTTCTTCTCGGCCGATTGAGAGATGTGGGCATAGGGGGTGTGGCTATGTCGTAGTTGGAAAGCTTTCTTTCGGGTCGTTCACAAGGTGTCAAGTTGGGCTCCCACTCTTCCACCCTTAGGGAGCTCACCAAGGGAGTGCCACAGGGCTCATGCCTAAGCCCCACGCTTTTTAACGTGTATGTGGCCCCCTTGGCAAACATTATAAGATCTTATGGGTTCACCCCGGTGTCATACGCTGATGACACCCAGCTTTTATTTCCTTTCCATACTCTCACACCCGCAATCCAAAAATCATTTGCGGACGGAATGAGAGCAGTGGTACACTGGATGGCACAGAACTGCCTCCAATGCAACGTGACCAAAACTGAGGTCATGTTGTTTGGGGGGGCAACTCTAATGTGGTCCCCAGATTGGTGGCCCTTGGAGTTGGGCCCTGTCCCAAGCCCGAAACAAACAGTTAAAAATCTTGGTATTCGGCTAGATCAGGCACTCCTGCTTAAGGAACACACTACCCAAGTCACAGGTGCATGTTTCCTTGTGGTTGGGCTACTTCGGCGTGTTTTTCCATTTCTGCCAGACAACCACAGGAAAACGCTTGTTCAGACCTTAATAATAAGTAGGATGGACTACTGTAATGGCCTATATATATCGGCCAATGAGGAACAACTGAAAAAATGACAAGTAGTCCAAAACACTGCTGCGAGGCTAGTTCTCAATGCCCCCCCCAGAACTCCCTCTCGCCCCCTTCTTCACCAACTCCACTGGTTACCAGTAAAGCAGCGTGTTAAATTTAAGATATGTTGTAACATACATAAATGCCTGTTTGGCACTGGTCCCAGATACTTAAAGGAAAAATGTGTTCCTTATACCCCTGGACGTACTTTACGCTCCAGTAGCCACCAATTGCTTCAGGTCCCAAGGTTCAGAAGAGCCAGACAGGGAGGTCGGGCCCTTTCTTACATAGGACCTGTCCTTTGGAACTCCCTACCCCCTGCGCTGAAACAAATCACCAGCTTTGAATCCTTCAGGAAAAACCTAAAAACATATCTCTTCACCCTGCCTTAGGTAGAATTTCCCTTATAATACAGCAAAACCCTGATAGAGACTAACCAGTGGAAGCACAAGCGCAGAGATATCCCTTTGGGAATTGAATCAGGCGCTTTATAAGGCTATAAATAAATAAATACACAAAACAGGCAGAGGCACATGACTGGTTAAACAAAGAAATACCCACTTTCTAAAAGTGGTATTTCCAAACGCAAAATATAAAAATCATCTTTACTAGAAGATGTATGTGTAAATCCTGAGTTCAGGCATACTAAACTCCTCTTGTCTATCAGCTCCTTCAGGCCAGCTACATTTGTAAAAGTGTGACAAAGCCGCTCCCATGTTAATTTAGGGAGAGACAGCCTTTCAACAGTGAAAACGAAATGCATAGTATTTTGCCATCAGGACATGTACCAAACAGCAGTACATGTCCTACCTTTTAATTACACTGCACCCTGCCTATGGGGCTACCTTGGGCCTGCCTTAGCGGTGACTTAGATGTAAGAAAAGGGAAGGGAAGGGCCTGGCTAGTGGGTGCACTTGCCAGGTCGACATAACAGTTAAAAATGCATGCAGATGCTGTCGAGGCAGGTCTGAGACACCTTTGAAAGGCTGCCTGTGTGGGTGGCGCAATCAGTGCTGCAGGACCACTAACAGCATTTGATTTACAAGCCCGGGGCTCACACAGTGCACTGTACCAGGGACTAAGTAGTAAATTAAATAAGCCAATCATGGAAATACCAATCCATAAACACAATTTACATCGAGACTATATGCACTTTATCACTGAATATATGTGGTAAAGTGCCCAGAGTCCTAAAACCAATGAAAAGTAGGTAAAAAACTGGAGGCCAAAAAACAAAATGTCTGGGGGTGCACCCGCTGAAAAAGCCAAGTCTAAGAGAGTCTGTGAAAGATGTGCATCACATTAAGATAACTCCTTCCTGAATGAGACAATAGGCATAATGAAAATATTTAGAGCCACAAGACCTGGGCGCACTCTTTCAGGTTTTTTTATATTTCCATGGGACACTGTTGTTTCTTAATGCATCCTCCTCAGTGTTCCAAGTCCATGCTCTTCAGCCAGCGTGTGAGATTTGAGAGTGTTTGTGTGGGAAGGAGTGGCAGTTGAAGTTATGGGCTGAGCAGCAAGGAGGCTGTTCCTGATGGGGCCTACTTAACAGCTTACCTATTAGCAAATGAGATCTAAAAAACAATTAGGTTAGGGAGATCTGCGAACTACAAAAGAAACTAAGAAGCCTGAAAGAAACTGTATATATAGAGAAATGAGGATCAAAAGGAATTTGAAGCTTTTGAGAAATAATTAGCCCTGGACACAGCCCCACCAGTGTTTTCTAACATCAAACAGCCTGCGCTCCAGGGCGTTTTTACAGGCCAGCATAAATTGTGCAACAGGTCGTGACGGTGGCTGCTTAGTAAAGTGGATTTTGGTGCCAACGTGATTGAAGTGTCATGACAGCTGGAATTGAACTGGCGGCATTTCTATGAAGTCAGAGCGTTCACCCTTAAGGATTGAGACCTGGTAATTGTGAAGTATTTGGAGGGAAATTGCCTGTGAGGAGTTTGTGGGGGTCTGCACAGCTACATGTTGGTGGGCCAATGTGAAAGAACACAAGTGATCGGAGGCTCAGGCCTCGGTGAATACTGTATTAGGAGGCGGTCGGGGGCAATCTTACTGAAACTATTGTTACTATTGCGGTTCGAAAAATTACAAACTTTGACGGCCCCCGGGGAAGAGAAGGTCGCAGACCAGTCTTTTCCTGGGGTTATTCGCGCAAGGCCGGAAGGACAAGGTGGGGGAGGGATTTAGAGGATTGGGGAAGGGGCTGGAGTTTAAGATTGTATTTAAGGTCCACGATGATGGGATCGTGCGTACCCCGCTGATCTGGGGGGCGGCAAAGGGGCACGGGAACAGGCTGGGCAGTTATCTTCAGGCCGGCCAGTTTCCTGTTGGGGGTACGGGCCCGGGACTGTGGGGTTGGGGGGGAGGGGGCTGCAGCTGCTATACGGCCCCCTGGGTAGGTGGGTAGGGGTGAGGGACTGCCAGCACGGCATGAGGCCCAGTGGTGCTTGAGACCCACCAGGCTGGAGCGGCCTGGAGGGAGTGGGGAACCAGGACCGGCAATTTGATACCGCCAGAACGGGGCATCGCCAATGGGGCGCATGACGACCCGGGGAGCTGACCCAAAGCAGTAGGGGGGTCTGCGGCGGCCTTCCAACGAGGGATCGCGCAGCGCATACTATGACGTGATTGGAAAAATTGGTGACAGACAGTTGTATGATGAGAAGATAATGAATGGGGAGTGTGGCGTGGTGTGACGGGATGGGATCGTTGGTTGATCGATGAGTGGACGGATGCGGCTGAGTGGGGTTTTCGGGTATGGGGGGAGTGGAGGTAACCAGACTGTTTTAGTTTTACAGGAGGCGTGTACGGCCTCAGACCGAACGGTGGACAGGAAGCAGAAGGGCGCAGCCGCGCCGGTCAGGATGTGGAGGTCCCGGACGGACTCTCAGGTAACGCACTAGGGGCATGGGTCAAAGGGAGCACGGGAATGAAGGGACCTCAGCTGGGGTGTGTGAGGGGTTGTGAGGGAGTAGGTATGGAGGCAGGTGCAGTGGCGGCATGCTGCTGGGGAAATGGGAGCCTGGCCAATTGGTGGGGATGGGTCCAGATGGACAATGTGGTACCACACGCAACGAGGGGCAACCAATGGGTCAAAACGTGTTGTCAGCTGGGCCAAACAGGAGTGTCGCATGGGGCAGGGGTGCAAGTTGACATGAAAGTGGACATCTGTTTCCACTGTTGGGCTCACATCGTGCGGGGGCCTCGGGGGCAGGGCATTTGTTCTGTGGATACGCCACGGTTGGCAGCTGAGCGGCAGGATTGATGGGGGTTTCACATGGCCGAGCAAGGTGGGGAGAGAGCTAAGGTTCGCCCTGACTTGCCTGAATTGGTAGGGGGATCAACTCATAGCTCAGCCTCTCTGACACTTGAGGGTATATGAGCGACATCATCGGTTTTCTGTGGGCGAGGTAACCGTTCGTCAGAGGTCAAATGGTCGATGGGGATTGGGTGGGGGGTAGTTCAGGCAAAAGGCATTACACATTTTGTAGTAGGCCATGGGCTCATGGCGCCCGACTTATACAGGTAGGAAGCGGGTACTACAACACAGAACTGGGAGTTTCTCAGCCGTGGGTTGGGGGTGATGACGTGTTCATGAGGGTTGAGGGAGGCAGTTATCGGCAATCGGGGGCTACAATGAGGGATGACGTTTACGGGGAGCGAGGTCAATGACAGGTGTGGGAGGTCTGGTTGATCAGCCACTGTACCGGTGTACTTGGTCAGGTTCACTTGACAGGGGGGAAAGGACTTGCCTGGGGGCTGGGCAGGCATGGGGAATTCGTTGAAGCAGGCGAAGGAAGGATTGCCTCTTAAGTCAATGGGAAGTGCGTTTCCCATCCTGGGGGACAGTACCATAGGGGATCGCCATTGGATCGTGCTTTTATGTCAGTTTTGGGGGGATGAGTAGAAGGGGGTTGGTGCTCTCAAATTGTTCTGGCTTTTCAGGTTTGGACCAGTTTCTGGTTGGTTGGTTGGGGGGGTTTGGACTGGGGAGACCGGGTTTGGGGTGGGACAGTGAGACTAAGTGCATGGGTGGCCTGGAATGTGGCAAAGAAGGATGTTGGTTTGTCAGAGGCAACGTGGGTGTAAGCGACGGGATCCTGTACAGCAGGCGATGGGCGAGGACGGTTCAAGGATGTGGGGGGGGGGGGGGCTGCACACTGTGGGAGTTTTGAAGGGGCAAGGATAGTGGTATTTTTCTGGAGGTCAGGTTGGACTGGGGTGTTTTGGGGAAGGAACCCTGGAGACGGGACAAAATGGTTGCTACAAAGCGTAGGCAAAGGGTAATGGGCTGGGCTGAAATGGTTGTTTAGTGGACTTCGTGCTGGAAGGTGGTCCATGAGCAAGGGTTTATTTAGGCAGGGCAGACCAGGGTCGGCGCAGTTGAAGTGTTTGTGAGGGAAGGGTTTGTGCCTGGGGTAGGAGGACGAGTTGGGGGTGGTTGAGTTGTTTTGTTTGGGCGCATTGGAGCATGGGGCCATAGTGAGCGGGTCACAAGGAGAGGACTAAGGGAATGGGGACGTACTTCTTGCAGGACTAATCATTCTTTTTCTGCTACAGGACATAGGTGTAGATCGGGTTCCAGGGCAGTCGCCTGGATGGGTGGCCATTCACCCGGACATTGGATGGCACAGGAGGAGAACTAACAGGTGTACGGACGTCACCGGGTGGGGAACACAGTCATCGGGCAGTGAAATGATGGGGGAAGCAGTTGTATAAAAATAGGGGGGGGGGAGTTGTGGCCAGTACAGCTTACATTGGGTCACAAGAAACACGAAGGTACCACGATATGAGGATGCATGTGGGAGAAAAGAGTATGCTGGGATATGTCTGGTTTGGCTCTACACCATTGGGACATTGAAGGGGATTTGGTTCAAACAAGAAGTTGCCCCAATATGAGGATACATGTGGGAGAAAAGATTATTCTGCGATATGTCTGGTTTGGCTCTAGACTATTGGGACATGGAAGGGGATTTGGTGCCCTGAAATGGAATGTGGGGCAATTTTAGTCACAGGAATGACTTGTACCTTGCGGACGTGGGGAGCGGGGTGCTATCAAACTGAATTGCCTGGTAATGGCCCGCTGGTAATGAGACTGTTTCGAGGAGAAACAGGTGGTGTTGTTTATAAAGGGGGCGCCTTGTACGGACAAGGGTTGGCCTGGATGTTCTTTATTTACAGGTGTCGCAGGTGTAGGTGGTGGATAGTTGTTCACCGCGATGGGAGGGCACCTTGCACGGACATGGATTGGCCCGACAATTTTACTGGTTTCACGTAATGCAGGTACAAGTGGTGAATGGTCATTCACCGCGATGGGGGGCACCTTTCAAGGACAAGGATTGGCCCAAAAAAGTTACTTGTTTACACAGGACGCAGGCCCAGGTGGTGAATGGCCGTTTACCGCGATGAGGGGCATTTTTACGGATGAGGTTTGGACTGAAAATGTTAATGGTTACGCGGGACACACGTTGAAGTTGTCGGTGGTCGTTCACCGGGAACCGCAGTGGTCCTGCGTAGGTTTGGTACCTTTCGCAGCTACTGCCTGTCCCAACAATAGTATTTCTCTACGGCACACAAGTTTAGGTGGTGGATTGGTCGTCCACCGGGTGCCACAGGGTCTGCTGACGGGAGGCAGAAGGTGGGGTGGTGAGTCACATACGGGCGGATCCACCCCTCGGGGCGGAGAACAGTACACGGGTGACTGATAGCGGGACGTGGGAGGCAATGAAGGAAATTCAACAGAGGATGCTTGGAGGGCAAGGGAAGGTGAGAATGGGGAGAAGAAAGAGGTCACAGAGTGAATGGGGAAGACAAATTCTAAGACTGCCAGACTCCTCGACCACTTGGTGGCGTATGCCCTTAGCCAGCTAGTGTCTGAGCCTACACATCGGGGTGGGCATACCATGGACGGGCTTTTTTCTAAGAACCCTGACATTACATTGGCAAGAGTGGAGTCACTTCCCTTGGAAGGACCATAAGGCAGTTTTCTTTGAGGCCAGGGTCAGGGCTCCTAAGAAGTGTCCCCTTTTTAAAGCAACTAGGGTCACGTTCCGATGCTGGAACAAAGTAAAAGGTAGGGACTAAGAAGATGCTCTCAATCACTCTCCTTTGATACTAGATAGTGACAATGAGGTGGCAACCTCTCAGTTTAATGAGTGGATCCTGAAGGCGGCCAACTGCGTTGCCCCAGAACATACTGGAATGGCCAAGAGGCGTCCACTGGTAATGCCCTGGTATGGTCCTGAACTTAAAGGGCTAAAGGTGGAATGCAGAAGGTTTGAGCGCCTCTGGAAAGTAGACTGCAGCAAGGAGAGCAAAGATTCTTACAATGGGGCTCTGAAACAGTATAAAGAGGCTATTCTGGAAGCAAAATTGGCTTATTTTACAGCAAAGATTCAAGAGGCAGGAAACTCAGCCAAAGAACTTTTTAAATCAGTTACGTTTCTAGCTAAACCACAGAAGGTTAATTTGCTCAAACCTGACCAGGCCTTTTTGTAATCAGCTTGCTACCTTCTTTCAGAAGAAGGTGCAAGTGATATATAATAGCCTTGTCAATCCATTAAATGTTCTGGCAGTTAACAAACAATCTTCCTCTGTGGTGGAGACAGTACAGTCTAGGTTAACCTGTTTTAAACCACTTTCTGCAGATGATGTAATGAATCTCCTAAAATCGATAAAATCTGGGTCACCCAATGACCCCTGCCCCCCTGCTAATATGCCCTTGGCCGCCGAGAAGATCAGCGAGATACTTACTCCCCTGATTAACCAAGTTCTGGTATCAGGGATCTACCCTGTGGCCTGGAAGACCATGTGCATTAGGCCAATTTTGAAGAAGACAACGTTAGAGCCTACCGAGTATAAAAACTATTGTCCGATCTCGGGTTTACCTTTTGCAGTTAAGGTACTCGAAAAGTCGGAAGACACTGACCGATTTTTTAGAGAGCAATAGGCTATTGGATCCTACTCAACATGGTTTTCGACCAAGACACTCCATTGAATCTGCTTTGATTGCGGCTTCAGAGGGGATCCGGAGAATAGTGGACGTGGGGTTAGGGCGACTCTTGTTCTCGTTGATTTGTCGACCGCATTCGACACTGTGAATCACACGGTGTTGGTACGGTGACTACTGGAGGTAGGAATTGGGAATTCGGCTTTGGCCCTCTTTTCCTCCTTCTTAGAGGATCAGAAACAGTCTGAGCTGGGATGGTTTACAATCTGACATCTTTAATTTGCCTGGTGGCGTCCCACAGGGTTTGGCTCTGTCCCCGATGTTTTTCAACATCTATGTGCAGCCACTGGCAAGACTTGTCAGGAAACATGTTTCACATTTGTGTTGTTCGCCGACAATTCACAATTGGTGATATCCCTGTCAGATAGGCCTGAGATAACAGCTGCCAGCTTTCATACTTGTCTAAAGGACATTATAAACTGGATGAGCCTAAGTTTCTTGAAGATCAACACAGAAAAGACTGAAGTTATAGAGTTCGGCAATGGGATATCACTATGGAACAATTCCTGGTGGCTGTCGGAGGCTGGGAAATGTCCTCGCCCGGTCAAGAAGGTCAGGAATCTTGGAGTCATTTTTGATGATAAACTCAATCTGTCGTCACAGGTAAACAGTCTAACGTCAGCTAGTTTCTTTCTGTTAAAGACCCTCCGCAAGATCTTTCCTTTTATTACCCCTAAACTACAGAAGACGGTAATGGCTGCCCTTTTTCTGTCCAAACTGGACCATTGTAATGCGCTGTTTCTGGGTATTGATAAAAACCAGATACGAAAACTGAAATCACTATAGAATGCCGCGGCACGATTAATATTAAAGCTCCCTAAGGGCCATTCTACGTCACAGGAAATAAGGGCACTACACTGGCTCCCCGTCCAGCAGAGAATCGAATTTAAGGCGCTCTGCTTGGTGCACAAGGCACGACATGGAGGGGGCTCAGATGATAGCCAGGAAATGTTCAGGCTCTACACCCCCTTGCCAAACCTTTGATCGGCCAGTCTTGGCCTGATCTGCACCCCCAAGTCTCGAAGGGCCAGATGGAGGGGAAGGTCCCTGTCCAGTTGTGCAGCAAAATTGTGGAATAAATTGCCAGTGGCGCTTAGACTGCAACCTACTCTATTATCTTTCAGGAAAGCTCTGAAAACTCAGTTGTTTACTCCCGAGCAGATCTAGCTTATTCTCTGCCCTTGCGTACATACACCAGCGCCAAGACGCCTCGGCATTCGAGCACTTAATAAGCCCTATATCATCATCGGAGTCAAACAGGTGAGATGGTTTTGAGAAGGATGAATGGAGAATAAGTCGGTATGGGATGGAAAAGTATATTTATGGCATTTATGTACTGTTTAATAAAGTCTAAAATGGTTGCAACCATGTCCTAATAAAATGGCCTTTTATGGTTCAAGTAACAGCATGGAGTGTAGTTATTGTGCGAACCGGCATTGTTGTATTTCAAATACATTGCATTCAAGTGCACGACCCGGCATTGAGGCAACGTCATTGGAGGAAGGTCTACTGTGAGGCGTCAAAGGATTGGAGAGCTACGTCACGCGTCATGTGTTATGACGTAGTCACCGATTGGCAGCTGCTGGAGAAACTGTTGTTAGTGGGATCCTAGCAACGTCATGCCGAGGCTGACGACGAGCAGCTCTTGAGGGATGGTGGCATACATGCTAGGGGCACGCAGGCATCATTGTGTGGCAGCATACATCGTCATTGCTAATCGCGTTTCTCACAGGAGGCGCCCAGCTGTGTGAAGCATGCCTCTGTGATCCTTACAGTACAGGGAGCCCTGCCTTGTGGACACTACCTCCTTTGTGTCATTTGTTTTGTCCAGGTATGCTTGACGTCTCTGGGTTCTCCAACGTTCGTGAGTAATGGGTCCAGCATTCATGAGGAACTTTGGGTGAGGAACCACACACCAGTGTAAAAGCCTAATGGTCTGACTATGATCGAATGTTTTAATGCTTTAGTATCATTACTGTTGTACTTAGAGATGTGTTCATAAAATATTTGTTATGTACATATAGTGCATGTTGGTTGCCTATGAGTACTTTCGTTTGTGTGCTATACATGCATCAGTGATGATATATGTTTTGAACGTGAAGGTGTGTAGAATGCTCAGTATAGCAAATATGTATTTATGAATGTAACGACTGTCTGGTGTGCGTCTTGTGATGCCTTATGAGGATTGGTTGCCTTAGTGTGTGTGCTATTCCATGCCACCTGTGATCATTATGCAATGCCAATTTTTAACCTGCTACAAGATGTTGGTGTATGGTTTTTACTGAAAATACATAGCATGAAGTGTTGTTCAGTGTTAGTCTGAGTTGCTGCAAGGTGAATATTTTGAGAATGCTCACTATTGGCTGTATTGTTCATGGAGATTATTCTGTGGTGTTGCCTGTGTTTGTTGTACTTGTGCCAGTTTTATTTTTCAGCAGTGTGTGAACCCAAGGATTTCCATCCTTCCTAAGGGGTAAGGATGTTGGGGCAGTGTAGTGTGTAAGCCTAAGGTTTTCACCCTTCCTAAGGGGTAAAGGGTGTAGGGCAGTGTGTGAGCCCACGATTTCCACCCTTCCTTAGGGGTAAGGATGTAGGGGCTGTGTGGAAGCCAATGGTGTTCATCCTTCCTAAGAGTTAAAGGGTGTAGGGGCAGTGTGGTTAGCCCAATGTTTTAAGGGGTATTTTGTTACACCCTAATGCAGTGGATTGTGGAAGAAACCCTGGTCCTGTTTGAGTGTTCGTGTTGTGCAGGGGTACGGGTATTGAGTGCTCCTGATGGATGAGCATAGAAGAGTTGGGCTATCTGTACTCTAGTATGGCAATTGTGTGGGACATGTTTATGGCTTGTGGAATTTACCATCTTACATTTCACTGGATTTTCTTTTGTTCTCTAAAAGGGGGAGATGGCTGTTGCATCCTGCGTATGCTGCAATGCATTCTTCCCTAGTGCTCTGTTATATTCTTGTGATTTTAATTGCAGGGTTATACTGTTGTGGTTTTTAAGGGCTGTGATTTTTAGTGTATCCAATGTCATTATATTTAGTGTATCCAATGTCATGGGGCTGCTTCATCATTTACCATCTTAATGTCATTGGCTGTTTCATCATTTACCATCTTACGCTTTATGATATTTTCAATTGTAATTTTATTTATTGTATATTTATAAAGAAGGGAGATGAGTTGTATCTTAATGCGTCCTCCTCAGCGTTCCAAGTCCCTGCTGCTCAGCCAGTGTGTGAGGTCACACAGATTGCTGAGTGTTTCGGTGGAAAGGAGTAGCAGCTGAAGATCTTGGCTGATCAGCAAGGAGGCTGCTCCTGAAGGGGCCTACTGAACAGCTTACCGATTTGTAACTGAGATCTAATAAACCTTAATGTAACCTAAACTACGGATACTGGACTTCCTTTACAACAGACACTTTAAGAATTGTCTTATAAACCTTACCGTTTTTAAACCAAATGCTTTACCAATTGTTTCTTTAAATGTCCCATTTGGCCATCTATTTTTCCAAATTTCGAAGGTGAGAACACCTATGGCCACCCCTTATGATAATGTAACTCACTTGTTTCACATGCTTCATTCGTCAAACTCAACACCAACGTTTACGCCTCACCACTTTCTAAAGTCACCAGCCGCCACTGTAGTCTTGGTAAAAGCTGTCTAGTCTCCTTTTCCTTTTGTTGTTCCAATAAGCCTGAAGGTTCGGCCCATTGCTGAGTGGCATATGTACTTTGGGTAAGGTACCTGTTGAGGCCATGGCAGGGAATTACTTGGTTGGTACATGGGCAGAGGAGATTCGTGTCAATAAATACCAAAGGAGGGAGAGAGCAGAATCAAATGACTCTCACCCAACTCAGCTTCTGGGTGTATCACAACAAAAATCAAAAGGGAGTGGAAGTGTGTGTTCGAGAGAGATCCCAATAGAAACAATCTGTAGGACCCTCAACAGCTATTTTCGACCGATGGTATAAGCTTTGCCATTGGCGTATTAATAGTTGGTAGCATCATCATTTGGTCTTGTTTCCACCACCAGGAGACAATCCCTCCGATTCAAGATCCTAGTTGGGATCCGCATATGCATAATCCCTTGAATCAGAGGGATTACCTCCTGGTGGTGGAAACAAGACCCAATGATGATGCTACCAACAATTAGTATGAGGGTCCTACAGATTGTTTCTATCGCGCAAGAAATCACTGTCCACACTTCTTCTAGGAGCAAGAAAGGCCACTTTATTTTAAGACAGGTGCATAATACATTTCTTGAACACATTAATTATTTATTTATTTCAACAATTCAAATCTTCACAGTATGCCTAAACATCCCTACCTAACTGAACCCGAAACTAACTCTTGACGAATACCCCCTGGATTACCCAATGAGCTACCCTTAAGGATGGTCATCCCGCTCCAGGCTGCCCACCCCACTAGCAAAACCCGCCTCCTAACAGAACCAAGACACCTGTCCTAAAAGTGGCAAGGCCCGAAGACCAAAGCAGCGCCTAGAGCAATGCAAAGTAAAAACCTAACAATAGAAAAAAGGGGGAGGGTGGGTGGGGCAAAAAGAACCTCCCTTCCCTTGCCTCCCGCTACACACTTCCCAACCGCCTGCCTAACCAGTCCTTTTATTATCTCCCCTAATCAGCCCCACCTGCTCTTCCCAGATTGCTCGCGTGAACGCACCCAGGGAAAGACCAGCTCGCGCCTGGCTCTCCCTGGGTCCCCCCTCGCGCAAGAAATCACTGTCCACACTTCTTCTAGGAGAAAGAAAGGCCACTTTATTTTAAGACAGGTGCATAATACATTTCTTGAACACATTAATTATTTATTTATTTCAACAATTCAAATCTTCACAGTATGCCTAAACATCCCTACCTAACTGAACCCGAAACTAACTCTTGACGAATACCCCCTGGATTACCCAATGAGCTACCCTTCAGGATGGCCAACCCGCTCCAGGCTGCCCACCCCACTAGCAAAACCCACCACCCAGGAAAACCTTTAGCGTTTTCCTGCCCCACTCAAAGACAAGGCGGAAGGGAAGGAGCACACCACAACTGCACCTGAAGAACCTTAGCTATCAAGTCCCGTAGCTCTAAAAGGTAAAATGAAAGGCCCAATTTGGACAGGTGGACACCGTCCTCACAGAATAAATGCGTCTCTGAAACTTGCAAATGATGATGAGCCAAACTGTATATACATAAATGGTTACAAAAAAGTCTCATGGCTCGATTCACTTTGCTTCGGGCTTTCTCCATGGCTGAATAACTCCTCGCCCCATGCCATGTCAGTCGAGGCACAAACTCAGTCCATATCACCATGGTGCTCACCCATGTGGTCTTTGATGACGTTGAGATCCTGTTTCATTAACTTTAGCAACGTCAAACCTGATAGAGAAACTAAGTTGTTTTCCCCAAGGTGCAACACCAGGAGATCCGGTGGGCCCCTCCAACCCCCCGAAACCAAAGAAGCCAAGGCGGGAAAGAGTCTGCCCCAACGCATACCCCCTGTGCCATGCCAGGAGACTTCATGTGTCAGACTGCTTAAACCAAGAGATCTACCACAAAGCTGACGCGCAGCGGCTACAGCAGCCCGTTTAACAAAAGAGTGACCAAGAATCCACACCCTCCTTTTTGCTCCAGCGACCGAGGGCCAAGGACCTAGGAGAAAAAGAAATGTTAGGCAAAGCAAAGGCGAACTACTTCCTCACATACTTCTCACAACATCTCGAGCGCCAACGCCCAATACGACGAATTTGGGACCAATCCCACCCCAACCTGGCGGCCTCTGTCGCTGCCCCAATCCTGAAGGAATGGGTACCGAATTGAGAAGGATCCCGCCCCAGACCCAACAAAACCTTGCGAAGGACAGCCAACAACTGAGAAACAATAATGGGGCTGCCATCAGCATGACAAAAAATTGCCCCCGGAGCAAAGTGAGAGGATGACACAAAAACCTCCCATTCCCCTACAGGGCAGCAAGAAGACACACCGCTCCTCCCAAAAAAAACCACCCACTTACCCCTCCCCATCTGATCAGTCTTGGACATACGCAACCACATACGCACCCTGTCATGCTCCACCACCACCTCACTGCTGGTCATACCCACTCTATCCCTCAAACCCAGCAGTTCAGAGGCCCGAAACGCCCCAAAAAATAACCACACAAAACACAAACGAAACTTCTGGCACTCAAATGCATCATAACAGCACACCTCCAATTGTGATAAAAGCAGCTGAAGCAAATCAAAGGTCACCGGCTGCCGTAGCTTCTGAGCACCAGCCTGAAGCCTACCCAAACCTTTTAAAACTTTCTGAACCAACACCCCCCCAACAGGATCCCTCCCCCACCAAAGATGAATGTAAAAAGATACCCCAGCCAACTTGCCCGAAATGGTCGTGTGAGAGAGGCCTTTGTCCGCCAAATGCAAAACAAACTGCAATAAGAATTGTTCATCAGATAACACAGCCCGGGCTGGACCCGCCATCTCCTCACCAAACTGCAAAAACTCATGCCAGGCCTTCAAATAACTCCGACGGGTGGAGGCAGCCACTGAATTCTCGACCAAATGGTGGACCCTCAATCCCCCAATGCCCATACGTACTGTGGGATCGCCGTCGGTTCTAGGTCCGCCCCGGGAGCCAATTTGCGGAATTCTGACCACTGAAAGCGAGATAAAGAATCAGCGATGCAATTAGTGGCTCCTGGAACATGCCTAGCTTTAAAGACAATATTCAGTTGTAAACACCGCAACATGAAAGCGCGCAAGAGCTTCAATACACGCAAATCACGGGCCCTCTGCTTATTAACGAGGTCAACCACTGCCATATTGTCCACGTGGAACAATACAGAACGATTCTGAAACTCCTCCCCCCAGATGTACAGAGCGACCAACAACGGGAATAGCTCCAAAAATGCAATGCTGCGACCCTGGTCCCGTCAATGCACTGGCCAGCCAGCCGCGCACCAGCGTCCTTCCCAAAAGATGCCGAAGCCATTAGCTCCGGATGCATCCGTGAAAAGCTGCACCTGCCAGACAATGTCCTCATCCGCAAAAAACAAGGACACGCCGTTGAAATCTTGCAGGAAACGCAACCATATACTCAAATCGGCACGAACAGCTGTTGTAATGCGCACCCGATGATGAGGAAGGCTGGCGCCGGACATCGAGAGGCCCAGACATCTACAAAACATCCTACCCGCCCGAACAACCCGACACGCAAAATTCAGATACCCCAAAAGCTTCTTAACCTTCTGCAGTTCCAATTTGCGTTCACCCAACACCAACCTGATGAAATCAGATATCTCCCGCACTTTATCAGCATGCAAGCATGCCATCATAGCCAGGGTATCGATTTCAATCCCCAGAAAAGTCAGAAATGTGCACGGACCCTCGGTCTTATCTGGCGCCAAAGGAACACCCAGCTCCTTGGACATATCCTGGAAGATTTCCAAAGCCAACTGACACTGCCCAGACTGACCCTCACCAATGAAAAGAAAGTCATCAAGGTAATGACAGACCAGGGCATGGCCGCTAATGAAAGTGAAGCGCCACTGCAGAAATGTACTGAAGGTTTCGAATAGGGCACAGGACACCGAGCAGCCCATTGGCAACACCTTATCGACATAAAAACAGCCACCAAAGTGCATACCTAAGAGACCAAAATCCCAAGGATGAATGGGCAGAAGCCGGAAAGCCGACTGAATGTCACTCTTCGGCAGCAAGGCACCAATACCTGCTGTGCGAACGAGCCGCAAGGCGTCGTCCACGGAAGCATATGTTACTGTAGAATCAGCCGGGTCAATGTAATCGTTGATGGAGGCACCCTCAGGCCAAGACAGATGATGAATGAGGCGAAACTCCCCAGCCGCCTTTTTTGGTACCACACCCAGCGGAGAGACTATCAAATCAGGGATAGGACAGCTAAAAAAAGGACCAGAAATCCTGCCTGCTGCAAGCTCAGCATCCAGCTTCTTCTGCACAACCTGGGGGCACTCCTTCGCAGACTTTAGATTGTCAGACCACCTACCCAACCGGGGGCCCTGATATCCAATCCTGAAACCAACTCTGAAACCCCAGGACAAAGTCTTAGCAGCCTCAAAATCAGGATAGTCCACCAACCACAAATCAAGGATGTCCAGTTTAATAGGAGTATGAGCCCTTAGATACAAAGTGCGAAGGTTGTCCCCTACCCCCGGAACCCCTCCCTTGGTCTCCAAAACGCTGACCGGGAAAACACTGGGTGAGAGCATGTCGCCCCCGCACTGCGCACACTCATGCTTATATCTGCATGCTGGCCGGTTACACGAACCCCTGTTAAAATGCCAGCACGCGCCAGAGGAGGAGGACTGCCCTCTGCCCCAAACCCCCGCCCCGGGAAGAGCGGGGCAAAATGGAAAGGGCCGATAATGCACCGGCTGGCCGCTAGCCGTGTGGGTCGTAGCAGGCGGGTGAGCAGACGCCATCCACTGGAGCGACAATTCCGCATCAACCTCACCCCAGGAACGCTCAGGAAAAACACTCATACGTGCCCGGAACTCCTCGTCGTACGACAACCAGGCAAAGCCTCCAAAATAACTATGAGCTTTACGTATGACATCAGCATATTTAAACATGTCTACCGCCTTACTCGGATGACGCTGGCAATAAACGCTGGCATAAATTAAAAAAGCCGATGTCCAGTTCTCAATAGACTTCGGGGCTCGAGGCCTCCGAGCCAACTCCAATTCCTCCTCCTTCGACCCTTCCTTGGCTTGGACATCTCTATGGAGAAGCCGAAACACATCCACAAATTCACCACTCCAGATGCGAGTTTTTGTTTTCTCAGACAAATGAGACCCCAAAGGCATCCCTACCCCAGAATAAGGCAGTCTTTTAGGCAGGATACTATCCTCCGTAACAGGTTTTGTAGCAGCCACCCCAGCCCCAATTATAGAAACTTCCCCTGTAGTTTGCACATTTGAAACATTCAAACCCACCGGCCGCTCAAGCCTCGGTGCCAGAGCGACTCGCTCACCAATAACCCCATCACCCGTACCAATTGATTGGGTACGCTTAGCCGGGAGACTCTCCCCTGGTTTCCAAACAGCCCACCATCCATCCTTACCTCTTGGCAACTGTGCCGACTTCTGATGAAAATCAACATGATCCCCTTGAGGTGGTCTACTCCTCGCTGCCTCACGTACCGCTGCATGGCCCGCACATGACTCCTGCAAGATACGAGAAACAGGGAGTTGCCCCAACCCACCCCTCCGGGACCGTGCTGCCAAAAGCCCAACATCCTTATCCCTCAATTCCCCTTCTTCCAAATCATCATCGTATATATCTAAATGTAAAGCATCTCCAGAAAATGAAACTTGTGCACTGCCACTTGGCAGAGCCCCATCGCCAATTCCCCCATCATAAAACTGCCAATCAATGTCATTAAAGCACAGCGCGCGCAAAGCTGCAGAAGAGAGATCCGCTCCAGATAACTCTCCCGTGATCCCTCCACTGGAAACAGCTGTAAGGACAGTTCCCAATCCCGTAGAACCAGTCAACAGCCGCCCAGCTGGAGGTGCAACATGAAAACTGCAGCCACTCAAGCCAGGCTGTGAAGAATCAGCAAGAATGCCCCCCCCCCCCCACAGAGCCAAGGGAAACACCCACCGAAGACCCAGCAACAGGCGCAAACCCAGAGCCATCACCGGACCCGTCCGCCAAACCACCCTGGGAAGCACCGGGCATCTCCCGAGGAACCCCCTTCTCCCAGCACCTGGCTGGGAGCAGGGGGCGCCCCCCTAAGGTCCAAACCCAGCCCACCAGAAGACTGGGACTGCTGTGAAGCAGAAGGGGGGCAAACATACCCAGGAGCCGTGGACCTAGGGGCCAGGGGGGTGAAGAGGAGGACACATCACCTAAGTGGACAAAGTCAGTGGCTGAGGGGGTCCCCGAGAGGGAAAAACCAGGCAACGCAGCAGGGGGGGCCCCAAAATCTGGGCAGCCCTGAACCACATCACTGGGTAAAGGGGGATGGGCGTGTCCCAGCACAGGGGTGGCAGGAGACAGCAGGTAGCACTGCCCATTAACCCATAAATAGGGCAAAGCCCCATCAGGCAACACAGGCACCGGAGGGGGTTGACCCCCGGGCACAGGGGCAGTAAAATGGGCCCGGGGGAGGCACTGAGGATCGAGGCTCCTCCCCCGCTTGGCCCCAGGACACACAGAAGGCTTCTTGGTCTTGCCAGAAGGGGGCCCACCCAAGCGCTGGGCCTGCCGGCCCACAGAGCGCCCCCGTCTCCCCACGGGCACCCCACGCAATCCAGCACTCCCCAATGGTAATAAACATACCTGCTGGTGGGCGCCCGGGTCAACCGGCGGGGGCCCCGAGGCTGCGGGAACCTGGGCCGGCAGCGGCAGAACCGCCGGCATGGCAGCCTCTCTGTCCTCGTCTTCTTCCGGGTCGGGTGACAAACAGGCAGTCACCGCCCGCGACACACCCTCGGCAGCCTTGCGAGGGGGGCACGCCAACCCCACCCACGCCTCCGCCGGCACGCCGGGCCGCAGAAGGTCCTCGCGCCCGGCAGCGCAAAGCAGCTGGACAGCCCTCCGCACCTCCGACGCCTCCTCCATGGCCCACCGAGTAAGGAAAACAAAGAGCAAGGCAGCAAAAAGAACCTCCCTTCCCTTGCCTCCCGCTACGCACTTCCCAACTGCCTGCCTAACCAGTCCTTTTATTATCTCCCCTAATCAGCCCCACCTGCTCTTCCCAGATTGCTCGCGCGAACGCTCCCAGGGAAAGACCAGCTCGCGCCTGGCTCTCCCTGGGTCCCCCCTTGAGATCCCTCCAGAATACATGGTCCCACACCCTTTTGATTTTTGTCTTGAAGAGATTCATGTACATCCAGAGAGTCTGGAAGGCTAGTTATCAGTCCAGCAAGATTAGTATTTATGCATTCCGTGCAACCTCTGCCCTTCTCTCTGCCCATTATAGTCCCCTCAAGGACAAAGTTGAGTTGATTGATTCCTTTAGCCGGTTTAGAATCCCCTTCTTTGCTTTGCCCACCATTGTAACAGCCCCCCAATCCGTGCTGTCCACGGTAATCTCAAATAAAAGCTGTATGAAGTAACTCTTGGCACAAATAAATAAATTGCTTTAGTGGTTAATAAATAAGCACACTCTAGGGATGTGAGAGACAGAAAGAAACAAGCAGTTTGAAGATCTTAAATATGTGACTAATTTTCAACCTCAGCTGTTGCCAGTCGAATCGATGATACAATAGCTGATAAACAAATAGAAAACTCATCAAGCTTCATGAGCTTCTGCCAGGAGCACTCTAAGAGGAGGTTATTCTGTACTATTAACAGTCCAACAATCCCAGCATGATAATATACTAGAAAACTCCACTCTTTGATTAATCATATATCATTCCCTTCTCCCAATCCCAATTGTCTCACCGTCACAGTGTCGAAAATGGACTACATTCAGCTGGGTTTTTTAGTGTGTGATTGATCTGTGAGGCACACTCAGACATGCCAACACACCTGGATCCATATTTATCAAGGTTTTGCATTATCCTTGCACCAAGATCTCATCTTGGTAAAATGAGATTTATCAAGCTAACCAAGGCCATCTTTTTGGCCCTGCGTGGCTTGATAAATGTAGAGTAATGCAAGGCAGTGCAAATCGATGTCTTGCGTTACTGTGCGGCAGGGAGGCATGCCATGGGTGGAGCGTGAGTGTTCCCACACATCCACCCGTGCGTTCTGATACATTCCCAGATTTACCAGATCTTGCAGACCTGGGAATGCATCAGAATTGTCGGCCTCCCCACCAGAGATGCAACAAGAAGAAATATATTTATTTCTCCTTGTTGTTTCCTCTTTCTAACGGTGCTGCATTTTGCAGCACACGTAGAACGAGATAAATTCCTCTGAGGATTGTTTTTGTGCAGGAAGGGAAAATCAATCCTGCCTACAACTCTGGCACCCTTGCACAAGGGTGCCTGATTTGGTACTAGGCAGCAGTTTGTGCGCCAGTGTAGGTAGACAGCAGGTATATGTGGCAATGTTAAATATGGTGGATTCCAGCCCTCTCACTTTCATGCAGCGCAGGAAGGTGGCTTGCTGCATTGTGTTTTGTTGCATGAAATATTGATTGATATGGGCCCAATACGGGCAGGAAGCTCATGATTTTTAAAGCAAAAAATGCTTTTTTTATAGCTTTCTCTCATCGAAAATTACTCGCATCTCAGTCCATGTCAATTGAGAAAATTCATTCCCCAGTTTTTTTTTTAAAACGTTCCTGTTTCTCACTTGCAAACGTTGGCATATTTGAGTAGCTAGCTGGCTGAACCAGGAGTGAGTCTTGAGTGCTTCTCCTCCCGGTAGGATCTCGTTGCTTACCCCTCGATTTCGAATGCCACAAAAGCATTGCCTTCGAATCGGGCATAGCTGGATCTCAACTGGCTCATCTGTAATCCAGAATTCAGCACAGAGGACTCAAAAGCAGCAGGATCCACTCAAGAATGGATCTCCAATTAGCAGCTGACCGATGGCTGGTAATTGGTAGGTCAGCGTCCAGAGGCGATCTCAGGCAGCGCGCTGCCTCTCGACCTTACCCGCCATGTTCTCTGCATCAATAAGCGCAGTTTGGCATTGGAAAGTAAATCCCAAGACAACACTTTGTTCTGATTTACTTCATTTTTTTTTTTTTTTTTTTGAAAACCTTTATTATATCGTTCAACACAAGATACAAAAATAACCCTGCAGGGGCCGATACCACATGCATGTAACACGGATCAGTAATGCCAATAACACAGCTCTTCAGCCGACAACCCATGGGTCCGGCAGCGGTAAAGGATAGACGATGCATTGGAAACATTCCGAATCAAGGATATGAATAAGGTTTCATTTTATATTTAACCCCCCCCCCCCAAAACGAGATAAAGAAGAAATTACAGGATAGCCGGAGCTACACATTCGGAGGTATAAAATATGCGGGTAGGTGTTAAAAGAAAGCAGTCGTGGATCAAAGTAGGCCAACAGTACAAACGCAAGCGCCATTAAGTTCCCTAAGGGTAAAGAACTAAGCTACCTATCTATCATCACAGCCACCCACTCCATACCCCGCCCACTCGTATACATCAGGATGAAACCGAAAGTTATCGCGACCGGATCCTGCGAGAAAAAGGAAAAGGAAAGGGGCCATAGAACACAACAAAGGCAAAATAACAAACCCCCCTCACACCCCCCACCCTGCTGCCCTGGAATGGCTACGGCCTACCCCACTAGCAGCGCGCCTGTCGCCCAGAGTAATACCCGAAAGAGAGAAGAGAAGAAAAAGAGGCCATAGAACAAAACAAAGGCAAAATAACAAACCACCCCACCACCCTGCACCCCTGCAATGGCTACGGCCTAACCCACTAGCAGCGTGCCTGTCGCCCAGAAGCATCCCTAAAAGAAGAAAGCAACGGAGGAGGAGAAACAAAAACACACACACCCGGACTCCCCTCCCCCCCACCAGATGCAACCCCCCGGAACCAAAGTCAAAAGAAAGAGCAGCGAAATACACAATCAATCCGGTGAAAGCACCAAACATACCACCCGACTCCCGCAGTTCACAGGTCACAATCCCAGCAACCGATTACATTATTGTCCCCTGTCCTGAAAAGCCCCACAAGTTAACCGTGGCCAGTACGAGTGTTCACTGGAGTAATTGTAACCCAGGCCACAGCAGCAGTGAGAACGGTAAAGCTTTCATGGAAATGCAAGTCAGTACGTACAAGCCAATTAAAGGATAAAAGTTCACAGTCTACACAAGGCAAGCGAGAAAAAGCGTGGCAGGATGATAAAACTCTCCAATAGTCACAGGTGATCTTGTTGAGGCAGTCAAGGTTGTCCATAGTGATGTTCGGCGAGATAGGGCTCAAGCAGGGAACGCTGACAATGTTCACGGGCGCGCGATCTGTACTACAGAAATCCGCAGCGCCAAAGGAATACGGCTCCTGCACAGGGACCTCGAAGTCGGATATACGATGTTCCGTCAATAGCACCGCTGGCTGCGATGATGGCAAAAAGCCACTGTCCGGTCTCCAGCAAAGGTCGTCCATCATTACAGACAGTGCCCAGTAGTTGACGATGATCTGTGAGTGGCGTGCTCTAATGGCCGCCATTACGGCGTGCAGCGGTGGCGTGCAGCGGTGGCGTGTCTTTTGCCCCCTCCATCTCCTTCCGCAAGCAACAGATCAGGATGCAAACCCCCGGAGGCCGGCTTCTCCGGGGTAGCAAGCAAATCCGGAGCGGACACCAACAACGGGCGCTCTCACCTCACGATGTTGCTCCTTCGCCGCTGATCAGGGCTCCCGTCCGCACCCTCACGGCGAGCTTATTGTGTCTCCAGGCGTCGGATACGGGGCCAGCAAACGATGTGACACGCCATAGCGTGTGGGTTGCAGGCAGGATACGAAATTGCCATCAAAAACCAGGAAGATTATATCTCCGTTCGGGAGACTGGACAAAGCCCAAGATTCCAGCCGATGTTGTTCAATTCCAGCCGGGATGGGTTGGAAATCGAGGCCCCGGCTTCAGCTCCGGGGTAGGCCAAGAATGAAACACGGCATATCTCTGTCACCCGGTACGGTAAAAAGTTCGGGATTGCACCTTCAGAGTCAGCTGCTCCTCACACATACGGGAGTCCGGTGTGAAATCAGGATAACTTGCAGGATATACGAGCTGCTGGCGGAGGTCGGCGGAGCCGGGAGCTTAAGCAGCCATCTTGCTTGCTAGCGTAGCTCCTCCTGTTTACTTCATTTTTGCGACACAAAGAGGCGCAAAGTGTTAGTAAATATGGACCCAAGTCTGGCAATGGCAACTATAAAAGGTGGCAAGCAGGAACCCTGCAAGGAGTTTTACCGCCAGATTCATGAAAAACGGCATTTGCGAATCTGTAATAGCGAAAAATTGCAAATCGCTATTCAGATCTCGCAAATCCGAATTCATGAAGATTAGCGATTAAAAAAAGCGATTCGCAGGCAATCGCAAATTCCGTTAGCGATTACCGATAATCGCAGAAAAATCGCTATTTTTGGCTACCCGTGCCGGGATTGCGAACTCGCAAATAGCGATATCGCTATTTGCGATATCGCTATTTGCGACATCGCAAACTCGCGAGATCGGGAAAACGGGAAGTCTCATTTCGAGCCCAGTGATGAAATCACAACCAGGAAGCAGCCTGTTCCCACCCCCATTCACCACAGTGAGGCAGACCTGGAGGGAGCAAGTTGGAGAGCTGCTGCAATACAGGAGATTACTACACATCTACTACTTTGCTACGATGTCAGAGGAACCTGTTCCTGGCCCCAGCAACTCCTCTGGGCGCAAAAGGAAGCTCAAATTTTCCGAGCAGGAGCTCGAACACTTGATTGAGGGGGTGGTGGCCAACCACGATAAACTCTTCGGAAAAGATTCCAGGAGGGTCCCTGAGCAAGAGAAACGGAGGATATGGCAGGGGATTGCCTCCACTGTCAACTCCGTGGGAGTGGCCGACAGGTCCCTAGAGGAGCTGAAGAAACAGTGGTACGACCTCTGAGGCCGTGCCAAGGAGAAGGTGGCGGAGCGCCTTGGAGAGTCGTCGGGCACTGGAGGTGACGGACCAACAGTCCCTCCCAACACAGCCATGGAGGACCAGGTGGAGAACACCCTAGAGAGGGAGGCCTGTATAGGCGTCACACGTCTCGACTCATCCCGCACCACCCAAGACACCCAAGGTAAGTGGCATGCGACTGCGACCCTGCCCCCTATGAATGTCCATGACCAAATAGGCTCCCCTAATGTCCCATAGGCATGCCATAGTTGCACATCAAGGAATGTCCTGATGCATTGTGGGAGATGTAGTGTGGCCACAATGTAGTAGTACCACAATGCAGCCAGACAGGTCCCAATGCACACAAAGCCACAGCCATTCAGGGAATGTCACCCAGCATGCATGTAGCAACTGCACGTCTGCCAGATACATGCAACTAATGATCCTCCACTTACCCTCACAGGTGGCGGCGAAAGCAGCGATAGTGAAAGGCTGCAAATTGATGAGGAGGTCCAGGAGGAGGAGGCGCCACCATCAACCCAGGCACCAGCCCCTGCCGCTGCTACAACACCAGCAGCCAGATCCACCTGCAGTGTTCCCCCTGTGACTGGTGCAGCACCTACAGCCTCTGCCAGGCCAGCTACTATTGTGCCCCCTGCAACTGCCGCACCACCTAGAGCCGCAGCCAGGCCAGCTACTATTGTGACCCCTGCATCTGGCGCACCAGCAACGCCAGCTGTCACACCCCCAGCAGCTGTCGCTACAACATCTGGGCCCGCGCCAGTTGCGACACAGCGGCCAGCCACAGACTCAGGCCAGCAGGGCAGGCGTGGCAGGTCTCGCCAGCACACCACTCTAGCAAGCAGGAGGGCCAATGGATAGGGACTGGCGCGTTTGAGCGTTGAAAGACGCATGTTGAGGATACACCAGCGCCAGGCACAACAGCAAGATGCCATTCAGCTGCAGCTCCATAAGATAGGGCGCAATGTGGCCGGAGTCGCTGACCGCATGGACCGCATGACGGCGGCCATGGCAGGTGTGGGGGAGCGCATAGACAACATGACTGCAGCCATGGCAGGTGTGGGTGAGGGAATGGCCCGCATGACTGCAGCCATGGAGGCCAACACCGCTGCGATGTCCACACAGCGCAGTGCAGCACGCCGCCGCCACCGTCAACTCATGAGCCGGCTGGCCTCCTACAGCAGGTCGAATTATGTTGCTGCCAATGCAACTTCTCTGTTGGCGCGGCGGTCCCTAACACAGCAGCACCAACTTGTCCAGTGCAGTGAGGACATGACCAGGCTCCAGGAGCACCTCACCGCGGCCGTTACGGCACTACACCCTCCAGCAATACCATCCACTGTGGGGGGTGATGATGCTAGTGAGGGGGCATCCAGCGTCAGCAGCCACTCAGCCTCACAAATCCCACCACACAGCCGCAGCACCAGGCCCACGCCAGGTCCGGAAGCCCCGGAGGAGGATGCCCCTCAGAGGCGCTTGGGCGCAACGCGCAGTAGGCGCACTTGAGAACATTTGACTTTCATTGGCACAGGCTGACTTTAAGCCTGCCATGTCCTATGACACAGCAGTATGCTGTAATACTGTTAGTGGGAGATAATTGTACTGAAACCTTTTTTTTTGTGAATTGAACAAATACATTTATTTTGATACACACATTAGCGTTGTGTCATCATTACATTTTGCATGCATTGTTGATTTGTGGGGTGATGGAAGAGGGTGTACTGGAAACTGTTCACTGTGATGTGGTTGCGACGTCTGTGGCCTTCAGCTGGGTTCTCCCCACGTGCATGGCGCGCATGTGCAGGTGGCCGGTTGTCCCCTTCAGATTCACTGCCAGAGATGTCGACAGGTATCCGGCGCTTGGTTGCAATGTTATGTAGTATTGCGCAGACAGCCACAATGCGGCAGCACACTGCAGGACTGTAATACATGGCCCCACCTGTCTTGTGCAGTATGCGGAACCTGCTCTTGAGCAGGCCAAATGTCCTTTCTATGCAATTCCTTGTCCGTATGTGTGCAATATTGTAGCGCCGTTGCTGGGGTGTAGCAGGGTTGAGGTATGGGGTCAGGAGGTATTCACGGAGGGCGTAGCCACTGTCACCTGAATGAGAGGAGCAGATGGTGATTGCCTGTGCTGCGCTGTTACATCTTAGCTATATGACATTTTCGACAAAGTGTACTTACCAAGTAGGTGTCCTTCCCCAAACTCTCCCCTGACCAGTCGTGTGTGGAGGCCGCTGTGCCGGAATATGAAGGAGTCATGGGTACTCCCTGGGTACTGTGCGACAATGTCAGTGATGTATGTCTTAGCATTGCAGACCATCTGGATGTTGAGGTAGTGGTAGGACTTTCTATTGCGGAACATATACTCCATGGCAGCTGGTGGGCAGATGGCGACGTGGGTACAGTCTATGCATCCGAGCACATGTGGAAAATGGGCTACATTGTAGAATTGTAGTTTGGTCATGTCCAATTCCTGTTGGCTGGCGGGGAATTTGATGTGACGGTGTAGCTGGGTGAGCATGGCGTCAACAAAAGTGTGGAGGCAGCGTGACATGGTGGGCTGGGATATCCCCCCAGCAGCCGCTACTATCCCCTGGAAACTCCCGGAGGCCAGGAGGTGCAGGCTACACAATACCTGCACATGTGTAGGCACCGCATTGGTACGGCTTGTTGGGTGCTGCATCAGGGGGTCAAGGTCCTGTATTAGCTGCATTATCATTTCCCCATTCAGCCTGTATTTAGCATATATCTGCTCTCTGGTTTGGCCCAGCAAGGTGACCCGCTGGCGGAATATCCTGTCCTGGATCCTGCGTCTCCTCCGTGCTAATCGCTGTAGCCTTCGACGCCTCACCACCATGTACATTCCTGGCATTGTGGGACTCCTAATGCTGCTGCTGATGATTGTCCTTATGTGTGATTGGTCAGGCAAGAACCTGTTGGTGATTGGACAACGGTTTTTTAAAAGTAATTTTTGCATGGCTTTTATGGTTACCACATGCTTTGAGTTGTCCTTATTTTGCGCGGCGCAAAATGCGATTTTTGGGTTTTTCGCTATTTGCGATTTTTCTTGAATACCGATTGCGATTCTATAGCGAATTCGCTATTTCTTTCGCAGAATCCTTGGTTTCTCGCATTTTCCGAATCGCTAATGCTCACCTGCGGGATTCTGCGAATATAATAGCGAATTCACTATTCTGTGTTTGCGAATTTGCATTTTTTGATGTTGAATGCCGATTACGGAAATTGCGCCCGCAATTGCATTTTCGCAGCGATTGCGGGCGCAATTTTACTTCATGAATCAGGCTGTTAGAGTGTCATTAAAAATGCAATTTTGGCTTAGGAGTGCTCCACATACACAGAAGAGGCAATTTGTTTGGATATTTTGCTGTTATTTGGCACTGCCACTAAGTGACACCCTAAAGTTGCCTTGTTAGGCGTTATGGAAACTCCTACCCTGGTGATAAGGGTACTATTTATATGTTTTGTAAACCTACTCCATTCTTCCCAGAAAAGATGCTTTACACAGTCCTGTGAGTAGAAGTCTGGTGGCTTCATTAGAAAGAAGCAGCACGTTTGGTACAGGAGAAGCGTTTCTAAGGACATTGCTCTAGTGACGCATACCACGTTATTGCAGCTCTAGCATATTAGTGTTTTTTGCACAGCTTTGCATCCAGCAGTTTAAACCATTTCGAAGTGCTGAAATCAATAGTAAACCATCACTTTGTATTGTGAAAAAAAACAATAAACACATGGGGTGTTGCAGTGTCTGATTGGCTCCTGGAGTCAGGCAATCTACTTACCTTACTGAACTCTTCCAGAATTGGATGGACACCATCTCTTGGAGTAATGAAGTCCACTAGAATCACTAAAATAACCTATAAAAAAGGAGGGAACTGTGTGTGGGAGTCAGTTTCCCATTAGATTATAAAACCTGTCTTTCCCTGTGACTGGTTGCTCCTTCTTACAGTCACCTCAGGATACAGGTGGTATATGAAGCCTTTGTTACCAAGGATTCTCTCTGGATTCTGCTGATGGACCTCCTGGAATGAAGACCAAGGGAGAGCTGCTGTGCCTGCAAGGCTGGATAGGATCCCCCCCTCTACAGATACCCCGATTACCTGTTGTATGCTGATCTCTCGGTCTGTCGCATTTCACCATAAACTTACACCTCATCAGTGCTCAGTACCTAGAGATCACACATTCCAGATTAGAGGATGAACCATCTGTGCCCACCACCCAGGATATATCCTTGCGAGACGTTTGGAGCATGTTACAGTGATGTTCTACATTGCTGCCTTGTCTGAAGGATAAAATGCCTGCAGCACCCATTGCCCATTCCTGGAGGGCCATAGCCCAAGAACACATTTTCCTCTTGGTTTATTCATGCAATTCAGCTTTAAAGGCCTCCCTTTCTTTTAGCCCATGTCCTGCCTTCAGAGCCCCTTGTCAGCTGCCTGAGCACGCACATTAAACCACTCTTCACTCCTTCATGGCAGCCTACTAAAACTTTGCAGCTTGGCTCAACTGGGCTGTGCCTTCTTTGCTGGGCTGGGGACTAGGCTGCTTATCTCACCCCTTGCCACCTTCCATGGACTGCCACTCCTAGAGACTATGCAACCAACTTCCCCTCTACCTCTTATTTTACCTTTTTACATGGGCCCAACTGATAACCCATATCGCTAAAGCCTGGGGGAGGCAGTGCATAGCTGAAAGGGAAAGAACTAACAGGTAGATTCATCAAGCCGAAATCGGCTCGCAAAGGGCCAGATTCTGAGAATATGGCCCTTTGCGAGCGCTATTTTTGCATTTGGGATTCATCATCCCAAATGCAAAAATCGCAATTCTAGAAATCTCGATTAATTGCATTTAAGGAATCTCAATTTGAGACTCCTTAAATGCAATTCATGAATCATTTAAAAATTGCGAATTCGCAATCTGGGGCCGCTATTTACCGCAAAGTCTAACTACGTGGTAAAGAGCAAAAACTTAGAAAAATGCACTGCAGTGCATTTTTCTAAGTTGTATGTTACACACACACATGTCCTTTGGACATGTGTGTGCGCAACACCAGTGTACATTACCATTTCAGGTGTGCTACAGGGTGTCCTTTGGACACCCTGGCACCCTTGAAATTGCTTCCTTATTTGCGATTCGCTAATTGCAAATCGCAAATAAGGAATGACTCACCATTCATTCCTATGGGCCTTGAGGCCAATAGGAATGAATGGGAAAGCCATTAGCCAGTAGAAATCGCATAAAATATTGCGATTTTTACATGCATTCCATGTTGCGAGTCTTTAATAGCGAATCCTTAAAATTCGCTATTAAGGACTCGCAAAACATGACCATGATGAATCTGGGGGATAATGTAGCCAGTTATGAGTTTGTATATAATTTGCTTCACTATATTTATCCCACCGGTGGAAAAATTGTGTTTGTTTGTTCCATGCATTTTTTTCACGCTCGGTGTCCTATATGTTCTGTTATGTTTTTTTTCCCCACAGGTAGGCAGTGTTCCAGTTGTGTCTGACTCATTTGCCTTAGCTAGTACATCTCTGTTTAGTAATATTGAGGCTTATTCACAAACATAAATTCGATTATAAAATACATTTTATGACGCAATGTACGTGTGTTAAACTTGTCAGGAATTCGCAAATGGATTCCAGGCAATTATAAATCCATTTACAGGTGTGGCGCCCCCTGCAGCTGTAACAAACGTGTGCTAGTGTGTCTGCGGTGTTCTAACCTGCCTCTAAACCCAACTATCTAAAAGTGACCCGCAGTAAATACAATTGCACATATTACAGGCTTGTTCACACATCGCAGGCAGTTAAAGGATAATGCTCAATTTTGGTGGTTACGGAGTTCATCAGGCCTGGAAACATCCAGGTGTTAAAACATGACGTACTACTGATAGGAGGAAACACGCTCGGTGTAAGTCATTGCATATTCAAAATGGAAGTTATCCTGCTGGAAGGGACCAAGGACTGTACCACTTTCTACCTGCGGAGAGGGGTGCGCGTTTATGGCAGGATCTGTCTTCCCATTGTCTCACCTCCCTCTTTTCTATATTAACATTTCCCCTGCCCACTGTCTCTCTCATGATGGCATGCTGGGTTCTGCAAGGAAGTGTCTTGGAGGCCTTAGTGCAGGGACATACACTGCAAAGGGTCTAAGACTGCTCAATATGTCACGCTCTTTTTGGTAGTTTGGGATTCAGTGTTTCCATGGCAGCTTCCAGTGCAGAGCCTTCTTGCATGCTACACCGTGATAAAAGAAGCTAGCAGATGTGGAAATGCTCCACCACAACTGTAACACTTTCCAGACGCAAAGCTATGAATTTAGAGAATAAAAAAACTGGCACAGCCATCCATGTACCGCTTACTTGCTGACCACGCAAGGTTGCAGTGACACGCTGCGAGATGCAACAGAAGAAAGGCGGGGCAAGGGGTGGGTTGGCTTATCTCTGTGAAGAATTAAGGGGCATATTACCAACAACTAGCGATAATTTTTGTCTCTAACTTGTTTAGAGACAAAAATTATCGCCGCACATCGGCGATTTTTATCGCAGATAAACCTTGCTATTAGCAAGGTTTATCGCAAATGCGATAAAAAACGGCCGCAATGCATGAATATCGCTGAAAAGTCAGCGATATTCATGCATTATCGAGCAAATGCTCTTAGCCATGTTATCCACCTCCCATTGGATAACATGGCTAAGAACTGCTCAGGGCAGGTGTTAGCTTTTGGAGATATTCCCGCTTAGCGCGAATATCTCCAAAAGTTGGTAATAGGAGATAGCGATGTTAGGGACTGTTTCCAGTCGCTAACATCTTGGCACGCCCACTTTGCATGTCATTAGTGATAAATATCACTGACATGCAAAGCGGGGCCCAAGATGGTCGCTATCTCCTATTAGCTGTCACTAATTGGTGTTAGCGACAGCTAGGTAATAGGGAGATAATTTTATCTCCGCTTTCTTGGCTTTTAAAACCAAAAGAGCAGAGATAAACCCCCTTGATAATATGCCCCTAAGTTCTTTGTAGAGTTACTTTGGGTGTTTCAAATAATAAAAGAAATACATGAAAGCACATTACAGCAGGGATTGTGTGGGTGCAGAAATACCAGACATTTCTGCTTTTTGGATAATGATATTTCCTCTGCACCCTCTGTGGACCGGCCATCAAGTACATACATACTGAACCCACAGACGTAACGCAGGTCCCTGCAGCTTCTGTGGCACAGGTGGGCCTAAACCCTTCAGGGGAACCCCATTCATCCTAAGGCCAATGGATTCTTGTAAGATGTGGGAGAATCTGGGGTCCTCTTCACGTTCTGCAGGGGGGTGGCAGCATTTTGTTTTACACCCTTGACTTTACTGTGGTGCCAGCTTGTTTTAATCATAAAGTATATTGTGTGGAAGAGCACTACAGGCCCAAAGAGGCCTGGAGGACAAGAAAGAAACGTAGTGTGAGAACCCATAGGCCAGGATACAATATCTAGGGCTCGATTTATATTTTGGCAGATGGAATAATCTCTGTTGGCCTGGTGGTGGATTTAACACCCGCCAAGTCGAGACTACGCTCGCCAAATTTGGAAATGGCCGCCAAGCTGGTGGTCATTTCTAAAGCATTTTCAGGAACTCCTGTCACAGTTGTTACTGTCAATCAGTAGGGGCCCGTGGAGGGAGTTCCATGGGGCGGTGGAGGGGCAGGGTGGGGGGTAGTAAATGTAAATTGATACTTGTATAGCGCACTACTCACCCGCAAGGGTCTCAAGGCGCTTGTACGGATACCGCTGTGGAACCCATCCTGGCTTTCCCTGTGAGGCGTCCACTCCTGGTCACCCCCAAGGTGGAGGCCAGGCATCCTTAGCATTGTGGAGGCCGTTGTGGAGATTAAGCAAGCTATTGCCCAGAGTTGCAGAGTGGGACTCCATGATTGGAATAGGCACCAAGGCGAGAATTATCTGGTCCGTGGAATTTTTGAGCCCAAGACCCACTGAGGCGGGGAATTGAAACCTGGTCCCAGGCTAGACCTCTGCATCAGGGTCTGCCGCTCTAACCATTGAGCCACACTTCTCCACTTCAAACACTGGAATATGGATGAACGGAGGTAAGTAAACATTTAAATAAATAAAACATAGTTATGGAATGACTTGGGCTAATAAACATTGCAACACCACTGAGATAGTGACTAAAAAATGTTATATTCTGCTTCCATCTTTTGCCACATAGACCCACCACTCAGAGGAGAACACACTGACGATGACACTGAGGGTAGCCCGAATCAGGCCAAGATGGAGGAAGGGCAGGATGGGGGGACAATCGAGCAGGCCCAGTTGCCCAGAAGTCACAGTCACAGATGCACCAACAACATCCCAGACTACAGCCAGTTTGGCCCCAGCCTCACGGCAGTCACCTACATCCCAACGCTCTCAGGCCACCAGGGTGCAGAAATCACAAACAACCCAGCAGCCTCTACGGCGTCTGCAAAGTCATTGCCCTGGTCGAGCAGTCAGTCATATCTCAGGCCTGAAACAAGCCATGTTGAAAATACAGCGCCTGCCACAGAGGAACCAAAGGCAAATGAATTTGAGGATGACACAGGGCTTCTGCAACATAACAGATACGATGAAAAGAGAAACAGAGCCGGCTGAAAGCAAAATGTTATGCCCTCACAAATGCTATTGCTGATATAGGCAAAGAATGGGCAGAAGAAAGGGTGCAGCACAGGCGCTTTGAGCGCAGAAGGGGACAACAATTGGACACTCTGAGCAGGGCCATTGCTAAGCTTGCTGATGCAACAAGCCAACACAGGAAGCACAACATGGGACTCCAGGTGGAGATGGGCCACTACAGTGGGGATGTTGCTTGTGGCCAGCAACAAATCACTGCAGCAGTGGAGACACTGCAAACAAATCTGATTGACAGTGGAGGTGCTACGGGCACCGCCATCGTCAGACAACACAGGCTCAGCATAGTATCCTACACAGACGACACCCAGCTCATCCTCTCCATCACCAAGGACCCCATCACCACCAGACTCAACTTCCAGGAAGGAATGAAGGATGTCGCAACCTGGATGAGCAGCAGCTGCCTGAAGCTCAACTCGGAGAAGGCAGAAGTCCTTGTCCTCTGATCCTCCCCTTCTGCATGGAACAACACGTGGTAACCCACCGCCCTCGGCAGCCCTCCCACACCCACGGACTACGCCCAGAACATTGGCATCATACTCGACTACTCCCTCTCCATGACCCAACAGATCAACAACGTTACCTCCACCTGCTTCAACACTCTCGGCATCCTTCATAAGTCCTTCAAATGGATCCCCCATAAATCAAGAAAGACCGTCACCCACGCACTCATAACCAGCAGATTAGACTACAGAAATGCATTCTACACCGGTATCAACAAATCTCTGTTTCACAAGCCCCAGACCATACAGAACACCGCAGACAGACTCGTCCTGGGCGTCCCCCAACACGAACACATTACCCCACACCTGCGAAACCTTGAAGATACACACCCACACATACAAATGCCTCCACAACATCTCAACAAAAGAATTGCCTTCCATGCACCCAAGAGAAACCTCCAATCCGCCAACCTCGCCCTCGCCAAAACACCGCGCATCCGCAGAGCCATAACAGGTGGAAGAGCCTTCTCCTACGTCGCAGCAAAGACCTGGAACGAGCTCGCGATCAACATCAGACTCGCACCCTCTCTGTACATCTTCAGGAAGACCCTCAAGACCTGACTCTTCAACTGACCGGAGCTGCCCCCCCCCCCCCCCAGCACCTTGAGACCCTCACAGATGAGTAGCGCGCTTCACAATTTCCTCATTGATTGATTGATTTTGCGACTGATTTTACGCATACAAAATGGTCGTGCATCTGGCCCTCAGAGCACTTGACTGGTTTCCTAAGATTGGCGAGTACAGCATTGAATGATAACTCATATTTTGTTCTTGATCTAAGGAAGGTCCTAAAGGAGCTTGTTCTACCTGATGCACTCACTATTCTTTTGGATCCTTCTCCTATCCCGGCCTCATCATTACTGTGTTGGATTCCTCTATAGTAGAACACCTCTTTGTTGAAGAGTAAGAGTGTAATTGCTGCTGTCTGGACCCAAACGTGGACTCTAACTGCCTGTTTGATCTTGATAGTGGATAATCATCATCGTGGTACAGCCTCACGAGCGCCCCAATGATGCAACTGAGAAGGGCATGAGGAGGGAACCCTTGCTCAAAATGTTGACTTCCTTCATCCTAGCAGGATTAGGTAGAACCTGGACCTTTTGAAGTTCAAGTGTAGTTTATGCTCAGGTTACCTGCCTTCATTGCTCTTCCACATCCTTCCTCCTTCATGGGGTGTATTTGTGCGGCAGTAGACAGCGTGCCTGTGTTTAAAAAAAATCATAAATAAATCAAAATGGTACATGGCTACTGCTTATGGAACCAATTCCCATTTTGCCCATTTACTCATTTGACAGGATCTACGCCTGGCACATGTCGCTGTATGGATTATCGGCCTTCTCTGATCACCCTTCTTTTTGGTGTAAGGGTACACAGTATCCCGTTGCCACTGCTGCTAAGATGGTTAGTCCTTACTGTAATTATAATTTGCGCATCTATTTCTCCCATTCTTCCTCCCATCATACCCCCAGGCGCTATATCCTACAATACAATAATTTCACCTCAGGGGTCAACATGTAAGACATGAAAATACATATAGCCTCAAAACAAAGTCAACTCCCTCCGAACTACGCACTCTTAATGGTGTACCTTGCTATTGAGTGGGAAAGTGCTTCAGTGCATCACATAGGGGTAATTCAAGGTATACATATGCTATAATATGATACAATACAACTAAATCACCCTTGATGCATGCATAATGATCATCTTAGGCTGTGCAAGTACAAGAGAGAGCCATACCCTTTCATTTCTGTTTGATATCCAGTGACCTCACGGAGTGATCAAGAGCAGTTCTCCAGTCCCAATCAAACACGGCACCCTGCTATAGATATCAAGGTACTCTCCTGTCCACTGGCCTGGCAGTAGGCCACTTTGGCCATGTGCATTGTTTCTTCAAAGATGCTTGTTGGATGCGCCTAGGTGTGGTGCACCCCAAGACTCAATTTTCTACTGATACTGATTGTGGATGCCCTTACCTGAGATACTGCCATGCATACAGTCTCTGAGACACTGTAGTTTATGGAACATACATTTCACTTTGGAATCAATCTCTCCTTCATTCCTTTGAATTTGGTTTATATTTGAATCTTAAAGAATATTGAAGCTGGAATCAGGGGATGGGCGACTCTTCCAATGAAGCTCCTCAGTGATGATTCGATACCTTCAGACACTAAGGACCAGATTCACAAACTGCATTTTGTAGTACATATACACTTGAACAATATTATTACTAAGCACATATGTTAAAATGCTATTAACCAACCTACGTGTGGAGACCTCCTCCACTCCCATATTTATGTGCAGAGATCTCCAACATGAGTGCAGAACCCTTTCAACTACTGGTTGAGCACTGAGAGGAGGTACTACTGAACTGCTTTCCTGACGCTGCTTTCACCCGAGGATTCATCAACTGCTCGCCGGACCCGCTTCGCGGGTCCCGCTTCGTGGGCTGAGGACTTTGTAATTGCCTGCATTTGGTTGCACACTAGAGCGCTGAGCACAGGAAAGGCGTGGGCTTAACAGGCTACAGGGCTGCGAGCGTTTATACAGGGACTTCGTTTCCCAGGAGCCCCTGTTGACCTAGCAACATAGCCTGGTCCGCTCTCCCTGCCTGCCTGCCCCGCCCCCTGACCACTAAGGATTTAAGCCTTCTGTTTTGAAGTGACCGTGGGACGCTTTCACCTACTGGTTGTGCACTGAGAGGAGGTACTACTGAACTGCTTTCCTGACGCTGCTTTCACCCGAGGATTCACCAACCTACGTGTGGAGACCTCCTCCACTCCCATATTTATGTGCAGAGATCTCCACCATGAGTGCAGAACCCTTTCACCTGCTGGTTGAGCACTGAGAGGAGGTACTACTGAACTGCTTTCCTGACGCTGCTTTCACCCGAGGATTCATCAACTGCTCGCCGGAACCGCTTCGCGGGTCCCGCTTCGCAGGCTGAGGACTTTGTAATTGCCTGCATTTGGTTGCACACTGGAGCGCTGAGCACAGGAAAAGCGTGGGCTTAACAGGCTACAGGGCTGCGAGCGTTTATACAGGGACTTCGTTTCCCAGGAGCCCCTGTTGACCTAGCAACATCACCTGGTCCGCTCTCCCAGCCTGCCTGCTTCGCCCCCTGACCACTAAGGATTTAAGCCTTCTGTGTTGAAGTGACCGTGGGACGCTTTCACCTACTGGTTGTGCACTGAGAGGAGGTACTACTGAACTGCTTTCCTGACGCTGCTTTCACCCGAGGATTCATCAACTGCTCGCCGGAACCGCTTCGCGGGTCCCGCTACGCAGGCTGAGGACTTTGTAATTGCCTGCATTTGGTTGCACACTGGAGCGCTGAGCACAGGAAAGGCGTGGGCTTAACAGGCTACAGGGCTGCGAGCGTTTATACAGGGACTTCGTTTCCCAGGAGCCCCTGTTGACCTAGCAACATCACCTGGTCCGCTCTCCCTGCCTGCCTGCCCCGCCCCGCCCCCTAACCACCCTCCCTCCCTTCATAGTGAGTAGAACATACCGCTGCGCGGGAGCATCCCGGGAGAAGCCCGGGACAAGGGCGGGGCCCTCTGTGGCCCTCAGAGGCCAGAGGAGGCTGGGCTGGGCCCGGAACCCTGCTCTTTACATCACGGATACCTGTTGGAACTGGAAGATGTAACATTTTGTATAGACTCGCACTTTTCTATCATTTTGGTCTTTTATTAATGCTTTTACACCGCCATCGCATTAATCTCTTATATTTCCCCCACCGTTACTATCACCGTCGTTTTGAAAAATGGCGCGTGAACCTAGAATCAAGGCTGCAGCTGGTGGGGCAAAGCTGACAGGAACCCTTGATGACTTTATAGTACGCACTAATACACTGATAGACCAGGGAATTGTGCTCATGGAGAGAAGGGTCTCCCAGGATCTAGCGTTTGCAAAGAGGTCTTCTATGGGTCACATTGCCGGGGTTCTTAGCCCGGTTAATGCAATAGGTAACCCTACCCCTTTGCAGACACACGTAGAGATCCACAACCATACTAATACCCAGCCCGCACTTCAAGATCCCATCCCCGGTGATTCCCAGGAGTTGCCACCATCAGGAAATATCCTGATTACTACACTAATAGATTCCCAAGTGGAAAGTACTAATAACGAGCTGCGAGGGAAAAGGGAGGGAGCAATTCCTAAAAATAGAGATACCAAAAGTAACACCACCTCCAAGAAAACAAAATTGGTAACTGTGAAAAAACCGGCATCCCAAACTAGTAAAGAACTAGTGAGGGAAACTTCTAGGGCGGACTCAGAGAAAGAAGAGGCCGGTACTAGAATATTGCCCATGACTATCGATGATTCCACTCTAGATGACACTTTGGCTGATATTTTTTCTAACAGCCCTACATCTAATAGTACAGGCATTAGTGTTGATAGGGAAAATCCTTTTATATCTACATTAAAGACCATCATTAAATCCCTACTGTCCCCCCTGGAAAATAAGCTTTTGGCAATAGAATCCAAACTGAATGTGCTACACAAGGATATAGAAGCCTTGCGTATGACCCAGGTTAAAAAAGTAGGTCATTCTAATCCACCTGCCAATACACCGCAAATAATAGACAAACCATCTACTGAAGTAAAAAAAACAGCTCCCATAATCACCATTGCCAAACCCTTACCCGCCGGCGATAAGTAATAAATGTGTTAAACCCACTTCGAACACTGAGGCTATCATGAATAAACCAGCTACCTTAACTATCCCTACCCACAGTCCTGACAAATTCCACCAAGACAGGATTGAAAAACGCTGAGGGATTAACCTACCACCTGATGCATGCCCATACGTGGTAATACTAACTGGGGTCCTCGAATTGGTTCCCCAAGCCACAGAATCATTTTGGGCTCTTAAAAACAAGGTGCCCCATTTATTTATGAATCTTGTAGAGCGCACAGCTACCCCCGTCGGGGGTGTCCCGGCGCTAAAACTGTCAGCAGAAATAAAGGAGGACCTATCTAAATAGAAGAAAATAGCCATGTTTTCAAGCGGCTACGAAACAGTGCTTCAGATGGGGCGAATCTGAGGTCTAAAGGAAGGCTCTTCCAATGTTTTGCAGCAAGGACAGCAAAGGCTCTGCCACCCATTCGTGTGCGGCGGAAGCGTGGCACAACCATAAGACGTAGGCTGTTGGAACGTAGGTCTCCCACTGAGTGAGATAATGTCAATCTCTTTCTCAAGTATTCTGGTCCGGTTCCGTTCAGATCACGGAACGCAAGAGTGAGTATTTTAAACTTAATGCGGCAGGCTATAGGAAGCCAATGGAGCTTTTTGCGAAACATTGAGATCGGGTGTCGGAAAGGGATATTGCCAATCAGTCTTGCTGCCGCATTTTGAACTACTTGAAGGCGTTCAATTTGGTACAAAGGGGCCCCCGCGTACAGACTGTTGGCATAATCCAAATGGGAGGTTATTAAGGCCTGGGTAACTGTTCTGCGCGCGTCCATTGGCAGAAATGGAAAGATTTTTCTCATCATTTTTAATTTTCCAAAGCAGGCAGCAGTGACTTTATTAATTTGTGGGCTGCAGGAGAGCGTATCGTCGAACTGGAATCCCAAATTACGTGCGGTGTGCACCGGAATTGGGGGGGGTTGAGTACCGTAGGCCACCAAAGTGAGGGGGGTATTGTCATTTTTTGATTAAAAAACAAGACCTCCGTCTTGTCAGTGTTAAGACGAAGATGGTTCGAGGCCATCCAAGAGCAGATTTCGCCCAAACAGTGGCGAAAGCTAGAGAGGCTGGAGTCAGAGTGATCTCTAAAGGAGAATATCAGCTGTGTATCATCAGCATAGGAAATCACTCTGACTCCGCATGCCTCCACTACCTTGGCCAACGGGGCAAGGTAGACATTGAAGAACAAAGGACTCAGGGCCGAGCCCTGCGGGACTCCACAGGCAAGAGGTTTGCACCCCGATTTAAAAGGTCTGAGAAGAACCCTCTGTGATCGACCCTGGCTAAATTCTAACCATCCACTTCCAACAACAGTAACCAGCAACATCTTGATGGTACCGAGGGTTCCCTGGGTGGGGAAAAACTAGAAAGAGTATACAAGGAGACTGTGTGGTGGTAACCTTTGAAGATCCAAGAACTGTGGATCATATTTGTATGGGGGCAAAGAGAATTTATGGAGTATCAATTGTGGCGAGACCACTCTCCTTTTTCTATATGCCAGCACAGCCAGCGGATAACAGATGGAGCTGGATGAGGGGCTCTAATCATCCCAGGGGAGGGTGGGGGCAAGAAATGTTTGGGGACCAAAGCTATAACACCTGGGGAGAGGGAGTAAACGATGGCTGGACTACAATACACCGAAGGGCGGGGAGAATACATTATAACGACCGACAGCAACATGCACTATGGATGGGCCCACAGTATGTCCCCTTTACCATCCCCTGCTATAATCGGTTTAGTGAATTAGAGGCTGTGGATTGACATACTGAACACATAAAGACCGTGCAGTCCCCCTTATCTGTATCCACCCTTAGTAAGTCTATGGATTGTAGTGGAAACCAGTCACTCCCTGATTTGATCATAAGGACGGATTGTGAATTGCCTAATAATTGTAGTGTCAGTCCAATAACCGCTCTGGATATAGGCTCCGGGCAACCGGCCTGTCTAATTGGCAGCTGGAACATAGCGGGTATTGTATCTAAATTGGAGTGTCATACTTGGACAGAGTTTGTAAACAGTTTCGACATCTTATGTTTCCAGGAAACATGGTCCAAAGACCCCATTACTCTCAACGGATATGTCTCTTACTCTTTACCCGCCCTGGCATCACCATCAGGAAGAGCAAAGGGAGGGCTCCTGGTCTTGATCTCTGTTAAACTCCGTATCATGGTGAAAAAACATGTGCTAGTAAACGCCCATTTACAAATTTTATGGTTGAAACAGGATGACGGCAGAAACTTTCTCTTAATTAACTTTTATAACAATGTTTTTGATAGTTCACGGCATTTGGTGGTTGCTGCCCTAGTGAGTGCACTTGAAGAAATCACTATGTGTTCTAATACTGCTTTTGAAATGATATGGGTAGGCGACTTTAATTTGATGGTTTGTCCTCTCTCTGATCGAAGGGTATGTGGGATTGTTGACTTGAATGGGGATGTCGATATACATTTCCCACACAATCATTATGGGGACGCACTGAATAACTTGTTAGCTGCCTACGATATGGTAATATTGCCCTCTGCTAAAGATACCTCTGGTGCCACTATTCCTACCTTTATAGGACGGAACTCAAGCTCTATAATTGATTACATCTGCATGTCCCCCCACCTCATTCCCTGGTGCAGGGCGCCTAGGGTTGTGGATTCCTCCCTGCATAGTGACCATAACTGTGTAGCTATTGAGGTGACCTTTTTGAAGCCAAATTCAACCCTTAATAATGGTGCTATTGTTAACATTGAACCACACAGAACAAATGGATTTAGAATTAGATGGAAGGGGGACAAAGCAGAAACGATGTCTACTAACATCATTAGGAACTGTCTTTCAGACATCACTGCCATCCTGGACAGTAATGTGGACAATAGTAAGACTGTAGCCACCTTCATTACTATTAATGCTCTTACTGAGAAAGTAATGACCAAAACTGGCAAGGGGAGATCTGACCGACAGAGGGGGTGGTTTGACCATGCCTGCACCCTCGCATTGAAAAAATTGAAGGAGGCACTCACTGTAAAACCGAGAGTAATGAGCGTGGTAAAACAACTTAGATCTATCTACCAGGGGGAAGTTAAGCGTAGAAAGAAGGAACTGCAGCAGGAAGCCTGGGATAACTTGGCTTTAGCTGCAGTAACTTCCAATAATACGCTATTCTGGAAAACAGTGAATGTTTCGTTCTTAAAGGACGACAAAACCCCCGAATTGACTTCTAATATTAATTCGGACTCCTGGGTCACCCACTTTTCAGGTATTTTTGACTCGGACGGCGGGGCTAAGGTCCATGATGGCACAAGGCCGATTGTTCCACTTAATATTACCCTAATGGAAATTGAGGATAGCATCATAGCCAGCAAAGGGGGCAAAGCACAGGGCCCTGATGGGGTACCAATCGATGTATATAAATTTATCCCTGAACTTTGGGGTCCTTTGTTAACCAAAGTTTTTAATGCTGCAGTCTGCTATGGGGTCCTCCAACATGGGAGGAATCATTATTGTCCCAATTTACAAGAAAGGTGACAGGGGGGAGGTGAAGAATTATCGCCCTATCTCGTTATTAGACTCTTCCGTAAAAATCATGAGTCGAGTCCTACTAACAAGACTGGAAGAATGGGCCACCTCAAATAATATTCTTGTGGATTGCCAATATGGCTTCAGGAAGGGGAGGGGTACCATTGAACAATGTCTCAATCTCGAACTCTTGATAGGGAAGTATACCCACGCAAAGTCAGGCTCTCTCTATCTCTGCTTTGCGGACTTGAGTAGCGCCTTCTCTGGGCCAAATTGCTAGAATTGGGAGCGCCGGAGGGATTTGTCTATTTTCTGGCACATGTCTATGCCAACCTACGTACGAGTGTCCGTTTTGGTCCAAGTGGGGAACGTACACCCAAATTTAGGGTAGGGCGGGGTATTAGGCAGGGGTGCGTCCTCGCCCCATTCTTTTTTACTCTTTTTATCAATGAAGTTGATAAAGTTCTTAAAACTATTGGGGCAGATGCCCCTAAAGTCAATAATATCGACGTCCCGGTATTATTATACGCGGATGACGCGGTGCTGCTGTCAAGGACCCCCCTGGGTTTGCAACGACTTATGGACAGGTTCTCTCTCTTTATTGGTGAATGTAAACTGGTCATTAACAAATCCAAAACTTATGTCATGGAATGTGGTAAAGGCAGGGGGAAACATCATCCATATTTTATTGATGGCCAGAAGGTCCAACTTGTAGATAATTTCTGCTACTTGGGTATTACGTTTTCTAAAAATAAAGGCTGGGGTTGTGAGCTCAACAATGTTAGGGCCAAAATGGCGAAAAGCGCACATGGGGTATGCAAATTTGCAACTAAGTTGGGTGATAGACGGGACGAAGACATGCTTAAGATCTATGAGGCGAGATCCCTATCGATTGCAATTTATGGAACTGGGATATGGGGTTTTGCATCTGTAAGTAGTCTCCAGGTGGAGGAAAATTGTTTCCTTAAAAACTTCTGTGCTTACCCAAATCATCATCTAATGACTTAGCTCACAAGGAACTAGGTATCCCCCATCTGTCTGACCTAATCACCTTATGACTCCTAATGTTATGGCGTGCTGTGTGGGCGAAGGAAGAAACGTCCTTAAACAGAGCTAATATAGGGGACTGTCTTTCCCTTGACAATTACCTTAAGATCCCCTGGATTAAATATGTAATTAACACCTTTAAGGAAATTATTGGGATTGATGTCAAGGAAGACAGCCTAGCAGCCTCCGACTTGTCTAAAGCTGAACTGAAGAATGTGTTTTTAATGTTTAAGTCCAAACAGCGGTGATGTAATGAAGTTAATTTATCCACATGTTCCTACTATGCCAAATATAATGAAAGTGCGGGTTTTCAACCTTATCTAAGGCATATTAATAGGGCGTCCCACCGGTTTGTTTTGACCCGAATGAGGCTTGGGATTGTGCACCATTTGGTTGCTTTCCCTTCCCTGTATAAGCACCCAGAGGGCGCGTGCCCATGTGATAATAGCTCCACACAAAGCACTATGCACTTTGTCCTGATATGTAAGTTTTATGTAAATCTTCGTATCGTCTTTTTAAAACCTGTTTTTGTTAAGTTTGGTGTTAGGACAGTTCATGACGCCTTGAAATTGCTTTTTAATCTAAATCATGTTGATATTTGCTTTTTTACTGCTACTTTTCTTTTGAAAGCGATTAGGGCTAGGAAAAGTATGATTTTTTAACTCCTATGGACTATTGCTTTCTTTTGATGAATGTATTTTGATGTATCTGTTGTGCTTTTATGGACATTGTTTTTTATGTTCCGAAATAAAGCTTTATGAACTGAGTGCAGAACCCTCGGGTGTAAATGAAATGTGGGCTATCAGCTGAAATTTAATGTGTTTACTCACATCACTTTCCTATTCTCCACTTCTCCACCAGGAGATACATTATCTGTTGAGTTGATTGAGAAAGTTCAATTTGGCAAAATCCAGGTTGGTCTTCATGTCTGCATGAACCTGGAATCTCCAAACATTTGAAAGTCGGAACTAGAAAAGGCAGGCTGCTTTTTATTGTCCCAAGTTCAGATCGGTGAGTTCACATACTGATGAGTGTTAATGTGCATCACAAGTATACTTGGAAATTACATTGGTATGCTTCCTGTTCAACCTAAAATAGGTTGTGAGATGTCTGTTTGCTGAGGGAGGATGTGTTGTTGGATGACAGCAAAGATTGTACAGGCCCGTTGGGACTGATGTTATGCTACCTGAAAGCCTGATCTTGTGACAACACTAGGACATCTTTTACAATTATCTCAGCCAGCTCCGTGGATACATCTGATGGGCATCCCACGGACACAAGCCCTGCATGCAGGGGTCGAAGTGGGAGGGATCTGAGGGGCAGGGCATGCCCATATTTTTCTAATTCCACTAAAACAGTTCCCCTGTTTATGTTAAAAGGCAATTGTCCCTGGACAGTTAATGCTTGCATTTGAGATGTCTCAGCTGAAGTGTAGCCCTGGCTTTTCGAGCAGTAGCAGCATTCCCCACCCCAGCGCCTTGAGACCCTCAAGGGTGAGTAGTGCGCTTTACAAATGATATGATTGATTGGTTGATTGATAGGGGAGAGAGTCTCCTGTGCTGTGAAGCCAGAGGGAGGGGCAGACAGCTGAGCAAAAAAGAGGCCTTCTTGCCAGGGTGTCTGCTGCCTGAAAGAAATGTAAATGTGCACATCTGGTTAATCTGCAAATGTAAAGGCTGCTTGGGAGATGGCATTGGCTTTAACTGATAGAGTCGCTTGAAGTGTATTCTTTTTAAGAGGTATGGTAAGGTGGCCAGCTGAGCAGTGGAATGAGTGCTTTTAAAGGACAAAATATTTTCACTAGGTACAGTCTGCATATTACTCCGATCTACATTTTGGAAGCACTTTTTTCATCTAAAAACCAAGGGCCCGATTTAGACCTCGGCAGACTGGTTACTCCATCACAACAGTGATGGCTATCCTGCCGGACGAAATATGAATACCATAGGATATAATGGGATTTTTATTTCAGCAGACAGGATATTTGTCACCATTGTGATGGAGTAACCGTCCGCCATGATCGAAATCAGGCCCTACTTTTTTTTGGAGCACTTTGTGGCAGCATATCTTTTACTGTATGCATGCTATACAGCTAGATTCATGAAAGAGCCGTTTAGCGAGTCCTTAATAGAGATTATTAAGGAAACGCTATTAAGGACTTGCAAAACGGGATTCATGTAGGAATCGCTAAATAAATTGCGATTCCTACACATTCCTTATTTGCGATTAGCAATTAGCTAATCGCAAATAAGATAGCGATTTCAAGGGTGCCAGGGGTGTCCAAAGGACACCCTGTAGCACCCCTGAAATGCAATTTTACACAGGTGTTGCGCACACACATCTCCAAAGGACATGTGTGTGTGTAACATGCAACTGAGAAAAATCCAATAAAGTGCTTTTTTCTATTTTTTCGCTATTTACCACGAAGTCAGACTTCGTGGTAAATAGCGGCCAAAAATTGCGAATTCGCAATTTAAAATTGGTTAATGAATTGCATTTAAGAAATCTCTAACAGAGATTCCTTTTCCTCGCAAATGTGCGAATTCTTTATTAGCGAATTGTGCATTTGGGATGATGAATCCCAAATGCAAAAATTGCACTCGCAAAGGGCCAGATTCTCAGAATCTGGCCCTTTGCGAGCGCAATTAAGCTTCATGAATCTGGCTGTATGCCATACATATTCAAAATGCTCTCTATCACAGGCTTGGACCTCATAATACTAAAAACTCACAAGTTTCTGTTCCTCATCGCATCAACCAGAATTAAAATCTGTGGCTCTCAGGTTACACACACAGATATTTGCAATGATTGCATTAACAAATAGAGGGTTGACAGCATAAAAAACTGATTGGTGTAACTTGCATTTATTTTTTATTTAAGGGGTGCAATTTTATATGCAGTTACTTGAATGTGAAAGCCCAACAAAATAGTTACAGAATATTTACCTCTTTTTAGCCTTGCCTTTGATCCTACCCCCACTCGCTAACCCCGCCGCCATTTGACTCGCAATCACAGTTCCCAAGAATTTTTAATGCACTCCAAGCACTGCATCCACGCATATTTCTGCTTTTCCTTTCTCCTTTCCTAGCTCTGAAACTTGCAGAGGGCCCCCTTCTAGGCTTCTAGGCATGCTGTTTGTGAAATAAGGAATTTGGGGGCATATTATCAAGGGAGTTTATCTCCGCTTTTTTGGCTTTAAAAGCCAAGAAAGCGGAGCTGTCGCTAACACCAGTTAGCGACAGCTAGTAAGAGATAGCGACCATCTTGGGCCCCACTTTGCATGTCAGTGATATTTATCACTAATGACATGCGAAGTGGGCGTGCCAAGATGTTAGCGACTGGAAACAGTCGCTAACATCACTATCTCCTATTACCAACTTTTGGAGATATTCGCGCTAAGCGCAAATATCTCCAAAAGCTAACACCTGCCCTGAGCAGTTCTTAGCCATGTTATCCAATGGGAGGTGGATAACATGGCTAAGAGCATTAGCTCGGTAATGCATGAATATCGCGGACTTTTCAGCGATATTCATGCATTGCGGCCGTTTTTTATCGCATTTGCGATAAACCTTGGTAATACCAAGGTTTATCTGCGATAAAAATCGCCGCAGCTCAGCGGTACATTTTTGTCTCTTTACCAAGCAATAGCGATAATTATCGCTATTGCTTGGTAATATGCCCCTTGGATAGCAGAAACATATCAAAGTGTCAAACTTAGTGCTCAGTAGCCACATGGTTGAAGGACTGGTGGCTGCTCGCTCCTGTAGACTCTGTCAACCCATGTTGGTGTTGAGAACATATTTTCAGGAATAGGAAATACACAGAAGGGCAATTCTTTAGACTGTCCCTTTTCAGTTTTTACTCCTAGAAATATCTACAGCAGTCCTTATAAGTGCTGGTGTGCAGAGCCAATGAAGGGAGGCTGAGATCACAAATGACCCCTGTCATCCTTGCATCTTTCTCAGACACTGCCTGCATAAGCACACAAAGCGCTGCCAAGTGGAGCGGCTCCACCACAAGAGCGGAGAATATTCGTGCCGCTAAAAAAATGCACCCAGGGCTGACAAATAAGATGGTAATAAAGTTTATTTATTACCATTTTATTTTCTCAGCGACCCGTTCTGAATTTAGTGTCAGAGCGGGGAAATTTGCTGCTTAATGACAGCAGGGAGCTGAGCATTTATGTTTAAAGTGGACATATCTCTTTGCGATGGCCAGCCAGACATGCGCATTTTAAACTTCTCTAACTTAGGTAGGTTAGAGAAAGCACAGGTCTCTAGCGCTGTTAAGAGCAATGAGAAATCCCACTCCCTCCAACCCTGACACTTCTCTTATGCTGTGAGAGCAGCTCCAGGTTTGGGTAGTGCAGTTTCCTGGGTCCCGGAGCTTCGATGAGAGATGAGGAGGACATCATGCGGCAAACTAGTAAGGTAATACCATTTTCAAATTTATTTTTTATTTTAGTACCACCCACCCCACCACTCTAAATACTTGCCAGCTTCCCATGGAGCCCCGATCAGGCTACCTGCACAAACGTGCGAGTGTGATGTTACACCATCCTGCCTATATGTAGACTAAGCGTGTCCCACTCATATGCCCATTTACAAAGGCATTTCAAGCACTTTAGCTTTATTTACATGCATGTGTGTTATGCAAGTAATACACCAAGCCAGTAAGCCCCACTACACCGAAGAGAGGAGAAACTTCACTTTTGAGCGTAGTTAAAATTAATTCTATGTTCAATCAACTAAAGGTTAACACACACAAGGGTAAACGTTGTTTACAACGCAGTGTTTACACTGCAGGACCTTTACTACGCTGCCATTACAACGCAAGTTGTTACTACGACTTGCGCTGGATGGCTGCTGCTGTCTTCCCAAGAACTACAAATGAGTTTGGGACCTAGGCCCTTGGAAAAAGCAGTAGCTTCAAATTGCAGGGTCTAGAAAACCTGGTGCAGAAGCTTTGGCGACCAATGGAGCGCTTTCTACTGTTGTTTCCTCTGAGCATCCAAAATATCCTATTAGTTTCATGAGAGTGATATGAGCTGGAAAGAAGAGAAGAGCACATCTGTGGCTACTAAAGAACATATGAGGGATTTGGTTGGTTCAGCAGGGATGAAGCACTGTGGGACAAGCGTGTTGGGTGGAGGAGGCACTTGCCACTTACATCTAAGTGGGGAGACCAGCATATGACACATTGCCCGGCATGTGAACACCCCGATGAATCAGTGCTCCATGTTTTTTTTAGCTGTCCAGGCTATTATAAAGCAAGGAAACGCTGGCTGGTACAGACTTGCAGGAATCTTGGCAATAGGCATTGTCTTGAAGTATTCAGGATACTGAAGTCTGACCTCAGTATCCCAATTGTCTATTCAGTTGCAGGATTTCTGTTCTCCATGTGGTGTACCAGAAGGGTATTCTTGAAATCATCTAATGTTGCATTGGTCTTGCCATAGTGAACACAAAGTGTTAGCATAGCAACTTGGCCTAACTTTCTAGCGCTGCTTTGTATAGTTTTATATGTAAGAGCTTCCTTTTTTACAGGTACCTCCTTTTTTAGCTAATTCATGTATTTATTTATTGCACTATGCACTTTCCGAAACTAAATTTGTGACCCGCGCCTAGAAACAACCCCCAAAAACTGAATGTATTTCAATATGATAATTATGTGTATAATGAATTTTATAGCTTTTTAACTGCGATTGTTTGTATGATGTGATTCTAGAAATGATTGGTTGCAGTTGTTTGTACTTTTTAGGTCATTCTGACCGAAATAAAGTCTTTTTTGAACTTGAACTGAACTTGCCACTTGGGGAGCTGGTACAGCGTGAGGCAAAACAGAAATGTGGCTTAATGTGTGCTAGATAAAATGAGAGATTGTGAATTAAACTATTTGTCATGACTTCTCGAGGCTGACCCAGCAGTGGTCTTCATGAATTATGAACATATTTCATAAGTCTTCATAAGTGGCTTTTTATCAAATTTAAGTGAACAGTGTGTTGTAAAAGGTACAATTTGACCCTATTCCATCTTCAAACTTTTCTTTGGGGAGAACCCTGGAGCCCTCATTTTGAGAAAGATGGGTACACTTGCTTTGCTCGCTGCAGGCCAGCTTTGTGGTGCCAATGCAGCAGCGACAATGGTGAAAATAGTGCTGGCAGTAGTGAAACTTGGCAGTGTTCGTGAAGAAAGTAGGTGCCGGCTTCCTAAGAAGAGTATTGAGCACTTGCACTTATCTATTTACAAATTAAACCCTGGCTGTAAGGTTGTTGTGTATAACTAATGTGCTTGTGTTGTATTACAGCCCTGCTTCCACAAGAATGTGAAAACCCTCTCTGACAAGAATTAAGTAAGCAGATTACTTGCAATTATAGACACACCCTTAGTAGTTTGTTGTGTCAAGCATCGTTAACATTCTGTTACCTTACATTCCAGGTCTCCTTCCCAGCACCACCTTACCCTACTCACCTACTCCTCTCACTAGTAAATTCGGAGCTTTTGTGCCCTGTTAATGCAAAGCCTGTTCTGCTGAATGGTAAGCTTTCAGAAAGGCACTGTCCCCAAGCAACTGGGCTCTGGCACATTCTATTTCTCCAAGTGTCCATTCAATTTTTTTGTGAATGTCATGAGGTCAGCCAAAATCTCCAAATTATAGCATAGTTCTCTTAATCATCCTTATTTCTCTCAGAATAATTCAGTTCCATAATAGCTCCATTCCCGGCCAAGCATCAGTAGGGATGTGGCCTGCAGGAGCAATAGGACATGGCAAAGTAAGAGTGAAGAATGTGCTTAATTGTTGTGATTCTGAGGGGTCTTCACTGAACTGCAGCCCCTGCACTTCTAACATGGTGGGTTCTTGCCATCTCATCCACACAGCGGCTGACCTCTACCACTATGCAGGCTGCTCTCAATTCATCCCTGGAAATAGCTTCCAAACAGCATCCTCAAAAAGCCTTTCCACGTTCAGTGTGTTCTCCCAAGCCATCTCTATAACTCCATTACTATGTGATTCACTCTCTCCTCTATACCGTTGGCTTGAGTGTTACCCAAAGCTTGTTTTCAATTTCTTACTCTCGCCTGCTACATAAATTCCTTCATCTCACTGGAAGTTAACTGTGTACTACTGTCTGTCACTAAACAGAAAGGGCATGCCTGCACCCCACAATATCTTCTTCTGTATGAAAAAGTACTTCCTATGGTTATTTCCTTAACAATACCACCTCTAGCCGTCTGCTATGTATATCTACCATTAGCACCGCACACCGTTGTGCCTCTGTTAGGCTCATCATCGTCCTTTAAAAGCAAAGCACACCTTTACCCAAGGAGCTTTTGAGTCTTCTATGTGATAGTGCTTGCCTCTGCCAATTTTCAGTCTTTTTCCTTACTTGCACACTTAACATTGCCACACACTTTGGATGATTTCCTCATGCATTGTTGGCCATCAATTTGTTTTCGTCATCTGTTTCTTTGTCATTGTTTCTTCCCAGTGGCACTCAATTCTTAGCACCTTTCAGAAGAAATATACCTCCTTTCATGTAAAAACCCCTCTTCTCCTCCAACAGTCAACATATATTCTCCCCCTTGGAAAATGGTCTTGTGCCCATGCTCACACAACTTTCCCAATCTTCATCTCTCACATCCCTCAACCTTGCATCTGCTTCCTCTGCAGCCATCTACTCCTCATGGCTATTGTGCCATTGCTCGCTGTCAACGCATCCTGCACACTGATCACTACCTTTTTCAATTTAAATTCTGTTTTACCGTTTTCCAAAGCTAATGGAAATCGTTAAAGGCAACCCATCTAGGATGTATTCCCTTCTCTACTGGTACCCTTGCAAATTGGCAACTAATCTAGTCAATGTGACTGATATTCACTGATTCTCTGTGCTGCAACACTTTAAGTAGACACTTGTGATCAGTATGTAAGATCAAATTAATTCCCCAGATATACGTTCTAAAGTAGTCCACAATGCACACAACAGTCCATGACTTTGTATGTGTTATGTAATGTCTAGAATATTTGTGGGACGAGTTTGATGAATAAGCGTTTGAAATATATGTAGTTTGTCCCCCCTGTTTCGCCTACACAATCCTTTGTCACACCAAACTGTACATATTCACTATTTTCCTCTAAAGATTCAGACTTCCTTTTTAGTGTAACTCTAGAAGAATAGAAATACTTCAAATTGTGAACGCTTTATGTTGGTATATAAAAGAAAAAGAAAAAAAGAAAACAACTAAAAAATTGTTGGTAGAAACAAAATAAATTTATACAATTTTCTTGAGATACATTGCAGGACTGAAAGAGTGGTCTATCAAGTTGAGAATTATTAACTCAACATATTGATTCTATGATAAAATTGTTTGAGCAGTATTGGCAATTGTTTTGTTATATATAGATGTGGCGTAGCCTTACTGCGCTTAAGCCAAACCCTTTCTTGTTCCCAGGTTTTTTTTCGATGATGGCATAATTTCTGAATCAGTCAAAGAGCAGGAATCAAAGTCCACTGTTTACTCCACCCTTAAACAATAACACAGCACCCACCTCTTCAGCATTCATATTTACTGTTATGATAGTGTTTCTCTTTATATCCTATGGTGTCAAAATATGGATATCACAACTTTCCATTTTGATCCTATTAACTGTCTCCTTCAAATGCCTTTCCTTTCTCAGAGGTTCTGTCTCATTCATAAAAGTCTTCCCAAACTTAATATAATACTCAATTAAGCCCATAACAAATCTTAACCAGTTCTTGTTTTGCAGTTTATGCACCTCCTTCATTTTCCTCTCCTTTGGTTTCACACCATTGGTGGAGATACACCCAAGTATTCCATCTCTTCATCAAGGAATTTACATTTCTCCCAACGCAATGTAATCCATGCTTTTCCCAGGTCATCCAAAACTTGCTTCAATACCAAATTGGATTCCTTAATGGTTTTGCTGAAAACCAGAATGTCATATTGGAAGATGCAACTCCACTTTGGTCTTTAAATAAGTCTGACATCATGCATTGGAGTTCACTTATCACCAAGGTGAGACCAAAATGTAGTCAAGTGAATTGAAATACCCCCTCAGTGGTTATAAAAGCACCCAAACCTTTTGATTCCTGTGTAATTTGACTTGATGGTAAGCACTCTTATGATCTAACTTCGCTAAGTAATCCCCCTACTTTAACACCAGCACCATCTCTCTTTCATATGGCAATAGCAAGCTGTCCAGCAAAACGTTTTGGTTCAAACAGAACAGGTCAACAAAGAACCTTAGTTTGCCATCAGATTTTTTAGTAATTACCACCTTTGAGACCCACTGTGCAGATTCTACCGGTTCTATCTGCTCCTCATGACCCACCTCCTTTAACATGTCAACGACCATTGATATACTCCTGGCCTTAAGTGTCGCTGGCATTGCTTCATCTCTCAACACTACCTTGTAGAAGTAACTCTTTAAAAATCCTGTTTCCCTCCAAATGCTCCTATAGCATCCCTCACAATCTCTTCTACATTGCTGTCCTCTACTACCATGACTTGGTCAGTGGCTGTCAGGTTGATGGTAAGTAGTTCTGATGCACCTACTCCAAATGTTGTGGTTCTTTGCAACATACACCTTATCTCTAGTTCCTCTCTCTTTGAAGGTTATATCCATAGCATATGTACTGCTAAAAAATCTATTGAACTGCCTTGATGCCCACCTGGATTAATTATGGGAGCCTGTGTTCCGAATGAGAACACAGGCTCCCATTGAAGAAAGGGGTGGCTGTGTAAAAGCGTGCAACCTGTGGCGGACACCGGGGGCGCTAGAGGGCGCACTAGCAGCATGGCCGCACTAATGTGAGGCTCCTGCAGCCTGGAGACCTTATCCGCCATTTATCCTACTTTACCTCCACCTGTGCTCGTTCTGTCCGTGAATTTTACTTGAGTCTATCCTGATGCACCTTCGATTCAAGTTTCACTCATTTCTGACGCTCCTGACCGGAGTTACAGTCGGTAGCAGATCTGACCGGGAGGTGGCCTGGAGACGCCTGATGCTGCTGGCCAGGCTGCCGATCTACGTGGGACCGCGGCTCACCACAAGAGTGGGCCTTCGCGTGCACTCCCGGCGGAGCCTTCCGGAGCGGCGCTGATCGCTGGGCGATTCTCACCGGGGCGAGAGGACGACTGGCGGAGATCCTGCCTTTGCGCGTGGTGATGCGCTGTGATACATTGCGGCGGCTGTCGCCTGTAGAGCCGCGTTGTGGCGGCTGGCTCCGGCGGCCATGTGGAATGGCGGCCATTTATGCGGGACGGGTGAGGCGGGGCATTGTGTCTGCTCGTGCCCCTGTTTACTGCGGGTGATAACCGCTGCCCCTGGTCCCTGGCTGGCTCGCGCTTGGCTGCCGGAATTGATATCCCGGGAGCTGGAGCTGGCGCTGAGTTTTTATACAGCCCCTGCACGCACCCATTCTACACCGGTGCAGCTGCCATTCAGGTCTGCGTGGGACCGAGGACGATCATTGCGGAGGGTGCTGTATTCCCCTTCAACTAGCGGAGCTAGCTGCTGGCGTATAGTGGGGAGGCTGCCCTGCTATTTCTCTGCATCCAGCCTGGGGTGATGCAGCAGTGCTGCGGGGCACTTTTCCACCTGCTGTGACTGCTGAGTGGCGTGCCGATGTTTGTAGTCTGCTCCTGATGACCCTGCGGCCTGTGTTCCTCCTACCTGGGGAGTGGGTTGCTGAGGGGGATCGGCAAGCTTGGTGATCATCTAAGTGGCTACAGCACTGGTGGACTGCTTCTGAGGTTGAGCGGGGTGCGCACGGAGGAGACTGCTGCTGTCCATCACAACCTCTCTCCCCGCTGGTTGTCCCTTGGACTGAACTACGGCTTGTGTGCTTCATCTCTGGTGTTGGTGTTACCTGCATGCTGCGTTTTCCCTTGAGATTCCTTCGTGCGGTGAGTGCTTGGAGGACGGAGGAGGTTTTTGGCCTGCGCTATCCTGTGACTGTTGGCCGCTTTTTGTAATGCCAGTATCCCAGTGCTTGCCTTGGGCGACTGCGGACGACCGATCATGGGTAAACCGGACAATAAACAGTCAAAGCTGTCATTTGACTCATTAGCGGCCAAGAGAGGATTGCGAAATGCACAGGACGCGCGGGGGCTCCCGCTCCCCCCTGCTGTATCTGATACTGTCTCCCAGCCTGTTGCCCCTGATTTTCAGCAAATGATGCAGGAAATGAGGCAGGGGTTTGCCACTATAGTGGACAACGTGGACAAAATGGCGTCGCGAATGGATGCTGTGGTGCAAAAACTGGACGTCCATGAGGAACGCATTACAGCGGCCGAACAACGTATCTCCGACCATGATGACACGTCGGCTGCCCACACAACACAACATGCGCGAATGGACAATGTGCTCCGGGTCATAGCTGCAAAGAATGAGGAGTTGGAGGCCAAAGTCGTCGCAATAATATACGCGTAGTGGGTGTGCCGGAGACGACCAATGTGGGTAGGATGGAGACCTACGTGGAAAAGATTCTGCTTGCAGCGATCGGCCTGGAAGCCTTTTCCAAGCAATTTATAGTGGAGAGGGCGCATCGTTCCCTTGGACCGCGGCCTGCTACTGGGACCCCGCCGCGACCGATCATCGCCCGTCTCCTGAACTACCGGGATCGAGACGCGGCTTTTCGAGCAGCTCGCGCCACCCGCACTCTATCCTGTGAAGGGGTCAACTTCTCCATTTATCCGGACTTCACGCCTGTGGTACAGGAACAGAGGCGTAAGTTCCTCGACGTCAAAAAGAAGCTTAGAGAGCTGCAAGTAGACTATGCCCTGTTGTACCCTGCAAAATTGAGAGTGACGCACCAGGCGAAGCAACATTTCTTTACAAACCCGCAACAGGTGGAGGACTTTGTGAAGCGACTTAAGAGGGAGCGTGCAGCGAGCCGACGAAATGGAGACGATGGACAGGAAGGTTTCCACTCGGCCAATGAAGATGAATGATGCTGAGCACTGAGTGCTTGATGTCCGTGGAATGTACCTAGGGGACTCCGGCATTTCCTCTTTTTCCCTCTCCTATTTTGTCTGATTCCGAAGCGGAGGACTGTGAGGTGGACTTGTTGCTTACTGCCAGAGGACACTGGACGAGCGCTGGACTACGGTGGTAATGTACGCCAGGCACCCCCCACTACCTGGGCCGTGCCTACTTTGTGACGTGAGGGTCAAAGGCGAGGTGTGGGGGGTGGTTGTGTGCGCCTCTAGATTACACCCTACAGGGCATTCCCCATTGAACTTGTTGCTTCGGATGCAAATGTTGAGATGTTTGGGCTTTGTTAAGGGAGGGGGGTGGACAGGGAGTCCTGGCAGGTTGGGGTTGCTCAGGTGGGTGGCGGGAGGGTGCACTTGTACTGAAGTGCGATGGTCCCTTGGGACTGATTTTCTTTATTTTTTTGTTTTCTTCACTGCTATGATCATGGCTACCTCTCTGGGCCGAGGGCTTCGACGTACTTGTACCATGACAGTCCTCTCTTGTTTCATCATGCTGTGGGAAGGTCTTGTGCCTTGCTCTCGGGTCCGCCCCTGCTACCGCTGGGTGGCGGGACGTTGCTGGGTGCTCGGTGGGTGGTGTGTTGTGGGCCCTCGCCTTAGGCAGCCTGCATTGTTCGCACTGTTCCAGTTTGTGGACTTGTGTTCTGCGGTGGTGTGGGGCCGATGTGTGGTGGTTGGGTGTTGTCAAGTTGGGGGGGGGATCATGGGGTGTGATTGTGGTATAGATTGGACACGGATGCGATTGCATAATGTTTATTTGCTAAGATGCTCTTCGCCTGGGTGGCGGTTTGTGCACATGGGTGGGTCTGCGTTGATGGTTTGCAACATGGATAATGGCTGACACTATGCTGGATAAACTATCAATCATATCTTGGAATGTGCAGGGTCTTAACGATGACAGAAAGTGTAGGAATGTGTTGGCGTACTTGGATAGACATCAGGTGTAGATAGCTTTATTACAAGAAACACATCTCCGCCCACGGGTGGACCCTAAATGCGCTAGTCATTGGGCCCTCGTTAGGAAATTTTCATCATATTCGTCCTATGCTCGAGGGACTGTTGTGTTGATCAAGAAAACGCTTAATTTCCAGGAGCTGGGGGTGTAGTTGGATCCTGGTGGGCGGTATGTGATATTGTGGGGTAGGCTTGGTTCAGATACTGTTGTGCTTGTGAACTGTTATGCACCCAACGTTGACACTCCCGATTTTTTTATTAGCCTCTGGGGACACGTCATTGCCATAGAAGCCACACATATTATATGGGGCGGTGATTTTAACATAGCACTGAGGCCTGTGGCGGATAGGTCTGACGGGAGTAACCAATATAACACTCAGGCGAGAGACGTCTTGCGGGGCATACTGGAGGAGGCTGGGTTGGTAGATAGCTGGAGGTTTGCGCACCCTGAAAGTAAAAAAGGCACACACTTCATGACACATGCACAAACCTGGGCGCGATTGGACTATTGTTTTCTGTCGTGGGGGCTTAGCGTGGGGATACACAAGGTGGAGCACCTCTCCAGGACTTACTCAGATCACTGCCCAGTTAGGGTTGTCGTGACGATGCCGGGTCTCAATAGGCCGCGACCCCCCTGGAGATTGTTCCCCTCAGTACTGTTAGATCCCATTTTCAAGGCAGAGCTTGGGGAGGAGATAGAGGCGTTCTTTCCCAGGAATAAGGGGTCTGTTGATAGTGTGGAGATGATTTGGGAGGCATTTAAGATGACGATTCGAGGGGTTACGATCTCTAAAAGCTGTGGGATACTCAGAGATATTGTTAAGACCAAAACGAAATTGGAATCGGAATTAAAGGACCTGGAGAACAGGATGATCAGTGACTCGGACCCAGAGCTTTCTCTTAAGTTTAGAGACAAACTGTCGGACTTCGAAGAAGAGGCTGCTAGGGAAGTGAAATATAGGGGGAAATATTGGACTGCTAGGAAATACTGTGAAGGGGAAAGACCGGGTAAAGTACTAGCTGCCCTCACGAGACACCCACGCTTTAGGACTGGTGTCCTAGAAATAGAAACGAAAGACCGTACCCGGTGCCAGGACACGATAGGGATTCAGAAGGCTTTCATGCACCACTATGAACAGTTGTACACTACGCAACAGACGGGGGAGGTTCACTATGGGGGCTTTCTTGACGATCTTGCACTGTGTTGGCTCTCTGATGGTCACAGGGCATTTCTAGGAGGGCCCCTGGAAGTAGAAGAAATACGGGACAACATAATGTCTTTGATTAATGGAAAGGCGACAGGTTTGGATGGACTCCCTGCTGAGTTCTATAAATGCTATGTTGATATTATGGCCCCAGTACTTAAGGAGGTATTCGAGGAGTCTTTGGAGGTAGGGATTCTGCCGGGTTCGATGAAGGAGGTGGCAATTACGTCTCTGCTAAAACCTGGCAAGGAACCTTTGGACACAGATTCCTACCGTCCCCTATCGCTGCTTAATTGCGATGCAAAAATACTGGCAAAAGTACTGGCGTCGCGGCTGTCTTTGCTTATGCCCACTATAGTGCTTCCGGATCAGTCCGGCTTCGTGCAGGGGCGTGCGACCACCCATAATCTTCGCACCCTCTTTTCCTTACTTCCGACTATAGCTCCTGAGCTCCCTGTTGCCGCAGTTTTTCTGGATGCTAGGAAAGCATTTGATTCGGTGGAATGGAATTACCTCATCGATATAATGTGTAGAATGGGCTTTCCTAAAATATTTATTGCGTGGGTGAAATTGCTGTACACCCAACCTGTGGCTAGAGTGATTGTTAACGGAACTCTCTCCCCTCAATTGCCTATAACGAGAGGTACTAGACAGGGCTGTCCTCTTTCCCCACTGTTATTTGCCATCGTAATAGAGCCACTGGCGTGTCGAATTCGGCCATTATATAAACACAGTGTGTTCAATTGCTTTCAGCGCCATATAGGTGTGTCACTTTATGCGGACGACATCACCTTGTATGTGAAAGACCCACAGGGGAATCTGAATCCGCTACTGCGGGAGCTTCTTGTTTTGGTAGAATATCCGGTGTGCACATGAACTGGAAGAAATCACAATTCTTCCCACTCACGGCGGCTGTTGAGAGATTTCAGTTGGATTATCCCCTGGAGTGGTGTGATACCGATCTTCGCTATTTGGGTATAGTGATCTCACTTAATAGAGAAGAGACAATTAGGCTCAATTACGGAGTAGCTAACTCTAAGCTAGCTGACAATGTCACGCGATGGATGTCCCTGCCGCTCTCTATGGTGGGCAGAGCTTCACTGGTGAAGATGGTGGTACTCCCACGCTTCTTGTACTTATTTCAGAATGTCCCATACCACCCCGACGCCTATTTTTTCAAACGCCTTAGGTCGGAACTCCTTAGATTGTTCTGGGGGGGTAAACAACTGAGGTTGAAATGGTCCACTCTAACATTGCCTTATGACAAAGGGGGGTTTGATGTCCCGGATTTCGAGGTATATTATCTGAGCGCCCAGGCGCACTATGCTTATTACTGTATGCGACCCACGCCCTTTATGCCGCAGATAGCTGCAGAGGAATGGATTGTGCATCCCCTCCCACTCAATGGTAAGGTAATGGGGAGAGTTAGTGATGTGGAAACGCCGGCCACCACGGTGACGTGCACGATAGATGCATGGACTCGCATTGCCAAGGTGTTGGGAACCACGGTGCTTTACTCACTGGCGATGCCGCTTACGTATCACCCCAAATTGTCACTGCTGCAGGAAACGGGGTTTCAAAACATGTGCAAGCGAAACAGGCTATCCACGTGGGGTGACCTATTTCTCGAGTGTTCTCTTCGTACGAGGGACCAGTTCTTCCGTGAGGAACGGCCCTCTCCTTTAGACGTTTTTTATTACATACGGCTCCGACAGGGGCTTCGTGACTTGCTTCCACATTTTCCGGATGAACCAGGGGTAGTCCTACCACTGCATACTATGCTGGTGTCTGATGGCCGACATCTGGTTTCGAAGTTGTACAACACCATTAGAACGCAGCGAGAGACTCCGGTTAGTCATGCGCGGGAACAGTGGAATCTTGAATTGGGCGTTGATATCACTGATGAGCAGTGGACCTATTGTTGTGGCGTCACTGCCAATATCTCATCTAGCTGCCGGCTAAAGATAATACATTATAAATTTGTTAAGAGATTCTACTACACACCAGCTAGGAAGTTTAGATTTCGCCTGGCAGAGGATGACAGGTGCGATCGATGTCGGGCGGAGGGGGCTGGCTTTCTTCATTTGGCCTGGGATTGCAGTGCGGTACATGACTATTGGGTTCAGGTTTATAACGCATTGCAAATCATGACTGAGGAGGCTGTGACATTGGATCCCCTGGTTATGCTGTTGGGATACACGAAGGAAGTTCCAGTGCCTTACCACAGGTTTGCGGATGTCGCTTTATTGCTAGCGAAAAGAAGGATAGCCTGTAGGTGGGGAAGAGGCAGGGCTCCGAAATTTAAGGAATGGTTGGATGATGTGGAATGTTGTCAGGATCAATATAATGTATATGCTGATTTGATGCCTGTGCGATGTAGACCCATGGACTTCTGGAGTCCACTACAGACTTACTGGCTGACCAAGGCCGCACAGCGGGCGGACTCGGATAGTGATAGCCAGGATGGCGTGGTGTGAGGGTTGCCATCCCTAATGCGTATGTGCTACTGTTATGGAGAGATGTGATTGATTACTATGCGTGCTGCCTGCACCGGAGTGCCATGAGTGATGTGCGACGGATGCTGGCTTCTGATACCTGGGGGGTTCCTGGATGCTATTATCCGCTGTGCATTTAATACTGTGTGCATTCCTAGGATTATCACTGACTGCTGGGAGTTCTTAATATCTACTGATGCTGTGCATTGTGTGCTATACTATGCTGGGATCCTATCGGCTGTACTACTCCCCCCTTTTTTTTTTTTGTAACTTGCCCCTACTGTACAATGCTCATTGCATCATATGTTGACCCGTGCCTATGATTGTAATGTGTCCTGCCCGTTGTGAGGAGCATTCTCATCTATTTCCGACTCTTGAATTGTGCCTTGTATTCATGTGACCAATCTGTATGTGCATTGCTGTATGGTTTTGCTCTAATAAAGGTTTAAAAAAAAAAAGGCGGACACTCCATGGTGCCTGCCACGCTGTGCAAGCATGTGTAGGGGGGACCCATGGGCACATTCGGAGGGCCCCAGGTGAAGGGGGGCCTGCTATGGGCCCCCAAAGACCGATTCAGGCAGCTGATTTGTTCCAGAGAAACCGATTCGGAATGGCTGTCCGAATTGGTACTCGCTCGCTCTGAAAACCGAGTCCATGGAGATGTACGATTCGCCTTCGAAAGGCTCGGCCTATCTGAATGCCTTTCCGAACTGATTCAGACAGCCCTCAGGGTTTCCAGGCATCGGAATCGGTCATTAGGAAGTGCTTTCGATTTGGTCAGAAACAAGGATTTTGGATCCGATTTGGCAAACACGAATCTGTTACGGAGCCCTTCCGAACGACATCAGAATCGACCCCTTAGTAGTAATGCTTTCTTCTTCTTTGGGCTAAAGTTCTGCCATTGAAAGCAACCAAATAGTTTTTAAAGATTTTGATCTATTGCTCCCATTCTATTGGGAGCTTGGTTCAGAGTGGAAACACAGTGCCGAAATGATTGCCTTGCTCAAAAGTGTGACCACTATTTCATACAAGGTCTTTGGGAGAAATGCTATTTTATCTATTTGTTATAAAGAAACCTATTATTTGGAGAAGCTGGGCAGTTGGATTTATGCAATAGTATCACTGCAGTACAGGCACCATTATTTTTTCCTTATCTACAGTTTATAAGTAAGCTGAAATTCATAATAATATCGCTGGGTTGTAGTGGAAAATAATTTGACTCCACCTTTGTTTTGAGTTGCTCGTTATTGTTTAAATATACCTACTGTCATCTTCCTTGTCTTGGGAGTTTCTGTTGAATTACATATCATTTGCGTTTCGAATGGGCAGGCGTGCTTCATCGATGAGAGGTGTGTTTCTCAGGTATGGCAGAAACAGTTTAAGTAACACTGTCTTGCGGTCTAAACATCTGCCTCACATAGGACTGAGGCAAGCTAGTCACCCCTGATTGTGGGGGTGGTGTCTGGGCCAGGCGTGTCTTGAGGTGGTGCAAATTGACAAAAATTCACTGGAATTAAAATCAACTTAGATTGGCTTGGGATCGACAATAGTTCACCTCTCAATGTTTGAAGGCTTTCTGATTCTGTCCATAATGTGTCATGTCTCTTGTAGAGTAGGGGGCTTCGGAGAGGGAGGGTGGTGCAGACAGCTGGGAACATAGGGCCTCATTTATGGGGTTTGACATAGGGCAGCACAGCAAATCACCTGGCTGGGCCGCCCTATGTCAAAGTGAAAGGGCAAGAATGCACCATATGTATTCAATATGGTGCATTCCTGTCCTTTCCACCTTGGCTGGAACCATTTCGGCAGCCTAGTGCTGATGCAGCCACCAATGCACCATGGTGCACGGGTGCTTGTGTTGAAGGCAGGATTGTTTTTGTGAAGGAAGGGGCACCTTCCTGTATGAAAACATTCCATAGAGGCTTTTTCCTCCTTCTATGTGTGCTGCAGAATGGTGCAAACGTGATGCAAGACACTTATAAATATACCCCATAGGTTCTTTAAGGTAATGTGAACTTTAGGGTCAGTATGGGCAGGTTAACTGTGAACGTGGGCTACTGCTCTCAATCAGGCAGTGGGTCTGAGATTCAACCAGTAGCGGCTCGTGGAGTGAGTTCTGCTGGGTGAGGGAGGGGCAGGGTGGGGGGGGGGGGGTAGTAAGCTCCGGCTCACGGCTGACCGGAGTAATGTAAATAAATAAATAAATACAATGAATCCGTGCCCCTCCCAAGCCCCGCCCCGCCCCACCCCTGTGGTACTTCCTCTAGGAGCCGCTACTGGATTCAACTAACGATTGGTTGTTTAGAAAACAAGGGACCCCTATAGTTAAGCTAGCTATAACATAGGGAAATAAACCAGTGAGAGAAAATTATAGCTAGAAATCGTTTTTTTGACAACTTTGTTCCTAACTAAATACCCTTAAATGTCTTAGATATAGACATATATTGAACAGACACTCTAACATAACATGATAAACAGAAAGCACTTATATTCATCAATATATTTATTTATTTTTTTAAAGTTTCTTTTTTACTTTTTTTCAAATTTCATAGAGTTGATATTAAAGTGGATCAAACAATGATTTAATTGTGTTTTGGGAATCCAAATAATTATTACACATGAATAAATTCATATACAGACATAAATATATACAAATCCTCTGTGATAGACGAGAAACGTTGACTCAGGCAGTGCGTCAGATGTCGACATCTGCCCCACTGCCTGAGTGTGTAATAATTATTTGGATTCCCAAAACACAATCAAATCATTGTTTAATCCAATTTAATATCAACTCTATAAAATTTGAAAAAAAGAAAAAAAGAAAAAAGAAACTGTTTTAAAAAATAAATAAATATATTGATGAATATAAGTGCTTTCTGTTTATCATGTTATGTTAGAGTGTCTGTTCAATATATGTCTATATCTAAGACATTTAAGGGTATTTAGTTAGGAACAAAGTTGTCAAAAAAACGATTTCTAGCTATAACTTTCTCTAAATGGTTCAACTAACGATTGGGGCAGGTCTACCTCGTTTGCTCAGTTAGTACCAGATTCTTTCTAGAGAGCCACTTGAAGTCCCATGGGGAACTTGAATACCTGGCTGGTTTGAAGGGCCTCTGATAAACCTGGTAGATGGCCTTGGTCACTACTCCCAGTGTGCACAGGATTGAGCACACAAAGGTATTCATTTCCAGGTGAGCAGAATGAGCAAGGATGGAAGGTGATCAGCAGAAAACATAAGGGGCAGATGTAGTCAGTCCAAGAGAAGACCAAGAGAATCAACCAGCGGGCAAGCACTTGCTTGCATGTGAATGAGGTTTGAACAGTCAAAGAACAAAACCGTTCTTCACACAGCAACATCTAGCTTAGCCTAATGACATCACATGTCACAACAGGGTGGGTGCAAAGTAGGGGTGACTACAAAACCCCCAGAAATAGATTTATTTCAATTGTTTTAATGAAGAGCACTGAAAATCTAGCATATCGCATTGCAGGCAGGTTTTACTTTGTGCTGTCGATACTGTTTTTCTGATGCATACATTCTCAGTCAAGCAAAATCCTGTCTTCAGTACTTTTAAATCCACCAGTTGAAGAGCTAAACGAGAGAATATGCCGATTTGAAATGCCACAAACTAATGAAAATTACCACCTGGGACATTTAGTCCTGCTGATCCAATTAGCTGGGTCTGGGGGCTCAGTGGACTAGTGGACTAATGCGTCCATAGCAGTGGCCTGAGTTTGACCTCATGGTCACAGGTTCAAATCCCGCCGGGTCCACTCATCCTTTAATCCATCTAAGGTTGATAAAATGAGTACCATTGAGTTGGGTAACAATAAACATATGTTATTCAGCGCTAAGACACCTACGGTTAATAGTGCGCTTTACAAATACACCTTTTATGTTATTAGAAATATAGGGGCATATTACCAACAACTAGCGATAATTATCGCTATGTTGGCTTAGCAGCAATATTTTTATCGCCGAGCTGCGGCGATTTTTATCGCTTAGGAACCTTGCTATTATCAAGGTTTATCTCCTAAGCGATAAAAATCGTCCGAAATGCATGAATATCGCTGAAAAGTCAGCGATATTCATGCATTACCGAGCGAATGCTCTTAGCCATGTTATCCACCTACCATTGGATAACATGGCTAAGAACTGCTCAGGGGCAGGTGTTAGCTTTTGGAGATAATCGCGCTTAGCGCGAATATCTCCAAAAGTTGGTAATAGGAGATAGCGATGTTAGCGACTGTTTCCAGTCGCTAACATCTTGGCACGCCCACTTTGCATGTCATTAATGATAAATTTCACTGACATACAAAGCGGGGCCCAAGATGGTCGCTATCTCCTACTAGCTGTCGCTAACTGGTGTTAGCGACAGCTAGGTAATAGTGAGATAATTTTATCTCCGCCTTCTTGGCTTTTAAAGCCAAAAAAGAGGAGATAAACCCCCTTGATAATATGCCCCATAGACTTGAAAGAGTCACTATGTGAAGGTTCCTCAGCTGCCTCTGCCCAGCTGCATAATCCCCAGTTCCAGACCTCCAAAGTTCCTGCCAAAACTCCCCACTCTGAGCCGGGCCGCTCCCTCATTCTAGGAGTAAAAATGGTTGCTCAGAGAATGAGATATTTTGCAAGCACACGGCCAGCGGAGGTTCCAGGGTCCTACATTTATGCTGTCTGGGCTATGGTGCTCGCCCCACTGCAACCACACCATCATCCATTCCTTTTGCGTCTTCATCTACAGTTGTGATCAGTACTTCTACCTAAGGCTCCCAGTTCTGTGACATTTGTTCTGTCCACCTCCCGAATGCCTCCTGGATTTAAGGTCAATGCTAGATTTCCAGTGTTCAGGGACACCTTCGTCCAGCGTTCAAAGACCTTGGAATCTGCTGTCATGTTCCTCAGGGCTCAATGGCTAGCCTTCCACTCTTTTCCAGATCTTAATCATATTCCTGTGTAGCCCTTATAGGTCTGCTGAGAGTGCATCAAGGTGTAGTGCTCCTTGTCTGTTTCAATATGAAAGCTATTTCATCACTGCTTTCTTCAGGCTTTGACACTCACACTCAGCCCTGCTCTGCCATGATTTGTGCTGCAAGGGCTTGGGAGTGACAAATCCTTTACTCTTCAACCATCGACTTACAGATCCGACAATCAAACTTGGCAATTTCTCATTAAAAAACTTTAAAGTGTTTACCACAGAACGAAGGAACTTAAATGCTCTATGAAAATATACTTTGTGGTACTGAATTCAGCAGCAATTTCAGTGTTTTTTTCCATAATTTAATCTTTAGGCCCAAGAGGAAAATAGGTGGTTGGTCCAGAATCGCACAAATGTTGATGAAGTGATTAAGGCTGGATTTGAATCAGATTCCCCAGGGTTCAAAGTAATCAGTGTAGGCACAAGAGTGCATTTCTTCCCACTTGAATTACTGGAATAATAGGATGCTCTCCTGACCACCACAGCTAATTTTAGCCACAGGCTGGCTCCCACTCCCTCCACTTGGACTGATCCTTCAGAGAAGCTTTCCAGATCCGGCATTGTGGGGTCCCATAAACCAGACAGCACAATATGGCTTTAGCTTGGTAGGCTCCCTGGGCCTGCACCACTAATCCAGAAATCTAGTTTTGTCTGGTCCCCATTTTGTCTCTTAGAAAAGGTGAATGACAGAACCAAAATATGCTGCCTTGTGATAGAAACATGCCTTCTGCTACCAGCTGTGCCATGGTTTAAACTGTGTTCACAAAAGCGTATATCCAATTTTTATTTTTTGACATGCTATGCACATGAGCCTTACATTACAGGTGATCTGCTGGCTTCCCACGCACAAATGTTGTCACAGCCTACATGTTTCCCAAGATAATCAGTCAGACACACAAGCTCTCCTCAAGGCACTCATCTACGAGCAAGCACTTGTTTTCGACTTTCTTGTTTCTCCTGTCTACTTCCAGGCACCCATCGTCTGAGGGTGCAATGTTTCAGGCTTCTCGATGCCACTGCTGTCAACACTGACTGTTAGGGGGCCAAGGAGATTCATTTGGACTCAAATGACAAATAAATATGGGCCAGAAGAAAGGCTGGCCATTATGGCTTCCTTTACTAAGTCACTAGTGTTTGTCCATTTTAAAACGCCGGGTTTTCTTGGTAAGGAATGATAGGAATAGGACAAAGAGAGCATCCCTCATGGGGAATAAAGAAGAAAGAACACCTTGGGTTGTGTCACTCAGGAGTGAAGATATCAGACTGAGGTGCATGGGGCTACACTGGAGCTAATGCCAACATCGTGGCAGCTAGCTGTTGGTGAACATCATATAGCCTGTGGTGGGCGTAGCTAGGGCTTGGGGCGGAATCTCCATAATGAGAATTCTCATTGCGGAGATTCCGCCCAGACGTGGGTCCCGTGCTCTCCATTCCACTGGAGTCAAGCTGGCTGAAGAGGGGTGAAACTCTTAACCGGTCCTAGGATGCTTCTTTCCAGTCCAGGGAGGACCTGGCTTGGCAGTTCGGGCTGGACTGGACTGTTCCCATGAGGCGCAGGGTCAAGACTGATTTGCCTATGGCTGGTTTCAAACTGGAATGGCATGGTGAGCAAAAAAACGATGGATTTAGGCCCAGATCTCTGTACTGGGGTGAATGTATGACATTGTTGTGCATTCTGTCCATCAACTGTTGTTTTTGCGTTTGTCACCCCGAGTGGGACGGGATTGCCCAGACATGAGTCCCGTGCTCTCCATGCCACTGGAGTCAAGCTATACTGACTGAAGAGGGGTTTAAGCCCGAAACTGGCCTAGGATGCTTGTTTCCAGTCCAGAGAGGCCCTGGCTTGGCAGGTCGGGCTGGATTGTTCCCATGAGGCACAGGGTCAAGACTGATTTGCCTATGGCTGGTTTCAAACTGGAATGGCATGGTGAGCAAAAAGCATGGAGCTACTCTGGAGCTAATGCCAACATCATGGCAGCTAGCTGTTGGTGTACATCATATAGCCTGTGGTGGTTGCAGCTAGGACTTGGGGCGAAATCTCCATAATGAGAATTCTCATTGCGGAGATTCCGCCCCAAGTGTGGAGAGTCCCCCACGACTGCGGGGCCTCTCCGCCACTAGTGCAGGGGCCCTTTGTGAATCAGGACCATGATGTTTATGATTATACAGATAGGGATTGGTAAAGGAGATAGGGTTAGAGGTCCTTGATTTTATGTGGCACTGTGAGTGAAAGCCAGGTGCGAGGACTCAGGCAACAGTGGTACTGTTGAAGAGAGATCTGAGAAAATGCATGGTTGGGAATTTTAGCTGTGTCTCAGCGGTGGACTGGATGTGAAGGCTTAGAGGACCTGCATGAGAGCTTTCTAGAAATGTTTATGGGAGTCAGAGTTAACAAGGGCATTATGCAGGGGTATAGAAAAGGTTAGGGGTGTATTACCTTGAGTTGGAAGTATAGCGGTTGTAAGGTTTGCAGTTCCTGGTATTTCCTGTTGTCAACAACTTGCTGCTAGCAGACCTTGAAGTGCCAGCAGAATTGTCAGATCTCTAATAAAAGTGCTTTGCTGCTCCCAGAAACCAAGTCGTGGTTTCCGATTACTTCTGCTCCTGACTCTCTTTTCACATGCTCTCTGCGCAGAATGTTGGGATTTTGAGGCAAAATATGCAATTGCACTCTCCAGGCGCAGTAACCTATGAAATGCTAGAAATCATCTGCACGCCCTGTCCATCGCCTTTATTTCTCTCTCATGCGCCCAAATACTGTAAACTGGCGCCCTCAAATGTGCTAGCAAAGTCGCACCAGCACTCTGTTAAGTCCGCCGTGCTCCCCTTCACAAACCATGTGACTCCCTTCAATCTTACCTGCCCCCAGTCTCCATGTCTCAGCATGGATTTTTGGGAGCCAAAGTAAAAGGGATCACAGTCTGCAGGCACCGCACCACCCTAGAAAATTCGAACTCACCTATGCACCTTCACCCCTGCCTTCAAGCTCTAAAATACCATAAGGTCCAACACTTCAAAGACAGCTGATGCACCAACACTAAGGCTATAGTAAAAGTGCAAACCCCCAAACAATCTTGCCCATGATCTGTTTGTTATCCTCTGTCCCCCAGGCCACAGCATGGAGAGCTGAAAGCAATACATCCGAAATCACGATCCAGAGGCTCGTTTACCCTTACAATATGCTCAAATTTACCAGTTCCCTATGGGTCAGAATATTCTTTACATTCTGATCAGACCCAAGTGTTTTGTGCAGGCACCTTTCAAAGGTCCAAGAATATGCATATTAAATGCATATTAAATCTCTCTTGACTACTAGTAGACACAGTTGTACTTAGGCATCCTAGTAATAACCCTATAGACAGCACAAACTGACAGAGAACATTTTTTCAAGGTCAAGAAATCCTAGAGCCTAATCCTTTTGGGTTATTTAAGCCTGTTCTCAACCAAGAGCGAAAGTCTATGCTTCTAATGGTCTTTCAGCTGTAATTCATGGAGTTTGGCATTTTTTTCTATGCATGGTATTTCCGGAATTTTCAGAAAAGCAAATCTAGTTAAAGAATCAACCTACCTATCCCCTGGGCTAATGCTTACAGGCTTCAAGGTAACCGTCCTAAAACCAGGGCTGGACAGGCCATAGCGGGCACCGGGAGATTTCCCGGTGGACCAGAAGGGTGGGGGCTGTGTTTGGACCAGTGTGGGCTGTTTTTGTTACTGGGGGCCGGTTTTGCAGTAGTACTGCAATATTGGCCCTCTGTAACAAAAACAACAGCAGTGTTTGCCCCCAGCACCCCCATACCCCTCTGGCCGGCAGTTGTGTAGCAAGGTCAGGTGGTACCCGATGCGCAAAATTTCTTGTCTCCCCCAGCTTGACTAAATGGCAAATATGTGTTTGAAAACACATATTTTTGCCATTTTGTTACCTGCCTCAGTGATGACACTTGTCACCCTCCTCAGTGAGTCAGTTTAAAACACATATTTAACATATTTTTGCCATTTTGTCACCCTCCTCAGTGATGACACCTAGGGCGGCCCGCACCCACTGCACCCCCCTTCCTACGCCACTGCCGGCCGGTCCGTCTTAATTGCCAGGGCTGGTTTCCGTTCCCAGTCCCGCCCTTCCTAAAACCGCCATTGTTAGGTCTCGCCTAGGCAGCGTGCATGCGATGCTCTAGGAGGGCCTTTAGCCATCGGTCTGCTCCTTTTACCCACACTCGTGCTTGTCCTGGCATCCACCTTGCGGGAGCGAGCAGTCGTGCGCGTGCTAATTGTAAACATATGCCTCTCGCGCCGCTGCTGCTCGCTCCTGCAAGGCGGAGGCCAGCACAAGCACGAGTGTAGGTAAAAGGAGCAGACCGATGGCTAAAGGCCCTCCTAGAGCATCGCATGTTGGGACGCTTCTACTGTACTGATTCAATGTTTTTTTTTCTCTGATCCATTATCTCCTCTCTCTTTGATGCTGCTTTTCATCATGCCTGACCTCAAGATGCTGTAAATGTGGCCCGTGTTTCTTTTTTTCCCTCCCACCTACCACTTCTCTGTGTTGCTACCCGCCATCACTTCTCTTCTGCTTGTGTTGTTTTGCTCATGACTTTTTTTTAATTTACAACGGAGTGCTTCTGTGGGTGCGTGTGTGGCTGTGCCTCTAATCCGCTTTTCTCCCTGTGTCTGCTCATCCTGTTCACTGTGGTGTGTCGGGGTCGGTGGAAGCAGCTTTGGGGTGAGTCCTCGATGTGGCCACTCCCTCCCTTGGAGGCTGGCTCACACTAGAAATTTCGACTCCTGCCCCACGTGGATGTGCTCCCATGAATTTATGTGGTGCATAGCTTTCTGCTGCTTTCCGCACCGTGGCAGAAGTTTGAAGGCAGCACCAGCAAGGGTAGGCGGCCGATAATTAGAGAAGCCCAGGTTCCTCCATGCTCTCACTCTTGCTCAACTCTGTTTATAGAAAAGACTAGAGTGCTAACTTACGAGTCACAGAATATGCAATACTGGCCTCCATGCCGTCTTAAAAAGACAAATGTAGAATACTTAACTTTAATATGTAGAAGACTAATTTTATGGATGAAAATGTGCTTTAAAGCCACAGTGTATAAGTCATGCTCTGGGGGGGTTCTTCTGTGTTTATTCATATTTATGTTTTACACGTGTTATCAGTATTCATTCTCTTTTTTTTTCTTTCCTTTTTTTTATAAATCTTTTTATTAGTTTCAACAAAGAAAGGGAAATAAAGACATATCGGGCGCCACCCATTCAATCACAATAGTAAGGTGAACAGACAAGAATTACAGTATAATTGTGAATCGAGCAAAGAGATCGCTGAGGCACCTACGCTAAGGACAACGATGCTGCAGTAGAAATACAGTCAACAACATAGCTTAATCGCAAGCCCTCTGAGTCCTTCACCCCGTCGAGTCAGGAAGTATGGCCCCCCGATATTGAGATCTAGTTAAAATCAGGATAACCGCAAACAGTTACTCAAAAAAGAAAGACTAACAGAAAGAAATAAAAGAAAAGAAATTTAGAACACAAAAAACCCCATCCCCCCCACCCTGCACCCCTGCATATGGCTGTCGCCTAACACCAACTAGCAGCATGCCTGTCGCCCCATCTAACTAAACACTGAAAGAAAGAACTGGAGGAGGGCACCTTCATATGGGCCCCCGGTCTCCCCTCCCCCGTCAGAGCCAAGCATCCCCTGTAACGGAACCACAAATCTATTGGAAAGTCCACATTAAGCAAAACAGGGGAAGCTATATACACCGCCCGATCTTCCGTGAGCACATTTATGACAAATCCCACATCATTTTGGGGCCAAAAAAGCAAACCCAGTCAATAAGTCTCATCCTTGGCCCCTTCGATCAGACGTGCGAGTCCCTTCCACTCGTACCACCGCTTCTGCAGGAGAGTCGTAGTGCAAAAAAAGTTCCATGAAGATCATCGCAAGACGAATCGAAGATATTAAGTCCTTAAGAACCCCATCCGCTCTGACGATGCTCCTCACTGACATGGACTCCCAACGTAATGAAACTGCCGGATGTGGAAAAGACTCAGTACAGATTCTAGGACAGTTCCCAACAGGAGTCTCCGGAAAGGGAATATCACTTAATCCTTCCATAGTCAGCAGTGGCGTCAGGCATAGCGATCCGTTCTAAACACCAAGCTCGTTGTTGTCAAGCAGCACATTGACCCGAGGTTTCAACACCTCCCGCTGCACAGGGCTCACATCCTCCGTTAAAATGGGCATCGTGGGCCTCTGAGGTTGCTGTAGTCCTCGCAATGGAGCAGAGTCCGGTCTTATACGCCCTATCACTAACGTATCCGCAATCATTTTATGAACACGGGCTTCCACCTCCGAATGAAATTCCTCAATGGCTGCCAGCACCATCCTCAGTGACGGTACACTCTCCGCCCGTTCCGCCACTTCTCGTTCAATATCGATCATAGTCATTTCCCCAGGGTGAGACGGCACCCCGGGGGAGCAATCGAGGTCGGAACGGACAGCAGAGGAAGGCGACTTATCTTTCACCACGGCAGTAATCTGCACTCCACCACCGCAGGTGAAGACCCCGGCCCAAAGAACACCGGAGGGCCTCTAACCGGGTCTCCGGGTCAGGGACCTCCGCCCACAGCCCCAGTCGTGCCTCGTCGCACCTCCTTCAACGCTAAGCCGCTTAAATGATCGCCATCAAAATCGGGCAAAGATAACCTCCACAGCGATAGACCGGACCCTGCTTTGCTCCCACTGCCGATGTTGTTCAACTGTAGCCCGGATGGGCCAGTACTCGATCCCCCGGCTTACAAGCCAGGCTAGACCGCAAACTGAGACACAACGTAACTCCGCCAATCCAGCCTGTAAAATTCTCTGGATTGCACCTTCAGGCTGCACGCCGGTTCCAACACACGGAGATTGGGCGAAAACACAGGATTAGTGACAGGATAGTTCAGCAGTAGACGGAGGTCGGCGAGGCCGGGAGCCTAAGCGGCCATCTTGTTTGCTAGCGTAGCCCCCCCCCCCCAGTATTCATTCTCATGTATTTTCTTTGCTTGGGGGAACTGCATCTGGTATTCTTCCACTTTTGTTAAGGAAAATGTATGCTGCTGTTTAAGTGTATCACGTTACATATAATTATAATACTTAATAAAGGGGTATACATTACGTTAACCTTTCCACACCCTCTGCTCTTAGTAGATGCTTTAAATGGAATTATCTCCTTACAGTAAAAGTCACTGAACGAGAGAACAAATGGGGCGGAGTCTGACCCTCACTTTTCCTCCTCCCATGTCTGTCTCAGTGCCCATCCCCCTGACTCTGTATGTGTGTATATCTCTCTGCCCGTATGTCCGTCTTTCATTATATATCTATGTCCCTCTGCCATCTTTTTGCCTGTTTCTTTCTCTGGGTCTGTTCTTCTGTGTTATCCTAGTCCTGCCACTCTGACTATCTATGGCCCTGTTTTTCTCCTGGCCCCTACCTGCCTGTGCATTTATCTCCATGGCGGATGTACGACATTACAACGCATGCTTTTACATCGCATGCTTTTACAACGCGGTTTTTACAACGCATACCATTACAACACATAGTGCTTTGGGGTGCTGGATAGTGAATAGTTTAATTTACTATTCCAACTCCAGTCCCCGTGGATAGTAGGGAAGGTGTTGGACAGTAAATTAAACCTATTCCCTATTCTAGAGCGCCCCCCAGCGCAATGTGTTGTAATGGTTTGCGTTGTAAAGGTTGTGTTGTAAAGGCACTGCTTTGTAAAAGTTGCGTTATAAGTGATGTTTCCCCTCCATGGCACCCTCTACTTCTGCCTGTCTGTCCCACTTAGGCTCAGAGCATATTTTCATTCACCATTCCTTCATTTCACATCGTGGTTTGGTTGACCTCTTTCCTGCTACCTGTTTCTGACCCTCTACCTGTCTTGATTTTGCAGGCTCCTTACATACCACTGTCTCTGCGACACAGTCTGTCTCCCCATATTGATTTCCGTTCCACCTTGTTTCACCCAGGATAATGAGCTGCATGGCTAAATACTTATAGGGTCCCAAAGGCGAGACCTATTGGCTCTGCCAATGCTTGTTAAAGAAGGCCGTGGCTTGTCTATTGGCGATGAAGGCAAAAAGCTTTTGTCCAGAAATGATGCTCACTTTGGCTTCAGCTGCTGCAGGCGCAGCCGTTTGATTTTTATGATTAAATCAGCGAGGATATTATTGGAAGCAGTATTGCTGAAATCGGGCAAAGGTCGAGCAATACAAAGACTCATGTTCCAACAGAGATGCCAGGCAGCCTGGGTGCTCCAGGCGAGATACTGTTAGCCTGTCACTGGTCTTTAGAAAAAGGACTTCAGTGGATGGCAGCGGGCGAACATATTCGCCCGACAGGTGAGGGTTAAAGTTCGTTTCGTGCTGTGGAGAGTTTAACTGTTCATAGACATAAACACTGCTTGAAATGGATGTCTTCTGGCGGGATCAGCTTGTATTGCTTTATTATTAAAATATTCTTAAGGAGGTCCGCCCACTTCCTACAAGGCACACGAGCAAGATAATTTATGCAAGCAATGAGAGATATGTGTTATGTTATGATTTAATGTTACGTTATGTTATGTTGTGTTATGTTATGCTATGTTATGTCATGTTATGTTATGCTATGTTATGTTATGCTACTCTATGTTATGTGATGCTACTTTATGTTATGTTGCGTTGAATTGTATTTGGTGCCCTATGTGAAGGCATTGACCTTGCAGGATCTTTTAAGGCGAGGGCAAGGGAGAGGAGAAGAGAGAAGAAGAGAGGGAATATGGTGGAGAGGAGAGCCAGGTATTCTCTAGACTCTTGACAGTACCTTAATTCATCAATCGGGTTTCCAAGAAGAAAATGCAAAATCCAAACCTCTCAGAGGGGTGGACCAGCCCAGCCTCTGGCGGGCGCAGATGGGCCCGCCCTTGGCCCGGGCACGACCTTGCACGTCCCACTCTGCGGGAGCCCTGGCCCCCTTTTTTAGCGCCTCCTGGCACTCGAGAACACGGTGCATGGCGTGCGTGACGCAAAGGACTGTAGGGGATGAAGCCCCCTGGTCACTCCGGGCGACAGCGTGACCCTAAGGTAAACAAGCATTTGCAATGCAATAGGTCTCGCATTAGGAAAGTTTGTGCTATTGGTATTGTGAATGACACATTTTTTATTTATGTGTTGGTTTTGAAAATAGCGAAATTAATAGCTTTGTCATTTAAAATGCCAATATTTAACTTTCGCAAATGTGACACCTATAGCATTTGTAATGCAATATGTGTTGTATTTACGTGACTTAGATGTATTGATATTACAAATAACAATGGCTTTTAATTTATTTGATAATTAATACTTAAATAAAAGTTATTGTAATTTATAATGGCAATAGCTTAAACTTTTGTAAATAATTTTTGTGAAGATTATGTTAATTGTATTTTATTGTGACGAAAATCCAAGTACAGAAGTGAAATATTAACATCTTTTTGTGACATTTGTAATAAAGCTTGAAACATTGAGAAAACATATTCGAACCAGTTGTTGTTGAATGGTTGCACAGATTGATGCTGTGGCATTCAGTGATGCTGTGTAATTATGTGGCGTGTAAATATGTGGCACTGAGTGATCTTTGGAGTGTATGTTGCATTGAGTACAGTGTAATTATGTAGCATATAATTATGTGGCATTGAGTGGTATTTGCAGTGTATGTTGCATTGAGTGCAGTGTAATTATGTGGCGTTTAATTATGTGGCACTGAGTGGTATTTGAAGTGTATGTTGCGTTGAGCACAGTGTACTTATGCAGCATATAATTATGTGGCACTGAGTGGTATTGTGTGGAGTGTATGTTGTATTCAGTAGAGTGTAATTGTGTGGCGTGTAATTATATGGCACTGTGTGGTATTGTTAGGAGTGTATGTTGCATTGAGTGCAGTGTAATTGTGTAGCATATAATTATGTGGCGCTGAGTGGTATTGTGTGGAGTAAGTGTTGCATTCAGTAGAGAAATTATGTGGCGTGTAATTATGTGGTACTGAGTGGTCTTTGGAGTGTATGTTGCATTGAGTGCAGTGTAATTATGTGGCGTGTAATTATATGGCACTGAGTGGTATTTGGAGTGTCTGTTGCATTGAGTGCAGTGTAATTGTGTGGCGTGTAATTATGTGGCACTGAGTGGTATTGTTTGGAGTGTATGTTGCATTGTAATTATGTAGCATATAATTATGTGGCACTGAGTGTTATTGTGTGAAGTGTATGTTGTATTCAGTAGAGCGTAATTGTGTGCTGTGTAATTATGTGGCACTGAGTGGTATTGTTTGGAATGTATGTTGCATTGAGTGCAGTGTAATTATGTAGCATATAATTATGTGGCACTGAGTGGTATTGTGGTACTGAGTGGTATTTGGAGTGTATGTTGCATTGAGTGCAGTGTAATTATGTGGCGTTTAATTATGTGGCACTGAGTGGTATTTGGAGTGTATGTTGCATTGAGCGCAGTGTAATAATGTAGCACATAATTATGTGGCACTGAGTGGTATTGTGTGGAGTGTGTTTTGAATTCAGTAGAGTGTAATTATGTGGTGTGCAATTATGTGGCACTGAGTGGTATTTGGAGTGTATGTTTTATTGAGTGTGTGAGGGTGCAGAGTGTGTGAGGTTGCAGTGTGTGTGAGGGTGCAGTGTGTGAGGGTCCAGTGTGTGAGGGTGCAGAGTGTGTGAGGGTGCAGAGTGTGTGAGGGTGCTGAGTGTGTGAGGGTGCAGTGTGTGTGAGGGTGCAGAGTGTGTGAGGGTGCAGAGTGTGTGAGGGTGCATAGTGTTTGACGGTGCAGTGTATGTGAGGGTACAGAGTGTGTGAGGTTGCAGAGTGTGTGAGGGTATGGTGTGTGAGGGTGCAGAGTGTGTGTGGGTGTAGAGTGTGTGTGGGTGCAGAGTGCGTGTGGGTGCAGAGTGTGTGAGGGTGCAGCAGTGGTAGTTGTACAGAGTAGGATACCTTTGAAATTGCATAGGAAAGGCTCCGTGTGAATGTAAAATGTTGTTTAACGAACGTAATGTGTGAGAGACAGGAAGTCTGTGGCTGAGATGCAACCACTTTGTGAGGCTATCCTATGCTTTGGTTGTTATGCTATGCTATGTTTAGTTTTGCTATCCTATGTTTTGTTTTGTTATGCTATGTTTTGTTGGGTTTTGTTATGCTATGCTTTGTTATGCCATGCTATGTTTTGTTGCGTTTTATTATAATATGCTTTGTTTTTCTATGCTATGTTTTGTTATGCTATATTTTGTTTTGCTATCCTATGCTTTGTTTTGTTATGCTATGCTATGTTTTGCTATCCTATGCTTTGTTATGCTATGCCATGCTGTGTTTTGTTATGCTATGCTGTGTTTTGTTATGCTATGTTTTGTTATGCAATGCTATGTTTTGCTGTGTTTTTCTATGCTATGCTATGTTTTGTTATGCTATGCTATGTTTTGTTGTGTTTTATTATGCTATTCTTTGTTTTGCTATGCTATGCAATGCTATGCTATGTTTTGTTATGCCATGTTATGTTTTGTTGTGTTTTATTAATCTATGCTTTATTTTGCTATGTTTTGTTATGCCATGTTATGTTTTGTTGTGTTTTATTAATCTATGCTTTATTTTGCTATGCTGTGTTTTGTTATGCTTTGCTTCGTTTTGTTATGCTATGCTATGTTTTGTGAAGCTAATCTATGTTTTGTTGTGTTTTGTTGTTCTATGCTATGTTTTGTCATGCTATGCTATGTTTTGTTATGCTATGCTATGTTTAGTTGTGCTATGCTATGTTTTGTTGTGTTTTGTTATGCTATGTTTTTTGTGTTTTGGTATGCTATACTATGCTTTGTTATGCTATGCTATGTTTTGTTATGCTATGCTATGTTTTGTTTTGCTATGCTATGTTTTGTTTTGCTATCCTGGTATGTGTGTGGTTGTGTGTGTGTGTGGTTGTGTGTTTGTGTGTGTGTGTGGTTGTGTGTGTATGGGGGGTTGTGTGTGTGTGTGGGTTTGTGTGTTTGTGTGGGGGGTTGTGTGTGTGTGGAGGTGCGTGTTAGGGGGCAGTGTGTGAGTGGGCAGTGTGTGAGTGGGTTGTGTGCGGTTTGTGTGTGTGTGGGGGGGGGTTGTGTGTGTGGGGTTGTGTGTTTGTGGGGTTGTGTGTGTGGGGTTGTGTGTGTGTGGGGGGTTGTGTGTGTGTGTGTGTGTGTGGTTGTGTGTTGGGGGTTTGCGTGTGTGTGGTTTTGTGTGTGGTTTTGTGTGGGGGGTTGTGTGTGTGGGGGGGTGTGTGTGAGGGGGCAGAGTGTGAGTGGGCAGTGTATGAGTGGGCAGTGTGTGAGGGGGCAGTGTGTGTGTGGGGGAAATTGTGTGTGTGTGGGGTTGTTTGTGTGGGTATGTGTGTATGTGTGTGTGTGGTTGTGTGTTTGGGGAGTTATGTGTGTGTGTGGGTTTGTGTGTGTGTGGGGTTGTGTGTGTGGGGTTGTGTGTGGGGGGGGTTGTGTGTGTGTGGGGGGCTGTGTGTGTGTGTGTCCTGTTGAGTGCCACTCACAAGGCTGGGAAGCACCACATATACTGTTGATGTCACCTCTGATGCAGTTAGAGGTGTCTGGTGAGATGCGAAGTGCTAGATGCAGTATCGCCATGCAATGTGACGCAATTGCAATAGGATAACAGGGTGGCATGAACTGGATGTATATTTTTATTTTCATAGCGCCTTACTATTCCTGTCGATGTGTTGACTTGTGCTGTAATGCACAGGCGGCTAAAATAGCACCAAATAGGCTTCTCGGGTGACTGAGATGCGAAGTGTTTGATGGAGGAGTGTCCCGTGGTGTGATTATGTTACACAGTTGTAAGACTGTGAGGCATGGGACGGCAATGCTGTGACACAAGGGCGAGAGCCTGTTGAGATGGGGGGAGAGGCACAAGAATGAGAAGCGGCTTCTAATATGGCCGTTGCGGAGGCTTAGGAACGAGAGGTCGGCTGTGACGCAGTTATCAATCCTGAGGGATGAGGTGCTGTAATGCCCAGTGATGGGGTGCCCTGGTAGGAAACTGAGGGAGTTGGCAGCATTAAATACACTGTTGGTCTTTTAACGTAATGCGTGCGAGCCAGGAAGTCTGTGACTGAGATGCAACCACTTAGGGGCCAGAAACGTGCAGACGAAAGCATCAAGTCCAAAACCACGGGAGGAGACGAAAATAAAAGGGGGGGGTTAAAACAGTGGAGAAGGGGGTGAATTCGGAGGGTGTATGGTGCAATAAGGGTTAAAGGCGATGCAGATGGAGGGATGGGGTGAAAACCGGGAAGGGCCGCAAACGGAGGGAAACAATAAATAACTAGTAACAAGATAGCAAGCGATGCGCGCTCTGTGCTAGGGGAGGGGAAGGGCCATTAGCCTGCGAGAACTCGCGAAGGAGATGAAAGGAAGGGTGGGAGGGACATTGGCGAGCGAGGGGTGAGGGGGTGTGCAGCCTGGTGAGCTGAAGTGGCAGCAGAGGTGGAGCGCGGGGGGCGCGCACGAGCACGTGGTTGTGCTCACATGCTTATGTATTTGGATTGTGATACTTGCACTCTATTTGTCTTTGAAAATACACGCACCAAACACCAATAAATTGAAAGACAGGATTAGCAACTCACATCAGACATTGAGTAATACGCTTTTAGGCTATAGTATTTCCCATTCTGGCACACTCTACATTGCTGAGCAGGGTCAGCACTATGGCTGGCGATGCTACAGAAATCTCAAGAGACTTCCTTCCAGACAGGTACCTTATCTAGCCGCTATTTTGTCTTTGCATTCAGGTCTCAGTAGTTCCTATTTTGCAAAGATTTAGCTAAAATGGGAACTGAGGCGCCCATAATGTACACAACTGCAGGTGTGTATGGGTCCACGCTACATGTCCATTCAAATTGTGGTCCCCCTGTTAAGAATGAAAACAGCCGTCAGTGTTTCACTTAGAAAAGAGCAGTCAGCAGCCCTGCTTAAAGGTTCATTAACTTAACAAGGTGAGTGGGCAGCTGTGTAATAATGCACATATGAAGATATAAATCATGTCTGATCAAACATCTCACTAAACGGAGGATGCCCATTTGGCGCTACAATGAGATATGAGGTGCTGGTCTCTGGCACTTTGTAATTAGAGGTTTAGAGCTGTGTGTTCCCAATGTGCAGGGTGTGGCCTAAAGCTGTCCGGGGTGTGGTGTGTGCCTTGTGTCTGGTTGTGTATATTGTCTAGAAGCCATGTGCCTGCAGAGCTGGGCATTAATTACATAAGAGCAGTGACACACAGGTGGGAAACATACACGTTACCTGGTGACCCTGGAGGCGTGAGTGGTAGGACATGGAAACACACGCACACATGCTAACAGTGACACCTGCTGCATCACGTCACGGAGACCGTTCAGGATGTGTTGTATATAGAAATGCACTTCCTAGTAACAAGAGGATGGGTCGGAAATATGACAGCCAGGGACAAGCTGTTCCTAGAGTCGGGGATGAGGCAGCTGGGCATGTGTGCCTGTGCACAGGTGCCTATGTGCCTCTGTGTGTTGGGTCCTTGTGCGTGCCTGGCCGTTTTCACGTGCATTTCTTCTGTGTGTCTCTGTCAGTCTTTGTTAGAAAATGGTTGAAGGTACATCTGTTTGTTGAAGTATTTAAGTGAATCTGTGGGTGCGTTTGTTTGCCACTGTTTCCTTGTGAATGGGTGATTGTGGGTGTTTATCATCTTCTGTGGGGGTGTAATTGCAAAATGACATGTATGTTCGTGTGTGTGTGTGTGCTCGCATGTGCCTGCGTTTATGTGAGTGTGCGTGCTATTGAGTGCATATGTGTGTCTATGTGCGTGCGAGTCTGTTTCTCTGTATGTCTGTGCGCGCGTGTTTTCAATATTGTGTACGTGGGCGTGCGTGGGTGTTGAGCTAAAAAATGGGTTTCAATCTTAATGTGCAATTTATTTGAAAATGGTCGAGATTTGAGTGGCTGCAGTGAACCCCGAGACTTTCAGATTTAAAGCAGAAAGTTTAATTGACTGGGTGCACATTTTAACACAGTATTCAAAGTCCAGTTCACTTTGCAAAAAGGCAGCGTGTTATGTAATTTCACCACCTCTATAAATCGCCAATATCTGCCAGCGCAAACACACAAACCGGACCTCGCATCATGTGTGCATCTTGTGTAATTGTACACATGACAATCCACAGTGATGAATGTTGACAGATTTGGAAAAACACCAAATATTTGTTCTTGAAAAAGCAACCTAAAACAAGCGGGGGGGGGTAGGCGGGAGGCGGGGAGCGGATCCCTTTGAAGTAGCTCATGTCCTCGCGGGCTTGAAAAGGGAAAGCAATTAGGGGGGAGGTGGGAGGGAGGCTGATGGCTTTGATGTGTGAAGCAGGCAGGCGGCTCGGGAAGCAAATGGAAAGCGCGTGCACGGACACACATGCACTCGGCAAAATCGGCCTGGTTTTAGTTTGACGGCAATAGGTCTCTCTACGAGACCTAAGAAAAAGGCTCCCATCATGCTCTCCTTCCTCCTTTAGATCAAGCCACAAGCCCGCCCTCCATTCCTTTCTCAGGCCACAGCCAGAGCACCTCCCACAGTCCTAAACCTATACCTCATGCCCTTCCTCCCTATTCTGTACCAGGGTTCTCTAATTCACAAACATGCCACCCTACCCATACACCAATACCCTCCTTCCCCCTTCTACACCTGGGTTCTCTAACCCACAAGCCTGCTCTCCAATCCTCCATCAAACCACAAGCAGAGAACCACCCACTGACCCCTACTGTTATCCAATGCCATCCGTCCCCATTCTGCACGGTCGCCGAATCACCCCCTCTATCTCTGCACCCTCCTTCCCCCTTTTACACCAACTCAACTATTGAGCCATACCCATCCCCCTTTTAACACGGTGATTCACAAGTTTTACGTAACTGACATAAGTATAACATGCACCACCATAGACATCAGATGTCATCAGCATTTTATTAAGTGAGGACATAAGTAGTGCATCACAGTGGTGCAAGCTATAATCTGTCAGTGATGTGTAACTGTTGAATTTCAGTGATTTTTAGAGAGTAGTGCTTCTTCAGTGACTTTATAAGGTTTTTTTAACATAAGTTAAAATCTTAATATCTTCTTCACAAATATCTTTACTTTAACTTTTGGGGTTTTCAGTGAATTTCAGTGTTTTTTTAAAGTAAACCAATATCTTTTTACAATACGCTTGCCGCCAGCCTTCGGCTGTGTGCAGTGAAGGGTTGGCCTGGCCTGTGGCCAGGCTCTGAACCTACCACTCACAGGTATTCAAGCCCTCATGAGTAAGCAACCACCTATGGACCCCTGCGCCACATGCTTTTTTTTTTATTGTTTCCTTGATCCTGTAGGAGCCCCTTGGATGCCAGCGGGACAGCATAGACTCCCCCGCAGCTGAAGTACACTGAGCTGCACTGAGTTTTGCATGACCGTGACACTCCAGTTTTTTCTTCAAATATGACCTCGGGGTGGTCCAACTGGAACCCACCCCACAAGGTCCAAAGGATCAGGGTACCCCCTACTCTGCCCACTTATATCTTTAAAAAATTAAATAAAATTCAGGACACAAGAACCCAAATGCCTGGGTTCTATAATGGGGGGGCACAACATTTGTTTTCAGGCTGCGGTTAACCAATCACAGCATGAGCTACCTCTGTACCGTTTCACTGTAGCTGAAACAAGACGGCTGATAGAAAAAAGCCCTCGTAAACAATCAAAACGCTCCATGACCAACTCTCAATATGCACAATTATTGCCACATACCAATAGTAGACCTTTCACTGGGAAACAAATTGACATATTTGCGTCACTACCACGCATAGCCAGAGTCATGGGTGAACACATACATAAAGACAAGGCAAGTGAGAAAAATACTATCTGAATTGTGATTGCCCCTGGTTTGTGATTCGAGTTGAAGGCAGAACAATGAGTTGTACATGCACCGACACATATGAGACAGTGACACAAGGAATTATGCTGCTGCCCATACTATTCCATTCAGGTCAAAGGGGTGCTACAAGGGATTTGTTAACTAAAGAGAATTGCTCAGTTGGGAGTTGTATCATAAATATCACACTCCAATGTACCAACAAGGTATCATAAATAACACAAAATAGAGATCAATCATTGGAAGGAGAAAAATATACACGGAGAAAGTTAAAAGTGTGTTGTTCAAAAAAGTTTTATATGGTTTCAATAAAGTAAATTATAATTGAAAATATAGGGAGACAAAAGTAAAAAGCAACAAAGTAGTGAACAGAGGTATATATAACTTCAACTCATCAGTTCACAACTTAAACATCAACTCCAATCAATTTATAGCAACAACCAAAAGAAATTAATTGATAATGGTTGTGTGCCTGTGCACATGCAGCATAGATGGAGATGATGTGACTGTCGACGTTTCGGTCTTATACTGCTGCCGTCATGAAGACCATCATCAGGACCACAAAGTTCATTGCAGGTAAAAGAGACCCCCTAAGTTTAAAACAGTAAATATTACATTATTTTTTTAAAAAATAGCAAAGCAATACAAATATATAAATTCTCACGTGTAATTTAGAAAAAATATAAATGACATTAAACCCATGAATAGTACCCCTTCCTGGTACTATTCATGGGTTTAATTTCATTTATATTTTTTCTAAATTACACGTGAGAATTTATATATTAGTATTGCTTTGCTATTTTAAAAAAAAATAATGTAATATTTACTGTTTTAAACTTAGGGGGTCTACTTTATTGAAACCATATAAAACTTTTTGAACAACACACTTTTAACTTTCTCCGTGTATATTTTTCTCCTTCCAATGATTAATCTCTATTTTGTGTCATTTATGATACCTTGTTGGTACATTGGAGTGTGATATTTGCGATACAACTCCCAACTGAGAAATTCTCTTTAGTTAACAAATCCCTTGTAGCACCCCTTTGACCTGAATGAACTATTGCCCAAGCCTACAAGGGTTTATTGGGTTTCCCCTGTTACAATCACGCCCATACTATTCCACCACTGAAATTAGGTGGAATGGTACATATATGTGTTGCTGTTCAACACTTTGAAGCCATCATGGCTGAACTTATGTGTGCAGGACGTCATGCAGCATGGTGGGTGAAGATGTTTGGTTCTCACTTGATCATACATTGTAGTCCTGAAGCTCGGTCATAGTAGCAAGTGGTAGTCCATAGTTTGTTCACCATTTAAAATGGTATATGTATGTCTGTTTGGCTACATTGCATGCATTAGGTAAAAGTCACCCACCACCATTATCACATGCAAGCAACAGGCTGGATCCATGTGCACATGCCAGTAGCCACTGTAGGAACAGTGAAGCAGATCATATTGCCACTCTTCCCTTCACTTAGAGCTTTACACTGGAATTCTCTCTTCTGCACAGCAATGTCAGCTGACCTATGTCTGGCTGTCTGGTAGCAATCCAGTACTGGATATATGATGGAACGCCGCATGCATTTTCCATGCATGCCTTTACTCTGCAGTCACTACCCTGATCAGTTCATTACTACGCATTCCTTTACCACGCAAGTCACAATGACTTGCCTTAGGGGGCGCTGGACTTTGGAATAGTATAAATTACTATTTCTACTCCAGTCAGTGTATCAGTAGGAGAGGTGTTGGACTTAAAATCCAACATCACGCCAACAACGTGCCCCCTAAAGCAAGCCGTTGTAACGACTTGCATGGTAAAAGGACACCCGTTAACATCGCAGTGGGGGTAGTGACAATATCCATGTAATTTATACGTTTTGATGTGTTTTCCATCTCAGACTAAAGCCCCTTCTGCGCTCTTCACCTGGCCATGGAAATAAAGGAATATTTTGCTTCCTATGCCTATGTCAAACTTGGTTCATCTGTGTCAGCCCTGGTGGAATACAACCCCACCTATGACTGCTTCACTGTCAAATTTAGCTGGCAGTATGTCAGCCTGATCGGTGACAGTGGATCTCTGTGTTCAGCTGGGGACACAGAATTAAGTTTGTGTGGCTTCTCATGTTGACATATATAGAGTAATTAGATACTCATGCCACACCCCCTCTTCCCAGGTCTCAGGGACAGCTCCTCCGTTTGGGCGGAGGACTGTGGCCCCCCTGAAATGCCCCCAGAGATGAAAATAAAATGGTAATGAAGTTAATTCAATACCATTTTATTTTTCGTCACCCCGTCCCGAATGAAGTGTCTGGACCGGGGTGGGGTAGCTGCTTATTGGCAGCAGCAGAGACAACAGAGCACTTTCAGTTTAAAGTGCACGTCTTTTTGGCCTACCGTCTTTTTAGGGCTCGTGCCTAGCGTACACTGCATAAGCAGTGTGGGCGTGGCCCGAGTCCCTTTCTCAGCATTTTGGAAATGGACCTTGCATTCCACAGCGCTCGTGCCATTGTGGAATCCAAGGTCCAATTTAATTGGCCTTCAGGTGCGTGCTGTTTTGAAACAGAACACGCAATAGGCCATTGGCGGTCGCGTAGCTCCGCCTATGGCCTATTGGTGTCTGTTACGCGCACCAGAAGGCCATATGTTTTGAATTATCGCTGTTTGACAGCCATGATAATTCAAAACATATGCTCGCAGTGGCGCGCGCGCGTGCACCACTGTGGCTTTTTTTTGGTGTAAAATACGATCGCTTTCGCGATTGGTTGAAGTGCCGCTTGTTTTTTACTTCTCGACGGTACCTTGAACCATCCTACTTGCCTTTTGCATTACCTGAACTGCCTTTTGCATTACCTGAACTGTCATATGATCGCGTTGTGGCCACGTCCATCCGATCGTCCTGCGTTTTGGAGCCTTTGTTTTCCGTGCGGCAGTCTCGCCGCCAGTCCCTGCTACATCTTGGCATATCCCGGTAAGAACCACTCTTTTTGATGTATTATAATCTCAATCTCCTCGAGCTGTTTTATGACAGCCATCTTTTTCTTGATCCAAGCCATGATTTGGTTTTGTTTTCCAGCCGCGTTAGATCGGTCACCTATTATCACTGACCCTGCACCGTCTCCCCGACCACGAGAGTACATTTCCTATTCATTTGAATCCTTCCGGTCTGCCTCCCGTAGATTCCCAGAGGTAAGATTGCTTCTTCGGGCGTTCTTTCAGAGCGGTAGGACCGGGCGATCCCTGCCCGAATAGTCTTACTGACGTTATTGCACAATTCTTTGTTTCATTATTACAGACTGTATCTCTCATTACACCACAAGCTGGTCAACCATGTGGGCTTGTTATACACCGCCAAATCCGGGTAAGTACTCTCTTAACAGGCTAGATTTCTTCTGTGCGCTTCACCGCTACTGCTGCCCCTCCATAACATAAAACTCGCCTCCCATAATAATTCTCATTTCATGAACTGATCGCCGATTGCCGCCATTAGATTAGGAAACACAGACCTTCATTACTTGGACTGCTCTCTTCCCTGCGATATTTCAGCCAACATGCACCTTTTAAATCTTCTTAGCAGGTCGCGATTAACTTAGCAATATAATTTCTTTATTTTTTATATTACCTTGGCGATCTTGACAGGTATCTCTCCTCTTCCTCTTTAGCCTGAGTGTGAGTGCAGAGTGAGAGTGGGTACAGCGTGAGAGTGAGAGTGAGTGCAGAGTGCAGAGTGAGTGCAGATTGAGAGTGAGTGCAGAGTGAGAGTGAGTGCAGAGTGAGAGTGAGTGCAGAGTGAGTGCAGAGTGAGAGTGAGTGCAGAATGAGTGCAGAGTGAGAGTGAGAGTGAGTGCAGAGTGAGAGTGAGTGAAGAGTGAGTGCAGAGTGCGTGCAAAGTGTGTGCAGAGTGAGTGCAGAGTGAGAGTGAGTGCAGAGTGAGAGTGAGTGCAGAGTGAGTGCAGAGTGAGAGTGAGTGCAGAGTGAGAGTGAGTGCAGAATGAGTGCAGAGTGAGAGTGAGAGTGAGTGCAGAGTGAGAGTGAGTGAAGAGTGAGTGCAGAGTGAGAGTGAGTGCAGAGTGCGTGTAGAGTGAGAGAGAGTGCAGAGTGAGTGAGTGCAGAGTGAGAGTGAGTGCAGAGGTGGTGCAGAGTGAGAGTGAGTGCAGAGTGAGTGCAGAGTGAGAGTGAGTGCAGTCTGCTGCGCACCACACACTGCTGTGCGCCACACACTGCTGCACGCCACACACTGCTGCACGCCGCACGCCACACACTGCTGCATGCCACACACTGCTGCACGCCACACACTGCTGCATACCACACACTGCTGCACGCCACACACTGTTGCACGCCACACACTGCTGCACCCACACACTGCTGCACGCCTCACACTGCTGCTTGCCACACACTGCTGCAGAGTGAGAGTGAGTGCAGAGTGAGAGTGAGTGCAGAGTGAGTGCAGAGTGAGAGTGAGTGCAGAGGGAGAGTGAGTGCAGAGTGAGTGCAGATTGAGTGCAGAGTGAGTGTGACTGCAGAGTGAGTGCAGAGTGAGAGTGAGTGCAGAGTGAGTGCAGAGTGAGAGTAGAGTGAGAGTGAGTGCAGAGTGAGTGCAGAGTGAGTACAGAGTGAATGCAGAGTGAGTGCAGAGTGAGAGTGAGTGCAGAGTTAGTGCAGAGTGAGAGTGAGTGCAGAATGAGTGCAGAGTGAGAGTGAGTGCAGAGTGAGTGTGACTGCAGAGTGAGTGCAGAGTGAGAGTGAGTGCAGAGTGCATGCAGAATGAGAGTGAGTGCAGAGTGGGAGTGAGTGAGTGCAGAGTGAGTGCAGAGTGGGTGCAGAGTGAGAGTGAGTGCAGAGTGGGTGCAGAGTGAGAGTGAGTGCAAAGTGAGTGCAGAGTGAGAGTGAGTGCAGAGTGAGAGTGAGTGCAGAGTGAGAGTGAGTGCAGAGTGAGTGCAGAGTGAGAGTGAGTGCAGAGTGAGAGTGGGTGCAGAGTGAGAGTGAGTGCAGAGTGAGTGCAGAGTGAGTGTGACTGCAGAGTGAGAGTGAGTGCAGAGTGAGAGTAGAGTGAGAGTGAGTGCAGAGTGAGTGCAGAGTGAGTGCAGAGTGAGAGTGAGTGCAGAGTGAGAGTAGAGTGAGAGTGAGTTCAGAGTGAGAGTGAGTGCAGAGTGAGTGCAGGGTGAGAGTGAGTGCAGAGTGAGTGCAGAGTGAGTGCAGAGTGAGAGTGAATGCATAGTGAGAGTGAGTGCAGAGTGAGTGTGACTGCAGAGTGAGAGTGAGTGCAGTGTGATTGCAGTGTGAGAGTGAGTGCAGAGTAAGTGCTGAGTGAGAGTGAGTGCAGAGTGAGTGCATAGTGAGTGCAGAGTGAGACTGAGTGCAGAGTGAGAGTGATTGCAGAGTGAGAGTGATTGCAGAGTGAGAGTGAGTGCAGAGTGAGAGTGAGTGCAGAGTGAAAGTGAGTGCAGAGTGAGAGTGAGTCCAGAGTGAGAGTGAGTGCAGAGTGAGTGTAGAGTGATTGCAGAGTGAGTGTGACTACAAAGTATTGTATTGTATTGTATTGTATTGGCATTTATATAGCGCACTACTTACCCGTAGGGTCCCAAGGCGCTTCGACCGCTGCGAAACCCTTCCTGGCTTCCCTGAGAGATGGTCCCTTAATGGGTATCTCCAGGGTGAGGCCAGGCATCCCCGGCGGTCTGGTGGGGCCGTTAGTGAAGATGAGGCAAGCTAATGCCCAGAGTTGCCGAGTGTGATCGCTGATCAGAGTGGGCACCGAGGCGAGAGAATTATCGAGTCCACTGACCCTGGTCCAGAAACCTGCCGCACCGAGAATCGAACCCTGGTCCCGGGCCGTCCTCTGCTCTCGGGTCTGCCGCCTCTAACCAGTGAGCCACACTACTTCACTCCAGTGAGCCACACTACTTCACTGTGAGTGCAGAGTGAGTGTGACTGCAGAGTGAGTGTAGAGTGAGTGTGACTGCAGAGTGAGAGTGAGTGCAGAGTGAGAGTGAGTGAGAGTGAGTGCAGAGTGAGAGCAAAGTGAGAGTGAGTGCAGAGTGAGAGTGAGTGCAGAGTGAGAGTGAGTGCAGACTGTGGCGCGCCACACACTGCTGCACGCCACAGACTGCTGCACGCCACACTCTGCTGCACACCACACACTGCTGCACGCCACACACTGCTGCACGCCACACACTGCTGCACACCTCCCACTGCTGCACGCCACACACTGCTGCAGAGTGCAAGTGACAGCAGGGTGCGAGTGACAGCAGAGTGCGAGTGACAGCAGAGTGCAAGTAACAGCAGAGTGCGAGTGACAGAAGAGTGCGAGTGACAGCAGAGTGCGAGGGACAGCAGAGTGCAAGTGACAGCAGAGTGCGAGTGACAGCAGAGTGATAGACAAAGCAGAGTGAGAGTGACAGCAGAGTGAGAGTGACAGCAGAGTGAGAGTGACAGCAGAGAGAGTGACAGCAGTACAGGAGCACTGGTCCCAGCAGTACAGAAGCACGGAATACACAGTACAGGACCGCTGGTCCCAGCAGTACAGAAGCACGGAACCCACAATACATGAACACTGGTCCCAGCAGTACAGGAGCACTGGTCCCAGCAGTACAGAAGCACGGAACACACAGTACAGGAACATTGGTCCTATCAGTACAGAAACACGGAACCCATAGTACAGGAACACTGGTCCCAGCTGTACAGGGATAGTGGTCCCAGCAGTACAGAAGCATGGAATAGTACAGGAGCACTGGTTCCAGCAGTACAGGAGCATTGGTCCCAGCAGTACACGAACACCCCAACACACATCTGCAACACACACTAACACACACAACACATACCTAACACCACACGCCCCCTCCAACTCCACCCTCCAAATCAAACTCTACCCTCAAACTCAAACTCTACCCTCAAACTCAAACTCTACCCTCAAACTCAAACTCTACCATCAAACTCAAACTTTACCCTCAAACTCAAACTCTACCCTCAAACTCAAACTTTACCCTCAAACTCAGTCTACACTCCAACTCTACCCTCAAACTCCAACTCTACCCTCAAACTTAAACTCTACCCTCAAACTCAAACTCTACCCTCAAACTCAAACTCTACCCTCAAACTCAAACTCTACCCTCAAAGTCAAACTCTACCCTCAAACTCAAACTCTACCCCCAAACTCCAACTCTGCCCTCTAACTCCAAGTCCACCCTCCAAGTCCACCCTCCAAGTCCACCCTCCAATTCCACCCTCCAAGTCCACCCTCCAACTACACCCCCCAACTACACCCTCCAACTCCAACAATAGGAACAGTAATGATACATGAGGAGAAAATTACAAGTGGGCAAAGTACAACAGCAAACGTTAAGTTACAAGGTGCAAAAGTGAAAATTGTGAGCAAACAAAAATACAAGAGGTAGCAAACTGTGCAATACAGGTGGAAAAAAGAACCATGTTTGCAGGTTACAACAACGAACAAAGTACAAGTAGAGGTATAATACTGTCCACCCTCCAACTGCACCCTCCAAATTTTCACCAAGCTCACACACACCACCAGCCGTCACTGCACGCTTTCACCAGGCGCACACACACACCACCAACCATCAGGGCACACTTTCACCAGACATACACACACCACCAGCCGTCAGTGCACGCTTTCACCAGGCACACACCACCACCCGTCAGTGCACACCAACAGCCATCACTACACACATCAATTGTTAACAAATCCACAATTAACTATTGTACCAATAGCAGTATTGCAAACTTTACTTTTAAACATAATCATCAAAAGCTCAGCATGCTACCATTGCTACAATTCCAATCCAAACCATATCATTCCATTACACACTACATACATACACTCCATAACACATGGCGAAAAGACATTGCCATTTACAATGCCATTTCCTCTAACCCAAATAAATCCGAGACCTATTGCATTTCTAATGCTTGTTTTTTTTCCCCTCATCTCACCAAAAGACATCTGCAGATTTAACAAGCCATCATACTTTACATCTGGGCGCCTTTTGGCTAACTACATTTGCCTATTTCGTCCCGACCTGCCCCGGGTAGAAGAGGCTTGGTGTAATCATTGGACCCGGGGGGAAGACCATCACTTAAAAAGTTACCAATCGCAAGTCCCGGCCCCAGCATAGTGGAGGATGCCAGATGTTAAGCAAGGTTTCCTTGCTCCCTTCTTGTTCTAGGCGTGCCATACCAAACAAAGCTTTAAGCCAGTCCTCTCTGTTTGGGGGGGGGGGCGAGTCTTTCCACTTTATACAAATCTCCCTCCGAGCTAGCAATATAAGGTATAACAGCAGCCCTCTATGAATCTGTAATAACACCCTGTTAGTAGAGTCGTTACCCCCAAAAAACACCAGATGGAGAAATAATCTTGATGTTGGTTTCAAAAATGTCCGAAAGAGAGTCCCCCACATCTTTCCAATTAGATCTTAGCTTCGGACATTTGAAAAAGTTAGTTAATTTACATCTAGATTGGTTGTATGGCATGCCCAAATGAGTGAATGTAATTTACATCTAGGACATTTTGAGGGGGCAGCGGAGCAAACTTAGTTATCTTAGCCGGGGTGTAGTAGAGTCTGTTAAGAACAAAAAGATGATTCTTTTTTAAACTAGCTGGTTTGATATGTTTATGAAGTAGTTTAAAGGATGGCTCAAAAAAGTCTTCAATATTGTTGGCGAGGGGTGATTGATTCCAAACGGATGATTGAGGAGGAATATCCAAATTGTCTGCTTCAAGAAGCCTTGTATACCACATGGATATTTCTTTCTTTTTTGACTGGACATTTTGCAACAGGAGATCAAGTTCCCAATTCCCAGAAATTTCGCCCACTTCTGCCTCGTACCATGATTGAGTTGAAGATACCTGAACTTAGAGAGTGTGGGGCCTATCTTAGCTCTTAACCCCTTTGACGCTGATGACGATCTCAGCTCGTCATGAAGTACACCTCTCGTACGCTCATGACGAGCTGAGCTCGTCATAAACCGCAGGATTTTTAAAAATTCAGCGCACAGCGGGAAAATGCGCCGCAGCGATGCGGTTAAGACCTCCCATGGAAGAAATCTATCTGCGTCCAACAAATCAGACTATTTAACAACACCAGCTCTCTTAATTGGTATTGCCAGGCTATCGCCAAGGCAGAGTGGGGCCCCGGGGGAATCCCATATGGGAGCAAAATTAGAGAAATATCCAATACCCCATCTGCGTCTCACTTTATACCATGTCGCTAGGGCGGCCTTAAGGACCTCGAGACACACACGTTTAAAGAATATTGGGGCCCCAAACTTATATAGAAACCCTTCTCCTCCACTTCCCCCCCTTGACCATTGCCATCTCACCCAGGAGCCTACCCCATGTTCTATCATCTGGTATTGAGAGCAGCACCCTGAAAGGCCATTAAATACCAACTGATGTCCGGAAGAGCCAACACACCTTTTAAAAGCTTCCTTCTCAGCTTTTTCAAGAACATCCTAGCACTTTTATGCCCTCAAATAAAGCTCCTGATTTTCTTCTGGATCTTACTAATGCTCTTACTGGGGAAGGTTAAAGGGACTGCATTAAATAGGTGTCGCTAACACCAGTTAGCGACAGCTAATAGGAGATAGCGACCATCTTGGGCCCCGCTTTGCATGTCAGTGATATTTATCACTAATGACATGCAAAGTGGGCGTGCCAAGATGTTAGCGACTGGAAACAGTTGCTAACATCGCTATCTCCTATTACCAACTTTTGGAGATATTCGCGCTAAGCGCGAATATCTCCAAAAGCTAACACCTGCCCCAGAGCAGTTCTTAGCCATGTTATTCAATGGTAGGTGGATAACATGGCTAAGAGCATTAGCTCGGTAATGCATGAATATCGCTGACTTTTCAGCGATATTCATGGATTTCGGCCGATTTTTATCGCTTAGGAGATAAACCTTGATAATAGCAAGGCTCCTAAGCGATAAAAATCACCGCAGCTCGGCGATAAACATATCCCCGCTAAACCAACATAGCGATAATTATCGCTAGTTGTTGGTAATATGCCCCAAGAGACGCAGGCTTCTGCAGTAAAGTGAGGAGGCATCAGAGGTGGAAGAAAAGCATATGAGGAATATCTAGATGGATTGGAAGAAGAGTCATCCTTCCATCAAGGAGGCTGAAACCAGCAATATTCCCCCCAAAAATAGGATTGTGTTTGAAAGGTGAATTTTAACACGTGTTTGAAGATGCATAAGTCATCAGGTGTTAGTTCATTCAGCTAAAATGAATGCTGAGAAAACAGCGCACAAAACAAGACCAAACTGAATTTGCATATTCGTATAATATGAATGTCTCTGTAAAGGCATAAAAAGTAATGCAAGGAGTTGACAACGCAGTACTCGGTGCATAGAGCAGTACTCAGTGCATAGAGTGCAAACAGACTGTAGAAACAGAGCAGGGACACATTTCAAGCAGTAACAATGAACCTTACATTTAAACAGCAAATGGCAGAATGACTATTCCATAGGGCAAAAGTCAACCAAACAAAAAAGTTTTGGGCGTTGCCAAATCTATTGTGCGATCTTCACGGTCTCATTGTGTTACTGATGACCAATCAACATTTTGATGCTGGTGTGCACATCCACTTGTCAGCATCGAAAGTGAAGGGGGGGTCAGTAACAAGACATCTGAGGATAATGTGATAAGAAGGGAAAGGTGGACAAGGAAAGGGAAAGGTGGACAAGGAAAGGGAAAGGTGGACAAGGTAATTTATTGCGAATCACCAGTATTTTGTTTGGAAACACAAAAACAGACTTTTATAGGGTAGGGCCCAAGAAGGAGCCTTTCCGGCAAATTATTGTTTTAATATGAATATTAAACAATGATCCAATAACAAATATGAATTGAATTAAATATAGAAATTTCCAAGCAAAATTGATATTGACAAAAACAGTTCGTTCGCACATGATAATTGTCCCACACGTTTTCCAAAATCAAGAACAAACATTGTTCAAGCAATGGATGTGGTTTTATTTTCAATGTCCAGATGTGTAATTAAAACAAATAGTTTGCGGAATAGCTATTTGTAGCCTACAAGATAGAGATATAGTGTGTAAGGGATGATTTGTGGGCTTCTACAAGATCAAATGGTATTAGATCACTTAAAAAGTCTAGCAGGCCAAGGAGAGACAGTGAACTGTCAAGGTCTACAATCCAGTACAGACTGAGCAATTGCATGTTAAATGTAGTGCTGGGCATCAAACTCCGCTCCGCCGGTGAAGTTTTGCCAACTCCGAGCTCTGTTGGTAACGCGGAGTTCAGGCAAAACCTCCGACTCCGCGGTGGAGCAGAGTTAGCCCTTGAACTCAAGCCCAATAAAAGAGTAGGAAATCAACACTTACCTGATTTGGCGTCTCTGGGCTGTCCTCCTCTTCGCTGTGGTCTCTTCTCCTCGCCGTCCTCCATCCTCACCAGACACAAACCCTAGTTTGTACTTCTTGGGAGGACTGTGCATGTGCCCGCGTGCGTGCATGCGCAGTCCTCGCAAGACGTACACGTAGGGGTTTGAGAACGGCGAGGAGGAGACCACGGCGAGGAGGAGGGCAGCCCGGAGACATATAGCAGGTAAGTGTTTATTTCCTACTTTTTACATTTTTATTGTAGGTGGAAGGGAGCGGAGAGGGGTTCCACAGATCTTCTTTTCAACTCTGTGGAACTCCACATAGTGGCACTCCGCCAACTCTGCTCACCCTTAGTTAAATGTGCGGACATATTTACAAGTCTCTATCACCACAGGGATGTCACTTTTAAAGACGCTCCTGTTGCAATATGGGTTTTGTCTAATTTACAAGGCAGTGTTAAGCCACTTAACTTGACTTAGCGCTGCCTTGCAAATAAGGCACCCTTTCAATCTATACTTAGCGTGAAAGGGGTGGGAAATGGGTGTTGCAGTGGGCATTCCTGTTGATTCTGACGCTGCCCTCTATTTACAAGGGTAGCGTAAATACGACACATCGCCAAAATTAAGACCAAAAAAAGCCTAGTCTTAACATGACGAAAGGAGGAGAAATGCTTTATTTTTCCTCATTTTTTCTATTTCTATGTTTGATGCATTGTGCAGCACACTTAGAAACAGCAGAACACCATGCATGATTTTTAATGTGCAGGAAGGTGTCCCTTCCTGCCCATAAACAATCCTTTTAAAAATGAAGAGATGCAACTTCTATGTGTACGGGGGGCGCTAGAGGGCGCACTGCAGAATGGCCGCACTGCCGTGAGGCTCCTGCCGCCCTGAGCTCTTATCCGTCCATTTATCCTGCTGACCATCGCTGATCCCTGATCTGACCCCGGATTCGTATTGGGATACTTGTTGACCACACCTGGTCCAACTTTTGGGCTGATCGGTGCTTGCACTCGGAAGTTACGAGGACGCGAAGTTTTCCCCGACTAGTGCTCTGGAAGTCGGGCGCTCCAGGACCCGGCGCCCTTGCCTACTCTAGACCGAGGCTTCGCACGTGGTGTGAGGGCCCAGGACCTCCCCCCCTTCCGGACCTGATTGCTGGCTGGGCACGCTGCCGTATACCCCCCTGGTTCGAGACTTGATAACGATCTCCGTTGTGAACTGCTTCGAATTTGAGGGGTTTGAGACTTGCTGGAGCCTGCTGCGACGGCGCGCGGATTTCGCGCCCTTGGCCTGTGTTGACCGGCGGCCATGTCTTGGACGGGAGTGGCGGGGTAATCGTGCCTGCTCGTGCCCCCGTCTGTGGGGCCTTGATACGCGCTGGATAGCAGCCTGTAAAGTGACCTTAATTGCTCTGTGTGCAACCCCGGACTAGTGGCGGCTCAGCATGGGGAAGCCGGACAACAAGCAGCCCAAGCTATCTTTCGACTCGGCGGCTGCCAGAAGGGGCTCGCGCCTAGCACAAGACGCTGGGAGCTCGCGGTCTCCCCCCCCCTCCCGTAGCCGATGCGGGGCTGCAGCCACAGACACCGGACTTTCAGCAGATGATGCAGGAGATGCGGCAAGGGTTCGCCACTATTGTGGATAAAGTGGACAAGCTTTCGTCCCGAATGGATGCGGTGGTGCAGAAACTGGATGTGCATGAAGAGCGTCTAACAACGGCGGAACAGCGCATCTCCGATCATGACGACACGGCTGCCACCCGTACCACCCAGCTGGCAAGAATTGATAATATCCTGCGGGTGATCGCCGCTAAGAATGAGGATTTGGAGGCGAGGAGTCGGCGCAACAACGTGCGCATACTGGGTGTGCCCGAAACGACAAATGTTGGGAAGATGGAGACTTATGTCGAGAGGATCCTTGTTGGCACCATTGGTGCTGAGGCCTTCTCAGCGCACTTCATTGTCGAGAGGGCGCACCGTTCCCTTGGGCCGAAACCAGCCACTGGAGCTCCGCCGCGGCCTATAATAGCACGACTCCTGAACTACCGGGACCGGGATGCAGCCCTTCGTGCAGCCCGCACTTCCCGCGCCCTGTCTTTTGAAGGGGTTAACTTCACTGTGTATCCTGATTTCACGCTGATGGTACAGGATCAGCGGCGCAAATTCATGGAGGTGAAAAAGAAACTTCGGGACCTTCAGGTGGACTATGCCTTGCTTTATCCCGCTAAGCTGAGGGTGACCCATCAGGCAAAGCAGCATTTTTTCACTAACCCGCAGCATGCGGAAGACTTTGTAAAGCGCCTCAAGAGGGAACGTTCTGCACCTGGTCGGCGGGGTGAGCAGGACCCTGACGGCAACCGATCTGCGGGCGAAGAGGAGGACGCCTAATAGCGGTGATTACTATTCGTCGGAACTATGTTGCGGACCCATTCGTTTTTTGACTGCTCTTGGAGCTTTGTTTCTCTCTGCTTTGTAATGTTGGGGGGATGATTGTGATGGTTTACCGCTTTATTGCTGGATGTTGATACTGGGGGGGTCGGTGCGGGTATGATGGTTAGCGACCTTCTTGTGGTCCGGGCACCCACCCCCGCACTGCGCCTGGGCCGTGTGAGGAACCAGCTGGCTCTGAAATGGCGTGGTGTGTGGGAGTGGTGCTGTGCACCTCTGGTGAGTACCCCTCCGGGTATTCCCCACTATCACTTGGTGTGTTTGTTCTGGTCCTTTGTTGTTTGACCGGATGGATGTTTGGACGGGGTGGGGGTGGGATTCCGGGGTTCCTGATAGTTGGGGATTTGTCAGGTGGGTGGGGGGGGGACTGAGTTGTCTTGGCCTGTTCGTCCTGGTCCGGGGGAATGTGGCGCTGCTTGCGACTGCGGTGTGCTTGCACTTGTATCTGCACGTGCTCGCTGCATTGGCTGGCCTACTGGCGTACTGGATCTTCACGGCTCTGCATCGTGTGCTCGCACTTACGTCCTGGGTGAGTGGCGGGGCCGCTGCTCCGGTGTGCTGTCTGCACGTGGGTCTGCTACGCAGGGGGTGCGCGAGTGTAGGGAGGACCGGGTGGGACGTGAGAGTTGCACATTGCACTTTATGCTTCCTGAGTGCCTGTTGCACGGTGGGTGTTGTTTGGGGCTGGGCGGGGGGGCTCTGGTTGTTTGATTTGGAAATGGCTGGGATGACGGTGGTGTGTGTGTGTTGACATGGTTGTGGTATGTGTGGGTGACTTGGGGCTGTCTGTACTGGGATTATGGGACAGTGCCTCCTTTCATCAGGTCCTATGGTACTCTGAGTACGGCTGATGGCGAATGACACTGTGGACAAGATATCGATACTATTGTGGAATGTACGTGGTCTCAATGATGCCAGAAAATGTCGAAATGTGTTGCAGTATTTGGACAGACATGCGATTCATGTTGCTCTCCTACAGGAGACGCACCTACGGCGTGTTCCTGCTCCTGGCTTTGGTGGGCGGTGGGCTGCGGTTAGGGTATTTGCATCGTACTCTTCATATGCACGTGGTACGGCTATTCTTGTTAAGAAATCGATCGCCTTTCAGGAATTGGGGTCTTTGGCGGATCACGATGGGCGCTATGTGCTGTTGTGGGGGCGGCTTGGGCAGGTTACTGTGCTCTTTGTCAACTGTTATGCACCTAACATTGATACGCCAGCTTTTTTCCTTACACTGTGGGGCCATGTGCTCGCTGTGGAGGCCTCACATATCGTGTGGGGGGGGATTTCAACTTTGCTGTTCGGGCTGTGATGGATAGGTCGGAAGGGTCCCCCCAGTATAATGTGCAGGCGAGGGAGGTGCTGCGAGGCATTGTGGAGGAGGCTGGCCTAATAGATAGCTGGAGGTATACCCACCCGACTACTAGAGAGGGCACGCATTACACTACACACGCACGCACATGGGCGAGGCTGGACTATGTCTTTTTATCTAGAGGGCTGGTGACCGGTCTGCGCGAGGTGGCGCATTTGGCTAGGACGTACTCTGACTATTGCCCGGTTAGAGTTGTCCTCTCTGTACCTGGGTTGCATAGGCCACGCCCACCCTGGAGACTTTTTCCAACGTCCCTGCTGGACCCTGTGTTTAAGACGGAGCTGGGTGAGGAGATAGAGGCTTTCTTTCCGAGGAACAAGGGGTCTGTTGACAGTGTGGAGGTGATATGGGAGGCCTTTAAGGTTACGATCCGAGGGGTCACTATATCAAAGAGTTGTGGAATATTGAAATTGTTGGTTCGGACTCTCGAGGGCCTGGAGGGTTATTTACGGCAACTGGAGCTTCGGTTGCAGGATGGTTCGGATCCCGACCTCTTGGGCCAATTTCGGGCTAAGCTGTCGGAGTATGAGGAAGAGGCCGCCAGGGAAGCTAAGCATAGGGGAAAGTATTGGACGGCGAGGCGATATTGTGAGGGGGAGAGACCTGGGAAGGTGCTTGCCTCGCTTACTAGGCACCTAGGCACCAAGGCACCAACGGTATAGTTCGGACGTGTTGGAACTGGTGTTGCCGGATGACTCTCACTGTAGGGACACTGCGGAGATACAGCGGACATTCGTTCATCACTACACCCACTTATACACCACGCAGCAGTCGGGGGAGGCACGTTATGGCGGGTTCCTGGATGATTTGGCACTGTGCTGGCTGTCGGATGATCATAGGGCGTTTTTGGGTAGACCCCTTGAGGTGGAGGAGATTAGGGGGGCCATCATGTCCCTAAATAACGGGAAGGCTACTGGGTTGGACGGTCTGCCTGCGGAATTCTATAAATGCTACGTGGACATTATGGCTCCTGTTCTCCGCGAGGTATTTGAGGAATCCCTTGAGGAAGGGCGACTGCCACGCTCTATGCGAGAAGTCGCTATTACCTCCTTACTCAAACCGGGTAAAGATCCCCTGGATGTTGGCTCTTATAGGCCCCTTTCGTTGCTTAATTGTGACGTCAAGATACTCGCGAAGGTGCTTGCGGTCCGGCTGTCTGAGCTTATGCCCGTCATTGTTTTGCCTGACCAGTCTGGGTTTGTGCCTGGTCGCGCGACTTCTCACAATCTGCGTACCTTGTTTTCCCTCATCCCGACTATTGCCCCTGAGATCCCGGTGGCGGCCATTTTTCTAGATGCCACTAAGGCGTTTGACTCCGTGGAGTGGGGTTACCTTGTTGATGTCTTGTGCCGGATGGGCTTTCCCCGGATATTTATATCCTGGGTCAAACTGTTGTATACCGACCCGGTGGCGAGGGTGGTGGTGAATGGTGTCCTTTCCCCTCCATTTCCTCTTACTAGGGGGACCCGACAGGGATGCCCCCTTTCGCCCCTCCTATTTGCAATTGCTATTGAGCCCCTGGCTTGCCGTATTCGCCAGCGACACCAACGGAGCGCCTTCAACTGTTTCCAGCGCCAGGTCGGCATCTCCTTATATGCTGACGATGTCACGCTTTACGTAAAAGACCCGCAGGCGAATCTTAATGCTCTGTTGCGGGAGCTGGTCGCTTTCAGGGGCGTTTCCGGGATACATATTAACTGGCAGAAGTATCAACTCTTCCCGCTCACTGCGGCGGTTCATCGGTTCCCTCTTGATTTCCCCTTGGAATGGTGCGATTCGGAATTGCGGTACCTCGGTATTATTGTCTCGTTGGACAGGAAGGAGACTGTTAGGCTTAATTATGGCGTGGCTATCACTAAGCTGTTGGATGACGTCATGAGGTGGATGTCGTTGCCTCTGTCCATGGCTGGTCGTGCGTCCCTTATAAAAATGGTGGTTCTGCCCCGGTTTTTGTATCTTTTCCAAAACATCCCTTATCACCCGGGGGCTTATTTCTTCCGTCGACTTCGATCGGAGCTACTCCGGTTGGTCTGAGGGGGCAAACAGCCACGAGTAGCGTGGGCTACCCTTACATTGCCCTATGTTGATGGGGGCTTTGACGTCCCCGATTTTGAGCTTTATTACCTCAGCGCTCAGACTCACTACGCTTACCATTGGATGCGCCCCACGCCGTTTATGCCACAAGTGGCGGCTGAACACTGGGTCGCCCATCCGCTTCCGCTTGAGGGGATGGTGCTAGGCAATGTGTCCGACGTAGACACACATCAGACGACGGTGACATGTACAGTGGATGCTTGGAAACGTGTGGCGCGCTTACTGGATGTTCCTATTCTCTACTCACCGGAGTTACCCCTTGTTTATCACCCTGCTCTCTCTCTGTTGCAGGAGACGGGCTTTCAGCGACTCTGTAAGAGGCTTGGGGTCCTCACATGGGGCGGCCTTTTCCGTGAGGGCATCTTCCGTACCCGGGATCAGTTTTTTGGTGCTGTCGTCCCCTCCCCTTTAGAGTCGTTTTATTATATTCGTCTCAGGCAGGGTCTTCGTGCATTGCTACCGGATTTTCCTGCGGAACCGGGGGTGACCCTCCCACTCCACGTACTCCTGGTTTCCGATGGTCGCCACCTAGTCTCGAAGCTGTACGGTGCCATTAGGCGACAGCGTGTTATTCCGCCCGGCCGGGTTCGGGAGCAGTGGGACACTGAGCTTGGCATCACCATCACTGATGAACAGTGGAAGTACTGCTGTGGTGTTACTGCCAACGTGTCCTCCAGCTGCCGCTTGAAAATCATACATTATAAATTTGTCCAACGGTTCTATTATACTCCGGCGAGGAAACTTCGGTTTCGACTGGCGGAGGACGATCAGTGTCTTCGGTGCCGTGCGGAGGGGGACGATTTCCTGCACCTGGCGTGGCAGTGTGCGGACGTTTTGGAGTATTGGATGCAGGTCCATGCCGCTCTTCAGATTATGACCGAGGACGGAGTGTTGTTCGACCCTTTGGTCCTCCTGCTGGGATATACCAAGGAGGTGCCTGCCCCCCACCGTAGATTTGCTGATGTGGCCTTGCTGGTAGCTAAACGCAGAGTGGCCTGCTGTTGGGGCCGTGGCAGGGTCCTGCGGTTTAAGGATTGGCTACGTGACCTCATTTACTGCCAGGACCAATATAATGTTTATGCTGAACTTATGCCGGTGAGATGTAGGCCCAGGGATTTTTGGAGCCCATTACAGGTGTATCTCCTCAGTAGGGCGGTGCAGGACTCTGAGACGGAGAGTGAGGACCGGGTTGGAGTTGGTTGAGGCAGACGTAATGTTTGCAACGCTGCACTGGCTTCGGTCTGCTCTTGGGTGGGGGTTGAGGGGATAGCGGTCCCCCTCTCCTGCTGCATTGCTGGGTATACACGCAACACTGTGATGGCACTGTCCCCGGGCTGGTGGCCTGCTGTGTTACCTCTTGTCGATGGAGATTAAGGGATAGACCTGTGCATACCGCGTCAGCCCTGGGGGGTGGGCCATCCGCTAGAATGCTGTCTGTTTCCCCTCCATCTGGGCTGCACACTTACTGCCTCTGTCTCCCCCTGGACTGGCTGCTTCGTTCGCATATTCCATGCGATGCATCTCTACAACTGCCATTTGCTATGTCCATTGCTGCATGCACTGTCGTATCACATGAATCGTACTCTGTACTGCCTGTTCATTTTGCTATTTTGCACTGTCACTTTATGATTGTATGTATCTTGATTGCACTGCTGCTGTATCTTGCCTATCTCCAAATAAAGGTTTTAAAAAAAAAAAAACTTCTATGTGTACGGCACAAGCAGCACACATAGGAGTTACAAATCGCCTTTTAAGGTTGTTAATTTGCAAGAAGCGACACAACCCTGCACATAATCAAGAATTTCCCCAACACAGGTACCTTTGTACTATGGTGCAAGGGGGCCTGCGTTGGAGCTAGGCAGCTTAAATTAGCGCTGGCATAGGGGAAAACGCAGGGTGGAACAATATTGTTGTAAATACGGTGCCGACTTGCATTTAAGAAGTGGCAGAGCACGACGTTATAGCCAAGAACGCTAACGCAGCACTACGTCACTTCTTTGTAAATATGCCCGTAGTTTTGAAAATGGCCACTTTACTGCTCGTCCTTGTGACTAGGTCTGCATGCACTAAAGCCAAAGGCTTAAGAGGTTAATAAACAATTTAAACTATAAAGCAATTGCCTCTATGAATTGTCATATAAAAAAATCTGTCTATGTGTACCAAGATTGTCTGTCATGAAATAGAAGAAAGACTGAGCAGGGCAATGTTTGTTTGTAATTTATATGTCTATATAACTTAGGATCAAATGTTTTTGATGTTTACCAAATTAGACTTTAAATGACTATACATAGAAATTGGCAAGTCAAAAAAGCAGCGTATGTGTACTGAGTCTTTCTTTGACAAAATAGAAGAAATCCTATGAGCGGCCGGCAACATTTGGCCCATGAACAAATTACTGTAACCTATCTTCTGAGATCTGTCTAAAAGAGGAAGGCAGCTCCCGCATATCACATGTGCAACTGAGCACAATGGAAAAGCTTTGAAGCCCTTATGTCAAACTATCTAGGCTTTACATTAACCCCTTCGAATCTCATGACGAGCTGAGCTCGTCATGAGCCACAGTGCTTGTGTGCTCATGACGAGCTGAGCTCGTCATGACCTTTAGAACGCTCGCACGCTGGGCTAATTCCCCTGCTGTGCGAACGTTCTAAAGAAACGGGTGTGGTCATGACGAGCTCAGCTAGTCATGAGCACACGACCACTGTGGCTCATGACGAGCTTACCTCGTCATGAGCACAGGGGCGCTGTGCGAGCCCCCCCCCCCGCCCCCAGCACAGCATGGGAATTTGCCCAGCTACGAAAGGGCTAGAGAGTTTGTGCCTAAGGCTAAATCATTTGTAAGAGACAATAAGCACTTTAGTAGATCGAATAGGAGTATTGATCCACCCTTAGAGTTCCTTGTGACCCTCTAAATTGACCAACATTACACAAACAATCCCAATATGAGGCATTACACGCGTTACAAGTGTTTCTGGAGCCCATCCTTGTCCACATGCTGTCCCTACTGATGTTATTATTGCACTCATTCTGTTGGTCTTACCAAACATTATTATGCCTTTGAAAGCGATTCTTACCTTCAAGCAAACGTCCTAGGCACAGCAATGGGTGTGTCTTTTTCAGCAACCCTGGCAATCCTCTTTATTGGTGATTTTGAAAGAAACACTTTTTTTTCTATTAACCAATCAATTCATTCAATACATTTGTCTTTGTCTGCTTTACATGTTTGGACAGCGAGCCTCAATAGGTTTTGAATGTGTTAAATGAGCTTCAGTATGACCCTGTTGGGCACATAGTAAGTACGTTCAATAATTAACTGCATATCAATGATAGAGGACCTGTGAGAGTATGTATGCATGCATTGCCAGCATGAAATGGTTGGGATACACTGTGCTCGTTTATCGGTACCATGAAATGTTGGAGCTGTTATTTTGTGTTGAAAAACTTTTGAAAACATGTATATATACGTGGTCTACCCAGACACAAGGGTGCAAGGCAAACACATTTGTGGGCTGGCCTCTGTGATGGGCCTAAAAGTGAGCAAGACTTGTGGAAATATTGCCGTTCAGGGAATTTGCAAAATAAAATATTAATAAAAATTGCATTTCCCAACCAATAAATAAGGAAAAGGCAGGCCTGCTTTACTGTAAATGCAGCTACGTTTTTTGGTGCCTTGTGTATTTTCAAATCCTAGCTAGAACACTTGCTAAAAACCTTGTTGAAATGTCCAGTTATCTTGAGGAACACACTGCAAATTATGCTTATATTTTTGAAATGTTGATGCTTACCATACTTAAAGATACTCTATACTGTAACACTGTAAGTAACTGGGATTATTGACTTATATTTTAATGCTGTTGCACCCATCGTTTTTTACATTTTGGATCACTGTCCTTCTACGCCTTTTTATGTCATCAAACTGTTAAAAACAAAATTATGAATAGACAATACCTATGCCGTTTTGCTATTTTTGATTTTTCACTCCTGCATCATCCAGGGCAGTCATTTTTGGGCCTTCTTGATATAACGTTGAGTGAGGCTTTTGCAAATCTAATCCTGAAGGGGCGTTGTTTCTTTTCTGAATTTATGCCAAGGCTCCTTCATTGGAATAAAGGGTCACCTTGTACAGTTATAGCTGTATCCGAAATAGAATATTTGTTCTTCCTCATATGTGGCTCCACCCGGGGCTTATTTAAAAAAAGAATAAGTGCGGTGCCCAAAACTCTTCTCACGAAGCTGGTGATGTTAAATGTTGGTGCACTAAATTCCAAGGCTGATTAGTCTTGAATCCCCCTGGTGTCTCTTTAATCTGCTACCGAACACATCCTGCCTCTTTATCTCACTCTTGCAGGATCCTGCTTTCTTATTTTGTGATGGTGCGTCTGTCTTTCTCTTCCTTCTTCTTTCCTCTTTGTGTGGTTTTTCACTCGCTTGCTTTAATTCAATGTCTGATGAGGAAAAATAAGTGCTGGACCCCAAAAATGAGTGCTGGTGCACACTGGCTCAGTTGAAGCACTGGCTCAACCCCATAAAAAACTTAATTTAGGATCAGATAAAGAAGGCCCTCTTGCAGTGGCGTAACAAAAGTTGACCCCCCCCCCCTGCAAGGTACATGGAGTGGCCTCTCTCCGGTTTTAATCCTGAGCTCTCAGGCCTGAGTACTGTGCTGAGGGGACCCATGCAGCTCGACCCGCCCCCCCTCTCTCCCCCCCCACCCCGCACTGCGGTCTTACTCCACTGCCCTCTTAATACCTGGATAACTTGAAGACACACAAAAATTAGACAACCCAGTCAGTATTTGGGTGCCCAATATTCTAATGTGTATTATCGTTCATAAAATCAGTTAAAGCATGTAGCTCATCCTTTAGTAGAATAAGACCACACTCAGAGGCACCCTCCTCTACAGGCCACCAGGACCCTGAGCACAATTCTGTGAAGACATCACTGACTTTATCACCCCTCACGCCCTCCCCTCCAAGGACTACATTCTACTGGGAGACCTCAATTTTCATCTGGAAAAAAGTAACGACAGCAACACCACCGCCCTTCTGGACAATCTCGCCAACCTCGGTCTCAAACAACTTGTTAATACCCCCACTCACCTCGCAGGTCACACACTCGACCCTGTCTTCACCTCCAGCAAACATATCTCCTTCAGTCACACCACAGCTCTCCATTGGACGGACCACAGCTGCGTTCACTTTATCTACAAAAAGACCACAACCATCCTCAACCTACTCTGCGAAGAAACTGGAACAAAATCACCATCGACCAGATCTCCTCATCGCTTCTTCAAAACCCCCCTGAGCACTCATCGAACGCCAACCAAGCAGCCATCAACCTCACTCAATGGCTAACCAACAGCGCCGACAACCTAGCACCCCTGAAAAAACGCCAAATCAAACAAGGCAACAAAAACTCCCCCTGGTTCAACGATGATCTTAAGAAATCCAAGAAACTCTGTCGCTCCCTTGAGAAGGCCTGGAAAAAAGACCCAAATTCCAGCACCAGAGATGCCTTCAAAAACGCCACCCGCATACACCACCAACTGATCCGATCTGCCAGGAAAGCCGCGTTCAAAGACCGACTTGACAACAACGCCCACAACAGCAAGGAACTATTCAACATCGTCAAAGAATTCACCAACCCCACTGCCAACTCCAACGACATCACTCCCTCTCAAGACCTCTGCGACTCCCTAGCTTCGTTCTTCCACGACAAAATCGCAGACATCCACAACAGCTTCGACAACCAACCCGAAGACCAACCCACCCAACCTTCTGCCTCACCTTCACCCCCCTTGAACACCCTTAATGGCTGGAACCCAATCTCCACGGATGATACCATTCGCCTCATGAACTCCATCCACTCAGGATCCCCCACAGACCCATGCCCTCACCACATCTTCAACAAAGCAGATTCCATCATCGCACCCCACCTCTGAGATGTCATCAACTGCTCCCTCACCTCCGCCACCTTCCCTGACAGCTGGAAACACGCCGAACTCTGCGCCCTTCTGAAAAAACCCACAGCTGACCCCACCGAACTCAAAAACTACCGCCCCATATCACTCCTTCCATTCCCGGCCAAAGTCATCGAGAAAGCTGTCAACAAACAGCTCACCGCCTTCCTAGAAACCAACAAATCCCTCGACTCCTCACAGTCCGGCTTCTGAGCCAAACACAGCACCGAGACCGCACTCATCGCAGCAACAGACGACATTCGAACTCTACTGGACAAAGGTGACACCGTCGCCCTCATCCTCCTCGACCTCTCCTCAGCCTTCGACACAGTCTGTCATAGCACCCTGTTACAACGCCTCAGAAACATCGGAATTCAAGGAAAAGCACTGGAGTGGATTACCTCGTTCCTTGCCGGAAGAACTCAGAGAGTCCGCCTCCCACCATTCAAATCAGAAGCCACTGAAGTCATGTGCGGAGTACCACAAGGATCCTCACTCAGCCCCACCCTCTTCAACGTATACATGAGCCCCCTCGCGGCCATCGCACGTCAACACAACCTCAACATCATCTCCTACGCTGACGACACTCAACTGATCCTCTCACTCACCAATGGCCCTAACACAGCCAAAACCAACCTACATAAAGGAATGAGAGAAGTAGCCGAGTGGATGAAGCACAGCCGCTTGAAACTGAATTCCGACAAAACAGAAGTCCTTATCTTAGGTACCTCCCCCTCCGCCTGGGACGACTCGTGGTGGCCAGAATCCCTTGGAAAAGCACCCATCCCAACACACCACGCACGAAACCTGGGCGTCATTCTGGACTCCTCACTCTCGATGACCAGACAAGTCAACGCAGTTTCATCATCTTGCTTCAACATTCTTCGCATGCTCAAAAAAACATTTAGCTGGATCCCCACTGAAACTAGAAAAACGGTCACCCACGCACTGGTTACAAGCCGTCTGGACTACGGAAACACCCTATACGCCGGTACCACCGCAAAACTTCAGAAAAAACTCCAACGCATCCAGAACGCCTCAGCCAGACTCATTCTTGACATTCCACGTAAAGAGCACATTTCTGGTCACCTGAAAAACCTCCACTGGCTCCCCATCAATAAGAGAATAACATTCCGCCTTCTAACCCACGCACACAAAGCACTTTACGAACTTGGACCCGAATGCCTCAACACACGACTTTCCTTCTACACCCCCTCCCGCCAGCTACGCTCCTCCCACCAAGCCCTTGCTGTTGTACCTCGCATAAACAAAACCACCATGGGAGGAAGATCCTTCTCCTACCTGGCGGCTAAAACCTGGAACTCACTTCCCACTCACCTTCGCCTCACTCAGAACCACCTAGCATTCAGAAAGCAACTTAAAACCTGGATTTTCGACAAGTAACTACCCACCCTTCTCCAAGCGCCTCGAGACCCTCTGGGTATGTAGCGGGCTATATAAATCTCTGAATTGAATTGAATTGAAATAATTTAAACAACCATATTGGCTTATAGGTAAAATAGATTTTTTTCTCCAGAAACTAGCCTTGGTTCTTAGCCACAAAACAGAGTTCACCATTCACCTAGATGGTGGTCGAAAGTTCTAAGGGTGCCAGGGTCATTAGCTTTTTTGTTTTCAAAAACAAACGCTCACTTTGGGAGTTTATATTTGAAAAACAAAAGGTGATAACTAATCTGAGGACTAGAGTGCAAGTGCAATTAAGTAGTACTGTGCTAAATAGGGCACATTAATGCCACCAGTGCCACTGGGGATTAAAGTATAACCTAGATACAATTGTCTTGGTAATCAGCTGAGGAATACGTAGGGGGTCATTACGATGGTGGAAGACCCGCCAGCAGTGCGGTGGCAGGCCTTCTGCCATCAGAAAGCCATTTTCCCCCCGCCACATTATGATGGCAGTGGGAATCTGACCACGACCGCCCGCCATGGATCCGCCACAGGCAATCGCTACGATTGCCTGGCAGAGCGGTCTGCATACTTAAAATGGTGACGGTGCCTAGCAGGCACAGTCCGCCAAATTACGATGCTGGCTACATCCAGCCTTTTCATGGTGGTTTCGCCTCCATGGAAAGGCTGGTGGTCATTGTTTTTGGGGTCTTGTGTTGGGGGGAGGTGTGGGTGCAGTGAGGGGTATCCATGGTACCCCCTACATTTCACTGCACTAAGTGGCAGGCACCGTAGGGTGCCTGCCATATAGTGCACCGAAATGCACAACCTGCGTTTTTTACATCACGGCGGGTGCTGCAGTCAGCAGCACCGGCCATGATGTTGAATTTCAAGATGCGACTGCCATGGTGGCAGTCGCATCCTAATTTGGTGTGGGGAACCGCCGCATGCATGGCGGGCGGGCGGTCCCGATCCCCAGCACAATGGCGGGCGGACTCACCATTGTGATGACCACCTTAGTTAGGAAGCAGATTTTCCTAAAATATTTGAGTGAGGGGATTGTGATATTCCCAAATATGCAAAGAAGTTTGATGAAATCGCCAATTTTAATCAACCATATTCCAAGAACTAATGAGAGGAGCGTTTTGACCCATCATCCTTTTTTTCTAGTTTACAAATCACAACAAAATTACAAATCATCTTGATGGCTCTGTCTCTGATAATGAATATCCCTGTATACTTCATTGATTTGTGACATCACAAAAACCAACATCAATTTCCAGTTATTTCACCTTCCAAGATGAGGGAATTATCTCAGATCTGGGGATGGCCACTAAAACATACACTTTCTACCATGAGTGGTTTGGGGATTTTTCTGTGTCACAAACACAAAAGACAAGTGTGTGACCACATAAATATTTAATGTCCTGGGTATGAAAATGGATATGTAGATATGTCAGAGTTGTTCTCATGGGTTATAAACCCCAATGACTGGTGTTTAAAATTACATTTTTTCCCAAATGTTCCCAGAAAGCCAGCGCAATAGCTCAATCCGCAAAGCACTTGCTGCGGGGGACTTTTCCTGATGTGTTTATCGAAATCTGGGGCTGCCCTGTCCTAAGTAAATTTTGTCCTTGTGCCATTTTCAAGGAATACCATTGAAAAAGCTGTTGCCATGCAGGGTACATCAGTCACCATGATTTACTAGATATACATTTGGTTTTCGGCCCTGCCACAGGAGGTGGATTAGGTTTTCTACGTTAATGATGGGGGGCGTGCCAGATTACTGATGTTGCTGTATCTTTTAGTGACTTTTGACACAGTAAGACATGAAGTATTCCTCTCTATACTGTCTTTACACATGGACCTGGGGCTCAGAGTTCTGCAATGGTTTAGATCTTGAATCACCCTTTTTGTCCAAGAAGGGTGGTGTGCGCGAGGGTCTATTCTGTCACCAGCTGTTTTCAGTGTCTCTATGGAGATGATAGCTGATCAAGTCATGAATACTTGTGTTGACCTCAGAAATTGTCATGTAGGCAGTGGGGTAGCAAGGGGAGGGATGGTCCGCCGCTGTTAGCACAGGTTTTGGAGGCGCGGCCTCCCCTCAACCCCCTACTCTTACCTTCGGCTGCAGGAATAGCTAGCACCCCCCGACCCCCGGAACTTTCAGACGGCTTTCTCAGAGCAGCCACCGTAGGGACTGCATCTGGGTGGTGGGTGGGTATCCAAAATATCATGGTGGAAATGTTGAGTATTAAAAGTTAAATCCACAATATCAACTATCACTATATGGTTTTTTTTCAGAACCAATTTTTATTGATAAGTCAAATATTATTGCAAGATATCCACAGTACTCCGAACACCGGAGGGGCTGTGAGCATAAAATAAGAAAGAAAAACATAGCAATCAATACAGTAAGCAGGATCAGCGTTGTACTTTAAACTACCCATATCCCCCCAACCCTGGAACGCCACCCCCTCCCGGGTCCCACCCTAGCCCTGTTCACGATGGTCACCTTGATCCAAGCTAAATAGTTAATGCAAACGTTATAGTACACTCGCACCCTCACCCTGGTTCTCAGGACAATATGTCTTCAGTTGCATCCAGTCGCTGCGGCGGCTCCAGCCACAGCCCCCTGTAGTCCGCCCACCTCTTCCAGATTTTATAGTGCTTTCTAGGGCAGCCGCAGGCTTCAAACACTGGACGCTCCAGCCCCATGTAGTAGTCCAAGCCCCGTTTCCATACCTCTATCGGGGGAGCCCTAGGGTCCTTCCAGGCGCGGGCCACATCTCTCTTGGCCACCATAAGACCCAGGAGTAATATGTGTCTTTTGTATATGTTACCACCCACCTGTTCCAGGACATGCAGGAGGCCCAGCTGTGATGTACGCGGGAGCTGCCAACCCAGTACCTCATCCAGGCAGTCCCATACACGCCTCCAGTACCCCTGCAGTGCCCCACAAGACCACACAGTATGAAGGAACGTGCCCACTTCCCTGCCACACCTCAGACAATCGGGGGAGGCAATCAATCCGGCTCGCCACAGCCTCTCTCTCGTGTAGTAAGCCCTGTGCAGGTATTTAAACTGGATAAAGCGCAGCCGTACGGCTATGGCCGCCTCCCTCGGGTCCGCGAGGGCCTCACTCCATCCCTCCTCGTTGTTTTCTCCAACATTCCGCTCCCAGGTAGACCGCAAGCCGTCCAGGGAGGAGGAACAGTGGGTAACCAGTGACTGGTAGATGCAGGATATTTTCTTTTCTGTCAATTCTCCCATAAATATCTTGGCTTCTAATGGACTGAACTCCGGCAGGGAGTCCAGTCCCTCCAGGGCAGGGGAGATAGCGTGGCGGAATTGCAGGTATCGGAAGAACTGGGTATGCGGCATATCGTATTCATCTCTCAGTTCCTGAAAGGATTCAAGGGTTTTGCCCCTCATGACATGCCCCAGCGCCGAGATCCCTATCGCGTCCCAGCCGCGAAATCCCTGCAAAGTCGACAGGGCCGGCAGGCGGCCATTCTGCCACAGCGGGGTCTCCCCGGTCAGCCTATTCCACCATCCCATACGCCTGAGGGCCCGACGCCAAACCTGGAAGACCACCTGCGTGACCACTGGGAGCCTCCTCCTCTTTCCCGCCGAATACAATAGCGTGTGCAAAGTATCTGGCTCCATTAAATAGCGCTCCAGGGCGTACGCCGGGTCGCCCCGATCACCATTCGTTGAGTATTAGTAAATGGGACGCTTGATAGTAGGATAGGATGTCCGAGGATGCTAGGCCACCACAGTACGTTGAAAGGAAACAGGTGCGAAGGGCCACGCGTACAGCCCCCCCTGCCCAGAGAAAGTGGCCCAGCGCCGAGTTAACATGGCGGAACCATTGCGGCGTGATAGGATAGGGGTGGTTCTGCAGTTGGTAAAGCAGACGAGGGAGAGCCACCATCTTAAAGATGGCCGACCGGCCATACAAGATCAAGGGCATGCGGGACCAAGTTTTCATATCCGAACAGACCCTGTCCCAGCCCGGAATAATATTACGCTCCCACGAGACGCTAGGGATGTCTGTTATGAAGACTCCAAGATATTTATTGCCTGCTGTCGCTTCATGCAGGGCGGACGCCCAATTACCAAGAGCCACTCCGCTGCCCAGGGTCCACAAGGTGGACTTCCTTACATTGAGGTTAAGCCCCGAGACTTCACCAAATACCCTAATGATGTCAAGAACTCTTGGGCCCGATCTATTAAGATCTGTAATAAAGAAGAGCACATCGTCCGCGTAAAACGCGATCCTGTCTGACGGCCCCGCCTCCCACTCAAACCCCTTCAGTTGCGCGTCCATACGCACCCATGCCGCGGGAGGTTCCATCGCAAGAGCGAATAAGTACGGCGATAGTGGGCACCCCTGTCGGGTACCCCGCCCAATGGGGAAGGCGCCCGAAATCGCACCAGCCACCCGCACAGACGCAGTCAAGTCAGTATAGAGCAGTCTTATATACGAAAGGAAATGAGGGCCGAGATTCAGACGAGGTAGGAGCGCCTTCAGGTAGGCCCAGTTTAGCGAATCAAAGGCTCTATCAATATCGGCTAACAAGAGCGCCGCCTGAGAGCCAGTGGCTCGCATCATTTCCAGGGCCACCTGGGCCCGCCTGATATTGTGTCTGGTGGCCCTGTGCGGCATGAATCCGGCCTGGTCCGGGTGGACCAGAGTGGTGATCAATGGAAGGAGACGGTTGGCGAGCGCCTTCGCCAGGATCTTCGCCTCGATATTCAGAAGTGAAATAGGGCGATACGATTCATGTATGTCCGGTGGCCTACCCGGCTTGCAGAACACCACAATCTCGGCGTGTCTCCAATCAGGCGGCAGATGACCCAGCTCTCTGGCAGCATCCAGTGCCTTCTTGAAATGTGGCCCTAGCTGGAGATGATATTTCCTAAAGAACTCGCATGGGAAGCCGTTCGGCCCGGGGGCCTTCCCAGCATTTAGTTCACCGAGTGCCTAACCTAATTCCTCCGCGGACAGTGGAGTCTCGAGACGATCTCGCTCCTCATCGGAAATCCCCAGAGGCAGGAGATCCGCTAAGAATTTTTCCACGTCTTCTGCAGGGAAAGAATCCCTAGGGGCGTATTGTGATTTGTAGTAATGCGCAAAGCTGTCGGCAATGGCCCTTGGATCAGAGAGGGAATTTCCGGCCTCATCCCTTAGTGCCGGCAATGTCTGCGCCTGGAACGCTCCCTGGCACAGTCAATATAACATTGAGCTGGATTTGTCCCCCCATTGGTAAATTCTACTCTGCGTTGCGAGCCATATGTGGCGAGACTCCTCAAGGTGCAGGGAGGCCGCATCCGGCTGCGCTTGCAGCAGCAGTCGTATATCCTCCTCCGCCCCGGTTTCGGTGGAACGTGTCTCTAGGGTGCGGACCCGTCCCGCCGCCTTCTCCAGATCCTCTCCCCGCGTCCTACGGGCCTTCGCGCACCAGGCAATGCCTACTCCCCTGAGTGTAGGCTTCATGGCCTCCCAGAGGGTCACCACATCTGAGCCCGACCTCTCATTGTCCTCCCAGTAGTGGGCTATGGCCTCCCGCATATGGGATTGATAGTCGTCCTGTTGCAGGTGCCAGGTAGAGAGGCGCCATCGAAAAGGCTGCCTCCTCCTGTCAAGGAGGATATCTATTGCTATGGGGGAGTTGTCAAAGAGCCCACGCGGCAGTATAGCCGTCGAAGCCACTCTTCCCATCTTGGCGCAGGGGACGAACAAGTAGTCTAACCGTGAGAAGGACCGATGGACCGCCGAAACATATGTATATTCTCGATTGTGCGCGTGTTGATAGCGCCAGGCATCCATCCAACCCATGCCTTTCGCCATATCCTTCAATCTCGTGGGGGCCGCCGCCACCTGACCGCCATTCGGTCTGTAACGATCCACAGTTCCATCCATAACGTCATTCCAATCCCCCCCAATCACAGCCAGCGCATCCGGAATCTCAGCCCATACAGTGAACAGTCTCTCCACCAAAGACCATTGCAACGGGGGGGGGGGCATGCACACTGCCAAAAACCACTGGTTCCCCATCAATCGTTCCTTTAACAAAGACATATCTGCCCTGGGCGTCTATCCATTTGGCAGAATGCACATACGATACTCTGCGGTGAATCATAATCGCCACACCCCGGGACCCCCGGACAAAGCCAGCATGGAACACCTGATGATAACCATAGCGCTGTAAACTAAGAGTTTTGGTGCCCAGGAGATGAGTCTCCTGCAACAGCAGGACATCTGCCCTCTCCTTTTTCCCCTATCGCAGCACCGCGCCTCGTTTGATTTTATCTAGCATGCCCCGCACATTCCAGCTCACAATTCGCAGCAACGCCCTGGGGAGCCCCGAACCCGAACCTCTATCCGCCATCGACTGGGAAGGTCAGTAATCGCCTGGATGCGGGTGAGTGCAACTGTCCTAAGAACATGAATCGAGCCTTGTGGACCATCGTGCGTGAACGAGCTACACCTGTGGACCCAAACTTCGTGCATCCCCCCACCCCCCGCCCCTGAATCCCGCCCCAACCTAACACCAGGAAAACTGCCCCCCCCCACCCCTATACCTCAACAACATTGAAGTACCTGTCGCGGTGCAGGACGGCCCCAACCCCAACAGGAGGTCAGTGGCCACCTACTCCAATGGATCCCCAACAACCACACCCTCAACCCCCAACCAACCCCGCTAAAGGGGGAATGAACACCTGCGGGCGACTAGACTGCCGCTACTCTGGGGCAGTAGCCCGCCTTGTCATCTCCCCCCCCCACCCTCCCCCACCCAGCAACTCATAACTGCTTAATCAAGTCCATAGTATAGGTCAGTGGCGTATCGGCCATCGTCCGACCCCTCAGGCTGGGCCAATCCAGTCACTTTCATAGTTCACTCCGCGACCCAACAGCATTTGGTACCTCATGTCCCTTCACTTTTCAAGAATCAGCATCCTGAGAGTCCGGAGGAGCCGTTTCCTCCGCAGCGCCCTTCTTGGCGGGGGACCTCTTAGTGGAGCGGGACCGCCAGTTACTCCTGCTACGAGAGCGCCGGTGGGTCTGCCGCGGCGCCTTCGAGGAAGATGAATCGGAGTCTCGAGCCGGCGGGGTGTGCGGCCGAACCCGGACCGTCTCATCAGTCCATGAAAATACTTCCTCCGGAGAATTGAAGAACAGGGTCCGGGATTGATAGATCACTCGCAGGCGGGCCGGGTAAAGGAGGGCGTACTGGATTTTGAGTCCCCTCAGGCGAGCCTTGGCCTCTGTAAAGGATTGCCGTTGTCTCTGTACTAGCTTGGTGTAGTCCGGAAAAATCATGATCCGGTGATTGTCGTACATCAGGGGTTCTTTCAGCCGCGCTTTCTTCAGGATAGTGTCTCTATCATGATAGTTAAGCAGTTTAGCTATCGCCGTCCGCGGGCGCTCTCCAACCGGCGGCTTCGGAGCGAGCGCCCTGTGCGCCCGCTCTATGACAAAGCAGCGAGAAAGGGACTCCGGCGGCAACTACCCCTCCAGCCACTGAGTAAGAAAGGCCTCCATATTCCCCTTTTCGCAATCCTCCGGGAAGCCAACGAACCGCAGGTTGTTGCATCGGGCCCGTCCTTCGGCATCCTCCGCCCGGAGCGCCAGGCCTTTTTGGATCCCTTCCATGGCGGCCACTTTCTTTTTTAAGGTTGCTACGTCATCCTCTGCCCCGGTGATCCTCGTTTCGGCCTCGGAGATACGTGCCACCGCGTTTCGCAGGTCCTCACGTAGCAGCGTGACATCGGCTCTGCCCGCCCCTATCTTGGCATCCAGGGTGTCTTTAGCTTGGGTGATCGCCACCAAAAGTGCAGCGTTGTCCGGCCCCTGGGGCGGAGGGCCCCCGGAGGCCCCGACCGTTCCAGCCGCACCCGTACATTTGTCGAGGGTGCCTTGTTTCGTGTATCCTCTGCTTCCGCTACCTCTAGTCATGGTCCACAGCCAGTGGGGTCCGCCTGGTAGAAAAGTTCCTCTCGCTACCCACAAGATCTCTCCGTCGCGGCCCAAGTGGCCCCTCGCCAGCCATCCGCCGGCTGGCCCACTGGTGAAATCCCCGGTGTTGTACCGGGCAGAGACGGCCAGGCAATCCGCAGCACGACGCACCGGGCCAAGCAGCAGTCCCCCGCTGTAGCATGCGGGCCCCAGAGATCTTCACGGCTCACCCCGGGCCTCTGCACAGCTCCACCAGCCCACGGTCAGGGTACAGCAGCGAAACCGCCAGGCCCCGCGCCGCCTCGGGCAGCCCCACATAGTCAATACTGGTCAACGCCGTGGGTGGTGTACCGCCCCACGCCCCCAGCGCCCTGGATCTCTGTCCTGTTGCAAGGGGGCACCCCAGGGGGGAGGGGGGCACACACGCCGCAGCCCGATACTGCCGCCGAGTCGTAGGCCACAGCCACGGCTGATGTGGGCGCCAACCAACACTCCTCGGGTCAAGGACAACGTGCTCACGCCCCAGGGATCCGGACAGCTGCGGTACGACCTGATCGCCGGATCTACCACTCTCTCCCTTCCACCTCTGGCACCAGCCGCTGCACGCCCCCAGTGTAAACTCACCACCGGGGTCGCGTCACAGGCCTCTCCCAGGATGTCCGCCGCCTTCAGCAGCTAGTCGGGTAGTGTTGCACCGGCCGCAGCTCCTCGGCGGCCGCCCGGTCCTCCAGGAGTAGTGCCAGGTCAGGCAGCCCACTCCGCCCACAGTCCCTCGCCGGTATCAGTGTTGTGGGAGGGGGTCGGGCCGCCCCGTCGCCTCCTCTCGCCGTCTGCCAGTAGCCCACGCACTCCTCGGGCACCACCTGCTAATTTAGGTCCCGACTCCAACCGCCGGGATAGGCCGCATCACCTCCGGGGCCAACTGCGCTCGATCCCGGGCTCCAACGCGGCCAGGAGTCACGCCAAGCCCGTCGAACACCCTTCGCCGCTCCTCACTGCCGCGGGATTGGCACAGGCAGGGCGGAAGACAGAATAACTGACGGAGAAACGGAGCGGCGGGACCGAGCTTCACTAAGCCGCGTCCGCCATCGTAGCCGCCTTAGCCACGCCCCCAACTATCACTTTATGTTTGAAGTAAGTTGGACTGGAGTTATACTTTTTAATGCATATTTTCAAGATGATACAGTGGTACTCAATATGTTTACAGGTCGATAGTTGGCATCTATAGTGGGACAAATATGCATCTCAACACGTCACCTGACCTCTGGGAAGTTGCCTTTCAGGTATCGGCTTATAATGTAGCACTAGGTTGGTGGTGTTTCTGCTTTTTGGTTCAGAAAACGATTACATTCAGGTACATTGTTAGGTATCTGTTCTTGTACAGACAGAATTGTGTCCTCTTTTCTGTTCAGGGCATAGTGTCTGGGTGTATTTTTTGGACAACAAGTTCTCATTTTACTAGCTCATGTAACAAAAAATCCAGTTGGCAAAATTCCAATTACCCTTTAGGAAAATTAAGCAATTTTAGCCAGGGGGATTGGCTTCAGCAGGGTTAGGTCCTGGCTCACATCAACTGGGTACTATTTACTTAGATGACATCCAAAAAAAGCAATTAATCCTTTCAAGTCTGTATTTTATCCAGCTGCTAGAGTTGTAGCTGGAGCTTGAAAAATTGACTGTGCGTCTCCAATTTCTCCTTTTGACTTCCATGTCAAGCCTGCCGGTTGTTTTGGGTGGTCTGGCTTATAAGACTGCAACTCTACTTCTGCCTGGTTATTTAGCAGCAACATTTCACCTCTCTGTTGGCTCTCACTTGACTAGAGCAAGCCCAACGTTGGCGATTTCTAGAATAAAAAAATCCAGCAACCTAACGTTGGCCATTCTTTTCGTGCGGCAAATTTGTTTTGTTAGTCTTTTTTTTTAGTTTGCTTTTATCATGCAGCAGCATTGTTGTTTTCTAGGCAATTCGGATATCATTGTTTGATGCCTGTGGATGTTGCTTGGGGTTTATATTTTACTTGTAGGTGTGTGGAAGTTGTTTGAGGAGGAATGACTGATGGGTGGTGTGGTTATGCTGTGTTTTACATTTCAAGATTCTCTATAGATCTTTCATTTCCACCAAGGCCTTAGTATAGTCAGTCTGATTCTGCAGACCATTTCCGCCATGGACTTTAAGACCAAAGATATCATTGTGATTGTAACAGGGAGACAGCTCAGCCAGTTGACTGCTTCAAATACCTTTAAACATCTGTAGATTACAGGCCCAACTCCAATGAGGTCACTATGCCTGCTGAAGAGACCTGAATATTTCCAGCTGATCACATGTTCACACCCCCTCAACCTGTTAACCCAAATTAAGAAGTGTGGTACCAGAATATCATTGTTCGAATATCACCGGAAAAGAATATTGGGGCATATTATCAAGGGGGTTTATCTCTGCTTTTTTGGCTTTAAAAGACAAGAAAGCGGAGATAAAATGATCTCCCTATTACCTAGCTGTCGCTAACACCAGTTAGCGACAGCTAGTAGGAGATAGCGACCATCTTTGGCCCCGCTTTGCATGTCAGTGATATTTATCACTAATGACTTGCAAAGTGGGCTTGCCAAGATGTTAGCGACTGGAAACAGTCGCTAACATCGCTATCTCCTATTACCAACTTTTGGAGATATTCGCGCTAAGCGCAAATATCTCCAAAAGCTAACACCTGCCCCAGAGCAGTTCTTAGCCATGTTATCCAATGGTAGGTGGATAACATGGCTAAGAGCATTAGCTCGGTAATGCATGAATATCGCGGACTTTTCAGCGATATTCATGCATTTCGGCCGATTTTTATCGCTTAGGAGATAAACCTTGATAATAGCAAGGCTCCTAAGCGATAAAAATCGCCGCAGCTCGGCAATAAACATATCCCCGCTAAACCAACATAGCGATAATTATCGCTATTTGTTGGTAATATGCCCCATTGTGTCCTAAATAGTGTCTGCAATAACATCACTGTATTGGAGAAAATAATCAAAAACCTATACCTAATGGGAGAATATTTTGTAAACAATAATAACGGTACACTGTGTATGTCAGGCGTGCATCGCCCATTGGGCTCTAATGGCTTCAGCCCCCCCCCCCCTGCCCCCCACCCCCCACCCCCATCGTGCGTGTCAGCCTGAGCTAAGACAGCTTCCCGGGCACACACACAGCCGCACCCGAGTACTTGTTAACGAGGCTTTGTGGTGTTTTCTCCACTTCTTAGAGCCCCTGCATCTCCACTCTGCATATTTGTAGCAGCCCCCCCCGTAATTTGCCTCTAGTTGCGCCTATGGTGTATGTCATTCTGTTTTTATACACAATATTTTTGACATATAACCAGCTGAGGGGTCTCAATCCAGCTTTCACTCTTGACCAACCATTTCGAAAGTACCCTATCGGTAGAGAGTCTATCTTTCCCCTAACTCCCAAAAAGTGCGGACCAACAGCTGCTGAAGACAGCAACCATGGGCTGTTCACCAGATAGGTACTTTTAAACAAATGTGCAATGGAAGCTTTCATACGATTAGACCTAAAGCAAGTACCACACTCTTGGCAAGTGCACTGCTGCTAAGATGACATGATTGGCACGCGCACTGCCCTCTTCTCTCTCCCATGCACGCGCGCCCGCACACACACGCACACAGTGTGGACAATGCTGTAAACTGAACTTTTAAGTGATAAAAAGGTCACACATTATCCTAACTCGTAGCCAGCGCGTGTTTTGATTGGAACCTAGAACTGGTGTTAGAGTGGTGTAAGGGAGAGGCCCGTGCCACAGAAAGTCCTGCCGCACACCTGCCTTCGGTTTATGTCCTGAGCAGTGCTCCTGCGTGCTGGTTTCCTAACGACACGAGCGGGCTGTGAATTGTTAGTCAATGCACGTTAAAAGCAGAGACAGATCTTACCGCGCGCTGCCGATGACCTTGATGTTGTGATCACATTATTTCCCATAGCCCTGTTCTGCTCCTAGGGGCTATCTCCTCAGACATTATGTAGTCTACGGCGGCTCTGGCTTCTGCTTTATCTCGTTACTGTCTTGTTAGTAACTCTGGCAACGCGTTTAGTTATTGGTCTGTGTTTAACAACATCACAGCATCCCGCTTATTCCAACACCATCAGCTGTTACACCTTCATCACATGTGATTTGTTTGCATAAAATCAGCTTCACAGGTTTTTCCGAAAGAAAAGAATGCAAAGTGATAATTGTAGTTTTAGATTTTAACAAATATGGGCAATTTGTTTATACCACAATGTGTACATTGACACAACTCATGTTTTATAGATTAAGGTCCTGACTTAAGGGAGGGCAGGGATGGAAGAATCACACCAAGAGAAGCAGATTTAGCATCTGTGGCTTGAACCACTCATCAGTCTTACTGGATCTGAGGGAAAAGCCTCAGGCTCCGCCCAGTGGCACAAAGCAAAATGGTGGGTTCCCCTGAGGCATGTGATGGGGGACCCCTGAGTCACCCATATATCACAGATATTTATTGGGCTTGGGCTCAATGGGGCCACCCTGAAGCTTTGTGGACCCCCTGAAGGGTTTAGGACCCCCCTGCACTCAGTGGCTGATGGGACCTGCCATCCATTAGTTCTGCCATCCACTAAGGCACGGAGGCGAATCATCCCAAAAGGCAGCGATCCATCAGAATGGCTCATGCTGGTACCAATGAAAAAGGCAACTGATGACAGGGTGGTGAGCCTACATAGAAATGGGACTATATAGCCTTTAACATCCTTGTCTGATTGGGAGAGAGGATGGCTAGGTGTGCATTGTCAATTGCTAGAATAGATTATTTACAGCATTGACAGATTTTCCACTAGAGTTACCGCTGCCAATGGGCAGCCTCTTCCGATGTTAACTTGAGCCACTTGGTAAAAAACACATCTGCTACCTTGTTGAAGAAGTCTAAATTTGGTGACATTTCTACTAGTCTTAGTTGTAATAATCAATGGAATGAGAGTGCACACATTGCCACCACATATGTGTTTTGCTGTCTTTCCGGGTTAGTCATTGCATCAGGGGCTACGAGTATTTGGAACTTACAGTGTGATATCCGTTGTTCTCAGCTTCCAGTTCAGTACGCCTCATAGTACACCCGGTCCCTTGACCAAGATGCCGCCTACCTCTCTTAAAGTCCTTACACTTAATGTGAGAGAGCTCAATAACCCTATCAAGCGCCGGGCGATTCTCTCCTACTTAGATAGCGCTGGCACCGACATTTGCCTCCTACAGGAGACGCACCTGCTCCCCAAAGTCTGTAACAGGCTTAAGTCCCGTGCCTTTCCCACACAGCTTTTTTCCTCTGGACTCTCCAAAACCGCAGGGGTGGCTATATTGGTCTCCAGGACCTTTAAGAGGAAAGTGATACAGAAGGAGGCCGAAATAAAGGGCAGACTGCTTACCTACCAATTCTTGATAGGGTGTCGCACAATAATCATAGTAATCATAGGGTCTACCTAAGCACCTAATTACGGCCAGAAAAACGTTTTACATGGCGCCCTCAGTGAAGCCACAGCGACTCCAGAGTGCAGGATCTTGCTGGGGGGTGACCTCAATTTAGTTTTCGACAATGAGCTAGACAGATCGGCACAACGCACAGGCCCGGTAGGTGCCCTTTTGCATGCAGGGCTCTCCAGACTAGACGACCTAGGCTTAGTGGACCTATGGATACACCACCATCCCCAGCTCCGGGACTTTTCTTACTATTCTAATACCCATAAAACCTATGCTCATTTTGATTATTTCCTAGGCTCTAAGACACTCGAGACATCACAATGTCCACAGACATCCTGGTCGCAGCATTGTCTGATCACGCTCCAGTAGTAGCTACCCTGGAACCTCCGACCTAATGACTGTAAGGGCAGTGGTACCTTTGCGACACCCTCCTCCACTGCGCAGACATAGTCACCCAGATGCAGCGTACACTTGCCGACTACTTACTACACAATGACAACCCTGATACACTCATGTCCACTAGGTGGGAAGCCCTGAAGGCAGTCGTCAGGGGCAAAATAATCGCCATATACTCTGCAGAGAATGCAGAGCGCAAGCGAAAGAAAGAGGACCTTACACAAAAAGTGTGGAAATAGGAACAAATGCATCGACGTACTGGGGCCCCAAGTACCTTGCATCAATTGAATGTGGTTTTGTCGCAGCTGGCTTCCATCGACCGCGATAATCGTAATACACTGCGTTGCGCCACTCCTTTTATGTAGGGGAGACAAATGCGGGCGACTGTTAGCACACAAACTCAGGGAGACTCAACAGCGTGAGGGAGTCCAGGAAATTAAGGATCAGACGGGGACAGTGCTCACAGACGATGCAGCTATTGCAGAGACATTTTTCACTTTTTACACTCATCTTTACGATGAGCAGCACCTGGAGACGGAGGACATAGACGAATATCTGACTCAGGCTCACCTTCCCACATTGATTAAAGAACAAGCGAAACATATATAGAGCGAGATACGTCCAGAAGAAGTCATAGCAGCTATTACCCGCTTGAAACGAGCGAAAACCCCCGGCCCAGATGGCTACACAGCAGCATATTACAAACATTTCTGTTCCACGCTTGCTCCCCTTCTCACTCAGCTTTTTTAACTCTTTCGCGTGCCCAGGGGGGGATCCCTCCATCCATATTAGAGGCTGCAATTGCAGTTATCCCTAAACCAGTGAAAGACAAGCTGCAGGGCCTATCGGCCTATCTCCCTTTTGGACTTCGACCTGAAGCTGTACAGTGGGATTCTGGCAGCATGGCTAGCACCTAACATGTTAGGGATCATAGACCCCAATCAAGTCGGTTTTATCCCTCAAAGGCAGTCTAGCGACAACACAAAGAGAGTTATGTACCTCATAGAGAAGGCGTACCGTATCCCAGGGGATCATATGCTTCTTACTGTAGATGCCGAAACGGCCTTTGATCGTGTCCACTGGCCCTACCTAGAGCAAGCAATGATCCACATTGGCCTGGGGGAAAAGATGAGGACACACATCCTCAATTGTTATCGCTCCCCCTCAGCGATGGTGAGGATAAATGGGCACACTTCAACCCCCATTCCCCATCAGCAGAGGCACGCAGCAGGGGTGCCCTCTGTCGCCCCAGCCCTTCACCCTCTACATGGAACCAATGGTGCAGAGAGTAAGGGACCACCCATAAATCACAGGCATCTGCTTCGTCAGTGATACGCATATCATAAACCTGTACGTGGATGATGTTCTGGTCACCTTGGCGGATCCGACGCCTGCTCTGGGAGCCTTTTGGGGGAGCTGGACTCCTTCGCGAAGGCTTCCGGGTTTAAAGTTAACATCACAAAATTAACACAGACATTTCACTATGTACGAAAGATGGCTAATCACATGGTCCTCAGACAAGAAACTGACCTCAGACCGGTACAAAATGCTCCTGTCCCGCTACATGCATACATACCATGCAGGCAATGCGCGTTGAGAGAAAGACCTTGGCTGGGATCTCAGTCGCAAAGATGGGAGGGAGCCTGCTATAGGGCATGTCAGACTGCGAGCCATTTAGGCCTCACCAAAACTCTTACCAAGTTAGTGTACTATTGGTATTACACTCCTGGGAGGCTTCATCTGGCCCATCCTACACAAAGCCTGGACTGTTGGAGAGGGTGTGGGAAGACGGGAACGCTAATCCATCTTTTATGGGAATGCGAACACTTAAAACCTTAATGGACGCAAATCCTGGACGAAATTGACAAGCACCTTGACACGAAGCTGCCCAGGCTCCCAGCATATGTCCTCCTGGGTGTTATGAACCCGCTTACTTACCCCTTGAAGTCCAGCAGAGGGTGGCAGATAGCAATAGTGCTCGGCACCGCCACACAGAACATACTATTACACTGGAGGTCCCCTCAGATTCCTGCTCACACAGGGTGACTTCAGCGGCTGTGGCATATACTAGGTACGGAATAGATCTCACTTACAGTAGCCGGGAAAGGTACGACATTTAGTGAGCTTTGGCAGCCATTTCTGACCCTACTAGCTCAAGGTTTCTGGGAGTTGATCTGTCCCAGACATCTTCGCCTCCTGCTACTCACCTCACTAGATCCCTCCACCCAGCCGGACCAGCCTTAGTGGAGTCACTCAACATCGTGCTGCGACACATTGAGTTCATGGGGGGGTGGGGGGCTTGGGAAGGCCTGTTCCTGTTTTTTCTTTTCTCTCCTCTTTCCCCCTTTTCTTTGGGTGGGGGGTAGGATTGTTTTAGTTACTTATTGTTTGATTTTTCTGCTACTGTATGTGCCAATTGCATGCTCCTGGGCTCTGCGCAGCCCGTCAACGAGCATTCTTGTTTTCTGCACTGAATTAAGCTGTTGGTGGATGCTTCAGTAGAAAGATTTCAAACATAAAACAGTTATGGGTTAAAGGGAACATGCTTCTTTAATGGCCGATCCAAAATCTCCAGCAATGGCCTCGAGCGCATCTGTCAAAATGCACTTTACAATCACAGACTATTTATTGGGGGCCATGTGGGACATCGAGAAGGAAACCTCCTGCATAGAAAAGATACTGTCCACATTCAATCAGGGAATGTCACCTACTCCTACAGTTGACCTTACATGTGATGTATTTAGGAAATCCTCTGGGCTTATGGCTGTGGCGGAAGCAACAGGCGTTGAAAGCTCCATGCCTTTTCGTTACTCCCCGCAAGACTCTGGGCTCCAACCACCATCAAAATGGATGAACATTGTTCAATTGATTGTGTGCGACTATCTGAGGATGCAGCACCACTTATGCCCCTGGTCAAGGGGCTCCCTAGGCTCAGCAGTAAAAAACCTATAGTAATAGCTTCTAGGCCACCTTCAGGTAATCTAAAAAATGTGTCTGACACAGTCCAAGCCCTGTAAACCATGGTAAAGGCTCTTTTTGACTCCATTGTTTCTAGTCTGTCACATGTGGAGAGTCTTACCTACAGCTGCCTGAACTTGTAGAGAACCAATACACCCACAGTTATAAATCAGCCTAGACTTGGAGCTAGCGAAGCACCCACCTTGACATCCTCCTCCTCCTCACACAGTGTGGAGGCTCGACCTACACCTTAGATGAACACTGGGGACACTAGCTCAACACCTGCAAATATTAGAGGGGTTATACATGTTATTGCATCAATTTCAGAAGGAACTGGTAATACCCTCCCAATAGTCAGCATTGTAACAACCTACTGGTCGAAGAGCGGGTGGAATTGTGGAGATATTGAACTTTCCTCCGCCCTTAAACCATATGTTGTCATCCTGCCGAATGTCCCTATTTTACGGGGGGTTGAATGAATCCGAATCCTGGGACACTTTCAGAAATTGGCGTGAGTCTCCCTTCCATTTTCACGGATTGCCTCCTCTGTTCTGATATGTTTTTGCTGGTTTTATGCTTTGGGCACTGTGCCACTGCTAATCAGTGCCACAGTGCAAGTGCTCCCTATGTTACTGTTATGTACTAATTGGTTATTCCATGATTGGGTTGTTTGATTTATCTGTCAGCCCCTAGTACAGTGCACCATGTGTGCCCAGGGCTTGTAAATCAAATGCTGCTAGTGGGCTTGCAGCACTGGTTGTGCCACCCACAGAAGCAGTTTGTAAAGTGTGTCTCAGACCTTCCATTGCAAGGCCTATGTGCAGTCTAGCACTGCCATGTCGACTTGGCCAAGTGAACCCAATTGTCAGTCCCTAAACCTTCCCTTTGCTTCATATTAGACAACCCTATGGTAGGCCCAAGGGCAGGGTGCATTGTAAGTATAAGGTGGGACATGCTCTGATGTGTGTAGCATGTTCTAATAGTGAGTTACAGCTATTTTCGTTTTTCACTATTGAAGGCTACCTGTTTTCCTTAGACCGGAATGAGCAGTTAGATTATTACATTCTTATAATCCTAACTGATTTAGAGAACATGGTAGAAATTCGAATTTAGTATGCCTGAATTCAGAATAATAAAATATATCTTTTAGTAAAGTTGGTTTTAATATTCTGTGTTTGAAAATACCACTTTTAGAAAGTAGGTATTTTCTTGCCTAACTATCCAGGCCTGCCTCTGCTGGGTTGTGTATTCCTTGTCTGGGTTTGTGAGTGACAGGGCTGGGGGATTCCAGGAGACAGGCTGGGGCAGCCCGGTGATGAATAGAGAGATCTGCATCTAGATGGGAGGTAGGAGTTGCACCTCAGACCTGAATAGGGCTGGGCCTTCCCTCTACAATGCTGGCTCCACCTCCTGTGGCTTGCCTGATGTCTCTGCCCTGCAATGTGAAAGGAGAGGAGGAATCATGTCAACAGACTGTGTTGGTTCCACCTCATGTGGGCGGCTGAAGTCTCTGCCCTGCACAGTGAAAGGAAGAAGAGAGTCATGTAAACAAAGTGCTCAGAAACTGGTTTGGACTAGGCAGAGGCCTCTCTGCCTTCAAAGAACAAAGGGGCATATTTACACGTTCTGGTGCATCTCTGCAAATCAGCAGGGATGCGCCAGACCAGATGCGTCATGCAATCCCCTCCTTCCGCCACCACAGATGCGCCGCATTTACAATGCGGCGCACCATGGTGCAAGGAAGGGAAGATGCGTGAAGCATCTTGTGGCGTACGGGCGGTGCATTGCTGGAGTCGCGTCGCAAGCGCGACGCAACTCCTGCAATGCACAGGGGCCACTCATACTCAACGTGGTGCGTCACTCTTACGCCTGCTTCAAGCAGGTGTAAGGATTTGACGCAGCAGCGTCGTAAAACTGACTCAGTGAAATCTTGTATATTTCACGGCGTCAGTTTTACGGGGCTTTCCTGCGAGGGAACGCCCACCCTGCGACAGAATGCCCACATGAAACCTGACGCAGGTTTCATGTGGCACAGGGCTTTACAACATGACACATCTGCCTAGATGCGTCACGTTGTAAATAAGTCACAATGTGGCGCGTTGTTTACGCCGCTGCTGCGTCACAAAAGTGATGCAACGGCGGCGTAAAAGTATCGCAAGGGCTTGTAAATCTGCCCCAAAGGATTTTGTGGTATAAATATTGGGACCCAGATCCCAAGAAATTAGATCACTTCTGGACAAGAAACCTTTCTGCCAAGGAGAAGAACCAAGGTAGATGCAGGAGTTGTACTGCCCCTCGCCAGTGTGCTGTTTGCTGGGTTGGCCTGCAGTGGTTGCTTCAGTGCCAAGGGAAAGGAGAAGGAGCTTTGTAATTAATTTCAGCTAAAGAATATTCTCCAAGGGCTTGAACTGTGCTTGCCTCCTGCTGAAGTCTCAGGGACAAAAGACTTCACCTCCAGCTCCCCACTGAATTTCCTTGCTGGGAATTCTGACTCCAGACACTTGGGTGCCACTGGGAGCTGGAAGCACGAAGCATCGAGAAGAAGCGTGTTGCCGCCGCAGCTGAAATCGTTGCATCGCCAGAGAAGCGAGCCTTCGCTGCATCTCCCTGGAAGCGTGTGTTCATCCAAGCTGCCTGCTGTCGTATCACCGGAGAATCATGACGCCATCATGAGAGTCGCCATTGCATCACCGGAGAAGCGTGTCGCAGGACCTTTCACTGCTCCAAAGTACAGAGTCGTCGCAAGGCTGCCAGGGTGTCATTGCATCGACACATCAAGGGCGCCATCTTCTCGCAACGCAACCGGATCATTGCTTCGCATCATCAAGGCGCCATTTTGCCCACCGCAACGGGCCCGCTGGTCGAGAATCTACGCACCAACTCCGCACCGGTAAGGATCACGATGCATCTCCTACTCTGCGCAAGCACTGAGGCACAACGCATCCTCTCCCCCGGATCACGGAACCGAAGCATCTCCCCTTTTGCAAGCCTTTTGTTTACTTTGCGTTACACATCCAGGTACTTTGTTGAGAACTTTGTTGCATTTACTATCAACTTGAACTATGCAACTTTAATCATCTTTTAAGTAATCATAAGTGTAGAATTGTAGATTTTTGTCGTTTGTGGTCTTGTGTTTAAGTCTATATAAAGAATACTTATTTTTATAAAACCTGTGTTGTGTCCATCTGTAGTGTTTTCACTGTATTACTGTGTATATTCACAAATGCTTAACACACTGCCTCTGAGATAAGCATGTCTGCTCGTGCCAAGCTACCAAGCAGGGGTTATTAAGGAGTGTAATCCCTTGATCCTGACTTAGAAGTAAGGGTCGCTATTTGGAAAAAGGTGAATACCATTACCAACTAGAGACCCCCAGATCTAACAGAAATAAATACCCTAATTGGTTGGTAATAAAACTAATCTAGGAGGTACCCCTTTTTGATGACTTTAACATGGCCAGAATGGTAAAATGGGTGGACAAGGGCCCTAAAAAACAATCAGGGGACTGTGTAGTACTGACCGTTAAGCCGCCTAGTCTAGTGAATAATGTCTTGATCAGAACCAGATCCATTGAAATCTCTCTGAATCAAGTTTTAGTTTTGCCGCTGGACTACTGTTATCCGCCACCTCCCTTTGCCAGTGGCTCACAACTCTATCCACCCATTCCAACCGGGACCACCCTTGCACACATCTTTGAAATACCAACCTCAAATCCTTTTGAGAGGCTGTCTTCCTTCTTAGCTGGCATAGATTGACTCACTGTAGAGCCACCATCCATTGTCACCTCGAACACTATTGGCTTCAGCACACATAATGGCCCTAGATTCCCCCCTTGTCCTTTCTCTGCCTTTAGACAGCCCCATCCTCCCTATACTCCCAGGGATTATCTGGGCAATCGTTCACACCCAAACATTTGCCTTGAGCAAAGTATCCAAGATTCTTTATGTAGCATCTTTTTTTGGAATGTGGAAGGGATACATGGGAAGGTTGATAGAATGGAATGGGTGAACTTTGTCACCAAATTTCAGATCCTATGTCTTGAGGAGACTTGGAGCAAAGTACCGATACATATTAATGGATAAGGGACTTTACATGTACCAGCAGCTTCAAAGAAAGTTAGTAGAGCTAAGTGCGGTCTACCTGACTATATTTCAAATCTGTTGCCATGTTGTAACATATCCATTCAGGCAACTTCCTGGGCCCATCAATTGTTGTTGTACTACTTTATTCGATATTTACATATCATAAAAGTACAAACAATACAAACATAAAAATACATATTAAAAATCTACTATTCAATGCATTTCATACCATGATTTAAAAAGATAAAATCAGAATATTTACATTTAAAACAAAGGGTTCAATAGTACATTAGCAGGAATCGGTATATACATCAGTTTTACAGCTCATCCTTTCTCTTGTCTTAACGTAACAGCCTGGTACGGATGAACCACGCACTGGCTAAATATTTAGCGACCCCGCATACAACTAGCATACATGTAACATCTGACAAGAGCATACGCAAGGCAGTTCTCTCACACCCAGCTCTCTGCATACCGGTTTTAACCATTTTGTTCTAGGTCTTTTATAAGCCCTACACGCGAATAGAAAGTGTAAAAGTGATTCGCTTGTACATGGGCATCCTGGGCAGCTGGGAGAATGGGCATGTGCCCCCCTTCCTTTCCATCCCTCAGTAAAGTTTTTCAGGGGTAGGGTCCCGTATCTCATTTTCAGGAAGAGAGATCTGTCCCTAGGGTTTTGGATAAAATCTAGGAAGGGCTCAAGTTTTTTTACTGGGTTTGAATTCCATGAATTCCATGAAGGCAGTTGTTAATGCCCCCCACTTAGCATGTTTTATTTCCTCCTCCTGGACCCAATCCCAATATATGTTTTTGATGATATGCTTGTGCGGAGGGGACTGGGTGGTCCAGAACTCTCCCAAACCTAGCTTCAAAACCAGCTGCTTAAGTTTGGTCAACCATGGTATCTTGTTCGCACTGTTCAGTGTGATCAGCTCGTCCAAGACCAACGCATAATTTGCCAGTTCTGGCATCCTTCGCAGGCACACCCAGAACAGCAAAGGGCGAAGGCACAGCACATCAGCAATGGAATGTTTTCCCATATCTAAATAGAGAGGTTTTAGAGGTGTGGAGAGGGGGAGAGCAACCATGTCCCACACAAACTTGTTCTCTGCCCTTACCATCAATTGATTAACATCAATATCTCGCCCACCTCTCAAGTTGTATTGGTTAACTTAAACAACAATACCCCATCTAGCAAACCTTTATGCATTCTTAGACAACTTCAGTACGAGGTAGAGTTGTCTTGTAATAATAATGCAAAAGATATCATTACGCTTCGGGCGGCAATTTTGACATTCATATGTGCCCCATGGGAAAGGCATGTGGTCTGACAGATACAAACGGTTGTGCTTTATCTCACTTTAAACATACCAGATATGGGGATAAACTAAATTATATACTATTTAAATATGATTTCGCTTTCTGCAATGAAACATGCCCCCCTATTCTGATTTTAAGTGTACCAGTAATGGTAGAGGGGAAAACATTGTTATTGACTATATCTCATCCTTTAACAGGCATTCTTCCCAGCTATCTAACTTTGATACACACAACATCTCCATGAGCGACCACTAACCTCAAAGCATAGATTTACATTTAAAACATCTGACCACACAAGTAAGTCCAGTTAGACTCTGTTTTGTCGATATAATATTGAGATCGCAACACGTAATGGTCTCTCCCTATGTTGGTCGCAGATAAAACCTGATGACTTTATGGACAGATTGGTCTTCGTACATATATTAGCTTTTGAAACATGCCTGGATGACTCTGCTCCCCCTGGTGATATTATTAAGGCCTTCTTTGAGATAACATAGTGGGTCAAGGAAGGATTATTTGTGGTAAGGCGCCGCATTTTCGGGGACAGACAGGGCTGGTTTGACTCAATCTGTACTAAGGCCCATAAACGCCTAAACGTAGCCCTACACAAAACCCACAGAAACACACAGGAAGTTCAGGAGAGAATGAGTGAATATAGAGCTGCAGTGAAGAAGACGAAAAAAGCTCTAAGGAATGATGCATGGAACTCGCTCTATGAAGCTAGTACCTCCAAGGACAGTGTTGCCTTTGGGCATGCGATTGATAGCTATAATGGCGATAATAGCTCTCATATAAGCGAGGGCTCCGTCCCTAGACTGGAGGCTGCCATTACTGACACAGAGTGGGTGGCTCATTTTAGAAACATCTATTCAAATCCCACTTGGAAGCAAGGTGGGTTAGCAACCAATTCCATGAAGGCTGCCTCTTGAGATACCTACAGTAACATCCATATACTAACGTTCTCCCTTGAGGAGGTCACAAGGGATAGTAAAGGTGATACAGTGCCTGGCACTGACGGGATTCCTGTCGATCTTTTTAAATCTAACATTCTCCTTTGGGGGCCTTTTTTCACTCAGATGTTAGGTGCAACTTGTTCAGTTGGTTTCTTGAGTTCATGGTCAGAATCACTTATAGTCACCATCTTTAAAAAGGGTGACTGCTCATCACGGGCTTGCTATTGCCCAATATCCCTGCTTGATTCCTTAGTAAAAGCGGCAGTGCGTATTATTCTGAAAAGACTGGAGGAATGGGCAGTAAGAAATAAAAAATCATCAGACCTGCAATATGGCTTCCGTAGCTGCCTTGGAACAGTAGATAAGGGCCTTCATTTAAATTTGCTAGTCGGAAAAAACACTCAGATCAAACTAAAAAACGTGTTTTAGCTTTTGTTGTCCTATCTTGTGTTTTTGATTGTGTAAGACATGATAATCTGTGGTCCATTATGTCTAAGCTTGGGGTGCATCCTCCCATTATTCAATTTTTGAGGAAGCTATAATCGGGGAGCACTGCCAGGGTCCACTACGGCCTCAAGGGGGAATGTACCAATTATTTTTAGTGTAGAAAGGGGAGCCAGACAGGGGTGCGTCCTGACCCTCTTTCTGTTTAACTTATACATCAGCAATCTAGGTCGCGTTCTAGCTGAAAATTGTCTCTATATCCCCCTAGTCGGTAAGCGGACGATTCTGGCCCGCCACTACACAGACAATGCCGTCCTCATGGCCCGCACCCCTCTGGCTCTCCAAATGTTATTTGCCTGCTTTACAGACTATATGAAAGATTTGGAACGTTTGGTCAACATTGGCAAAATCTTTATAATGAAATGTGGGAGAAGGAAAACGCGCTGTTGTGATTTTATGATTTGGGATAGCAAAACCAATGTTACCTCTTCTTTCTCCTATTTGGGCATTGTGTTTGACAGATGGGGGCTTAGAAACAGGTGATTACAACCACAAAACTTAATTTCATGAGAGCCATAAAGGCGCTCCAGAATTTCTCAACTACATTTGTAAGAAACCACCCAAGGAAATACAAGCTATTTATAAGGCCAAGTGTGTGTCACCTGCCCTATATGGGGCTGGGGGTATAGCGATTGTCAATCTCTCCAAGTGGTGAAAAACTCCTTTTTATTGGAATCTCTTATTGGTCCCAAGAACTGCCCCCCTGGTGATTTGCCATTCTGAACTGGGCACTTAATTTCTATCAGATGCTGCTAGAACATAGCCAATTTTACTCTGGAATAAGATCTGGACTTCAGAACAAACTACAGTCAACCATGAGACTATTGAGGAATTCATCTCCCTCCCTACAAATCCCTTGGCTGAATTAAATTTAAACCTGTGCTCCGACTTAGGGCACCCAGAGTATTTTAACCTCCATGACACACTGTCCCAAATCAGTAGCAAAGATCTCAAACAAGCTTGCTTTTTTCTGTTTGAGAACCTTAGACTTACAGGAGACATCCTTTAAATTGCATGCCGTTACAATGCGTTACATTGCAAACCATTGCAACACAAGTCGTTACAACGACTTCCTGTAGGCGGCAGAAGGTGTTGGATTTTAAATCCAACACCTTCCCTATTGTTGCACAGACTGGAGTTGGATAGTAAATTATACTATTCCAACATCCAGCGCCCCCTACAGCAAGTCGTTGTAATGACTTGCATTGTAATGTTATGTGATGTAATAATACGGTCGTTGTAACACCCGCATTGTATGGCATGCGATGTATCGCATGAGTTGTAACATCGCATATTCCAGACTTACGTCTGAGCAAGTTAAACCTAGTGTTCTCAACAACCAATTGAAGATGGTTACTTGCGACATTCAACCTTATCTAGTTTTTGTTCAAATTGCCAGACATAGATTCCTCCTTACAAGATTTAGGTTAAACACATTGACAGCCTATCCGTTTGTTAATGACGAGTCAAGGTCTCTTATTAAATGCCACTGCGATAATGTGTCTGAGTAGAGCACAATGCATGCAGTGCTATTTGCAAATTTTACAAGGCTCTGTGGAAGAGAATTTTATTACCTTGCCTACCTAAATATTAATTAGCAGAATATTGCCCAGCGTTTTTTTGTTTCTAGAGCCCGTTTGCTTTGCTGTATTATGTCCTCCTACTTATCAACAGTATTCAATCGGAGGAAGTCTTTGGAACACCTGTTATGTTCTGGCTAGCCTATGGATCAATGCACTTAGGCATTAGTTTTATTATGAATCTTTTGTAAGATGTTTTTTTAACAAAAATCGTGTTTTTTTTCAAATCTTTTTAATGTTTTTATACGTCTAATGTATTATGGCTTGTATGAATGTATTTTACAATTTGAATAAAGCTTGATTTAATTTGATTATATATAACAATATGTTTTTCTTACATGCTATAGATCATTACAGAAAATATAGAATCACGGTTCATGTTTCTACAGAATTTGAGCCACCACATTTTTTAAAATCTGATTTATCTAATTATCTTAACATAATTCTAATATATTTCTGCAAAAATGAATAACAGCGTTTTTGTGTGTTTAATTTCTCAGTGTAGATTCTGCTTTTATTGGTTATGTCTGCAATGAACCTAAAAGAGGACACCAATGATTTCAACTGATTCTGGAAATATGTGATATTAGTAATAAAATACCCTCTACCATACATGAAAAGGAATTGCAAGTCACTTCGATGTTCCTCTAAATTGTCATGAAACGCGTCTGGGACTTGTAATATCTTAATAAAGTTGTAACTCATCCAATAGATAATCACTGTATTATAGGCCCATAAGTGGGGTGAAAAGCTTGGGAGCAGCATTTTAGGGGAATTCTGGTACTGGTGCCAATAATCATTACAACACATTAAAAACTTAGGGGCATATTATCAAGGGGGTTTATCTCCGCTTTTTTGGCTTTAAAAGCCAAGAAAGCGGAGATAAAGTTATCTCCCTATTACCTAGTTGTTGCTAACACCAGTTAGCGACAGCTAGTAGGAGATAGCGACCATCTTGGGCCCCACTTTGCATGTCAGTGATATTTATCAGTAATGACATGCAAAGTGGGCGTGCCAAGATGTTAGCGACTGGAAACAGTCGCTAACATCGCTATCTCCTATTACCAACTTTTGGAGATATTTGCGCTAAGCGCGAATATCTCCAAAAGCTAACACCTGCCCTGAGCAGTTCTTAGCCATGTTATCCAATGGGAGGTGGATAACATGGCTAAGAGCATTAGCTCGCTAATGCATGAATATCGCTGACTTTTCAGCGATATTCATGCATTGTGGCCGATTTTTATCGCATTTGCGATAAACCTTGGTAATACCAAGGTTTATCTGCGATAAAAATCGCCGCAGCTCAGCGGTAAATTTTTGTCTCTAACCAAGCAATACTGATAATTATCGCTATTGCTTGGTAATATGCCCCTTAATCCACAAGCACTTCTTTATAATGAATATGCACCTTAAACACATGTTGTTCCTGTCATTAAAGGCTTTATTCTTTCCAAATATAAGATATTCCTGGTGTCACGCTGCTCACACTCCTGGCTATTGGCATCGCCTGGAATTAAAAGGGGTTGTGCTGCTCTGATTGCCACTTGCATGACAGAAAATGCAACTTTTCACTTTGAAACTTTGGTGCTGTGTGGAGGTGTTGACGCCATTTCCTGTTTGCCTTTCTGCAACTTCCTGGTGCTGGGTTGTAGGAAGCTTACAAAATGAAGGACAGCCTGGTTTGCCAAAAAAGGGTGCAAAAATGAACATTAAAGGATACGGAAGGAGTTGTGAAGTCCAGCACAAGTTATAACATCAAAACTACACACATTAAAACTGAGGAGCAGCACGTTTTATATCCGACCCAATTAAAATATCAAGCGAGGGGTGGGGAGGCGGGACTATTGCAGGCAGCTCAGTCCTCGGTCACCATGACTTTCCTATTCCGAGGTCTTCGGAGAAGGGAAATATGGAAAGAAGCAGCAGCTGTTTTTATGCCAGCGCCGCCAAATGTAGTATATTTGCACTGAGCCAACACAGTGATGTTAAATTTGAGATTATACAGAACGTTCTAAAAACGAACAAAAAGCCTTTAATTTGTGTCTGTGTTGTACATTCGAGGTTTGCTGGTTTGGTTAACTTGCTCAAAATTATACAAATTTAGGAAAAAATGCCTGTTAGATTAACCTCTAAGCAGATGTTACATGAAAGGTTTTATTTTTAAACATGGCCAGACGCAGACCTTTTAATTACAAGGGCGGCAATTTTTACAGAGAACATCCCATGTTTGAAAGATGTGCTTGTTTCTCAATTTTATGGTGGAGCTATAAATCCATCAGTGGGTACTAATTTAGGTTGGGAAAAAAACACGTTGATAAATGACATGGTGTTATACTCTGCGGGGAATCTGTTGGCAATGGGAATTCTCCTTCTCTGCGGGGAAAAAAAGTCAAACAGTTGCTTCATAGGACTAGTATTTTAAATCGTTTTATGCTGAGCCTCCTTTGGTAAAAATAAACTCGGTCAGACCCCCCAAAAAGTGGGTCTGTTAACATTTTCGTTTCCTCTGATTCCAAATTGTAAAATGCCAAATAGTATGAGTGAAATAGTGAGTAAGCTAAAATTAATTTGAGGGAAACTATTTCAATAAATGCAAGCAAAAATCGAAATTCATTGTTTAATTTCTCAAACTGAATGTGTCAAAGTATCAAGCCAAATATTCATAAGGGTATTTGTATATAAAACGTTTAAAAATGTCGTTAAATAAATGATTCAGCACGTATAATTGCTTTAAATAATATGACATTTCTATGAAATGTCTATCGACTTTTCTCCTTAGGTTTGTGTATGTCCCACCTAAGACTATTTCAGTCTCACAGTGTTTTGATTAGATTCGTTGTATACTTCCACTGCTGATGTCAGGACATTACATTTTATGAATCAGGGATAGTATTTAACCCCTGTCTCTTTCCATGCTCTCCCTATATTCCTGCACTCTCTCTCTTTATATTAAAATTTCCCAATGGTCCGCTTCCTCCTATAAAGTTGCAGTATACCTGTATACTGCCTGTAAACTGTTGCATTTTCTGGAGTGGGAATATTCATTTTAAGTCCTACGCTATCCACCGTTTTAATTACTGTAGGTTTTTTTGGGCTTTGAATAGTAGTTTTATTTTTTTAATTATTTAATATTTTTTTATTATTTTAGATAATGTAGTATATAATTATTTAAAAAATATTGAAGTATATTTAATTTTTTTTAATTTAATAAATATAATTATTTACTTTTTATTTATGTTATTGTTTTATGTGTGTAGATGTATTTGTAAGTGATAATACTTTTTAATAATTTATAAATTATTAAAATAATTATTCAAACTTATTAAGTAAGTATATATTATATATTTTATGTATGTTTAATTAATGTTTTATTATTATATATGTATCATTTATTAATTTTAAACATTATTAAATATTTTAACTATGTTTATTGTATTTATAAGTATTATTTATTCATTTTACCCATTTTTTTTAACAGAAAAAATGATATTTTTAATTACGATATTTTTGACATCAATATTTTGGTTTCAATATTTTTGTACTTACCATGTTGTAGATAGAATGTCGATATTCTTGCCTTGGATATTCCTCCCTCCATATTTCTGGAGGTCGATATTTTGTAGGTCGATATTCTGTCAATGATTCACATTTTTTATAGGAAAACTCTAATCCTAGCTCCAGAGGTTTGACGTGGGCCGCTACAGCCCTTGTGGCATGTGGGTGAAGGATAGGCAGGGCCGGACTGAGAACCAAAACCGGCCCTGGCAAAGTGCTCGGCCAGCCCCCTGGGGTGCAACCGAGCTCTTTGCCGGGGCCGGTTTTCGGCCTATTTTGTTACAGGGCCGAATTTGCAGCTATGCTGCAAAATCGGCCCTGTAACAAAAACGGCCCCCAGGGCCCAAAACCGGCCCCCACCCTTGCGGCGCACCGGGGGATTGCCCGGTGCCCGCAACGGCCAGTCCGGGCCTGAGGATAGGGAGCACCATGTTGCACCACTCAGCTTTAGGCATTTGTTTATGTGTGGAATGATGGAATCCCAGAAATCCCTCATCATATCACATGGAAGGGAGGAAGCCTTGTTTTCAATTTAAACTTTTACTGGGGCAAGATTGATGATTTTTATGTTTTTTTCTAGCCTTTTGGTAAGATGGCCTATGTCTCCCTTTACTAAGCTACAACATGTTAAAATCCTGGGAGCTCTGTTTTCGGGCTTCCCGAGTTATTCACAATAGCTTCCATATTCAATATGGTTAAGTCCTTCCTTCCTGTCGTGCAGTAGATGAAGTCATATACATCTCCAGCACATACCATAGAAATTAAATATCTATCAGTAGGAGCACGTGAGTGTAACCACCCACTGTGCTGCTAGTCAGTGGTTTGAACTGGCTGCTCTAAACAATATTCCTAACCACTTGGGCTGGTTATAACTTTGTTAGACCTTTCTGGATATACCTGCTATACTAGGAATTTTCAAGGCCAAGATGTTCATATGTAAATGCTTATATTCATCTTTTCTCCTCAAGACTGAACTAAAGTAACAATTATTAACCTCTAATGAAAGCGTCATTAAGAAACAACATTCTGATTCAAACTGATCTCAATTTTGCGGGCTTCTTATTAAATTAGTAATATATTTGACATTTTGTATATGCAGCTGCTTCTCCTAAGGAGATATTAAAATATACCCTTAATTCAACTCGGTGGTCAGTAGGCATCTACGTGTCCATGTGCTGGCAGGGGACAACAAATTTGGTACAATGCAGACCACTGCTGTAATTGATAATTTCTCTCCAAGTCCACTTAAAAAGTAGCAGAGAGTTTTTCAGGGACAATGTTCGGCATGCAGAGGAACACTATCTAAAAGGGGACTCATTAAGAAAACTGCCTGGTTAGCATTCAGGCTCATATTCGTTACAGATGGGACTAAACATGGAGAAAGGACTGCGTCTATTTAAACCGAAAATAAGCACGTTTATGCTCTCTGAAGAGGTCCTAAATAAGGGTATTGTAAGCAGGCCTCCTGAGACCCAAAGCAGCCACAGCCCTTAGTTATTTGTCCTGTCCCCAGTACTCTTCCCCATTGGTCGCTCCTTTCTGTCAGTCGGTTCTCTTGTTTTATGCCACGCTGCCTGTGTCACAGGATCACTGCAGGAGCCCCCCCTCTCCTTGACCGCTTCCGATTGTCTGAAAAATGCCTTCCTGGTCCTCAGTCTTCAGTATCCCGACCCTGGCCACACACCTTTATTTATTTATTTATTTAAGTAGTTTGTACAGCGCGCAGCTACCCCCGGAGGGGTGTCCCGGCGCTAGAAACGGAACCTCAGAGAAGGAGGAGTGGAGCAAGCTTATTACAAGATAGGGATCATAATTTGGAGAACAGCCAGGTTTTTAGTTTAGCACGGAAGATGGATTCAGATGGACAGAATCTGAGGTCGAGGGGGAGGCAGTTCCAAAGTTTGGCAGTGATTACGCTGAACCCTCTGCCACTCATTCTGGAAGGTCGAAAGCGGGGAGCAGTCAGGAGGCGCAGGTTGTTGGATCTTAGAGATCTGACAGATTGAGAGATGGACACTCGCTTTTTCAAGTAGCTAGGTCCAAGGCCGTTGATAGCTCGAAAGGCGAGGGTGAGGATCTTGAACTGGATGCGGCTTGCGATGGGGAGCCAGTGGAGCTCTTTGCGATAGGCGGCAACCGACTGACGGTAGGGGATATTTCCTATCAGTCTGGCAGCCGCATTCTGAACGATCTGAAGTCGATCGATCAGGTACTGTGGGGCACCGGCGTATAAACTGTTGGCGTAGTCCAGGTGAGAGGTGATGAGGGCCTGGGTAACAGTTCGGCGGGCATCCAAGGGCAGGTACGGAAGGATCAAGGGTCAAGTGCAGTGGGCCACCATAGACTGGGGGAAATCGGAGTTTTCTGGTTAAAAAACAAGACTTCTGTCTTGTCAGCATTCAGTCTAAGGTGATTGTTGGTCATCCAATCACAGATGTTGTTCAGACATTGGCGGAAGTTGGCAAAGGTGGAGTCTGAGTGGTCTCTAAAGGAGAATATCAGCTGAGTATCATCAGTGTAAGAGACCACTCTGACTCCACAAGACTCCACCACTGAGGCCAAGGGTGCGAGATAGACGTTAAAAAACAGAGGGCTCAGGGCAGAGCCCTGCGGAACACCACACAGCAGGGGTTTACCCTCTGACTTGAAAGGCCTGAGCACCACCTTCTGAGTTCTGCCAGTGAGGAAGGATTTGATCCAGGCGAGAGCGGAGCCACCGATTCCGACTTGCTTTAGACGGTTTAGTAGGATTTTGTGAGAAACCGTATCAAAAGCAGTGGATAGGTCGAGGAGGACCAGCATGGCCTCCTCGCCCCTATCCATGCCTTCACGGATAGTCTCAGCCACTTCCAGGAGAGCAGTCTCAGTGCTGAAGCCTGCTCTGAAACCGGATTGGGAGTCGTGCAGCAGGGAGTTATCTTCCAAATACTCCGTAAGTTGTAGCTGCACGGCCTTTTCCAAGATTTTTGCGGGTTTGGGGAGGAGGGAGATGGGACGATAATTGGAGAATTTAGTGGTATCGGCGTCAGGTTTTTTCAGAATGGGGACCAGCAGAGCTTCCTTCCAAGTCGTTGGGAAGATGCCATGATGGAGGGAGGCATTCCAGATGGAAAGAAAAGAGTTGACCAATGAGGGAGCTAGGTCACCCATGGTTTTGGCGGGAATTGGGTCAGAGGGGGAGCCGGATCTGCATTGGGTGAATAGCCTGAGAGCGGTCTCAAGGGACAACTCGTTGTAGGACTGCAAGGCAGCGGATTCCGGGGCCATCACATGGGGGATCGGGGGGGGTACCTCAGTAGGGAATGAGGTACATATTTTTTCTATTTTTTCAAGGAAATAGTCCGAAAGTCCATCGCATAAAACCTGGCTGGAGGTGTTCTGCGAGGCCCTGGCGGGGGGGTTAACAAATTCCTTGACAATATTAAAGAGAGTTTTAGAGGAGTTCTTAGCGTTGGAGATTTGTAATGCGAAGTAGTCTCTCATGGTGACTTTTTTTAGTTTCAGAAATTTTTTCAGAGCGATTTTGTAGATGGTTTTGGATTCAGGGTCGTAGTTCTGCCGCCACTTGCGTTCAAGTAGTTTGCATCGGCTTTTTTCCTCACGAAGGGTAGTAGAGAACCAAGGGGCAGAGGGGCGGGTTCTGGCAGAGGAGATGGGTTTGAGGGGGGCGATGGAGTCAATGGCAAGGAGCAATGCCGAATTGAGTCTAGAAACGTTTCCATCAATGTCACTGGATAGAGGGTCTGGTTGGAAGTTGAATAAGGGGTCTAGGGTAGCACAAGTGACTTTGTGCCACCTTGGGCTTAATTAAGGCTAAACCTGAGCGTAGTTCGCCTAGTAGTGCTACGCATAGCTTCGCAAAGTGCACTTCACACTACGCAAGCTACGCGTAGCTATGCAAACTGTGGAGTGTGGTAGGGAAAATGCTGTTTGCACAGTGCCGATGCTTGTCCGCACTGTGCAAACATTGCAAACCGCATCTTGCACAGTGCAAGCGGTCGTTTTCTTCTGCTCAAGTAGATGTGTATTCGAGCGGCAGCTTTCTCAACGCGGACTGGTAGTTTCTCATCGCGAGCGGCCGCAAGCATACACGACCATTCGCAATGAGAAACCAGACCTCCCCGCGTTGAGAATCTCGCCGGGAGGTTTATTGCACGTGATCGGCAACTTGATGTTGTTGATCGCAAACGGGGAAAAATTCTTGCCGGGATGTTATTTGCTCGCTCGCGGTCGCCAACTTTGAGGACCACGAGCACGCAAAAAATGCCCGCTACGCTGCGCTGTGCGTTTTTGCACTGTGCTATTTGCAATTCACGTAGAGGGTAGTTGAGCAAACTACGCACGCTCCGTGAGCATAGCGTAGTCCTACGCCCAAGGTTAATTAATTAAGGCCCCCTCCTCAGGCCCTCACTAGGAGAATCCCACAGGCATGAAAGAAGGACAACTGATCATGACATCCTGCAGATTCTCCCTACATTTGTGGATCTTGCCGACATGCATTACTCTGGGGGCAGGGGACCATTCTGCGTGACAAGGTCGAGCAAGTGTCAGAAAGGCGGAGAGGAGTGAATCATGCTCTGGGTTCCTTGGAGAGAGGAACTGTGGAACATATAGGTTCCGAATACAAGCAGAATGATACCAAAAGAGCAACCGGAACCAGCTGCAAGATGGTTTACCTCTCAAACCTATGATCCCTGTCCTTCCAAAAGCAGGTGACTGCCTAAACCATCCTTCTCGATGGTCCTAACTACTGCTGTTAACCTTTTAGCAAACAAATTAAGTACTGGAGTACCTGCCTGAATTAATTCTATAACCCTCCTTTCATGGTCTTTGCTTCCATCACCAGTGCTTAATTTGAGCCGGTGGTTTCCGCTGCTCGGCACCAGCACTTAATTGTCACACCAGCACTTATGATAATCTGTCATATGGTGTACGAGCACATTATTGTTAATTCAATATATCTTAATAATGACTAATACTTACCTCTCAAGTAATTCCTATAGCTTTGTGGGCCTGGAATAGTCTGAATTATCACACATGGAGGAGTGCGACTGTCAGTACCTTTGTTGGTACTGTCATTCACAGCGCTGGTAGGGGCAACGATGGGAGGAGCAAGCTGCAGTAGCCTCCTGACAAGGGCCTGCCACTTATTTTTTCACAAATTAAGCACTGATCAGTCATTTGGTGTGCAAAATATATAGAAAACATTTATGGGTTTATGTTATGATTTTTAATCTTACTACAGGAATCAAACTGCTAAATATAAATACATTAAAATAATATGCATTTTCAGTAAGGGTAGATTGACAACATCTGCATTACTGTTTAAGTTTACGGAGCAAATATGCGACCAAGAAAGCACTCAGAAGCTATATGGGGGTACATCCCCATTATGATGCGCCCGCCACAGTGGCGGGCGCATCCCGTATTTTTAACATTGTGGCGGGCGGTGCTGAAAGCACCGCCCGCCGCAATGCTAAAAATGCTTGTTTGCTTTTCAAAACACAGCATGACAGGCACAGCGTGGTGGCTGCCACGTTGTTCTTTGAAAGGCAGGGGGGTACCATAGGTACCCCCCATGTGCACCCCCACCCCCACGGAGCCCATGGGGGCCCGCAATGGGCCCCCCAAGCAGACTCCGCATGCCTCTCCATTGCGGTATTCACAAATGCACATTCTAATATGGCTGGCGGTGTCTTTCAGACACCGCCACCATATTGTACCCTTTTCTGCCCGGCCGACATGTCGACCGGGCGGAAAAGCGGCGGATGGTCTTTCCGTCCGCCGCAGACCACCCAGCCATTATAATATGGCGGGGGTCTTTTCTATAGGGATGGCGGGCGGATTGCCCGCCATTCTAATGGGGCCCATAGTGTCTATACTGTAAAAAGTTTTTTCTCACAACAAAATTACAACTTTTTGTTTAGCAATAGAAGGGCCCCTCTATAACTTCCTACACTCTTTCTCCCAAATCTCTTTCCTAGATTTTCACTGTGACACAGTTCTCCTTTGGTACACCTTAAAACCTTTGAACATGCCAGTGTGTAATCGGCTCCACAGAAAAATATACATTCTAGGTAGTTGAGTAACAACATCTGCTAAGACGGCCATATCAAATACATGACTCAGTGAAAGACTAATATTTAAATTATTTTTTGAAGCAGCTAGAGAAGGAACCAGGTTTAGAAAGACATTTGCCAGAAAAATATGTTTAAAATTGTGCCACGACTGATCTCAACACCTTGTGCACTCCCCAAAGTCTTTTTTCCAGTTTTCGTTCCAAGTGCTTATTAATTGGCAGCGAATTGCTGCTATCAAAGGGCATCTTCTTCCCTCATCTTCTTCCTGGATCTTCTTCCCGCATTTTCAGCCCCGCAGCCTTTCACTGGATACCTCAGGTACTCTGCTCATTGGAAAGACTATGCTCTGTGATGATAGAGAGATGGGGCAGAAGACCCCAGAAGACCCCAGTACCAGCCAATGTAGAGGATAACAGTGGGTCATATAGAGGTGGAAATTACATTTAATAAAGTTAGCATCTCGTCCTGGACCTCAAAACATGGAAAATGATATCTCAGAGCATGAGGAGGGCAGACTGAGAGGGGCAGTTACCTGGCTGTGCTGCCCTGCATCATATGGAAATTGCAGGAATGCACCGCTTTTATGGAATACGGTGCATTCCTGTCCTTTTCCCCTTGCACTGGCGCCGTTTCCGCAGCCAACGCAAGCACCCTTGCACCAAGGGTGCCTGTGTTGTAGGCACCTTCCTGTACCAAAACAATCCATGGAGGAGTTTTCCTCTTTCTATGTGTGCTGCAGAAAGAGGAAAAAATGAGGATAAATAAACATATTTCTCCTCATTACGCCTCACATGGAGTGGTGTATCTTTTTTAAGCATTCACAGTTTTACCAAGTTTGGTAAATCTTGGAATGCATCAAAACCATGGGATTGCATGGGAACACCCACCACAATGCCCATAGACCCCTTAACTTGCACAGAGTAATGCAATGCAACGATTTGCACTGAGTTGCATTGCTTCATATTTATTAAGACATTCAAAGCCACATAATGTGGCTTTGTGTAGATTGTGTGGCTTTGTGTTTGTTAGAAATGGGGAAGCATGGTGCAGAGCGGGCAGGCCAAACTCCTGAGGACATGTTTGAAGCATCCACACAGTACACACCGACGACACCCAAGGCACACCACAAAAAGAGATACGACACCAGTTTTGGTGAAAAAGAATAACTTTTGTATTGTACCAAACCTACACAGGTAATCACAATTATCACTATACTGCCCCAACTGGCGCCAGGGCAATATTTATAATGGGGATTATTACAGGGCAGGGCAAGTCGGGCCGCTGCCAGAACCATTGGGAAAGGATAATGGATGAATGAAAAAGATAAGTCCATCAGTTGCAATGCTGTAATAGAAAAGCATAAAGCATTATCATATGGCATGGAAACACATTAGGCGTCAGCATTAACATCAGACTGGAACACCTGCCAAAAAGCCTCCTAGCAGGACATACACCCTAGGCCTAGAACATCAGGATGCGTAATCAAGTGGCCTTTGGCGTTCACATTAGGCAGAAACTCCATTAACAATGGGCATACCCACAAAATAAGCAGGGCCACCCTGGGGCACCTAGAACACCATACCCCGACGTGAGGCATTTACATGAGCCTAACAGCTTGGAACATACTTAGCATGGGGCATTAACCTTAGGCAACAAGACACTAGGCATGAACTCATCAGTGTGCACATTAGGGGAAGCACCAACACATATACCATGAACTGCGTGGTTGCGGGAGCCATGGAACAGGACATCCCTGCATGTCATTAGTACTAGAACTCAGCGCATGAATCAGGATGCCTCTCCCTAGACACGAACGTAACCTGGCATGGATCTAGCGCATCAGGCCGTTGAACATTAACCCTAGGGTAGGCCATACAACCACACCATACAGACATCCTGGCATCGGATCAGCAGTGGCCCTACCCGTACCTCCGGAGCACCCAAAGTAATGACACTGCAGCGGTCCCCCCCATACTGTGCAGATTGGGCTCAACGGAGCAGAATAGCAGTCAGCGCCACTACATAATCACGCGAGTCTCTAAATTCGTGAATGCCCCGACGCGTGGCAGCTGCCACTACCTGCGGTGCAGCTGGGTTCCGCCGATCAGGCAGGGAGGCCTGAGTCACGTCGGAGCCCCTCCCTGGGGCTCGAGAACATCATACAGCGCCTCCGATGCAGCTGCCCACTGTCAGACGGGACAGCTGTGAGGATCCGTCTGGGCAAAGGGGGCGGGCACCGGTGATGTGCCCCGACACCCCCCCTACTCCTTGATGGGCCCCACTCACCGGCTATCTCGCAGGGCCTCGACTCTCCGCAGAAGCTCTGGTCTCTCTCCCGGACGGCTGCCGGCTGTGCCTGGCCTCTCCTCCTTCCTGGGGAGCCCCGCCTTTACGGAGCAATGTCTTCGTCGATGCTGGCCAGCGTGGGGTGGGCTCCCGCCTGGCTCTCCTCAACTCCGGGCTTCCTGTCACGCCTTTTCCCGTGAGCCAATCCGAGAGTGGCTTCCTGGGGGCACGGCCAAAGACGCCGCCGGCGCCCCAGTTGCCTGGAAACACTCCTCTTCGCACCACCGGCCCAGTGCAGCCTCTCCTACTACTGCGGCGGCCCTCCCCAGGCTTCGGGGGCCACGGCGGAGATCTTCAGCGGTGCCTCTTCTTGTCGCAGCTCAGCGAGGCCCGCTCAACCTCCTCCACGCATCCCGGGCTCTGGCAGTGATTAGGGTCACACAGTGCTTCTTCGGACACATCGCTTTCTCTCAGGTACCCGGACAGCGGTGGTGATCTTGAGCAGCCCGTGCTCCTCAGCAAGGGGGGGCACAGCAGGGGTGCCCCAGTACAGCGCCAGCCAGCACCCGGATTCTCGTGGGCAGTGCTCGCCCCAGGTGGCAAGGTCCCCCAATGCAGCGCTTCAGGGACACAGCACCAGCAGGAGCGTAGCAGAGACTTTCAGTCTAGCAGTTAGATAGCCCCGCACTATTAACAGGTGGCAATTCCTTTCTGTCCTGGCAAGCAGCGCTTAGGGGGCACACAGCTCCTCTTCACGGGCACTTTGAGCCGGACGCTCACAAGGCGCCAGGTCCCACCATCAGGCTCAGGGACAACAGGTCGCGCTCCTCACCTCCTTCTGGGCGCAGTTACAGGTGCTCCTTGGCAGTCAGGTAAAGCGCTCTTCTCTCCAGGCGCTTTTAGGGGTAGTGCTCGCATGGTGCAAGGTCCCACCAGCCTCAGCGACCTAGGATGGCGTTCCTTCCTCAGGGGCCAGGTAGCAGAGCAGCAGGCACTACTGGGCAAGGTCAGCAGTCAGTGGGTACTCACCAGGACAGGGCGGTAGGCTTCCACCATCCTCCACTGTAGCGTGGCACTCCTCCTGCACAGCAGCCTGTACTCCTGCAGTGGGGCTTCCACTAGCTCTCTGGACAGCAGAGGGGCTTTTGTTGGGTGCAGGATCCAGCACACAGGCCCAAGTAGCGGTACCCCCTGGCAGCAGGTCCCCTCACGTTAATGTCCCTGCTCTGTCTGAGCACATGGTGGCACAGCCCCCTTATTTATGTGCCCCCCACCCCACCTACCAGGCAGTAACAGCAGCTTCTAGAAACCTCTGGGGAACTGGTTCTAACTGGCTCAGGGGGAGGAGTAGAGCACCCTGGACGCCAGGCTTTCCCTCCAAAAGCAGGGATGGCTGGGAACCGAACATCTAGACTGCTAACCTACTGCAGTCAGTTGGCATCACACACAGCCATGGCATCCATTTTAAACGCAGCATGTTACCAGGGTACATTCTTTCAATGGGGGGTTAACAAGCGTGCACCATTGCATTACATTTAACATGGCGTCTCACACCACACATGGCCTATACAGTTTTCTATATCACAAAAATGAGAGGTACCCCTTAAATGTATCAAGGGAAATGAGGTTTCAACGCCTAAACAAAAAGATTCCCTTGACCAAGCTACAACATTGTGGCACATATATCATGAAATAACAACTGAATATAAAAAAACATCTATTTTATTTAATGTACAGTATAAATCGAATACCAGATTAAAAACACAATACAATCAACAATATCATAAAATAATTCACCTAAAAAATGCAAGAAAAATACAAATCAAATACACACACCATAGATTATGACCCGCATAATCACGTAAAAGGACAGAAACATGTAAGACATTAAGTTTGTGCAATACAGTTTGTACACTCTATATCCTAATTCCACCCATAACCCGTTGCATGCTGATGACGGAACCACTCCGTCATCAGCTGCGGGTGCGCTGTGCTGATGACGGAGCGGTTCCGTCATGGCCCAGCCGCCGCGCCTGCGCGGCGCTGATTTCGCGCCTGCGCGGGCGTTCTAAAGAGCGGGGCGGGTCATGACGGAACCGCTCCGTCACCAGCATAGCTCAACCGCGGCTGGTGACGGAGCGGTTCTGTCACCAGCATGCGGCCGCCGTGCGGCCGCCCCGCCCCTTTAGCGCTGCGGCGGAATAGCCGCCGCAGCGAAGGGGTTAATATAACACAATGCTAAATCTGTGTTTATACTAAAGTGATGGAGTCTTGAGTTGTACACGAAAAGTGTGTTGACGCGTTTCAATGGAAAACAATAATCACTCCATCTTTGTCAAGACTAATTCTTTTTTCTCTGTCCTATATGCAGGGTCATGTACAATTGTTCGCCCCTACTAATAACCAAGCAACGTAAATAATTTGGCGCTGTCAGTTCTACGTTCTTTAACTGTTATACATATGGCGGGGAATAATCCACCATAAGGAGAACCCAAATCTCAGTCTAAACTTGTCGGGCCGCTATATGTTACTATTCGCAGTTGCTGTGACACTTTGCCGATTTCTTAAGTCGTTCAGTTAAAAGTAGTCAGATCCTGTGTGAATCTCAGTCTAAAAATTGTCGGGCCGTAATATGTTACTATTCACGGTTGCTGTGAAGTTTTGCTGATTTCATAAGTTGTTCAATTAAAAGAATCAGATCCCGTGCAAATTGTTCTGGATATTCCCAGACGCTCTTCGGCCACTGCGGCCAGGAAAACGCTGCATTGGCTGCCGGTAGAACATCGAATCCGGTTCAAAGTTCTATGCATGACTTACAGAGCTATCGCCAAAAATAGCGACACGGGAATTGGGTCCATCATTTCCCACTACATCCCTGGAAGGAACCTGCGTTCCTCTGGGAAATTGCGTCTGACAGCCCCCCGCGTACGAAGAGCTAGATGGGGTGGCAGAGCCTTTTCCACTCTAGCTCCTAAATGGTGGAATGACCTTCCCCTGGACCTGAGATCCCTTCCGTCTTTACAGAACTTCCGCACTGCCCTAAAAACTCTTCTCTTTCGGCAAGCCTATATGTAAGGTCTTCTGTCTCATTTTCTGTTCATTTTGTTAGGCGCCTTGATACCTGCAGGTTATTGTTCTTGCGCATTATAAATCTCCTTCAAATTAAATCAAATCAGGGATGATGTTCAGATTCCCTTAAGGTGGCGGTCTGTGTGGTATATATCTACGGTCAAACAGCTTCATGTGCTTCAGATGAAGACACGAGCTCTGAAAGTCCCAGTTGGCTTCTCTACTCTCTGGGTCTGGCGTCTCATGTGGGGTTTCGAGTTGAATCGCGAATAGTGATTATTGTTTTCCATCGAAAACGCGTCGACGCACTATTCCTGTACAACTCAAGACTCCATCACTTTAGTATAAACACAGATTTAGCATTGTATTATATTAAGGGTGGAATTAGAATATAGAGTGTACAAACTGTATTGCACAATCTTAATGTCTTACATGTTTCTGTCCTTTTACGTGACTATGAGGGTCATAATCTATGGTGGCTATACAGTTTTTTACCATGGGGGAGACATCCTAAAACAGGGGGGTGAAAAGCGAAATATTTTGGGAAAATGGGCCAAGTCCAAGAGTGTGGCTTCATAAATATGACTTGGGGCTTTACATCGTAGATGTACAACGTTGCGTGGTGCAAGCATGCCCCTTAGTGTTTTATGTTTGTTTGTGATTCCTATAAATACCAAGGGCCCTATTCCTGAAAAAATTACTAAACCTGGACCTGCAGATTTGTTTTTCTGTGCATGTGCAGATTTGCTGCTTTTAGGCATTCTACATTTCCAGCAAATGTGGAGGGGATCCATTTACCTTCCCACAGTGGAAGCAGAGTTACGCTAGCACTGTGCCAGAGTAAATCCCCCACCATTTCTATGGTAGGAATGGGTCACATCATAGTTGGGGAATGCCAACAAACTTCCATGTTTGTATCAGACCTTTAAGGCAACACCACACCTAAATAAACTCATTTTCCCACCCTTTAGAGGATTCATAGCTGCTGAGTTCTTTGCAGTCATGGCAGAGATTACTACCCTCTGTAAATGTAAATCCCTTTGGGAATTTTTGGCAGATGTTAAATTGGGGATTGTCCTAAAGTTGGGTTGTCCACATATGGCCCATGTGCCACATAGTAACCCCCAGTGCCTTTTATGCGACCAACATGTGGAGAAGGTGTGTTGCGATTTTTCCAACTACCTCCTTTGTGTGACCAGTAGCCTTCAGGCTACAAGTGCCTCTGCTCCTGCTGAAGCTTTGCTCTGCGCTGTAAAAACAGAGCAAACAAAAGAGAGAGCCGCCCCAGCCTGCTTGTTAGTTTTAGCCAGGGATGGCGTAAGACGGGCATTCACAGCAGCTACTCAGCATATCATCTAGGGAAACACAAGTTCCCACTTTGGCCAAGAAATGACCAGCACCCTACAGACCCATGCAGGCTTCTGTCTTCAGTCTGCAGTTTCATCTTTTCGGTCCTCAATCCCTGAGTCAAATGTCCTTGCATAGGCTTAATAATGTCAGCCCCATTACAGTCAATGAGTATTGCCAATGCCAATAGGTCTCACTTTTGGTACCTACTAGGTTTGCCGATGGCTTTTAGCGATGCCGTCCAGCATCCCAATGCTGTGCTGCATGACTAAAAAGGAACCCCATCCAAAAAAGGATCTTTGATGCTGCAGCCATGCCACTCATGCACATGCCTACAAAATGATGTGGGCACTTAATTTTTGTATTTACTGACCAAGTTGTACTGATAAATAAAAAAGAAGTGGGTTGGAAGGGGCTGAAGTAACAAGGAAGATATTGGTGGAGGGAAGCAACATGGAGAGTGGGGGAAGAAGTACACAACAGGGGAATTAGAGCATTGTGGAGCTGAGGTGAAGAGAGGTAGAAGCATGGGGGAGTGCTGGGAGAAGCACACAGGTGAGAGAGAACAACATGAAGCTCAGGAGAGCAGGAAAGAGAAGTACACAAGGGAAAACTGGAAAACACATTCATTTGCACTCATATGCAGGGCTTCACCAAAACGAAAAAAGTAGTGTAGTGCCTGGAAAGAAAGTAGTGGAAGCATACAAATAATAAGGCCATGTTCCATGGGAGGGACAAACACAAGAAGAAGAAGGAAAGCCCACACAAGCTAATAAATAAAAGGTAAGCATATGAAAGTGACAATGAAGGCAACCAATGGTAAGCAATGGGCGGGCTCTAAGTCCACTGTCAGCTGACAGTAGGTCTTTTCAGAGACAACCTGTGCTGTCTGGTAGGCGAGACCTGGAATTGTGAATTCAATGATGCAAAAACTGTCGTCTTTCAGGGAGTACCAGACCTCAATTTAGAATGATTACCAATCTTATGTTTCTTTGGCATTTAATAATAGGACTGCCCACCTCAAAGGCATTCGTTTTTATCAGCATCCAAAGAATGAAGTTCACCAAAAATCCAAACTAGACCTGGGTAAAAATTTCTGATAATAACAAAATTTGCTAATTTTTCATTAAGTAAAATTTCCTGAATTCCGCCATTATGTGATTTTAGATATTTTTCTGGTGCAGGAGACTAGTCGACAATGACTCACTCAAGAGACATTTCCTGATTGAGATAGTGCCCTGCTGTTATTTTTGTGATTTTTTTTGCTAAGGTTTTCCCCATGTAATTTCACTTGATACACCAGTTAACCGAATGTTTCATCATTTTTCTCGAAATAGTGTCCTGCGATCATCTTGCATGTCTTTTTTCCTAAGTATTCTTTCACTTGAAATGTAACTCAAGATACTTGTACACCACATTTTTCATGATTTTGCATACATTTTTTTAAATTTTGTGAACTAAATTTAGCAATTTCGAACACACTAATGAAAACCTACGCCACATTGATAGCACGCAGCATGTGCATTACCCACTGAACTATGTCTAAGGATCAGAGTGTGTGATCTGTAGGTTGCATGAGGATCCCTACAATAGCTGCAAGAACAAACTGAGTTATCTCACTAGGATCAGAAGCTGTGACTTGTAGGTTACAGACATTTCTGAGCAACAGGCAGATTAACATTGCTACTAAACTACATGACTGGGGTACTAAGTTGAATTTAAAAAACACACGTTCCCCTACATTCTCTGAAGAGTGAACAAATTATGTATTATTATTATTATTATTATTACTTGTATTGCGCAACGAATCATCCCCGGGGGGACCTCTTGGCGCCTAGGCAGCACACTCCCGGTCCCTCCAGACACTAAGGCTATTCAAACAACCATGTTTTCAACAGTTTATTAAACATCTCCAGCGTTGTACAAGCTTGGATCTCTTCAGGTAGTTTGTTCCAATGGAAGGGCCCAGATGAGAGAAGGCACGCCCACCCATTTTGACTTTACTGATTTTACACGGGGATAGCAGCTTCCGATTACTCGTTCTAAGCTGGCGAACCGGAACATAGGGAATGACCTTCTTCCTTAGGTATGCCGGGCCTGTCCCTTGCGTTGCCTTAAACGCTAGAGTCAAAAGCTTGAACACTGCTCTCTTTCTAATGGGTAGCCAGTGCAGTGATTGCAGAAGAGGTTGAGATGGAGTACGGCGCGGTCTATTAAGAGCCAGTCTCGCTGCAGTGTTTTGCATCACTTGTGGCCTGGATGATAGGTCCTCCCTTATGCCTACTAGCAGTGCATTGCCGTAATCTAATTTACTCATTAGTCATGCCTGAATTAAGGTCTTTCCTGCCTCAAGAGGGATCCACCGAAAGATCTTCCTCAACATCCGCATAATCTCAAAGCAATTGCCCGAAAGTGTCTTCATGTGCTCCTCCAATGAAAGTTTATTGTCGAGCACAATTCCCAGGTTTCTTGCCTGCTTTGTTGGAATGGGAGGCTCCCCGAGCTCCGTGGGCCACCAGTCCGCCGACCATAATTCTTCAGCCTTCTCAAACAGGAGGATCTCCGTTTTGTTGGAGTTTAGCTGAAGAAAATTGTTGCTCATTCATGATACTGGGGGCTCTCTGGGATGCGGAGTAGTGGGAAGGCTTGCAAGGAGTCAAAGTTCTTGTGAAGGATGGAAAATTCCTCTAACACTGGCATCCCAAAACTAACAAAAAAACAGAGCTCTCACAAGCTGTTCCTTCAGAAATGTCTAACATAAAGCCTACAACTTTTTAATCATTTACTGACAATAAAGCATAGACAATGCAGCTTTTAAAATCTATTACTTAAAATGTTCGTTCAGGGGGAGAACCTCTCTGAGAAACCTGCCTTTAGGGTCACGTGCTTTCATTACTCACTATCTAACAAACATTGTGTAACCTGGTCCACCACTTAAAAATGTTGGACATTACCTGCCCTAAAACGTTCCCCCCTGAAGTCAACTTCATAGGGCGTGTGACACCATGCGCCCTGGTCTGGTCTCCGGCAAGCGGCCGATGTATTTCCCGGAGGAACGATCTCCCTAAAACAGGAGACGTTGTCCCCATTAGCTTCTACGCCTCTCGAGAGCCCTTTAAGAGAAACGGGCTTCCCGCTACCTGCCCCCTTCTCCCGCGAACCTCCCGCTGGAACCAAAGACAGCGTGCATCATTCTAACGACAGGTGTACCCCTCTGAATGAATAGGAGAGAATCTCCTCTGGAACCAAAGACGGCGCGCATCACTTAAACTACATGTATACCGTATTGAATTAGAGTGATTGTCCACTACCCTAATCTATAACCCAGGAGCCTTCGAGAGGAACGTGCCTTCCCTCCTTCCATTCTAGAATCCATATGTAGTGTGACCTCTATTAGAGGAAACCTGTTATCACCTGTGGCCCCCATTTGTCTCTTGCCCCACTCCCCTCCGCCCTGATGAAGGTGTAGCCCGACACACCGAAACGCGCGTCGGCGCTTGTTCCAATTTTGGAACCTACAAAAAACCTTTTTTGGGACTGTACACCACCCTGTCTCTTGTTCATCTTATACATCGGTGGCAACTGTGTGAAGTGAAGTATGATTGTTTATGAATGTGTGTGTGAGTGTTGGTGAGAGTAATTACGTGAGTATGGGCCCTATCTAGTATTCATGTTATTCCATTTAAAAAAAAGGAATGTGTTTTACTGTGTATTTATAACCTTAAATTGTCTAAGAAAATGAGAAAAAAAGAATAAATTGTCATAAAGTATAATAAAATATATTTTGATATAATTCCTTCTACTATGTGTCTTTGAAATATCCCCATGGGCTCAGAGTGATACATACATTTTGGACCTATTCTAGGCCATCCATAATATCCCTTCGGCAGGTTCCTTCTGCTCTTAAACTTGTTCTGTTCCCCGTCTACCTGCCGTGTATTGATGTGGGGTCCCCCCTTCATTTGAAAAAACACCATGCACCCTCAACAGGATGTAGCGGTGTCTGGGAAGCCCTACCCTTCTTTGCTAAGCAAACCCTCTCTGCCACTAGCCTGTTTGGGATAGTGCAAGCGATTGACCTTTGTGTTGTTCTCAGTGACCAACCAGTGGAAGGAAAAAAGTCCCTCTAATGATTCCGCTGTTACTTCTAGACGCCCAGGGAATGGTCCTCCCTTTGAACTGGGGCCAGGACTGGGCTGAGACAAAATAATGTACTCAAGGGCATAGGCAGTGAAAAGAGGGGTGTGGGGGTGCTGCAGTATCCCCAGAATACATATACTGGAGTTCAGAAGGTGAATAAGCAATAAAGAAGCCTTTACATTTTATTTTTATCTTGTCTCAATTGCTGTGGTTTTAAAGGCTGAGCTCAAATGTCAGGCTATGTTTTCTGATAAATTGTTGCTAAGTCTTTTAATATGGAGTTTGGCGTTTATTTTTCATTGTCTGATTGCAAAGTTAGAGGATTTTATGAAGGAAACTATCTGACAATCTTGCTGGGGTACATGGGGTGTGAAAGGAAAGGCTGTAGGGTGTCAATCTTTTCTACTACGCAACAACATTTAAATGCTTGTGAATAAAATGTACAACTATTTTTGAGTAAATCAGAAGTTAGGAATGCACAAAATAAGCACTTTTTTGTAATTCTGAAGTGTGATTGAAACCAAGATTTTCATAGGATCAAAACAAATCAAGATACTTTACTTAGGTATGTGCCAAGGATAGATATTTGCTGAAACCTGATTTCCGCACATTAATGCTTGTGCACTCTATCGTTTTATCAGTAAAATGACATGTCAGTGCGAATTTTGGGATTTTGTAGCCATTTCAATAGAAATCATTTATCTGTAAATGACAGTGCACTACCACAAAGTACTTGAGCAATATATTTGAAACAGTGGACTGAAACATGCATCACCGGCTACATACCACGCCCTTACCACTCTCCTGATGAATGGTTGTGGCTCATTTGCTACACTTGTTCTTTGGGTCGTGCTTGAGTTGTCCACACTCTGCCTGTTGCAATGAGCAATTAGACATTTATTTATTTATAAAGTTTTATATAGCACGTACATGATCCAGAGGGATATCGGAGCACTTTACAATTGGAGGGATAGAAAGGTAACAGTCGCATTACATGTATCAAATGGGAATACCAAACAGAACAAAAATCAAATAGGACTCACAGAACAAGAACGGTTACAAATATCAAGGGTCAACAAAGAATAAGATGAAAACTGGTACATAGGGAAATAGGAGGGGAGCAAATGATTCAAACCAACAAGAATAGCATCCAGTGCATGGCTTAAAGGTGTAAGTCCAATGCATTAGACCAGACAATCCATCACCCTATTAAGGTAAGAACTTGTTCATAAGGAATATTTTACTTTCAGTTTGCTAGCAACCTTGGAGGAGATTCTACGTATTTCCGGTGGGAGAGAGTTCCAGATCTTCGGGGGCAGACCCAGAGAAAGCTCAGTGACACGTTCTCTTTTTTGCAAAAGATCTGAGGTTTCAGTAGGAGAGAGTTAGCACTCCTAGAAGCTCTACCCCCTCCGGATAGTTTCAGCCTTTGCGCCAGATAACTGGGGGTTTTGAAATGGAGGGCTTTGTGGGATAGGCAGGCAATCTTTAGCTGTATTCTTGCTCCATAGGGCAGCCAATTTAGGGATTTTAAGACAGGGGAGATGTGTGCATTTCTTTTGGTACCCGTAACCAATCTGGCCGCCGCGTTCAATGAGGCCTTTATTGGGGCCATGGTATATTTGGGGAGACCACAGAGTGTAGCACTGCTTTAGTCTAGCCTCTGCAACTCGAGCGCTTGGACCCCTTGCTTGAAGTCTGCTTGTGGGAGGAAAAGGTTTGACAAGCCTAAAATGAAAAACTGTGCAATATTATAGGTTTTTGATTAGGTAGAAAGCACACTGAGCACAAGATGGTAGCTAGAGATCTAGAGGGCTGAAACATACCTAGAACAACTTTGAAGCACTAGCGATGCAGTGCAGTGTTAGGGCTGGATTCAGACAGGGACACCAAGGAGTTTTTCCCTGGGCCCACAAACTGGGGGGAGGTGAGTATTGAGGGGGGCAGTAGGGCATATATCACATTGAAGGTGTTTTTCAGATCTGGCAGATTTTGTGCTTTGTTTACAACTCCACAGGAGCCTGTCTGGCAAACACTACATTGAAGATATCATGACATCTTCTGCTCTGCCAGTAGTAACCTTTACCTAGATGAAAGCAGAGGCCATGTGTTCCAGTTCTTCAGTATTTACCATTGTTAGTGTTCAACATTCTGCACTTAAGGATAAACGCTTAGGTTTGAGCTAGTGCGAAATGTCACAGAACGTTGGTACCCTGACAATCTTTTGTTAAGAAAAGGAGCAAGCCAGTGCATTTAAAGCCTATTGGAAGTCACTAATAGGCACAATGAATTTTCAGTCGGGACATCCCGTGATTTTTTTTCAAAATTAGCTAAAATGTGTAGATGTAATTACTGTGCACCTTTGCCACTTGCCTAAACCTTTTAGGAATATTGTAAATTTTGGGCAAACTTTAGTATTCTTTGATGGAGAATTTTTGCACCAAAAAGTAGAAAATGTGGTATTTTTTAAATTGTCTTCCATGTTTCTATTGAAATTTCCAACACACATTTTATGTAGGAATTGAAGGAATTTGCCAAAGAACTACACACAGGTAAGGATTTTCAGGTTGATTACCCCATCAGGATTAGATTACAGAACAAACTGCGGCGGACGCCGATAACAAAGGGTGGTGGGGTGGGTGGGGGGAGCGTGGGGGGGGGGAGAGTGGGTGGGGGAATGGGGCACATGATAATAATAAATCAAAAAAACTTACCTGACGCGGCCAGCCGCCTCCTGCATCGTGTTGCTCCGGCTGGCCTCTTCCTGGGACCTAGGAGCCCCTGGGACATACTCCTAGCCAATCCCTGTGCTGTAGAACAGCATGGGGATTGTTACGGCAATCAAAGGGAGGGAGAGAGAGGCACATAGTGGACCTAGCCTCCTGTACAATATAGAACAATGAAGAGAAACCCACTAGAGAGTGCAAACTGATAACATCCCAGATATAACGTTATTCCCTTAGGGAAGGAATTCCTTTTTCTTTAAATAACCCTCATTCACCAAAAGGGCCCTTGGTGGCATGCTTCCTCATTGGGTTCTTCCCGCCCGGCTGCGAGACGGGGCGGGCTGCGCCCGACGGAAACATGGAAGCACTTTTTGGAAGGCGTGGAATATATTAATAAAAATAGGAGTGGAAAGATCAGTGAGATGTGTGAAAAAAAAATCTACAAATACCTGACAACTAGGATCCAAAATGTTATTTAAACCTGTAGTTGGTATTGTTAAAAAAAAGGGTGTGTTTGGAAGTGCACAATATAATGTATGTGTTTGCTCCAGGTCTACATGTTTCAAGCCTCCCCTGTGTCTTTTCGTCAGGACCAACTGTAGGGATCCCTTGTTACCACTCCTGAATTGTGTTCATACAATAGCCAGTTGGTATGTTGACTTAGTACTACCTATTTGGTAAGCTGTCTTAATTCAATCTGGAATGAAAGAAGCATACAAAACATGGGTTACCTTATCAGCACGTTAAGCATTTGTGAACCGCATTTGTGAACCATCTGGTGAAGGAAACGTGATGTACTTTTCTACTGTTTGTGACATTGTCAAAAGTGCACTTATCATAGGTGTAAAAAACGACAAACAAGACAGTATATGACATGAAACAGAAAGCACACACTGTATGATGATGTCATGTCTAGATGCTTAATTTCCTGACTTTGTGCAGATATCTACTCGTTGTATTTGTGCAAGTACTTAGCTGGAGTATCGTACTTTTAATGATTCTAACATTGCCCCATGAGCTGGGCATGATAGGGGAAGGACGCCTCTAGTTGCACTCTGGGGAGAAAAGATTGATATTTGTAAAACAGGTCAGGTTTGTAATAACGGGCCAAAAGGGTTTAGCCTGCCTACCCGTGGCTCCGTGGGTGAAGATGTGTGGCTGGACCGTCCATTTTTAAAGACCGGTCGGCTCGTGTTTAATTGCCTCTTAACAATAGGGAAGAACCCTTCCCTTTTTTACATGCATAGAAAGCCTGTCTTTTCCATTGATCTACTTGAACCGATTGTCTGTTTCCTTTGTGTGAGATCTCAAATTATTAGGACCACTCTTGGACAAATTATATATATGGAAGTTGTGCCTTTTTAGCCAACAGGTGAAGTCTGACGAAGCAGAATGACCATCATGCCATAATAGGGCCTGATTTAGATCTTGGTGGGACTCCCTTCACCCCTCCATGGCGGCAGTTACAAGTACTCCCTCGAGGTGATGGAGTCCCTCCCACTGTATTTAGGTGTGGGCCGGCTGAACCGCTGTCCGCGTCAACAGACTGTCTTCAGTCACATAAGCGGCTCACCTCCATCGACACAGCAGACTCCTTTGCTGGCTAACATTACTCCATTGCCGTTTGGCCAGCGGATTTGTGCCGAGCCTATTTAGGTTTCCCCGTTGTGTTGGCGTTATCTGAGCAGCGGGTTGTTGATGGAGTGAGTTCCTGGTAGACTGGAGACTAGTAAATACTATTTATTAATGTGACACTACACAAATACGTCGCATTTGCTTAAAAAATATATGTAGGTAATGTTTTTTTCCCATATAGCATAGCACAAAAACAACATACACAAACTACTGAATGTTCACCCACAGGCACCACAAGCCCAACACACACAACCAACACAACATACAAATATTTTTTTGTGTCAATACAGGTGTGTTCATTTTACCTTGGTAAGTTGTAAAATGAATGCTACTGCATTACACATAAGAAAATAATTGCATGTAAGAGTAATGTAAAAATATAAAACAAATGTTAACACATGATTCATAGTAAGACAAATGAAAAAGAAGCTTACCTTAAATCCCTGCGACAACTGAGTTTATTAGCATTGTGGTCAAGTAGTAGCAGCAAAAGAAGGACCTGGACAATGGGGTTCAAGATGGTAGCGAAAGTGAAAAACAGAAAAAAGATACGTTTCTACCTCATTTACTTTGATTTCGCCAACTGAAGTTTGGAGGTGTCCCTGCCACAGTTTCCTTAATGGAAAGGCATATTGGTGATTGGCCTGGTGGTAATCTTGGCTGGACTTCCCCTGACAGATGCTTTTTTGCCTATGACACCCTCAGCATGGGAGGAAAATAATTGTAGACACATGGTGAAACTGTCGGAAAATTGACGGTGGGACCAGATCTGTCAAGATCTATATACGGTCCTTGGTTTGTAGCTGTCTCACTTCCTGGGCCCATGTCAAGTAGTTAATTTCCTTTCCATTCTTGGAGAATTGCAAGTGACAGAACGCAAATTTAAAATGTGCAGCATTTACTCAGTCATGGAACTAGTTTGAAATGTTATCTATTTAGGATGCTAGCAGCTGCACTGTGACCAAAATCACACACAACAACAGGCACACTGGCGCATATGTGGTTTCACATTTAACGATTCTCATGATCAAGTAGATATTCAAGGAAGTGAATGAATAATAAAGATATAAGTTAATATATAAACGCCACGAGTACAAGGACAGACAGAAAAGACTGTTAACAAGTAATCAATCCACTGTTAAACAGTGGGCAGAATGGGACAATTCATTGAAAAAACGAAGGGGCATATTCACATCGAGCTATTGATGAATTAACAGCACTTTATTGCAGCCAAAGTCGTGATAAATTTACCACCCCATTCACAAGCTGGTGCTAACAGCCCACAGCACCAGTGTACGCGTGATAGCAGCCGCAAATAACATCGCCACAGAGGACCCCTGCAACTATCGTTAATGAGATGCAGAGTAGACGTACCCTTGTCAAAAGCAGCGACAACACGACACCTCAACATTCACAACGACCAGCCAGATCGGTGATAAGAACACAAAACACGCGATAGGGCGCGTTAGCAGCAGGAAATTAACACCTGCTCTGTACTGGTGTAAAGTCGGACCACAGTCTGCACCACAAAAGGGAGCACAGCCCAGAGCCACTCATGAAGAACAACAGATGCCCCCGAGCAACTGAACATGCAGCACGGACACCCAAGAGGGCCACAACACCCACCGACACCACACCCAGGCCCGCAACATCCCCCCGGGCCCACCCCCAACCCCGGAGTAAGAAACTGCACACTAACACCACAAATCCCAAAACAAAAATTTTGCCTGATGTCGCACACGCAGGAAAATCAACATACATGAGTGGACAGAAAATGGAGAATCAGTGATACAGCAATGCAATTACCAACACAAAACATCATACAAACAAAAGCCAAAACAACCATTCAGATAAGTCCTAGCGGGTCCTCACTGGACAATCCGTTGGACACAGCCTGGAAGACTAAATCCAACAGAAGAAGGTGTGCCATGAGCCCAACCAAGGAAAGAGAGGGAGAGAGCAAGGGAGAGAGACGGAGTGAGATTGCACAAGCAGCGCAAGGTCTTGCAGGGCACCTGGCACCACATGCCAACATGTGTGTGTGTATCGACATCCGTACACCATGAGCCCAAGGCTGTGTCCCAATCTCAGTGCCAAAGCCACATCACATTAGAAAACGCAAGTAGTAGTCAGACAAACATCAGGGATGAAAGCTCCGTTGTTCCAATGCAGAAGGTGGGAGGACACCTGCACCTCTGACCTTGGTCCAGAATGCACCTGGAACACCCTGAGAGAGATGCCATGGCAGATGGGGATGAATCCCACACCAGTCATTGCACAAATGAACTATCCGACTTATCCACACCCACAAACCGAAGCCCCTGCCTGAGGTACCCCAGCATGGGATGCCCTTGACACTCACGGAAACAGCAACCCATTCAGCCCAACGTTGCACACAAATTCGAATCATTGCTCAGAGTTGTGGCATATCCTCCACACAACTGCCGCAGTACAGAAGAGTGCTGGTTCCACGAGACACACCAAGGCAATGGCAGGCCATACTGGGCGCATGCACAACCCCCATCACGTGGAACACTACAGTGCATGTATGCTGCATTTACTGGGCGCGGTGCCACTGGTAGTGCTGTTTATGAGTTACTGGCTCAGCTTCCGCATTGCCTACGTTACCTGTGTCCAGCCCTAGTTCCACTGTCGAACATGCACATTCGAGAATCCTATGGATGTCTGCCTATCCAACACAACTGTAGATGAATTGGACTATGACTTGTGTCTGCTCCCCTGTTGGAACACGAACAGGAGTGTAACCGAGACAGCCGTGCGGAGAATGCCTTGACCTACTAAGTATGTATTGGCAGTTGTTCATGGAAGATTGCACAATTCTCGTGTTCAATGATCACATCGAGGCACTCCCCTATTGGGCTGTGTTGCTTATTGGTGAAACGGCATGGGCTGAGCACACCGGCCCAGACCAGTTAATGGATTGGCTCACCCTGGTGTTCCTTGAACACGACAACGAAGTACTATTGGAACACATTGCACATGAAGCTGCGCGGGCATTCATGGACGAGTAACTACGTTACTGCAGCCACATCCGATTGTGACCCGCAGCACAGGTCCCAACAACTTGTTGCATCGTGGGGATTGCTCACATATCCCACCACAACAGTGGACACGTCTGCCATCATCTGTACTCTGGATGCGTATGCGTGGAACAACGCATGTGTACACACACCTGTGCAAGGTGATACAGGTCCATGGCCGGAGCAACACAGCATCATGTGGCAACATTGCCATTCGGACAAACTGCTGGGGGACAGCACACACATGGCAATGTAGCACGACATGTGAACCTGTCGGACCCTTTCACCTGATCACTGTCAGCAAAGCAGACAATCGGCGCACTCCGGTGGCAGAGCACTATGCGGATTCCATCGGCAGTGAGTCGTGCCCCATCACACGGGGCAATGGGAAGACGCCAAACAACACATGACTCATCCAGCAAGGCAAGGTGGGCTGAGAGTGTTGCCATCCGTGATGATTGTTGTCCATGTTTGCACCAACATTTTCTGAACCACAACTTTTACCCGTGCAGCGTGTAAGTGTCTGAAGCATGTCCCTTCCTGTTGTGGCTGATGCCTCGTTCGTACTGACACACACATGCCAATAAAGTCTATGCCACCCTACTGGTGCATGACTGTGAGGTGGATTGATTTCATTGTCCACTCGAGTGCCACAATGAGCATCGTCCCCACATCGGGAGGAACTGACTAACGCATGTGCAATGGGGTGTGTCCCTTTTGCAAGCTCAACCTATGTGAGCCAGGCATTGTTTTGGGATAGGTGCTGGCCAACATGTGCACTTACGTGACTTCAGCAATGTGAGTATGGTGTCCAACCTCTGAACATGTGGAGTAATGTCATATATCATTACAGAATGTGTCTGCACAGATGTGTGTAAGTAGGTATGCGTTGTGAAGTTCTGTCGACACATGTGATGTAGGACACCACTACTGGCCTGCTACCGATTTCGTCACACCTACACACAGCCCTATTCAACACATGGACGTGTGCCTACTTGGCGGGTCGTAAGATTATACTCACAGCTAGTACTCACCTTCCCAGTCATCCAATTTGCCATGTGTCTCAGGGATACACATGCACATAGATGTTAGTTACCAGGGGGTACCTTCAGGTGCAATCATCGTCCTTACATCCAGGCATAATTCCATACGTGAGTGAACATAGTAATGACATATCTGTGTGATTAAGAATGTTTTATTCACATTCAGGTGATTGACAGAGCTGGAGCTGTACATGGCCATCCAAGCCCACATCACATGGAAGCCCAGTGGTGGGCCAACTAGAGTCCTTTGGGGATTGAGAAGGGATTAGGAAGAGAGTGAAGTCCGCAGCTAGATTGCTGTGTGATTGGCCAGCAGTAATGAAATGGGAGTCTGTGTCGGGGTATGGGTGAATGTCGCAGAGTATTCCGGGGGTCAGTAGGAGGTATTTCCCAGGGCATGATGCATAGGTCATAACCAGGCAGGGACAGGGCATATGGCAGTGATGGATGCTGCTGCCTCCTTCCTCACACAGTAATTCCCATCCCCTTTTACTCCCCAGATACAGGTTCTGTGTCCGGTGTGTCTGGTGTGTGTGGCGGGGTGATGGCTGCATCACTGTGTGCCACTGACACAACAGACTGCGAAGGTGATGGGGCAGCATCACTGTGTGCCACGGACACATCAGGGGCCAGAGTTGTGTGTGTCGATGTTCCCGCTGCAGTCATCTGGGAGCGGCTCAGTGGCAGCAATGGCAAGATGAAGTACTGCAGAACATTGAAGTTCCAAGATACTACTCGCTGGTGTCCAGCCGTGGCATACATACTTCCAGCCTGCATCTTCTCCATGGTCTCCATTGACCTCTGCATCGGTGCCTACTCTGTGCTGTAATCGCTGGTGCCTGTCTGACCAGACAGTTCTTGTATTCGATTCATGGCCCCAGCGAGTTCAGCCAAGGTCTGTGGCGGAGTATGGTGTGTACAGGGGGTGTCCGATAGGGACTGTACGTGGTCCCTGATGGGACTCAGACCACCATGTATGGCATCGAGTTTGGCTGCCACGAGTTCGAAACCCACCCGCAACTGTTCAGCCAACTCCACCTAGCAACCCCACATACTTTGTAGGAACTCCATGTATTGGTCGGGGGTGCTGGGAGACAGCTGTGGTGGTTTGTGTTTCCTGCTGTGTGCTCTGTGCAGGTGGTGGGCTCACCTCGCGGCAGCTGGCCTGTCCTGCTCATGGGGATGGTGTGCGGAGGCTGTCCATTGTCCGTTGCAGGGTGTCTTGAAATATGTGAAGATTGTCCTCTTCATCATTAATGTTGTGAAGTATGGTGTGCCTTGAGGTGGTGTTGTTTGTCCCACTGCAATGTGAAAGGGGAGATGCAGGTCAACAGAGTTACACATGTTTTTTGAAGATTTACAGATGTTTACATTCAGGCTGCATCCCAATGTACATTATCACTGCTTTGGCGGAGCTTGCAATTTAATGGCAGTCAGTGTGTGTTACGACTACATGAAGGATGTGTGGTAGTACCCGTGAATTATCATCACACAGAGTCAGGCAATGCCAAATGTGAGTGGACTGTTACTCTGCACGTGTGGGAAATGTTGTGAGCCGTGTCCTATGGTGTTGGTGTTGCACTTTGTTCCTCATTGCTGTCATTGCTGATGTTCTGTAATTGATATGTGTGTGTGCAGCATTGTGGGAGATTTGCCCCTGCAGCTCTGAGTTTGGGGAGCCTTCTACCTTTGAGGCGGAGTGCCTTTGAATTGTGTGCTTTTCTGGGCCTGAATATGTGTTTGACTTGGGTCATATGTGCTCTCAGACAGATTTTGTGGCCCTGTGGAGGGGGACCATTTGTGCACATTGTGGACGGGGGCCTACTTGGCGTTTCTATGTGTGCTGCAGTGTGCCAAGGCTATCAGTGACATGTTCCACGATCATTGTGGTTGTGCAGTGTGCTACACATAATTGTGCATGTGTGCCATTGTGCCCATCTCCCCAGTCTCCCCCGTCTCTGGTCGTTACTCACCGTGTTGCTGTTGGGTCAGGTCGTATTGTGCTGTGTCCAGGCCCCCAATTCCTGCCACCGTCTTCACACTGCTGACTGTGGCCACCATTTCCTCCAGCTCATCAATCTCCTCCTGTGTCGAAGGACTCCCAGCTCCAGTCACCCTGGCTGCCTTCCTGTTCGCGGAGAGCTTCTCCTTGGTTTGGCTGTGCACTTCATGCCAGCGCCTCTTGACCTCCTCCAGTGACCTCCACAACACTCCGACTGCATTGACATTGGTGACGATGGCCTGCATATTTTTGTTTGGGTTGCCAGTGCCGCAGTGGAGGTGCCTAACAATTATTAATGGTGTTCTCTCACCTCTTTGACGATGATCCAGTCTTCCTGCAGACTGAACCCCACTTCCTCTTCCTCTTGTCCTTGCACTTCCCCGAGCACGAGATTCCTGGCAGTACCTCCGTGGGGCTTGTGGGGTTCGGCTTGTCCTCTGCACTCGGTTCGGGTGCATCCATGTTGCAGAGCAGATTGAATTGCTTTTTCTATTTTTTTTCTTTTATAGTACTATTTCCCGCCAGACGGGAAACATCCTTTACAACAAAACTTTTACCACGCAGTGCTGTTACAACGCAAGTATTACAACAAAAACCTTTACAACGCATTACACTGGGGGGCGCTCTAGGATAGGGAATAGTTTTAATTTACTATCCAACACCTTCCCTAGTGTCCACGGGGACTGGAGTTGGAATAGTAAATTAAACTATTCACTATCCAGCACCCCCAAGTGTAATGCGTTGTAAAGGTTTGCGTTGTAATACTTGCCTTGTAAAAGCATGTGTGGTAAAAGCATGCATTGTAACTTCATACATCCCGCCAGACGCGTGGGATTTGCAGGCCTGTGGCTGGTTTTCTTAGATTTTTGTACCGCGATTGGCCTCATCACATTTTTTTTTGCGTTCACGTTTCGCATTTTTGTGTCGTGGTGTTGTTTTTCACGCTGACATTTGACATGTTATCTGGTGACTATCACGTGCTTTCGCCTTGTTGTGAATTCCACGTTGACACAGGGTTATTTTCCTGTGATGGGCTGCGATGTTGAAAGCTGCGTTACGCTACTCTTGTGGTTGTTATCACACTTTCTTGTGAATATACCCCTAGGTTTAGATTTAATCGAACAAGTGTGTAATTTGCAGCACTAAAACGATTTGCATTTCGTTTTGGTGGACGATTTATCCAAATAGATCAAAAATACATTTTTGTGTGCGCAAACTAGTAAAAGAACCATACAATGTGTTAATAGTGGATTCGCAATTCTTGCCAAGCATCATTATAGAAGCACACTGCCTGAAAGTATGTCAATTTCACAAAGTGCTAACAGTGCAATGGCAGAGTGCCCCCAAACCAGCCACTGGTACTGTCCTGTGGTAGTGCACACGCAGTAAAGAGAAATGTTTTAATGTGAGCTGTGACCGAGATGTACCAAATCTGGTTAGTGGGAAATACAAGTGTACACCAGTTTTTCAAAACCGTATTCTTGTCTCACTTTTTGTAGCCTGCTGTGAGCAGCATAACTAACCCTTCAGAAGTGGATGCGTGGTGTCACAATACATTAATCAGCAATGCCTTGGATAAAGAACTTTAAGATGCAAACTAGCCTGTACTAGCCTGTATTAAATTTGAGATCAATGTATTTATTAAATGCCGCAAAAATACGAAAATGGGGAAAACTGAACGTCCAGTAAAAACGGTCACAGGAGTTATAAAGTAATCAAGTGAATAATTTAACAAAGTTGTCCACCAGAGGGCTGCAAAACACCACTAATATTCACTTGGGTACGTCATCATTTACGGCTTTCTCGGCGACAAGTGCGGCTCTGTGGAAAACAGTTACTTTGGCGGGTGTACTGTACACTACCAGTCTGTGGCAATCTTGTATCAGTGACGTGGGCAGGTTTTGATGCCAGAGAGAGCAAAAGCTTCCTCGGGGGGCACCGACTCAGCACATGTCTCTGCTTTGAGGAATTATGCATAATATGGATGCTCATCACGCACAAGAGTGAAATAACCGCATTTAAGCCACGCTACAGACTTTCACCCTGGTAATAAACACAATCTCTTGATCTGCCCAGAGTTTTGCGCAGAGATATACATTGTGTTAATGCAAGTTCAGTACATAAAAAGATGCAACATATAGTCTAGTTATACTCTGACAGGCGTTTGAGTCCTGTTTGCAGACTTCCTTTGAATTATGATGTTGGTTGCATTATGTTGTTGGTGTTCAAACTGATAATGTATGAGTGAAGTTTAACAACTATTTAAAAAATATATATTTAATGTCAGTCAGTCAGTCAGTCAAACAAGCTTTCTTCGACATAGTCATAAAAGCATTACATATATAAATTTATATAAAAATGGAATTAAAATGTATACAAGGTTTAAAACAAGTAATTCATTATAGTAAAAATGACCAGTTTAAGATACATATTATATATATTTAATGTCTTTTATGGTACAATAAAAATTTTAATTGCTGAAAAAATAATCATTATCCTGGAACTAAGAAACAATACAATATTATAGCAGATTAACTCATCTAGTTGTTTTTTAAAATCAATAATTAAATAAATAAAAGATATTAAGAAAAATCTATTATTGATGTATATTTCATTTTTTTGCAGATATTATTATAACATATTTGTTTAATTAACTGTGTATACATCTGGGCATACCCTGCCAACTTAGGGCGAACCAAGCTTTGTTTCCCTCAGTTGGCAGGGTATGCCCAGACGTGGGCCCCTTGCTCACTTTGCCACTGGATTCAAGCTAGCCTGGCTTATGAGGGGTGTTACCCTGTAACCAGCTAGGGGATGCCTGTTTCCAGTCCAGGGAAGACTTGGCTTGGCAGTTCGGGCTAGACAGTTCCCATGAGGAACAGGGTCAAGACTGATTTGCATATGGCTGGGTCTGAACTGAGGTGGTTAAGCGAGCTAAAGAACGATGATGGATTCAACCCAGATTTGTCACTGGGGGTGAATGTCTGAAAACTTTCAGCGCTCTAACCATCACCTCCTTGTATTTGTAAAGTAAAAAAATACATACTTTCTAAAAGTGTCATTTTCAGACATGCATGGTAAAAACCAACTTCACAAAAAGGTGTGTTTTTAAATAGTCCAGAGACACCAAACTCCAGTTTCAATCTGCTCCCAATTGGAAGTTACAAATGTAAAGTGATACAAAGCAGCTCCATTGCTAACCTATGGGAGATATAGGCCTTGCTTTAGTGAAAAACAAATTCAACTGTTTTCCGCTACCAGAACATGCAAAACTCAAAAGTACATGTCCTACCATTTAAGTACACTGCACCCTGGCCATGGGGCTTCCTAGGGCCGACCTTAGAGGTGGTTTGGTCATGGCAAGTAGGTGAACTAGCCAGGTTGACATGGCAGTTTAAAACTGCACACGCATACTCTGCAGTGGCAGGCCTGAGACATGTTTCAAGGTCTTCTCATATGGGTGGCACAATCAGTGCTGCAGGCCCACTAGTAAAATTTGATTTACAGGCTCTGGGCACATGTTGTGCACTGTACTAGGGCATTATTAGTAAATCAAATATGCCAATCATGGAGAAACCAAATGCCAACACATTTTAGTCACAGAGCACATTGACATTAGCACTGGTAAGCAGTGGTAAAGTGCCTGGAGTCCTAAAACCAACAAAAAGAGGGTTAGAAAAATAGGTGACGGAAGCCAAAATGTTTGGGGATACCCCTGCAAGAAAGACAAGGTCCAACACAGCACTCTTACAGCCTAAAGCCAGGGTAGACTAATCAATACCTTGACGAGGTTTCCTGGCTGAGGGTGATAGAACATGGGCCTTGGCCAGCCACTGCTGGGGCACGTTCCAGTTCTACGTCTCTCTGAACCCAGTTGGATCCCTCTGTCTATACTCTCGGGCCCACTATGCTAACCCATGGGAGATCCTTCTCCTCACCTGTGGACCCAATCTGTGCAGCACCCGGCATTATTTGCTCACAGATGCATCCCTTTCCGCAGACATTACCACCATGGCCAATGCAGTGATGTGGCCCATTCCACCCCTTGGGTTTGACATCTGTGCCCAACCCAAGGGCAACTCCGTCCACAATGACAGCAACCAACAGTGGCCACTGACAGCTGTCAGTGACAAGAGTCAGGTGTCAGGACATCCAGGGCTCTCCAACCACTGTGGTTTCTCAGAGTGGGGGGGTAGCCCCAGGTGACGGGCACCCGTTTGTCCACTCAAACTCCCATCAGCTCAGGGGTGGTATCCTGAGACTGGTCCTTCAACCCAGGGTCTGTACCCTAAGGCTGAACATGTGCCTGGCAAGCCAGGACTTCCGGGAGGGTTCTGTCAGACCACCACAGTCCTTACCTGGATCCTGCGGTGTAACATTGCAGAGACAATATGAACCAACTTCACAGTCTCCTTCCTCTTGCTTGCACTGTATCTCAACTAGACAAGGAAGAAGGCTGAGGTATTGGGGAGGAGGTCCTGGGTGGTTTGGGTATGTCTCTGCCAAATAAATGGCTGAAATTTTACAGAACAAGGAATACAATCAGACACTAGAAATGCATAGGACATTCCCGGGTAACCACCCCCCACCCTATGCTTTGATCTCTACCTGAAAAGGGGATGGCTAACGTAGGATCACACATTGGGTATAGTTGGAAGGTGATGAAGAAGGAAAATGATGCGGAACCACTAAGCCTGAAGGTTTCTATATTAAAGATGAAAATGTGTGTTATGATATAGAACTATGCCAGGCTCCAATATACACATAAACACCATCAAATATGAGAGAGGGAGATAAGAGTATTGACCTTGACGTGGTTTCGCAATCCCGGAATTCCAGGAAAACATGAGGAAGTACGTAGACACCACTGAACACTTCTCACCATACAGCGCGCACCATAGTGTTCCTTCAGAACTTCCGAAGTAAGGGAAATGTATGAAGCAACACCATTCAGGAAGTGTCATCCCAATGTGTGGAAGAGGTATTCCTCAATTGGTGCTCCAAGCACACAGAAAACAAGGATAAATGCTGTGCTTCAGGCGAGAGGAAAGAGATGACCCCGTAGGTACTCTCAGTGCGCAGGTAACCAACAAGAAACCAACAAGATAATAGATGAGGTGCTTCCAAGTGCTTTGGGCAAACAACAAAATAATAGTTTAAGCACTTCCAAGCACTTTGGGAAAACAACAAACTAATAGATGAGGAGCTTTTACGCTCAGGGCCAACAACAAACTAATAGTTGAGGCACTTCCAAGCACTTTGGGACAACAACAAAAAAATAGATGAGGAGCTTTTAAGCGCTCTAGGCCAACAACAAACTAATAGTTGAGGCACTTCCAAGCACTTTGGGACAACAACAAAAAAATAGATGAGGAGCTTTTAAGCGCTCTAGGCCAACAACAAACTAATAGTTGAGGCACTTCCAAGCACTTTGGGACAACAAAAAAATAGATGAGGAGCTTTTAAGCGCTCTAGGCCAACAACAAACTAATAGTTGAGGCACTTCCAAGCACTTTGGGCAAACAAAAAAATTATACATGAGGAGCTTTCAAGCGCTCTGGGCCAACAACAAAATAATAGATGAGGAGCTTCCAAATGCTTTGGGAAAGCAACAAAATAATAGATGAGGAGCTTGAAAGCGCTTTAGGCAGACAAAGAAATAACAGGCGCACTCCAGAGTGTTCGCAACAACACAAGATACACTGGGCTCCAAGCACTTTGGAAATAAAAACAACATAAGAACATGCTTCAGTGTGTGGGAAAGCACATGATAATGAAAACTTGCTCAGCACGTGAGCTAACACAAAATAGTTGCTGTGCTCCAGCGCACGAACTCACTTGTTACTGCGGGCGAAATGTTCTATGTCACTATGCGCTCCGTGCACGTCAGAAGGAAGAGCTGGACAAAAAAAACGTGCAGCTGGCAAATGCTGCCAATTGATTCTTCTGGGACAAGGCAGTAGCTCTGTCCTCTGCTGTAGTTGAAAGTGGCTCCCTGAAGTCAAAAGGCTAGTCTTTTGTGCGGAAATCTCAAGACGAAGCAGTGTCAGGCGTTCTGACCTGGGTCATACCACATGACCCAGATGTCAACCCCAACCTGCTTCGGGCCGGCGATGATCCGGAAATAGTATGTTGAACTGCTCATTGCGTAGTGAGTCGGCATGCCTCCTCCCTGCGCATGGCCGACAGGTTGGAAATGTTTATCTTTTGTGACAAACCTCCTTGCTCTATCTACCTTCTGTTTCTTGGGAAGAGGTTGAATCGGGCAGCAGAAGGTTACCAGAGTCCAGGTCCATGACAAGTACCCCTACCCATGGGCGTCCGTGGAAATGTTTCCAGGGGGGCACATTTTGAACTTCATCACCGTCCCCCTTGCACCCTTCTCCCCTCTGCCTTGCACCCTTCTCGCCCCCCACCTTGCACCCTTCTCCTCCCCCTTGTACCCTTCTCCCCTCCCCTTGTACCCTTCTCCACCTCCGCCTTGCACACTTTTCTACCTTGCACCGTTATCCCTTCTGCCTTGCACCATTCTCCCTTATGCCTTGCACCATTCTCCCCTTTGCCTTGCACCCTTCTCCCCTCTGTCTTGCACCATTCTCTCCTCTGCCTTGCACCATTCTCCCTCTGCCTTGCACCCTTCTCCCCTCTGTCTTGCACCATTCTCTCCTCTGCCTTGCACCATTCTCCCTGCTGCCTTGCACCCTTCTCCCCTCTGCCTTGCACCCTTCTCCCATTCCACCTTGCACCCTTCTCCCCCTCCGCCTTGCACCCTTCTCCCCTTCTACCTTGCACCCTCCTCTGCCTTGCACCCTTCTCCCCCTCTGCCTTGCACCCTTCTCCCCCTCCGCCTTGCACCCTTCTCCCCTCCGCCTTGCACCCTTCTCCCCTCCGCCTTCCACCCTTCTCCACCTTTAACCCATATCCCCCTTTGCCTTGCACCCTTCTCTGCCTTGCACCCTTCGCCCCCTCCCCCTTGCCTCCTTCTCCCCTCTGCCTTGCAGCCTTCTCCCCCTCCCCCTTGCACCCTTCTTCCCCTCCTCCTTGTACCCTACTCCACCTCCGCCTTGCACCCTTTTCTGCCTTGCACCATTCTCCCCTCTGCCTTGCACCATTCTCCCCTCTACCTTGTACCATTCTCCCATCTGCTTTGCACCATTCTCCCCTCTGCCTTGCACCCTTCTCACCTCTGCCTTGCACCCTCCTCCCCTCTGCCTTGCACCCTTCTCCCTGCTGCCTTGCACCCTTCTCCCCTCTGCCTTGTACCCTTCTCCCCCTCCACCTTGCACCCTCCTTCCCCTCCGCCTTGCACCTTCTCCCCCTCCGCCTTGCACCCTACTCCCCCTCTGCCTCTCCTCTCTGCCATGAACCCTTCTCCTCTCTGCCTTGCACCCTTCGCCCCCTCCCCCTTGCACCCTTCTGTAATGGCTGGATTTTCTGTTTAGATGGGATCAGCCCCCAGGGGCCCCTGTGACCCAGCCAAAACGTACTCACCTTCCCTTCTTAGATCGTATTTACACTGAGTAGATATAACGATGAATATACAGGTCGCACCTAAGAATGGGGAATGACAATATACATATATGGATTTTCTACAATATCTTATTCACACCAGTTGGCCTCGCGGTCGCCTCGACCCAGACCGTTCTACCCCAGGGCAGATCTGACACACAATCCGGCGTGTCTACACACGGGCCTGCAGAACCCAATGCTCCCTTTTCCAGCGTTCGCGATCCTGCGAAACATAAACGTCAGTATCCCCCCTGACGCTCTCACTTAGTCTTATACCACAATCCGGTGGCTTTACACGGCAGTATCCCTCCTGCCGTTCTCATTAACGCCGCATATCAACGACGACCACATTCCTATGAAACATTATTGGGATGATATCTCGACAGTCTACTTGGGATAAAACTACAATAATAACTTTGGATATGGGTCCAGATTGTATAGTGTACTCGTTGCTTTTGACATCAGAGGTTCACTCACTCCCTATTTGTGTGATCACCACTTACCTGATTGGGATTACTCGTCCATTCATGCGCCTAGCTTTCACCTAGGAGTTGCGTTTACCAAGATTGAACATAAGCACCAGGCACACGGTAATTCTATATGAATTAGGGCATTTATTAACCATAAACATAAATCACATTACTATGCAACATTACATTTGCACAAGAAATAAAAGGGAAAGATTAGGGTGCACGCACTATAAAGATTGGTCGGACTTCACCTGGTTAACGGGAAATCGGGACTCGGCAGTCATCTAGGCTCCTGTCTCGTCTCTGGGTCCTGGCTCGCCTTGCAGTCACCCTCAGCCGTCACAGGTACACGTCTGCACTGATAGGCTCAAACTCGTCTGCTCTCCCTCAGGACCTCGGAACCTTGCTGTTAATTAGCTACCGTCTCTCTCTCTCTCTGTATTTAGTGCGCTCCGCGCCACTTCTCGTTCAGTCTATTTTCAGAGAGTTTCGGTCTTAAATCTTTCTCCGACTTCAAAGATGGCGACTTGTCCACCATGAAAATGAATAATGGTAGAGATGCTAACGGCTAGATGCCGCCTACGGACTGACTCACTGAAAGACTAACACCTTCGCTAATATCAAAGCCCGTTCCTTCATGGAAATTCACGGCCAGTAACCTGCCGCCCACCAAATTCTTGTACCTCCCCGTACCAAGGACACTTTCCCAGCCGGCCGGCCTGAAGTTGTGTCTTCGGAGTGGAGAAAAATACATTCCTTCGATAAGGGTCAGCCTGAACCGGTTCTCTCCAAGCGAACAACAGCTTGAAACTAAAACATTACACTTCACCTAGAAAGCCTTCTCGAGCTACCAGGCAGAAAGCAAAATGGAGTCTGTCTCGCTTAAGGCCTACGGAGCCCATAATATGCATAGCTCCATGAGAAACAGATCGGCATGTTAGCAAATGAGTAAATCATGACTAATACTTACATATCTAACCCCTCACTTGAATTCATAAGCCTTACTCTAAGGGAAATGGCACGAAAATGCCCTTATATCTATAAGACAGGGTCCCTGTCTATCGGTCTAATCCCTATGCTATGGGATGATAGGCTGGAGTCACTCTCCATCATTCTCCTTCTCCAGAGATCTGGCAAAAAGACAGCCATAACACCTTCTCTACCTTGCACCCTTCTCCCCTCTACCTTGCACCCTTCTTGCCCTCTGCCTTGCACCCTTCTCGCCCTCTGCCTTGCACCCTTCTTGCCCTCCCCCTTGCACCCTTCTCCCCTCTGCCTTGCACCCTTCTTGCCCTCTCTCTTGCACCCTTCTCCCCCTCCCCCTTGCACCCTTCCTCCCTCCTCCTTGTACCCTTCCATGCCTCCGCCTTGCACCCTTTTCTACCTTGCACCATTCTCCCATCTGCCTTGCACCATTCTCCCCTCTCCCTTGCACCCTTCTCCCCCTCCCCCTTGCACCCTTCCCCCCTCCTCCTTGTACCCTTCTCTGCCTCCGCCTTGCACCCTTTTCTACCTTGCACCATTCTCTCCTCTGCCTTGCACCATTCTCCCCTCTGCCTTGCAGCCTTTTCTAACTTGCACCATTCTCCCCTCTGCCTTGCACCATTCTTCCCTCTACCTTGCACCATTCTCCCCTCTGCTTTGCACCATTCTCCCCTCTGCCTTGCACCCTTCTCGCCGTCTACCTTGCACCTTTCTTGCCCTCCGCCTTGCACCCTTCTCCCCTCTGCCTTGCACCCTTCTTGCCCTCCCTCTTGCACCCTTCTCCCCCTCCCCCTCCCCCTTGCACCCTTCTCCACCTCCTCCTTGTACCCTTCTCCATCTCCGCCTTGCACCCTTTTCAACCTTGCACCATTCTCCCCTCTGCCTTGCACCATTCTCCCCTCTGCCTTCCACCCTTTTCTACCTTGCACCATACTCCCCTCTACCTTGCACCATTCTCCCCTCTGCCTTGCACCATTTTCCCCTCTGTCTTGCACCATTCTCCCCTCTGCCTTGCACCATTCTCCCCTCTGCCTTGCACCCTTTTCTAACTTGCACCATTCTCCCCTCTGCCTTGCACCCTTCTTGCCCCCTCCCTTGCACCCTTCTCCCCCTCCCCCTTGCACCCTTCCCCCCTCCTCCTTGTACCCTTCTCTGCCTCCGCCTTGCACCCTTTTCTACCTTGCACCATTCTCCCCTCTGCCTTGCACCATTCTACCCTCTGCCTTGCAACCTTTTCTAACTTGCACCATTCTCCCCTCTGCCTTGCACCATTCTTCCCTCTACCTTGCACCATTCTCCCCTCTGCTTTGCACCATTCTCCCCTCTGCCTTGCACCCTTCTCGCCCTCTACCTTGCACCCTTCTTGCCCTCCGCCTTGCACCCTTCTCCCCTCTGCCTTGCACCCTTCTTGCCCTCCCTCTTGCACCCTTCTCCCCCTCTCCCTTGCACCCTTCTCCACCTCCCCCTTGTACCCTTCTCCATCACCGCCTTGCACCCTTTTCAACCTTGCACCATTCTCCCCTCTGCCTTGCACCATTCTCCCCTCTGCCTTGCACCCTTTTCTACCTTGCACCATACTCCCCTCTACCTTGCACCATTCTCCCCTCTGCCTTGCACCATTTTCCCCTCTGTCTTGCACCATTCTCCCCTCTGCCTTGCACCCTTCTCGCCCTCCCCTCCCCCTTGCACCCTTCTTCACCTCCGCCTTGCACCCTTTTCTGCCTTACACCATTCTCCCCTCTGCCTTGCGCCATTCTCCCCTCTGCCTTGCACCCTTCTCTCCTCTGCCTTGCACCCTTCTCCCCCTCCGCCTTGCACCCTTCTCCCCCTCCGACTTGCACCCTTCTAAACCTTGCATCCTTCTCCCCTCCACCTTGCATCCTTCTCCCCTCTGCCTTGCACCCTTCTCGTCCTCTGCCTTGCACCCTTCTCGCCCACTGCCTTGCACCCTTATTGCCCTCTGCCTTGCACCCTTCTCGGCCACCCCCTTTCACCCTTCCCGCCCAATAGAGGGGGCTGCCACCAGGAACAATGGCACCATTTCAAAAGCATGATGGACATGGGGCAGCCATGACTGGGCCCACACCGGATGCACTGGCGATCCAGAGCGGGGCAAGTGCCACCCTTTGCCCCCCCCCCCGCGGATGCCCATGCCCCTACCCCACCCCTAAGGGAAGCCTATTCTTCATGTGTTGTGGTAGAGTCTGCCTGGTAATGGTCTCGTGACCCCTGCCCATCTAACAGAGCATGGAGACCTCCCCGGACAGAAGTGGTGTCACCAGAGTCAGTCTTGTAGTGCTCTGACCTCAGAGCTGGCTGCCCCTGACCCACTGATCCTGCACCTGGGGACTGTCTCCCTCTCTTACCCCTCCATCTGGTCTTCTGCACCCTCCTCTGTGGAGTGGTATTTCCAGACACAGAACTGGTGGAACACTTGTGGCAGCTGCCCGCCAAGCTGTGTTCCCAGGAAGCTGCGCGCATGTGCGCGCGCCCACAACTCTAACTCCGAGCGCGCAGTGTCCTTTTTAAAGCGCGCACACAGCAGAACCCTCGAAGCGTTCGCATCGCTGTGAGTGGCAGGAGGTATGTTTGCTTTGTGTTGGCAGCCTGTGCACGCATTTAGCAGTAAGAAGCCCGAGCACTTGCTGCATTTTATTTCCTAATGGGGCTCGGCTGGGGGCTTATTGTGGACCATTGTGAAAATATTTCTGTTAATTGCAGCGCATAACGGTGCTGCGATTAACAGGAATATTTTCACAAAAGCTCACAATCAGCCGGCAGACGCACTCCATTAAGAAATGAAATGTAGCAAGTCCAAAACCACGACGTGTGCTTTACACCTCGTGCTTTTGGACTTGATGCATGTTTTTGTATGTGGAGCACGGCTGCGGGCTGATTGTGAGCTTTTGTGAAAATATTCCTGTTAATTGCAGCGCATGATGGTGCTGCAATCAACAGAAATACTTTCACAAAGGCCTTCATTCAGCCCTTAGCCGCGCCCCAAGAAATCCTGAAAGAAAAAAAAGATGCTCTTAATGACACTGGGTACGAACATTAAATAATTGTGCTAGATGTTGAGCTACATATCGTAAATAACACTGCAATCCATTAATGCATCCATTTATTGATCTATTTACATGCATCCATAGAAAATCATATCGTCAACAGTATGCTGTGGTGTTGTGCACTTAAGGACAGTGGTCCCATGTCCTTGTGCTGGGGTTTCTGCTTCTATAGACCCTCAGCAGATGCTTTAATCCTCATTGAGGGATCTCTTGACAAACCCCAAATGTCATGATGACTAGAGTGGTAGGAGGTCCTTTTCATTTGTCACTGCCAAATTCTGTAATTCGCCACAAATGCTGATCTCCTTTTGTTTGACACAAAAACTCTTTATTTTTGGCAGATTGCTACCATCACTGTTCTTACACACCACTATTTAGAATCCTTCAAACTGGTGCATCTGTTTTTAAGTCGAGCCCAGGGCTTTAAGTGGGCCGGGTCTCACCGGGTCTGAGCACCAGAAGGTTTTTTTAAAGAGGCCTCGAAAGGGGTCTCTATCGGGCTCTGTTTTGTACCCTTGCAAAGGCGGGCCGTTTTCTTTACCCGTTATAGGGGAAGAGAAATCCTTTGAAGAAAGTAATTGCTCTGGATTTCCCTTCTCTTTTTGAAACTCAGCAACATTGTTGTGGTGTCACTAGGGCTGTAAGTGGAAGCTTTTTCAATATTAATACAAGCCATAGTTGCTGCTCATTTCTCTTATGCAACTAACAACCATTGACAAAGCCAATAGTCCTGACTTGTTGTACGTATGATGTTGTTCGCACTATATGAAACTTTATAAATAAGTAAATACATACTTTTTGTATCATATATCTGGATACAATGACAGAAATAACAAAATACCAGTCGGGCGGCAAACTATGCTAAGCACCAGGCGCGCAACGCCCATTGGGCTCAAAGGGCTTCAGACCCCCCTCCTCTCGTGTGTGTCAGCCCGAGCCTTCCTGGGCACACTCACTTTTCAGTGCATTTCTGCTTATTAGTCTGTGATTTCATGGGACTAAAGGGCATTTTTCACGCGCAGTGACTGAAAACGGACCATCTAATTTCTGCATGTGATTGAAAATTAATGCTTTTGTTACTTTGTGACTGGACCGATTCTCCACTCCCCCATATACACATGGAATGAATGAGCAGCATTATCTGTAAAAAAAAAAGATATTTTTTCTGTTATCATGTTTGAGTTTGCGTCAATCTTGAATGGTCTATGAGACATCTATTAAACGTGTTTTATGAACCGCTTTTGCACCAGCAGCGTGCTCACTAACCACGTTTGATTTACATGAAGGAAAAACGGGTCTGATAGAAAGTTTGCTGATGGGTATTTGAGGGCATGCGGGAAACATATCCCATTCCATTATTTTAAGTGCATTAGCATTTAAAGCACTAATAATAAGGTGGAACAAACACATAGGGAGGAACAGAAACAAAAAAAGGTACAGCTTTAGCAGCCATTTGTGGAGAACACCCTACAGACGGAGCTTTTGTACTGAAGTATGTTATACCTACAAATGCAGGTGCCCAGCTTAAGCAAAGCGGGGCGCCCGAGATAAACACAAGAAGAGTACACCAGCCTGGCGGAGGCCTCCCTCCCACCGGAGCCACCAGAGGCAGCAGAGGGAAGCGCGCCAGAGCCATACAGCTGCCTGCGCTGTGAGATCTGCAATGATGTGAGCTGCAGGGGTTGAGATACCCGAGTAGGACAGGCGAGGGGCCAGGAGCCCACCGGGGCAGGACATGGCGACCTAGGCAGGGCAAGGCAAGCTGGTGGGGTTGCGCTGGAGGGCCTGGTTGAGTGCATCTGGAGGTGCAGGAGCATGACATCGCAGTACTGCAGAAGGCACTGCAATCTGTTGCTGAACAGGGAGGGCTGTGACCAGCAATCACCAAAATCACGTCCATGGCCCACAAGCTGCGAGGCAAGGGACAGCGGGAAGGGGCGGGAACAAAAGGAACACGGACAATGGGAGGAGGGGCGGGAACAGTACACTAAAAAGAGAAGCGCTGGCTCAGGAGCGGCCTAAACAAGCTGTCACCATTGCGCAAATAAAGAAAAGTGCTTACAGACTAATTGAAGAAGACAGTATAACGCCGCAAGTAAACGATCCAGTCCTGATGGGCGGTCCCAAAAGGAGACAGGGCGGTAACAAGGAGCGACTAAGAAGCCTCATTATCAATCGGAAACCAGTATTTACCATGGACGATGATGCCAGCCAATGAAAAATATAGGCGGGGCTTCCACACCACTTCTACAAAATACCCTGATAGAGCATGCCTCGCAAAGCGAGCACCGCTTTCCACTGCAATGCTAGGCAAGACCTAAAAACATGCATCGAGTCCAAAAGCATGACTTGCACAACTGCTATGGTTTTAGATTGCTATGTGTGACTTTTAATAATTTCAGTGATTATTAGAGACACTGTAGTTTGATGTGGTGTTTGTAAAGTGGCTGAAATGGTCTAGGCAGTTCCTTTCCACCTTTCAAAAAGTCCCCTATGGTGCGCTGTTGCTCGTCGGCCTTACCCATTAGATTGAAAGGCCTGGCTTTTATGAATGTCTACCATGTACAGTCTGATAATAACATATAATAAGGATGGATAAGCTTTATATACAAAACATTTGCAGCCTCTGCTGAAAATCGGAACATGATATATGAACGGCTGCATGGTGTTGGATTTATGGTTTAGAATTGAAGATATACTTGATATTCCTAAAGGGTCTACCTTTGTGTCAGATGCTCAGAATGTTACTGATATTAAAATAATAAGATAGCCGCGCCCCTTTCTTTAGATGCTGCACCCACGCGCGTTGTCTGGTTCCTGGTGCACATAACCATGGCTACAGCGCACAGAGACCTTACATTGCCGCACACAGAGGAAAAAAATTAGAGGGAACATTGCCGCCATGTTCTCCTGACACAATGGGGCCCCCCTCAGTGGATGGTCTCCTGGTACAGACAAATCTTCCTCACTGGAGCCCTTCTGGGTATTAGGTGTTGGACAGGCCACGTGAAGGGCTTGCTCCCTCCCCGCATGACAGGGCCCGAGCCCGGCCCTCCACAGAAGCCACCTGCTCCCCGTCTCATACGGGACTCCTGCCCCCGGACATCTCTGCATCATGGGGCTGAATCACTACCGGCCCCCTCGCCCGGCCTGGCCGCCATCTTGGACACTGCACCACGAGGCCGCGTGGCCTCAGATCGACCCTAACCCTGGGCCTGGCCAGGCCTCGACATCCCGGCACCACCATCCACCCAGGAGGTGAACGGACCACTTGGCAGGTCAATAGGAGAAAGAAGTGTCGATGGCTCTCCCCCGCCAGGTGCCGATCGCCCCCAGCTCCCCCAGGCGCTGGCTCCACCCCCCTGCTGGGTGTCTGGACTCCCTCATCCCGGACCTCCCGACCTCCAAGTGAGAGGGTCCGGACATCAAAGGGCGCCAGACCTATAACTGGGGCAGCTCCAGAGCAGGAAGGCAGTTGTATCCTGGAGTCGAGAGACGCAGTGAAGAACTCATCCTTGACGGACTACTGGCGTTGCCGTAGCCCTGCCTTGCGAACTATTGCCTTGCCTGCTCGCGCTGCCGCAACCTTCTGAAGCCTTCATCCTCGTCGGGACCTGCTGGCGTGGCCGCGGACCGTTTGTAACTACCACCTTCACCGGGACCTGCTGGCTCCGCCGCGGACCGTCGCTATCATCGATCATCTCGGGACCTGCTGGCTCCGCCGCGGCCCGATCATCTAGAACGCCGAGCTCGAGGATTGTGAGCTATCCATCTTATCATCGCATCTACCAGATTGGTAACAAGACTGTCCCGCTACCCCTTTTCCCAACCAAGAGACTAGAATCGAGGGGACCCCTGAGTCCAAACCTCCTTGTACTATTCCACCGTACTTAAAGATTGCTTATAAAGAACGTTGAATCATATCTTTGTGTGGTGTACATCTGTGTACGATCGCTGGAGACGGCTCTCCCCGGAGACCTCTCCCCTTGTCCTCGGCCGACCCTCCCGGTCCGTCTAACATTGGTGGCCAGCGGCGCGATCCGAATCAACGCGTAATCGTACAGAGAGTAGCTCACCCCACGACAAAACCACAATGTCAACCAAAGAAAGCGGATCCACCGAGAAATTCCAGATGGAGAAATTGGAAGAATACAGCCATCGTGAGTTGAAACAATTCTGCATTGAACTAGGTATCGCTACCACCGGTCTGAGTACTAAAGACGATTTCAAGCACGCCATTGAGTCATGGGCAGAAACCGGGGCCGTCAGACCCCCGGACAGAAATGTTGCAGCATCAGAGAGGAACACCACGGCTCCCGAAGAGCGAAGAACGGGTCTCTCGCAGGAAGAGATCCAAGAGCGAGAAAGAAGCAGACTACATGAATTAGAAATGGCCCGGCTCAAAATGGACGGTGAACTCAAATTAGCCGAACAAAAACTGAACCTAGAACATCTGCGGCTCCGAGAAGAACGGGAAGAAAAACAGAGACAAAGAGAACTCGAAGAAAAGAGACTAGCGTATGAACACGAGCGCAAGCTAGCAGAAATAGACTTGCGTAAGCAGAACAAAGAATTAGGGGTGCCCGAGCAACCGCGCACCCCGGGAGCGACAGAAAAGAAAGTACACATCCCCAAGGATGTCGTTCGAGAGTATTTCCGAGATGACGACATACAACAGTGGTTCAAGGCCTACGAGATCGCCATGACCTCCCACCGGATCGATCGAAGTGACTGGGGAGCCGGTCTATGGGGGAGGTTCGTCAATGAGGGCCGCGATGCCCTGTTACAGCTCCCAGACCACCTGATGTCCTCCTATGACCACATGAAGGCTACCCTCCTCACCCGCTATGGGCTCACACCCGAAATGTACCGCCAGAGGTTCCGAGACTGCACCCGAATCCCGGGTACAACTTGGGTGGAGTATGTGAACTATTTCAGCCGAGCCTTCGAGGGTTGGATCAAGGAAAGCAATGTAACGACCTACGAGCAGCTCTTTAATCTCATGGTGTAGGAGCACCTCTCTAACAACTGCTTCGTCGAGCTCAGGCAGCACCTCCTCGACAGTAAATTGACTGATCCACGGCAGCTCGCCGCCGAGGCTGACCGGTGGGAGATTACCCGAGTAGGCCGGAATGGGCCACATGAACAGAACCGGAACAACCAAGGTCAGCACCGTCCCCGAGGAGGAGGAGGAGGCCAGGGACGAGGAAGAGACACCGCCCCGGCCGCTCCCGCTGCCAGCACACCGCCCCCGGCCAACCGGGGCAACCCCCCGGCGCGCCCGGGGTACAGAGCCAATGTCACGTGTCACCGATGCCAGCGGGTCGGACACTACGCAAATGACCCAAACTGTCCACAGAACCAGACTCCGAGACCCCGCCAGATGGCCGCCGCCGCCCTGGGGGAAGAACAAATCTCCGAAGAACAAGAGGAGTGCGAGCAAGAACACCAGGAGTGGGAACCAGCCGCCATGGTTCTAGCGTGCCTAGGGGGAAGAGACATGGTACCGCGGGCCCCCCTACCCGCCAACACCAGGAAATACAGTCAGTGGGTGAACATTAATGGGCGCAGGGCCGAAGCCCTACGTGACACAGGGGCCAGTGTGACAGCCGTCCGCTGTCACCTGGTGACCCCAGAACAGATCCTGCCGAACATTCTCTGCCCCGTCCGTTCAGCCGACAATTCGGAGAGTCTGTGTCGGATGGCCTGCGTCCCCTTCGAGTGGGGAGGAGTCTCCGGCATGTTGAAGGTAACGGTCCGAGATGATGCCCCCGTGGACTGTCTCCTGGGGAATGATCTTGAGAGTTCCCCGTGGGCCGCCGTAGAGAGAAGAGAGCACCTGGGGATGTTGGGCCTCCCGGACTGGGCGTGCGTAACCACCCGGTCCATGGCTGCCCGTACCATCCCCCGACCCGAAGAACCTGAATGGCCGGCACCTCCTCCCCCGGTCGCTCCAGTAGAAGACACCGACCGTGCCGACCCTCCAGAGCAAACCCCCGAAGGGCTCGCTCAGCCCCAGGACCTTCCCGACCTGGCTCAGTGGCGTCAGGAAGGGGGGCCCACCCAGGAACAGTTCCGTCAAGAGCAGAAGACCTGTCCCTCCCTCGAGGGACTCCGCCAGCAAGCTCTCGCCCAGAGCGCAGGGGATACCTCCGGAGCCCATTGGATCTATTGGGACAACGACCTGTTGTACAGTGAACAGAGAATCGCGGAGTTAGGGGCCAGTCGAGTGCTAGTGGTGCCCTCCGCTTTAGAGACTTCTTGCTAAACCTGGCCCACGATGTCCCCCTGGCTGGTCACCTGGGTCAGGACAAAACCTACAGTCGCCTGGTGACCCACTTTTTCTGGCCCAAGATGAGAAACGACGTACTCAATCACTGCCGGTCTTGCCCCACGTGCCAGGCCAGCGGGAAGAGCGGCCGCAAACTTAAAGCACCTCTGCAACCTTTCCCAGTTGTCACCACCCCGTTCGAGAGGGTGGGAATAGACATTGTGGGGCCCCTGGACCCCCGTACAGCACAAGGACATCGGTTCATCCTAGTACTGGTGGACCACGCCACCCGCTACCCCGAGGCTGTTCCCCTGCGAACTGTGACAGCCCCGGTAGTCGGCCGGGCCTTGATGGGGATCTTCTCCCGGGTGGGCTTTCCCCGAGAAGTCGTCAGCGACCGAGGCACAAACTTTATTTCAAAATACATGAAGTCCCTCTGGCAACAGTGCGGGGTCACCTACCGATTCACGACCCCCTATCATCCTCAAGGAAACGGACTAGTCGAGCGGTTCAACCACACGCTCAAAGGGATGATTGGGGGGTTGGAAGAGCCCCTCCGTCGCCAGTGGGATGTGCTACTGCCGTGCCTCCTCTTTGCATATCGAGAGGTCCCCCAGAAGTCCCTCGGCTTCAGCCCGTTCAAACTCTTATACGGACACACTGTGCGAGGGCCCCTCAGCCTAGTCAAAGAAGGCTGGGAGATGCCCCCCCTAAAGAACCCTCCAGATGTCTTCAAGTACCTCCTGACCCTACGCAATCAGACCAGGCGATTCTGGGAAATGGCAAAAGCGAACCTTGAGGCCAGTCAGGAAGACATGAAAAGGTGGTACGATCAAAATGCCTCCTCCATCGAATTCGAACCCGGCCAACAAGTGTGGGTGATGTCCCCCACCGAACCATGCGCCTTGCAGGACAAGTGGACAGGGCCCTTCAAAGTGGTCGAGCGCAAGAGCCCTGTCACCTATCTCATCGATATGGAATCTTCACGGAACCCCCTCCGGGTCCTCCACGCCAATAGACTAAAACCCCACTTTGTGCGTTCGGAGCTCAGCCTCCTGATGGCTACAGACAGCGGAGCCGAAGAGGACTCCGAACCACTCCCTGATCTCCTACGGACTCGGGAGAAGGATGGTTCCGTGGACGGGGTCCGACTCTCAGAGGCCCTCACCCCGGAACAGCGCCAAGGCTGCCGAGACCTCCTACTGCAGTTCGCAACCCTGTTTTCCCTCACCCCAGGGGTCACCCCCTGGTGCTTGCACGACGTGGACACTGGAGACAGTCCCCCTATCCGACATCGGGCCTACCGCGTACCAGATCGGGTACGGGCCTGCATCCAAGAGGAGGTGTCCAAAATGTTCACGCTCGGGGTCATCGAGCCCTCAGACAGCCCCTGGGCCAGCCCAGTGGTACTGGTCACCAAAGCTGCCGCCCCCGGCACCACTCCTGAGCTCCGATTCTGCGTCGACTACCGGGGCTTGAACGCTGTCACCAGAACCGACGCACATCCCATCCCCCGAGCAGATGAACTAATCGACCGCATGGGGGCTGCCCGCTACCTCAGCATCTTCAACCTGACAGCGGGCTACTGGCAGATCGGTCTCACCCCCCGGGCCCAAGAACGATCCGCCTTCTCCACCCCGGATGGCCACTACCACTTCAAGGTCATGCCATTCGGCATGAAGAATGCCCCAGCAACTTTTCAGCGGCTAGTGAACCAGGTCCTGGCGGGACTCGAGGAATTCAGCGCCGCCTACCTGGACGATATCGCTGTGTACAGCCGCCACTGGTCCGACCACCTCCACCACCTCCGAGAGGTCCTGCAGGCCCTCCAACGAGCCAGCCTCACGATCAAGGCCAGCAAATGCCAAATTGGCCAGGGGTCCGTGACCTATCTCGGACACCAGGTGGGAAGCGGTCTGGTGGCCCCTCTTCAACTCAAGATCGCTGCCATCCAGTCTTGGCAGCCCCCCATCACCCAGACCGAGGTCCGCGCCTTCTTGGGGCTCACAGGCTACTACCGGCGGTTCGTGAGGGACTATGGCAGCATTGTGGGGCCCCTCACGGAACTCACATCCAAAAACCACCCAAAGAAGGTCAACTGGACCCCAAACTGTCAAGCGGCCTTCGAGAAGCTGAAGGCCGCTATGTGCTCCGCTCCTGTGCTCCAGGCCCCCGACTACAGTCGGGAATTCATCGTCCAAACGGATGCCTCCGACCATGGCATTGGGGCAGTCCTTTCCCAGTTGAACCCCGAAGGACTTGACCAACCAGTGGCTTTCATCAGCAGACGTCTCCTGGCCCGAGAGCAACGCTGGAGCACCATCGAGAGGGAGGCCTTCGCAGTGGTGTGGGCCCTCAAAAAGCTCCGGCCTTATCTCTTCGGTACCCACTTCCGGGTGCAGACAGATCATCGGCCCCTGCAGTGGCTAATGCAGATGCGGTGGGAAAACCCAAAACTATTGCGTTGGTCCATCTCCCTGCAGGGGATGGACTTCACTGTGGAACATCGACCTGGGCAAGACCACGGCAACGCGGATGGCCTGTCACGCTTTTTCCGCCTCGGCGAGGAGAGTCCCCAAGAGGATGGGTGACTCTCCCCGCCTTCAGCTGGGGGAGACGCATGTTGGACAGGCCACGTGAAGGGCATGCTCCCTCCCCGCATGACAGGGCCCGAGCCCGGCCCTCCACAGAAGCCACCCGCTCCCCGTCTCATACGGGACTCCTGCCCACGGACATCTCTGCATCATGGGGCTGAATCACTACCGGCGCCCTCGCCCGGCCTGGCCGCCATCTTGGACACTGCACCACGAGGCCGCGTGGCCTCAGATCGACCCTAACCCTGGGCCTGGCCAGGCCCGACATCCCGGCACCACCATCCACCCAGGAGGTGAACGGACCACTTGGCAGGTCAATGGGAGAAAGAAGTGTCGATGGCTCTCCCCCGCCAGGTGCCGATCGCCCCCAGCTCCCCCAGGCGCTGGCTCCACCCCCCTGCTGGGTGTCTGGACTCCCTCATCCCGGACCTCCCGACCTCCAAGTGAGAGGGTCCGGACATCAAAGGGCGCCAGACCTATAACTGGGGCAGCTCCAGAGCAGGAAGGCAGTTGTATCCTGGAGTCGAGAGACGCAGTGAAGAACTCATCCTTGACGGACTACTGGCGTTGCCGTAGCCCTGCCTTGCGAACTATTGCCTTGCCTGCTGGCGCTGCCGCAACCTTCTGAAGCCTTCATCCTCGTCGGGACCTGCTGGCGTGGCCGCGGACCGTTTGTAACTACCACCTTCACCGGGACCTGCTGGCTCCGCCGCGGACCGTCGCTATCATCGATCATCTCGGGACCTGCTGGCTCCGCCGCGGCCCGATCATCTAGAACGCCGAGCTCGAGGATTGTGAGCTATCCATCTTATCATCGCATCTACCAGATTGGTAACAAGACTGTCCCGCTACCCCTTTTCCCAACCAAGAGACTAGAATCGAGGGGACCCCTGAGTCCAGACCTCCTTGTACCATTCCACCGTACTTAAAGATTGCTTATAAAGAACGTTGAATCATATCTTTGTGTGGTGTACATCTGTGGGGGGGAAGTTACTCGTCTGTACGATCGCTGGAGACGGCTCTCCCCGGAGACCTCTCCCCTTGTCCTCGGCCGACCCTCCCGGTCCGTCTAACATTAGGTGTTCTGGGCCTCTACCTAACCCCATCTCTCCTCCTACCCTGAGAAGGAACATGGGACCCCCTACCCATCCCACTACACTGGTACCAGTCTGGGTTATGACGAACCTCCCCTGCTTGGTTGGGAGGAACCCGAAGCAACTTGATTCAGGATCACTCCCAAATGCCTTTCCAGACCCTCTGTCCCCCCCCCGCCCTCAGAGGTCTGCCTCCTAAGATGCATGTAGTATTATAATACGTCAAATGTACACATTTTTCTGTATAGTAGTTTACTCCCGATGAGTGGGTGACATTTGCCTAAGCAAATTGGAGCACCACTAATTTTTTGGGGGACTTGATACTTGATTTACGGATTCAGGGATGGGCAGCCTGTGCGTCCAAAGCTGGTCAATTGGCAAAATGCAAAATTAATAAGTGAGTAGTTTCTCCATGGTTCTGGAGTCGGGAGTTACCACACATATCTGCATTATGCATGCTGCAGTTATTACCGTACTCCTGCAATTGTTAAATGTCGTATACTTTTGAAGCGCACAGCTGCCCAGCAAAGGGGCGTCCCGGCGCTGTATACCGCTGGGGAACCCATACTGGCTTTCCCTGTTAGATGGTCCCTCCTGGGAATCTCCAAGGTGAAGACAAGCATCCCCGGGCTGATGGGGCCGTTAGTAGAGATTAAGCAAGCTATTGCCCAGAGTTGCTGAATGCGACCCATGGTTGGAGACTTGGAGTAGGCACCGAGGCGAGAATTATCGAGTCTGCTGACAATTGCCCAAGGCCCTGCCACGTCGGGAATCGAACCCTGGTCCCAGGCCGACACACCTCTGCCTCCGGGTCTGCCGCCTCTAACCAGTGAGGCATGTAAATCTGGTCAGGTCAACCCTGGTGAAATTTACAGAAGGAGAATGTCCTTTCAATTATGAAATGCATAACTTATAATCGAGTACTCATAATCAGAGCAAAACTGCACAGGCCGGTGAATGATCAAACGTTTATTAATTATATTATTGAACCAGCTAGCATTTCCAGAATTCTAAATAGACAAATTGACTACAACTCATTTGCAAAACGTTCATCGATTTCCATTACTTATATATATTTTTTATTTTAATAAATCGGCACAAACGCTACTAATTTTCTTTAATACTTCGCCATTCCATGCCCGCCTTCCCATTGCCCATCACCAGTGCTGTTTTACCACGTTTCGCTTTTACTAATCGCCACGGCACTTTAGTGACATCTAGGGTCAATTTGAAGAAACTGCATGGATGTCTTTCTAGGTTTTTTGATGACTTGTTCTTAGACGAAAAGCGCCGAGAAAAGGCTGCGTTGTGTTGAGAATAGACGTTTTGCGTTGTGTTTTTATTTTGTAAGAATATGTAGGGTAGCTAATTGCAAAGTACTGTATGGCTAAACAGGTGCTGTGTGTAACACCGAAGGAATAGAAAGAGTAAGTGTCTCGTTATAGTCATGCCAAAACACCACCATTCCCATGATGAAGAAAATGTATTTTAAAAATAGTCACCACATCTTTCATAGTCTGATAATGAATACAGAGGTGGAGACTAGGGGCCATAAGTATCAAGCCGTTTTTGAATCGCAAAGGCCGAAATTCGCAGAATTTCGGCCTTTGAGACTCGCAAATGGCCGTTTTGCACGTTTTGGAATGTATGAAACATTCCCAAAATAAGGAATTGCAAACTTGTGCGATTCCTTATTTTACCATAGCATTTAGGGAATCGCAAATTTGCGATTCCTTAAATGCTATGTATGTAGCAATTTTAGCTTGCGAATTTTGTTTAAGAATTCGCAAATTACCACCAACTTTCAGTTGATGGTAACTTGCGAATTCTTCCAGAAATGCACAAATTGGCATTTTTAAAGGTGGCATATGATGCACACACATGCCCATAGGGCATGTATGTGCGCCATATGCATACACATGTTCTTTTCAGGGGTGCAGCAGGGTGTCTTTGAGACACCCCTGCACCCTTGCAATAATTCTCAAATTGCGATTAGCAAATTGCGAATTCGCAATTTGAGAATTATTTTGCATTCATTCCTATGGGCCTCCTGGTACATAGGAATGCATTGGAAATTATTCCTTAATTGCGAATTTGCAAAATGCGAATTCGCAAATAAGGAAGCTTAAGGAATCGCAAATGAAAAGCGATTTTGTTCATACATACCATTTTGCATTTCCTAAATAGCGATTCCTTAAAATTCGCTATTTACGAAATGCAAAATAGTTTGATGATACATATGGCCCTAAATCGGTTCTAGTGCTGCGACAAAGTGGGGAAGTGAGTAGACTAGATGGCCCGGAAAGCCACTATTCTTTTTGATAAATATCTGTGTAATTCAATGTAATGTGCGTGTATCTACGGCAGAAAACTATACCTGTGCATTCTAGGATTGTCCGAATTTTTTGATAAACCTACTTTATTGCTTTTTTCACAATGACACTCAGCACAATCGGTTACAGCATCAGTGTACAGGATTTAATAAGACATTTGGTACAGTTACTCTCATTTCCACAGGGCAAGCCTGACTTGCTGTCCAACCCATAATATGACCACCATTTACCCCAGATCTTGGAATAATTCTGAGGGCATCCTCTCGCTTAGGACTGTCCGAATGTACACTTTGCCTCACCACCCAAGTCCTAGGACTGGATTAGGGAAGTGCCCTGGGGGCCCAATGGGCATTGGTGCCCACTTTGTGTGCCCCCGGGGCACTTTGGTATAACAGACGGGTCCGCAGACTCTTGTGCCTCCCCTTCTGTAATACTGAAAGCGCTGGCGCTCATACAGTGCCGGCACTTTCTCAATAGGACATTCCCTTATTTCTATGGGGGGCGTTGCCCCATGCAAATGAGGGAATCCCTTTGCATCTGTGCCCCCGCCGTATTATAGATGCAGGCGCAGAGGCAAAGAAGCTGTAAGGAGTGTGCCACCTAAAAGGTGGTGCACTGTCGGTGCACCACCTGATAGAAGCCCTATGGAGGGGGAGAGGTGGTCCTATGGACCACCCAGATATCCCCTTGCAGGCAGGTGCAGTCACTCACTGCACCCGCCTGTAAATGGATCGGTGGGTTGCCGCCTGCACAGTGGAACACAGAGCGAATGCTTGAAAGCAGCTACTTTTTTCACCTGAATGAGCTGCCCCTAGCGCAGCACTAGTTCGCTGCTGTCCTGGGGGCAGCACATTCCATATAATAGGGTGCACTTTCCCTGTTTGCGGCCGGTGCACCTGTTTTAAGGTGCAACTGGTGCCAACAGGGAAAGTGTGCCCTTTACATAAAAGGACCCTGGTGTTTGTAAATTGGTTTGAGCACTAATCTAAGTGCAGCCCCTAATGTCTGAGATGTTCCTCCTGTCAAAACCATATTGCTGAAAATTTGTCCCCAACACAATGCACTTACCTAGCTTATGTGTCATAAATATGATTAAATTATCAGAATCCACGTACTAAACACATACTTCTCACTTCCTAACCATTTTGCACCAACTAACATTCATGGAGCATCTAACAAAGTAAATGACATCAAGCAGAACACTTTACACACACAATGCACCTCATTATAGCATAAAACTAACACCATATGAGCACTTTCACAACAGCCACTGTCTACCTCAGAACATGAACATTAAACAAAATAAAACTACAGTTCTAACACATTCAACACTTGCTAATGCCTCAAAGCTGGAAAATATGTTAAACGTGAGACGACATTTCTTCTAGCACTGATGCTCTTCTGAACCTCTATTTCCAATTTACCAACATCATACTTTGGTACAGTTACAGGATTTACACTATCACATTACACAAATGCATGCGGTGACACCGTTCTAGAGAATGCATGTGTGTCCCGTGAGTCTTCAGCCAATTAGCTCCAGAGGGAGCCTAACAATTACAGGGGAGAGAGACAAAACTGCTGGCATATCAGCACTATTTATTCCACATACTATCTGCATAGAAACTGTTCATCATCAATGTTAGCACAGCCAGAGCTTGCCGTTCCTCCGTATATGCAGGGCCACTGGAATTTTGTGATTTTGCGGTGCTTTTCACATCCTCAAAGATTTGCTGCACTTGCCACATAATCCATCATCTGATACATAATCTGTAGATTTTAACAAAACTTTTTTTTTGTTTCTAGCTCAAATGGTTCAAAAGTTACTAAATATGCAGCAACACATGTTCCAGAGCGGTAAACTTGACTGTTGCTTATTACTTTATTTGGCTGATAAAGTGGTACTGATGATGTGCAACTAATACCCAGACTGTGTTACTCAGTCTAAAAATGACCAAATAATGAAGTAACACTATTTCAAAATGTGCTGCATTATGCCGCATAATTTACCTTTTCTTGCAGCATAATTTACTCAACCAACCCACATAATTTGGCCCTCTCTTGCCGCATAATTCCAAAAGCCCTGCGTATATGATAGCCCAGTTATGACTTGCTTCATTTATGTCAGAGACACAGACATATGAAACTGATCTAAGAACGCATATTTCTAGCTACACTGCAAGTTACTGCATGGGTTAGGCCCAAACCAGTATGTAGTATGCAACGTGAGAGGGTTGGTGTCTCCCAAATGGGCAACAAAAACTACACTACAGCCAAGACTGTTCGTTCACACCTCTTTTTTTGTTGTACTGCAGGTGCATTTCTTTAAAATGGAAGTTATTTAGAGGTGAAAGTCATAGAGCTGTTAACAGGCCCAATAATACAGTGGGATTGCATGCATTTCATTGCATACCTTTCACTCTTGCATTAAATATGCACCTCACCCGGCAGCAGAGCAGGAACGTTTCAATGCTGATAGTGGATTTTGCTTCCCTCTAATTCATGTAATCAGAACACTATTGTCATACCTTTTGACTTTTACGCACTGCCACTAAGCGGGCTATCAAATGTACCACACTGGATTTGGAGGGTGCATACATTTCTACTGCAGGAATATATGAATGCTTAAAATATGTATGTGCTGAAAGTGTACATGCCTTGTTACAAAGTCACAACTCAGACTCTCATATATATCTAACAGAAACAGAGCAAGAGTGAGTGAACCAGAGACAGACCTGTGCTTTTTGGAAAACAAATGCATATTGAAACAAGCATTTGCAATGCAATAGGTCTCACAGTAATTATGTTTTAGCTTTTGGCATTGCTAAATATTGCAACACTAAGTGCAACAAAAGTCAATAAATTGTAGGCCAAAAAAAAGTGTATTTATTTTTGTAGCAATGGTGGCATGCTGCACTTTAGATGAATATGTTTAAAAGTAAAGTGTGCCATACTGCGATTACTGCAATAGTTAATTGTGGATGCGTTAACAATTGATGTGTGCAGTGATGGCTAGTTGTGTGTGTGCCTGTAGAAATTGTGCGCTGATGGCTGGTGGTGTGTGCACTACTGGCTGGTGGTGTGTGTGCCTGGTGCAAGCGTGCACTGACAGCTGGTGGTGTGTGTGACTGGTGAAAGTGTGCACTGACGGCTAGTGGTATATGTGTGCTTGGTGAAAGCGTGCACTGACGGCTGATGGTGTGTGGATGACTGGTGAAAGTGTGCACGGACGTCTGGTGGTGTGTGCCTGGTGGAAGCATGCACTGGTGATGTTTGTGCCCGGTGAAAGCGTATACTGATGACTGATGGTGTTTGTGTCTGGTGAAAGTGTGCACTGATGGTGTGGTGGTGTGTGGTTGTGTGTGTGTGTGTGGTTGTGTGTGTTGTTGTGTGTGTTGTTGTGTGTGTGGTTGTATGTGTGGTTGTGTGTGTGGTTGTGTGTGGTTGTGTGTCTGTGGTTGTATTTATGGTTGTGTGTGTGGTTGTGTTTGTTGTGGTGTGGTTGTGTGTGGGTCGTTGTGTGTGTGGTTGTGTGTTGTGCGTGTAGTGTGTGTGTGTAGTGTGTTACTCCATTGAAACTAAGCATTTTTACACAGTAACAATGATGCATGCTGGCATAAAACTACAAATGTGTATAAGATGACAGTTGGCAAAAAATATACAACTCTTAAAAAGGGTCTAACAAGGATTATCACAGTGAAAATCTAGCTGGGAGGTTTATTTTGGGTGGGCTACACAATTTTGCAGTAATGTCCAAGATTACTGGTGACAAAATACATGTTTACTGGTTTTAATATGCAAGATCGATCAATCCTTTAAGCTCTGTAATCTTTAAAACGTGCTAAAAATAAATAAATGGTTTGGCCTACTGCCTTTGTTCAAATTAGATCAGACCTATGGCAACAGTCATGTTCGATATGGTGGTGCCAATAATTATTTTCAGAAAGGACAGACGACACAACATATCCTTTTTAAGCTTGATCATACTCTAAACATCGTTTAAAATGGGGTCCTAAGGAGTCCAGCACTCCAGCCAACTCTCTGATAAGATATTTCCAACTTTCAAGGCTAAAAATAAATAATGAACGTTCTTGTCTGAAGTAACCAAGGCAAACAATGTTACTAACTGGTAAACATTTTTTTATTGTCGGTCTAAATATGCTTGGTTGGCATTGTAAATTATTGGTAAAAACAGCCCAGTGGGAAAAGTTACGTTGGTGTCCTCTGAGTGCTGTGCCAGCAGGTGTGACTAAAACGGCAAAAAATTGCCACCTGTTAATTTAAGAATAAAATGAATCACCAGCTGCAGTAAACGGCATAGATGCACTAACAGAAACCCCTGAATAAGTGTCACCTTCGGGGAGTGGGTACAACACAGTTAACAGGCCCGATTTCTGTAAAACAAGTTAAAGATGAAACGCGGTTTGGGCAATGTTTACAGATATCCTAGAACAAATCCCCCAACAGACATCCGTATCTCTACCTTCTCTTAACAAAGATTGACATTAGTTTTCGTTCTGAAAATGGCTTCCAAATTATCACATATAGCAACTTGGAATTTAGTTTTTAATATTGTACTCCATTGATTTAACAGGGCAGAAGGCTTCATAACTAACATTCAGAGCGACTCTGTTGGACCTGTCAAAATGGAGCAGCATCTAGCAAGCCAAGTCTTCAACTATGCACCGACCCAGATCAATTTAAATTAAAAACATATAAGTAACAAGCATTGGCTGCGCGTCCGCTAAAGCGACGATAACGAGACACGCTCTGTGGTGGTGGGGGGGGGGGGGAGGAGTGTTGAAGCGCCGTGAACGATGCGCAGCCTCACCGGAAGTCAGGCAAGGTCGCCTGTGACGGGGGAGGGGCCGCGTCCGGACCGGAAGAGGAGGCAGGCGGAGCGAAAGCGTCTCGCGGCCCGGGGCTCCTGTGAGCGTTGGAGAGCCCCGGGGCCGCCAGAAGGAGGTTGCGCAAGTGTTGCACATGCCCGGTGCCTGCCGCCTGCGGAGAGCGGAGTCCCCCGAGATTGGCCCGGTAAGTTGAAAAAGGCTGGGGGGGATCTAGGTGCACTCGTGTGTGTGTGCGACGGGGGGGGGCTCGGTGCATTTGTGTGTGTGTGATGCGTGTGTGTATGCGTGGGGGGGTGTATGTGTCTTTGTATGTATGTGCGTGCGTGCATGGGCGCTCGTGTGTGTGTGTCTCTGTGTGTGTGCGTGCGTGGGTCTTGGAGCTTTCCAGGAGAGGAGACAGGAGCTGACCACAGCGAGCTCGTTCGCGAGTGCGTGGCCCGCTCAATTCCCTGTGCGTGGCCAGCTCCTGTCCCCTCTCCTGGGAAGCAGAGTCGGTAACAATAGGTCTCTGGCGAGACCGCGCTTTCGCGCGGTTCAACGCCAGGAGACCTAAAATACCAAAGGTTACAGGGACATTATAGTTAGGCTCATGTTTCACTCATACAAAACTAGATAAATTCAGCAGTTATAGTTAGCTGAGCTAACTATAACTCAAGGCCCCGCAATGCTCTGCTTATGACCTCACATATTACATTACTCGTGACATGGTCAGTAAAATCACTGATGACATCAGTGACGACATCTCAAATGACATCACTGATGACATCAGGCGTAAAGTGGACTTCATCCCCCAACCAGTAGTCCACAACAAGCAGGTACGTGTTTGCAGAGTGGTTGAGAAAAGGGACATGGCCTTCAAAGACCTCTGAGCAATACTGCTGTGTGGGACTTACAGGAGGTAACAGGAGGGGTAGTTGGCCCTCAAGAACTTCCTTAGGGGTCAACTACTGCTCCTGGTACCTCCAGTAAGTTCCACCCAGCAAGGATTGCTGAGAGATTGTCTGACACCATGCCCTTTTTCTCCACCACAGTGCTCACACAGCTCCTGATACACTACTAGCAGGCGGATGAAGTCCCCTTCGCTCCAGAGCATCCTTGGGGGCCAACTTTCCCTCCTGTTAACTCCAGTTAATCCCACACAGTGGGTTTGGTGAGAGATGTTTGGTGGCCACACTCACTTTCTCCACCACGCTGCAAACGCACCTCCTGGCGCAATACTAGTTGGGGGATGAAGTCCCCTTGGCTCTTGAGGGTGCTTGGGGGCTAACAACCGCTTCTGCTACCTCCAGTAACACCCACACAGTGGGATTGGCGAGAGGGTGTCAGAGACCACATCCACTTTCTCCACCACTCTGCAAACCTGCCTCCTGATGTACTACTTATTGGGGAAAGTAGTCAACTTTACTCCTGAGGCCCTCAGGAGTAAAGTGGAATTCATTCCCCAACCAGAAGTGCGTCAGGAGGTGCATTTGCAGAGTGGTGGAGAAAGGGGGCGTGGCCTTCCAGTCCTCTCAGCAATCCAGCTCTCGGGGAGGTGGCAGTCCCCAGGGCCATAGGGCCTCCCCCACTTTTTTGTTATTGTTAAAGTGTGTGTCCCGGTGGGGTGGTGGTGTGGGGGATGCACGGCCTCCTCCAAATTGGTTTTGAATTGGCCCCGGGAAGTTAGCGGTCCCGCGGCTGCATGGGGGGAAGGAGCCCCCCATGCATTATTAATCAATATAGGGGAGGTGGCGGTCCCCAGGGTTACTTGGTGGGGTAGGAGCCCCCAAGCATTATTAAAAAATGTAGACCCGGGAAGGTGGCGGTCTCCAGGGTTGTGGGGAGCCTCATGGCGCCCCTACATCTCATTTCCTTTGTCTTTAGCTCTGGGGAGGTGGCAGTCCCCAGGTCTGCGGGGGCCCACACGGCCCCCCTATCATAATTTTTAATTGCCAGAGGGACCTGGCCGACCCTGGGTACTAATTAAATGAAGTGCTGGAACCTGTGCTTCATTTTATATTACATTTTTGGCAAGATTTGAGGATCCACTGCGATTCCCGCTGAAAATTAAAAAAAAATGAATTGCTTTTTCTGAGAGGTGTAGGGGGCCAGGGTGTTTCTACCCTGCCCCTTTTCTTTTTTTTAATGTTTTTTCTTGTGACTCTGATCAACCTAGTCACAAGATGGCGGCCAACACTTCCTGGTTTTAAATGTTGGCAGCTAATCAGATCTCAGGCACGAGATATGGGGAGGTCTCCTGACATTTCTCGGCAACTACTGAATGATTTACACCATTTAACAAAAAGAGTGCTTTCTGAACCAATAGCTACCTTTTTGCAAAATGTGGCGTAATTCCTTTCAGCAGTACGGGCTATAGCCATGTCTAAAGTTTCCTATCAGTAACCCTAACCCAGGATATACGTTTATCTGCCAGGCAACTGCCCAAACTTTGAAACACTTTATACTGTATTGCAGAGGTACTTGATTACTATTTTGTATCATTTGCCATTGAGTTTCTTTGTTGCAGCAAATCTTTGGGGTTCGGGAATGGTATGGGGTTGCAACAATGATATAAAGTAATGAGGTTTGATAGGCGGATTGCAATCCTCTATTTTGTTATCTGTTTATGATTGGGTAGATTGGGGGAAATTGAAAGCTTTTTTATTTCATTATCTTTTCATTACAAACTTGATTTTTATGTTATTTTCTGTTGTACCTTCATTTTTGGGGTATATATCTAAGATATCACTAAAATGTGAATTTTTTTATTGTATAAACTCACAACACAGCTGGAAAGTCACATCTTTATTGTAAATACAGTAGATATTTCATACTATTCCCAGACTTAACCCTACACCACCATCTGTGAGCAAAGCCTTGACTGCTCCGCATTCGCTACTTGTACAACCAATGTTTTCGTCAGTAAGAAACATCACCCTTCACCATTGGATACTGTGGCACTTCCTCTGTGAATGCAAGGCTCAGGGACAAGCCTGTAGCAAAGTTACGCATTATTTGATATGCAATTAATTGTATTACAATGGTTCAAGTCCATACCGCTTGAGTGAATGATCTTGTAGGGTATTATCATGCTTATGAGACTGGACATTTTGAGAGTGCGGGTTTTTGCTGGTATAATGCAGCATTTCAATTTTTGTTTTATATAAACTTTTAACAATGAATTCCCCTCCTCACAACGGCCTATCTGCTCTGTGTATCAGATATCTGACTTTTTACAGCCATCACAAGTCTTCTTTAAAAAAAATTGTAACACGCCAAATATTGCTTGACAAACCGGATCAAACTTGAACCATTAATAGAAATTTGCATGAATAAAAATGTGTTTTAAATAAGAAGGCTATAAACAGAGGATGCGGGCATCACGTCTACATCAGGTTTACAATGCACTCCAATGAATGCACCTTTTTTCATTGGTTTTGTAGTCTTTGTTGTTTGCATACATTCCACCTTATCAAATTAACATGTATCCCCAACGTTGTACTTATATTTTATATGGTATGGGGCATGCAGGGGTTACTGGGTCACAACCTTGGTGGTGGAGGTATTTTGCCACTGTTTACTATGATCGGGAAAAACCACACAAAGGAATGTCAGTGAAAACAGGATTTAACAGAGATTACTGTGAATATAGGCAGAAAATGACAGGCTTATAATAATCCCTCAACTCAACTGCTGCTTCAGTATGATTAGCATAAGAAGACTTCTGTGTCTGCAACCCTTAGACTAGTTCTTCAATGTCCCAATTACCGTTGTTTTCTGAAAGCTAAAAGAATCCCAAGATTTGGTGAATATGAGTTATGTGAATTTATAGAGCTTGGCTAATCACACGTGAGTATATACAGGTGCTGAGTAGGGCAGGCCTGAGGGGGACATCATGCTTGTTTCATTTGGAAGAGCTGTGTCTTGAGGTTCCTTCAGAAGTCCATGAGGGAGGGGGAGGTACTGAGGTGTTTCGCGAGGTCTTTCCAGTTCTTGGCTGCAAGGTATGAGAAGGAGCATCCTCTGCTTCTGGTCTTTTGATTTTTTTAAAACATATTTTATTAATATTTTATCACCATACAGACCAAAATTCAAATCACATCACCCATATCTATCAAATATGTCTCCATAGTTCCTCCCAACTAATCCCTTGGTTCCCTTCCCTCCCGCTTCCCTCAGTGTGGGCACATTCCAAAAATATATAGCACAGCATAGTTTCAGCTATAAGTACATCATTTGCTACACAGTTCGCATACCAAGAATCACATGTACGTTTCTTCATATATTAACCCTCACCCTCTCTTTGTGAATCTAGCAGAGCCTGTACTAGTACCTCCCAAGCTCTCACCAATTCCAGAACCTTTTCACTATCTGTTCATTTGGCCTGTTGAAATCTAATGACGCTCTCACTGATAGCCCATTTAAACAGTTCTGCCCTCCATCGCTTACTTGATGGACCTTCTTTTGACTTCCAGTGCCATGTTATCTCCCGTTTTGCCAATAGTAACCCCAAATCAATGAATTTGCAAGTTATTTTGGTTTTAGTTGTGTGTGGAAACCAATGCAACAAGCATGTAGCCATATCGTAGTCTAAATGTCTATCCGTTATGTCATTCAGGAGTTCCCCTACCTCCACCCAGTATCGCCCCAAGATCGGGCAGTTCCAGAACATTTGCTCCAGTTCCACGCCCTGTGTTAAACATCTAGGGCACATCGCATCATGCACCTGGAAATATTTCGGATCTTCCCTGGGGACAAATAAGCTCGTTGTAGTATGAAAAATTGCACCTGCTGGAATCGGGCATTCCTGTTCCCCTTCCATGCTCTCCTAAGAATGTGGCCCCATGCTGCATCTGGTATTGGCCAGCCTATATTTGCCTTCCATTTCAATTTCAGATCCTCTAATGGTCGCAGTCCCTCATGTAACATCCTAGACTGGAGACATGTGACTGCTCTAAAAGTCCCTGCGGCCATTACGACATATTGGCAAGCCATCGTAGTCATTGCTCCAGTTCCACGCCCTGTGTTAAACATCTAGGGCACATCGCATCATGCACCTGGAAATATTTCGGATCTTCCCTGGGGACAAATAAGCTCGTTGTAGTATGAAAAATTGAACCTGCTGGAATCGGGCATTCCTGTTCCCCTTCCATGCTCTCCTAAGAATGTGGCCCCATGCTGCATCTGGTATTGGCCAGCCTATATTTGCCTTCCATTTCAATTTCAGATCCTCTAATGGTCGCAGTCCCTCATGTAACATCCTAGACTGGAGACATGTGACTGCTCTAAAAGTCCCTGCGGCCATTACGACATATTGGCAAGCCATCGTAGTCACCGGTTCTGTCTGCCCTCCTTTCTAGTGTTTCCTAATTGCCGATATTACCGCTGCATGAATCAGGAATCCACCTTCTGGGATGCCATACCTCTCCTGTATCGCCTGAAAGGGCAGCAGTCCCCCCTCGTCGTACAGATCCCCTACCATTTGGAGTCCTAGCTGTTCCCATTCCATGAGGGAAGTCCAGTCCCCCCCATGTGGTAGTGCTGTCAGCATTCCCAATGGGATTTCCGGTGCATAGGGGTGCGTCACCCCCACCCTACGCTAACTCCTGTTCCAACACAACCTCAGGGTTCTTTCTTCCACTGTTAAGTCCCGCAAGTCAAGTTTTTGTTGTAAGACTATATACGATAAGACATGCCTTTGTATCCCTGTACCCTGCAGTTCCTCAGGACCCCGAAATTCTGCTGCAACGCCCTGTGTAAGAACCTGCAGCTGCGCCGCTAAATAATAAAGCTCAAAGTCAGGAACCGCCATCCGCCTTCCGTTTTCGGCCTCATCAATGTTGCCAGCGCTACACGCCTTCGTCCATTCCCCCACAGAAACCCAATTGTCAATGTCCTGAGTTCTTTGAACATGCGGGGAGGGATCCAGATTGGCAGGGTTCTGAAATAATAGAGCAGCCTAGGCAAAGCTACCATTTTAAGTAGGGCCACTCTCCCCACCACCGAGAGGGGGAGTCTCGACCAGAATGCCATGCTCCCCTTCAAGGCACTTATACAGCACCCCACATTCCCTTCCAGCATATCTGTTGTGTCATGATAAATTCGAACCCCCAGGTAGGTTAGACACGTTGGCTCCCATTTTATTCCCTTAGGCAGTGGCTGCGGATGCGCACACGGCCGCACCGGAAAGAGGCATGTCTTACCCCAGTTTACCCTCAGGCCCGACAGTTCTCCAAATCATGATAGCAATGATATTGCTCCCTGCAATGCCTCCTCTGTGTCCTCCAAAAACAGGAGCAAGTTGTCTGCATATAATGATATATACTGTGGCACGCCATTTAACCATAGCCCCACAAATATTTGTCCTGATCTTGCTTTTGCTGCAAGGGGCTCAATCGCTAGAGCAAATACCAGCGGAGATAGGGAACACCCCTGTCTCGTCCCCCGCAGAACTGGATACTGGGTAGATATCTCCGCCCCCAATCTCACTCTAGCCTTCGCTGAAGAATACAATACCCTCGTCCAAGTCCCAAACTGCTCTCCCATACCGAATCGCTCCAGCACCCTGTGGAGGAATGCCCATTCTAGACTATCGAAAGCCTTTTCTATATCAACGGACAGGACCGCCGGTAATTGTAAATCATGATGGTTGCCTTCCAGAACCCTCACTAACCTGCGTATATTTGAAGATGTATTCTTAGTTGGAATAAACCTGCCTGATCCATATGCATCAGCGTGGTCATATGCGGCAGTAATCGGGTTGCTAATATCCGGCTCAGAATTTTGTAGTCCTTTGTCAACATAGATAATGGTCTATAAGAGGTCACATCTGTGCCGTCCCGTCCTGGTTTGAGGAGGGGGATAATCAGCGCCTCTCACATCGACGAGGGCAAGTGGCCCAACTCCCTGGCTTCTGTGAACACCTCCAGCAATCGTGGCGCCAAAATGTCCACATAATGTGCATAAAATTCTATGGGTTAGCCATCCACTCCTGGTGTCTTATTCCGGGCCATGTGTTTGATTGCGCTTCGGATCTCAGTCAGTGTTATATCCTTCCCCAATAGCTCTGCTTGTTCCTCCACTAGTTGCGGAAGCGGGACCTCTGCTAGATACTCATCTATTTCTGTTTCGTCCACTCCCAAGCTACACTTGTACAGGGATTCATAATAGGTTAGGAACCGTGACAGCACCCTGTCCGGCAAATAAACCATATCTCCAGCGGCTGTCTCTATGCTCATGACTGGGCCCCCTCTCGGAACTGGGTCCGCAAACCGTGCCAGCAGCGTTCCTACCTTGTATCCCTCCGCGTGGACCTTTACCATGTAGCTCTTGTGATCAAAGCTTCGCAATCGCTCTGTCTCCGCCGCTGCCGCTTCCTTTGCCTCTAGTAGCTTCGCCTGCAGTATCGGTTGTTCTGGTCTTTGTTTCTCTATCTCCCTCAAGTTTTCCTCCGCTTTTGCTACGTCATCTAACACCACTTTCCTCACCCCGAGTATTTACTAATACAAAGCTCTCGTAGTACCACTTTAAAGGCATCCCATTCTACCGCTCTAGTAGAGGCTGTTCATTGATTTTCCTCAAAATAGCGTTCAATGCCCTCTCTCACCTCTGTTTGGAAAACATGGTCCTCCAGCGTCTCCGGTCGGAGCCGCCAGGTAAAAATTTAAGATCTCGTCCGCAGCCAATTAAGAGACAACATCTGCGGATTATGGTCGGATATGGTCCTAGCCAAATACTCAGAGTATACCGCCATATGGGCTATTGAGTGAGAACATAGGATTGTATCTATCCTAACATGGAGCTCATGTAAGGCCGAAAAAAATGAATAATCCCTATCTCGAGGGTGGTGTCTGCGCCATACATCAGCTAGCCCCCACCTATCTTGCCAATCTGCCCTGCTTCTGGCCAGCTGACGAACTGGAGAATCCACTAGTGGAGGATGCGGCCTATCAAGAGCTACATCCGTTATAGAGTTAAAGTCCCCCCCACTATCGCTGGGACGGCCAGATAATGCGCCAGCTCTCCCGACATTCGATCCAGGAAGTGTGCTTGATCCACATTCGGTGCATATATACTACTGAATACAACATCTCTACCATATAGCCTCCCTTCTACCGCTACATACCTGCCTTCCGGATCTGAGATATGGTACGTAGCCTGGAAAGGGACCCCTGCTCTCACCCAGATCAGCACCACCCTGGCAATCGCCGAATACAACGTGCTAAACACCTGGCCCCGCCACCTGCATTGCAGCGCCTGCCCCTCTGCCTTGGTAAGATGGGTTTCTTGAAGTAGGGCTACCTGGATTCCCCTTCTCACCAGATAAGCATGGACTTTGTGGCGCCTCGTCATTGTGTTCAGACCCCGTACGTTCCATGTGATACATCGCAATTCAGGTAACGTTCTCATTGTGATTGTCCCACAGCTCCCTATTCCTCATTCTACGCTTGCCCACACCAAGGCTACCCCCCCCACCAACAACCCCCCATTCAACAAACCCCCTCCACCCTCCCAGAACAGGACCTGCTATTAAACTATCAGTCCCCATCCAAACATTATAACAACTCACACAACTATACCCAGCAGTAGTCACTACTGGCTTGCCTTAAGGGCAATCGTGGTCGCTCGGTCCCAACAGGCAGCTGCGCCAGCCCACGGCTCCGCTACTCTACGATCCCATATGTAAACCTGTTCCCTCCCATATCAATCCCGGGCACAGTTTAATGTCTAAACTTTCTACATCAGTTTACCAACTGCCAGCGTCCTCCCATGCAAGTTACTCATCCAGCATGCCTTCCGCAGTTCTAGGCGTGACATCCGGACCCTTAGTGCTGTCCGTTTCCGATATCTCAGTGTCTGAACGTATCTTGTCTTCGTCCGAGTCAGTCCCTACTGCTGAGTCATTCTTCTACAAGCCGGTTATCGCTGACGTTGCTGCCAATGCTCCCTGTCTGTCTGCCACTGCTTGTGATACCAATTGTTTCCGCAGACTCCTGTTCCTCCTCCTCAGTCTCTGTGACTTGCGCATCTGAGGTGCTTTTATCGGTTCAGATTGTCGTTGCCCTCTGTGGTCCGTGCCCGATCTGTAGGTTTCTAGCCATGCCCGCGCTTCCTCAGGTGTAAAAAAGAACTGAGTTGTGTCATCCACAATAACTCTCAGTTTTGCAGGTAAAATCAGTGAGTACTGGATCCCTTACTCCCTAAGCTCTTTCTTAACGGCCAGGAACGAAGCGCGGCGTCGCTGAACCTCCTGTGTATAATCCGGGAATATTGTTACTTTGCTGTTCCCTACTGTGAAGGGGCCGGCCGTGCGCGCTCTTTGGATCAACAGGTCTCTGTCTTTGTAACGGAGCAATCTGGCCACTACTGGTCTGGGAGGACGACCCGGCAACGGCTGCCTTGCTGGGACCCTGTGCGTCCTCTCAAGCGTGAAGAAGGGGGACAATCCCTCTGGTGCAACCACTGTCTGAAGCCAATGCTCTAGGTAGCCAATCATGTCGTCCCCCTCCATTTTCTCCGGGAGACCCACGACGCGTATGTTATTGCATCTATTTCTACTTTCGGAGTCTTCTGCCTTCTTCTCTAACGCCGCTATGCGGTCTAGTGCATCCACCATCTTGGCCTCCAGGGCAGGCGTCAAGTCTTGGAGGGCCGTTTCATTTGACTTCACTCTGTCTGCCAGTTTTGAGTGGTCCGCACGCAAAAGCCCCAGTCCAGTCGCCACTTGCGCAATGTCTTGGTGGAGGGCTTCTTTTGTCGCCGTTATGGCTTCTAGGATCCTGTCAAGCTATTGCCGCAGCCCTGGCCCTGGTATTGTTTCCGTGGCCCCCCGCTCCTCCTTGTGAATGTCGTCTGTGTCCGTGTAGCGACAGGGTAATTTTAGTCTATTCTTAGACTGGTGGTGACTATAATCCACTACCATTTCAGTCCTAGTTGCATATGCGTTTATTTGTAGGGCTTAAACTATGTGCTTTGACAGGGTTTAGTGCCTTTTATCATTTCCTCGGGACTACAGGCTCGAAAGCTAGAGAGGAACCGGTCAAGACTGGCCCTTATCGAAGGATTGTGTTTGTCTCCCCGGCTCTAGACGCAATACGCAGGTGGCCACTGTGGAAGGCGAAGGGAGCCGGGGACTGGTACAGGAATTCGGTGGGAGTCGGCCCAATACCTGAATTTTCCATAGAGAAAGTGAGCTCTATATTATCAAGGAGCGAGTAGGGAAGGGAGAGAGAGCAACGTGTGGAGAAGACCGAAGAAGTTGGTCCGAAGGCTGGTGCATAGAGATTGATACCATCAGCTAATTGAAATCCTGAAGTGAAGAAGGAGAGTGATTGAAAATCCTGTAGTGACATCATACAGGAGTGGCAGAGACTAAGTCCAGAAGAGGGTTCGAGTAATCTTGGAACCATGGCAGCGTAGATGAGGTGTAGCGGTGCAGACGTGTATTCGTGAGCCATAGAGGGAGAGCAGAGTCCCGAGCGCATAGAAGAGAAGAGAGAGAGAGGGATCAGCTCCTCTGCTGAGATGGAAAGACACACGTCTAAGGTGAGGCGTTCTGAGCTTAGTGTAGAATACATTTAATTATCCATCTTTATTCCCCTTTTAGGTTATAGGTAGCGACTAACTTAATTAATTTGTCTTTCGCTCATTCTGTCATGTTTGATTGTAGAATAAAGATTTAATGACCAATATCTTTGAATGTTATTTTCATGAATGAGATTAACCTTTCCTTTTAACCAGGTGCTGACATACAGCAGGATGGGATATGCCCTTCTGCAAAGGTAACTGATGATTGGGGGAGAGTGTGAACTTCATTTGAGAAATAACTCTTAAAGGTGAATCCCCATTAGTTATCCCCATTAGTGTAGATCGTCGGGTGACCTTAAAGATATCGTCGGGTGACGTTAAAGAGATCGTCGGGTGACGTTAAAGATATCGTCGGGTGACGTTAAAGAGATCGTCGGGTGACTTTAAAGAGATCATCGGGTAACGTTAAAGAGATCGTCGGGTGACGTTAAAGATATCGTCGGGTGACGTTAAAGGGATCGTCGGGTGACGTTAAAGATACAGTCTTACGGGACCATAAAGATAAAGACAGTCTTACGGGACTATAAATATAGAAGATATCGTCGGGTGACGTTAAAGATATCGTCGGGAGACGTTAAAGAATATAAGATGAGGTAAGTATAGGATAAGATATGGAATCCTGTAGGTGTTAGTGGTATGTTTGATCATACAGGCTTGTAAATAGCTTCTTTTCACTTTCTCAGGTGAGTATTCTAGATATCTTGTAAATAGTGGCCTGAGAAGAGTGTTGTTACGTGACGACTGGGTTAGCCACGGTTGGTGAGCTGCCTGTCCTGAGAATCCGGTCGTTACAGTCCGTGGCCCCATCTTTCTTGCCTTTAGGCTTCATCTCGATCACAGGGCTGCTCCGCAGCCTAGTACCGCCTGTTTGTTTCCCCCAGTGCTCGGCCTCTTCTTGCACCCCCGCCAAGTGGTCAGTATTCCGTTAGACCTACAGTGCCCGTTTATAGCAGTCCCCGGAGGTCTAGTTGAGTACATAAATCAGTGTCCGATTCCTTCTGGAGTGCTCACTGGGTCTATAGCCGCATCAGTGTGTTATTTCAGTGGTCCGTTCCAAAAGAGTGCTCTACTGTATGAGCCCTCCTCAATCCAGTGCTATCAGTGGGCTCAGATCCCCGTGCCCTGCAAGCTTGTTCCACTAGTCATGCGGTTCCCAGTTCAACATCTCCGCCTCTGGGCTGTCCGGTCCCCATTCATTCACAAAGTCCAGAGAATTGTACCCCAATCGCAACCTCCTGAGGGGCGAACAATTCACAGGGTGATTCAGAACCCTCTCACCCAGCACACAGCCCTTCTCGGCACCGCAGGATAGCCCTCAGGCGCCGTTCACTTCGGCTATGGGATGGCCCGTCCTGATTTCCAAGTCATGCCATTGGAGGGATGTGCCTTGTGCCTTGTGCCTTGGTCGCCCTTCCAAGCCATTAGCTCTGTGCCGCCCCCAGAGACTGCCGCCCTCCACCGCTTGCTCTCGCCCCGGGTCATACAGCGCTGCGCGCCTGACCCCCGCTCCCACCTCCGCAGTGCAGGGCTCAGGCACACCACGCCGCACTTACCCCGGCTGCGCTGTCGGGCTCCTCAGCGGCTGCTTTGTCTTCTGTATGTGGCCTCCTTCCTGCAATTCCGCGCTGCAGCACCACGCAGGGTCCTCTGGCTTTCGCTTTCTTCTGCTGCAAGGTGAACGATCCCCGTTCCTCCGGTAGCACCACTGCAAGGCAGCACCCTGGGTCCCAGGTGGCTTCTGTGGGAACAGCTTCGCCGTTACAATGCTCCGTTATTGCCTGCGAGCGTTACGACCCATAAGCTGCTTCTCAGCTGTCTTGTGTGTCATAGGTAGTTTGTCCGCCCTGACGCCGTTTTGAGGACTTGGTTTCGGTTTGCTGGCCGCCCAGGGCTATGAAGTGCCGGAATCGCCGTTTGCTTTCTCCATGTCGCACTTCCAGCAGAGGAGTTCTCCCGTCCACTCGTGCCCGTATTCCTTCACTGCACCAGTCACACGGGGCGCTCCCCGTATCTTAGGGTCATCACTGGCAGAGCTACGCCGCCATTTTGCCGTTCAGTCCGATTTTGCTACGTTGCACCAGATTGCCCATTCAGCTGTACAGAAGGATCTGGACGCCCTGCAGTCATACACCAGTGTATCCCTCGCCTTTCAGAGGTCTGGAGCGCTGGGTCTCGTCGCCGGGCATGCAGGATTATCAGGATATATTCCGGGATCGGGCACGGAGCTCTGAGCTCACGCCGCCTCACCCATCGGCGCCCAAGCCACGCCCCCTTCTGGTCTTTTGATGAAAGGAAAGTGTGACCTTGCCTGGTACACAAATCAAAGGTGGCTGGTGGGTTGGTAGAAGTTGAGGCAGTGGTAAGGTAAGATGGATCAGTGTTGTGGAGAGGTTTGTAAACATGAGTGAGAAGCTTGAACTTACATCTTTCCTGGACTGGGAGCTAGTGGAGATGGTTGAGCTGTGGAGAGATTAGGTTATTTTGTGAAATTTTCAGGGTGAGTCTGGCAGTGGCATTCTGGGTGGTATAGAGTCGATGAAGGACATGGGTTGGGATTCTGATGAAGAAGGCATTTCAGTAATCAAGTCTAGGAAGCCTGGGTGACCATTGGTCTGGGGATCATTGGGATTAACTAGAAAATCTTGCATAGCATTTGCAGGATGTGGAATAATGATGAGGAGATGGCATTGATCTGTTTGCTCATGAAGAGGTTGGTGTCCAGGATAATCCAGAGGTTCCTGGCATGGCCGCAGGGGTGGTTGGGGGCCAAGTTCAGAGGGCCACTAAGAGGCATCCCAGGGGGAATGGTTGTTGCTAAAGATTAGGACTTTGATTTTGTCTGTGTTCATCTGGAGGCAGTGGTTTCTCATCCAAGTAGCAACAACGCTCATACAGTTGTTGAAGTTTGCTTTGGCGGTGCTGGTTGAGTTGGTAAGTGAGAGGATGAGCTATGTATTATTGACATGGGATACTATGTTGATGCCGTGGACTCCGATGATGCCTGCAAGGGACGTCATGAAGACCTTGAAGAGTGTTGGGCTGAGCAATGATCCTTGAGGGTCTCCGCAGATGAATTTCTTGGGTTTTGAGGTGTAGGGGGAGAGTCTAACTCATTGAGTTCTGTTCGTGAGGATATCCACTTGGGGACCAGTCCACAGATACCCAAGTGCTGAAGCCTTCTGATAAGTGACTTGTGGGAGACCATATTGAAAGCTTTGTAGAGGTCGAAGAGGAAGAGTGCATCAGTTTCTCCTCGGTCGAGGATGCTTCTGAAGTTATTAGTGGCTGCAACGAGGGCTGTCTTTGTGTGCTGTAGTTGGTGCAAAGGAGTTGATGGAGTTCTAGGTGGTCTGCGAGTTGGGTATTGATGGCTTTCTCATTGACATTAGCTGGAAAAGGCAAGAGCAAGATGAGTTTGTGGCTGATGAGGGTGTTGCGGTCCGCTGTTGGTTTCTTCAATAGGGTGTTGACTTTTGCATTTCTTGAGCAGGACTGGGAGGTGGGGGCAGTTATGGAGGTGTTAATGATAGAGGTGAGCATGGGTGAGATGATGGTTCTTCCAAGGTTGCATATGAAGTGGGGGCCTGGGTCTGATGGGCTCCTGAGTGGATGATATTAATCAGGGAAGGGGATTCTTTGTTCTAGAGGGGCTTCCAGTTACTCCGCTGCTGTTTGACAATGAAGGAGGTGTACTGCTGGTCGGGGGAGTTCATATTGGTATGCAGTGGGTCGAATGTATTGTAGATCTTGGCAGTCTTCTGTTAGAAGACGTTTGAGAGGTTGTCACAGAGTACTTAAGATGGGATGATGTAATTATTGGCTGCTGTGAGATTGGAGAAGTTCTTGACAACGGTGAAGAGTCGTTTTCAATTGTCAGAGCTAGCTTCAAGTCTGAGAGTTAGGACCTTTTTCTTTGCATCTCGTAGTTGTTGAGGGTAGAGATTGAGGGCGACTTAATATGTGGATTTTTGTTTGACTCCCTGAGGTCATTTGTGTACCAGCTAGATTGTTTGCTGTATTGTAGGCCTTTTTTCTTGTGGGAGTGGTGTGGTTAATGCAGTCGGTGAGCCATTTATTGAAGAGCTTGGTGTCGACATCGAGTTTCCTGGTGTGGTTGGATGGGTGTTCCTGTAGGGTCTTGGTTCAGTTTTCTTCAGATATTTTGCCCTAGTGTCTTGATGGTGCTTTGGGATTTTCTGGCGGGGTGGCGTGTGGGCGGGTATCTTGAAATGTATGATGTAGTGGTTGGACCATATCAGCAGGGTCATGCGGGTGGTGGCTATATCCAGTTGCTGAAGAAGAAAATAGGGTTGAGGCTGTGGCCTGCTGTGTTGGTTGGTCCTTGGATGAGCTGTGTGATTCCGAGGTTGCTGAGGCTATCAATGAAGACCGTAGAGTTAGGGTCTGTGGTGTCTTCCAGGTGGAAATTGAGGTCCTGAGGAGGATGTAGTTAGTTGATCTGATGGAGAGGGGAGCGATGAAGTTGGTTGTGTGGTTGCAGAATTCCGCTCTGGGGCAAGAGTGACATTAGGCAATAGTTTCCTTAAGGGTGGCATTGTAGTCTGTTTGTATTTTGAAGTGAAGGTGTTCCATGAAGTAGTGTCCAAGTCCATGGAAGTGGTGCAGTCAATCATGTTTTTGAAGATGATCGCGAGTCCTCCGCCTGGTTTGTGGGTTCAATCCTGATGTATAATTTTGTAGGTGGGCAGGGGTGGCTGCAGTGATGTCTGGGTTGGAGTCTGGGTTGAGTCATGTTTCGGTTAGGAAGTGAAGATCAGGTGTGTTGCTATTGAGGAGGTCCCAGATTTTGGAGTAGTGTTTCCAGAGGAATCGGTCATTGAGGAGCATGGAGGACAGTTTCTGCAGGGTGATGGCGGTGGCGTGTGTTGGTTGTTTGGAGGTGGTGCTGTTGGTTTCTGAGGTTTCGCAGGCAAAATTAACACAGGTGCAGGTGAAAGGTCCTACCGTGGTGCTGGGGGATATGTGACAGCATGTTTGGCAGTGCATGTTGTCTTGGTTCCAGAAGATGGCAGCGGAATAGTGGTGGAGTTTGTTGGCTCTAGTAGTGGCTGTGGTTGTGGTGTCATAGTGCCAGGGTTCTTGGCGCTTTGCACGGTCCCGGTGCAGATGAGTGCAGATGGGCTTGCCATTGGTGTGCCTTTGGCATGTTAGCAGTGTGCCCACTGTGCAGTCGCATTGAGGTCTGCAATAATTAACCGTGGGCGGAGAACTCCACTCCGCCCGCGGAGTGTGTGATTTGCCTACTCCACGATCCGCGGAGAACGCGGAGTAGGCATATCTCCCAACACTACGCGGCGGAGCAGTGTTGTCCAGCCCCCGCCACCTATCTGCCCTATTAACAATTGGGTAAAGCTTTTAAAAAATGAGTTAAAAGTAAAATAAAATGCCTTACCTTAGCTGCGGCATCCCCGGGCTGCCCTCTTCCTCTTCATCACGCTCTTGGTGAAAACTGCGGATGCTTGGGTGCCCATTTAAAAAAAGTTTTAACCAATTGTTAATAGGGCTGGTGGGAGGGTGGTGGCGTAGCGGAGCTACGCGGAGATTCACAGAGTTTGTTCTCAACTCCGTGGCGCTCCGCGTAGCCCCACTCCGCCATCTCCGCCCAAGGTTAGCATTAATTAGGGCCTGGCATGGGCAGTACTTATGTTGGCTGGAAGAACGGTGAGCAGAAAAACATGGGTGGTAAAACCCAGGCAGCGGCAGTGTCACTTGGTCAAAAGGTTGCAACTGGATCATGCTGGAAAAAGCAGGAACTGGAGGCCACTGGAAAGTGGCAAGCTAAGTTTTCAGGAGCCTACTAGGTGTCCAGGTGGGATAATTACTCAAGAGTAACAGCAGCAAGGTCCCTATCAAAAGGCCCTCACTTTTAGTTGATTGTGGAACTTTGTTCATTGTTGATCCATGCAGAGTGTGACGGGTCAACAGGAGTGGATGTAGGCTGCAGAGGAAAAACAGGTTCAAAGCAAAAGCTCCCTCAACCCTAAAACTAACAAGCATTTACAATGCAATCGTCTCGGCATTCTTAAAGTTAGAGCTATTGGCATTGCTCATGACATTATTTTTGTTATGTTTTTTTTTAAACATAAATAAATTACATTGTCATTTACAATGCCAATAGCAGGGCAGGAGAGCAAGCACAACGAACGAGGGGGCAGGACAGCAAGTATAAGCAACGAGGGGGCAGGACAGCAAGCACAAGCAACGATGGGGCAGGACAGCAAGCACAAGCAACGAGAGGGGGCAGGAGAGGAAGCACAAGCAACAAGGGGGTGCAGGACAGCATGCACAAGCAACGAGGGGGCAGGACAGCAAGCATACGCAACGAGGGGGCAAGACAGCAACTACAAGCAACGAGGGGGCAAAACAGCAAGCACAAGCAACAAGGGGGCAGGACAGCAAGCAACGAGGTGGCAGGACAGCAAGCACAAGCAACGAGGGGGCAAGACAGCAAGCACAAGCAACGAGGGGGCAGGACAGCAAGCACGAGATGGCAGGATAGCAAGCACAAGCAATGGGGGGGGGGGAGGAGAGCAAGCACAACCAACGAGGGGGGCAGGAGAGCAAGGACAAGCAACGAGGGGGAAGGACAGCAAGCACAAGCAACGAGGAGGCAGGACAGCAAGCACAAGCAACAAGGGGGCAGGAGAGCAAGCACAAGCAATGAGGGGACAGGACAGCAAGCACGAGGTGGCAGGACAGCAAACACAAGCAACAAGGGGGCAGGACAGCAAGCACAAGCAACGAAGGGGGGGCAGGAGAGCAAGCACAAGCAACGAGGGGGGAGGAGAGCAAGCACAAGCAACGAGGGGGTGCAAAAGAGCAAGCACAAGTAACGAGGGGGGCAGGAGAGCAAGCACAAGCAACGAGCGGGGGCAGGAGAGCAAGCACAAGCAACGAGGGGGCAGGACAGCAAGCACAAACAACGAGGGGGGGCCGGACAGCAAGCACAAGCAACAAGGGGGGATGGACAGCAAGCACAAGCAACGAGGGGGCAAGACAGCAAGCACAAGCAACGAGGGGGCAAGACAGCAAGCACGAGGTGGCAGGACAGCAAGCAAAGGTAACGAGGGGGGGCAGGAGAGCAAGCACAACCAGCAAGGGGGGGCAGGAGAGCAAGCACAACCAACGAGGGGGCAGGGGAGCAAGCACAAGCAACGAGGGGGCAGGACAGCAAGCACAAGCAACGAGGGGGCAGGAGAGAAAGCACAAGCAACGAGGGGGGCAGGAGAGCAAGCACAATCAACGAGGGGGTGCAGGAGAGCAAGCACAAGCAACGAGGGTGGGAAGGAGAGCAAGCGCAAGCAACGAGGGGGGGCAGGAGAGCAAGCACAGCAACTAGGGGGTAGGACAGAAAGCACAAGCAACGAGGGGGCAGGACAGGAAGCACAAGCAATGAGGGGGGCAGGAGAGCAAGCACAAGCAACGAGGGGGGCAGGGAGAGCAAGCACAAGCAACGAGGGGGCAGGACAGCAAGCACAAGCAACGAGTGGGGGGCAGTCCAGCAAGCACGAGCAATGAGGGGGCAGGACAGCAAGCCCAAGCAATGAGGGGGGCAGGACAGCAAGCACAAGCAACGAGGGGGAGCAGGACAGCAAGCACAAGCAACAATGGTGCAGGACAGCAAGCACAAGCAACGAGGTGGCAGGACAGCAAGCACAAGCAACGAGGTGGGGGGGCAGGAGAGAAAGCACAACCAGCGAGGGGGGGCAGAAAAGCAAGCACAAGCAACGAGGGGGCAGGACAGCAAGCACAGGCAACGAGGGGGCAGGACAGCAAGCACAAGCAACGAGGGGGCAGGAAACCAAGCACAAGCAACGAGGGAGCAGGAGAGCAAGCACAAGCAACGAGGGGGCAGGAGAGCTAGCACAAGCAACGAGGGGGCAGGACAGCAAGCATGAGCAATGAGGGGGCAGGACAGCCAGCACAAGCAACAAGGGGGGGCAGGAGAGCAAGCACAAGCAACAAGGGGGGATGGACAGCAAGCACAAGCAACGAGGGGGCAAGACAGCAAGCACAAGCAACGAGGGGGCAGGACAGCAAGCATACGCAACGAGGGGGCAAGACAGCAACTACAAGCAACGAGGGGGCAAGACAGCAAGCACAAGCAACAAGGGGGCAGGACAGCAAGCAACGAGGTGGCAGGACAGCAAGCACAAGCAACGAGGGGGCAAGACAGCAAGCACAAGCAACGAGGGGGCAGGACAGCAAGCATGAGATGGCAGGATAGCAAGCACAAGCAATGGGGGGGGGGAGGAGAGCAAGCACAACCAACGAGGGGGGCAGGAGAGCAAGGACAAGCAACGAGGGGGAAGGACAGCAAGCACAAGCAACGAGGAGGCAGGACAGCAAGCACAAGCAACAAGGGGGCAGGAGAGCAAGCACAAGCAATGAGGGGACAGGACAGCAAGCACGAGGTGGCAGGACAGCAAACACAAGCAACGAGGGGGCAGGACAGCAAGCACAAGCAACGAAGGGGGGGCAGGAGAGCAAGCACAAGCAACGAGGGGGGAGGAGAGCAAGCACAAGCAACGAGGGGGTGCAAAAGAGCAAGCACAAGTAACGAGGGGGGCAGGAGAGCAAGCACAAGCAACGAGCGGGGGCAGGAGAGCAAGCACAAGCAACGAGGGGGCAGGACAGCAAGCACAAACAACGAGGGGGGGCCGGACAGCAAGCACAAGCAACAAGGGGGGATGGACAGCAAGCACAAGCAACGAGGGGGCAAGACAGCAAGCACAAGCAACGAGGGGGCAAGACAGCAAGCACGAGGTGGCAGGACAGCAAGCAAAGGTAACGAGGGGGGGCAGGAGAGCAAGCACAACCAGCAAGGGGGGGCAGGAGAGCAAGCACAACCAACGAGGGGGCAGGGGAGCAAGCACAAGCAACGAGGGGGCAGGACAGCAAGCACAAGCAACGAGGGGGCAGGAGAGAAAGCACAAGCAACGAGGGGGGCAGGAGAGCAAGCACAATCAACGAGGGGGTGCAGGAGAGCAAGCACAAGCAACGAGGGTGGGAAGGAGAGCAAGCGCAAGCAACGAGGGGGGGCAGGAGAGCAAGCACAGCAACTAGGGGGTAGGACAGAAAGCACAAGCAACGAGGGGGCAGGACAGGAAGCACAAGCAATGAGGGGGGCAGGAGAGCAAGCACAAGCAACGAGGGGGGCAGGGAGAGCAAGCACAAGCAACGAGGGGGCAGGACAGCAAGCACAAGCAACGAGTGGGGGGCAGTCCAGCAAGCACGAGCAATGAGGGGGCAGGACAGCAAGCACAAGCAATGAGGGGGGCAGGACAGCAAGCACAAGCAACGAGGGGGAGCAGGACAGCCAGCACAAGCAACAATGGTGCAGGACAGCAAGCACAAGCAACGAGGTGGCAGGACAGCAAGCACAAGCAACGAGGTGGGGGGGCAGGAGAGAAAGCACAACCAGCGAGGGGGGGCAGAAAAGCAAGCACAAGCAACGAGGGGGCAGGACAGCAAGCACAGGCAACGAGGGGGCAGGACAGCAAGCACAAGCAACGAGGGGGCATGAAACCAAGCACAAGCAACGAGGGAGCAGGAGAGCAAGCACAAGCAACGAGGGGGCAGGAGAGCTAGCACAAGCAACGAGGGGGCAGGACAGCAAGCATGAGCAATGAGGGGGCAGGACAGCCAGCACAAGCAACAAGGGGGGGCAGGAGAGCAAGCACAAGCAATGAGGGGGCAGGAGAGCAAGCACAAGCAACGAGGGGAGGGCAGGAGAGCTGCACGAGCAACGAGGGGGCAGGACAGCAAGCACAAGCAACGAGGGGGGGCAGGACAGCAAGCACAAGCAACAAGGGGGTGCAGGACAGCAAGCACAAGCAACGAGGGTGGCAGGAGAGCAAGCACAAGCAACGAGGGGGGCAGGACAGCAAGCACAAGCAACGAGGGGGGCAGGAGAGCAAGCACGAGCAACGAGGGGGCAGGACAGCAAGCACAAGCAACCAGGGGGGGCAGGAGAGCAAGCAATGAGGGGGCAGGACAGAAAGCACAAGCAACGAGGGGGCAGGACAGAAAGAACAAGCAACTAGGGGGCAAGACAGCAAGCACAAGCAACTAGGGGGCAAGACAGCAAGCACAAGCAACGAGGGGGCAGAACAGCAAGCACAAGCAACGAGAGGGGGCAGGACAGCAAGCACGAGCAACGAGGGGGGGCAGGACAGAAAGCACAAGCAACGAGGGGGCAGAACAGCAAGCACAAGCAACGAGAGGGGGCAGGAGAGCAAGCACGAGCAACGAGGGGGGGCAGAAGAGCAAGCACAAGCAACGAGGGAGGGCAGGAGAGCAAGCACAAGAAACGAGGGGGGCAGGACAGCAAGCAGGAGCAACGAGGGGGGCAGAAGAGCAAGCACAAGCAATGAGGGGGCAAGACAGCAAGCACAAGCAATGAGGAGGGGCAGGAAAGCAAGCACGAGTAACGAGGGGGGCAGGACAGCAAGCACGAGCAACGAGGGGGGCAGGACAGAAATCACAAGCAACAAGGGGGGGCAGGACAGCAAGCACAAGCAACGAGGGGGGGCAGGAGAGCAAGCATGAGCAACAAGGGGGCAGGACAGCAAGCACAAGCAACGAGGGGGGCAGGACAGCAAGCACAAGCAACGAGGGGGCAGGAGAGCCAGCACGAGCAACGAGGGGGCAGTACAGCAAGCACAAGCATTGAGGGGGCAAGACAGCAAGCACAAGCAACAAGGAGGGGCAGGACAGCAAGCACGAGCAACGAGGGGGGGCAGGACAGCAAGCACAAGCAACGAGGGGCAGGACTGCAAGCACAAGCAACAAGGGGGCAAGACAGCAAGCACAAGCAACAAGGGGGTGCAGGACAGCAAGCACAAGCAACGAGGGTGGCAGGAGAGCAAGCACAAGCAACAAGGGGGGGCAGGAGAGCAAGCACAAGCAATGAGGGGGCAGGAGAGCAAGCACAAGCAATGAGGGGAGGGCAGGAGAGCTGCACGAGCAACGAGGGGGCAGGACAGCAAGCACAAGCAACGAGGGGGGGCAGGACAGCAAGCACAAGCAACAAGGGGGTGCAGGACAGCAAGCACAAGCAACGAGGGTGGCAGGAGAGCAAGCACAAGCAACAAGGGGAGCAGGAGAGCAAGCACAAGCAACGAGGGGGGAAGGAGAACAAGCACGAGCAACGAGGGGGGCAGGACAGTAAGCACAAGCAATGCGGGGGGCAGGACAGCAAGCACAAGCAACGAGGGGGGCAGGAGAGCAAGCACGAGCAACGAGGGGGCAGGACAGCAAGCACAAGCAACCAGGGGGGGGCAGGAGAGCAAGCAATGAGGGGGCAGGACAGAAAGCACAAGCTACGAGGGGGCAGGACAGAAAGAACAAGCAACGAGGGGGCAAGACAGCAAGCACAAGCAACGAGGGGGCAAGACAGCAAGCACAAGCAACGGGGGCAGGAGAGCAAGCTCAAGCAACAAGGGGGGGCAGGACAGCAAGCACGAGCAACGAGGGGGGGCAGGACAGAAAGCACAAGCAAAGAGGGGGCAGAACAGCAAGCACAAGCAACGAGAGGGGGCAGGAGAGCAAGCACGAGCAACGAGGGGGGGCAGAAGAGCAAGCACAAGCACCGAGGGGGGGCAGGAGAGCAAGCACAAGAAACGAGGGGGGCAGGACAGCAAGCAGGAGCAACGAGGGGGGCAGGAGAGCAAGCACAAGCAATGAGGGGGCAAGACAGCAAGCACAAGCAATGAGGAGGGACAGGAAAGCAAGCACGAGTAACGAGGGGGGCAGGACAGCAAGCACGAGCAACGAGGGGGGCAGGACAGAAATCACAAGCAACAAGGGGGGGCAGGACAGCAAGCACAAGCAACGAGGGGGGGCAGGAGAGCAAGCATGAGCAACAAGGGGGCAGGACAGCAAGCACAAGCAACGAGGGGGGCAGGACAGCAAGCACAAGCAACGAGGGGGCAGGAGAGCCAGCACGAGCAACGAGGGGGCAGTACAGCAAGCACAAGCATTGAGGGGGCAAGACAGCAAGCACAAGCAACAAGGAGGGGCAGGACAGCAAGCACGAGCAACGAGGGGGGGCAGGACAGCAAGCACGAGCAACGAGGGGCAGGACTGCAAGCACAAGCAACAAGGGGCAAGACAGCAAGCACAAGCAACGAGGAGGGGCAGGACAGCAAGCACGAGCAACGAGGGGAGGCAGGACAGCAAGCACGAGCAACGAGGGGGCAGGATAACAAGCACAAGCAACGAGGGGGGGCAGGACAGCAAGCACGAGCAACGAGGGGGCAGGACAGCAAGCACTCACCGGAGGACTCGGCAGCTTCTCGACGTCTTGCAGTGGTGATCGGGTAGAAATGGCATCAGAGAAGCGCCAACATTTTCGCATTCGGGCGTGGTTGTTGCTGTTGAGTGACGGATGACGTCACGGCGAGAAAACTGCAAAAACCACGCCCCCGAATCCGAAAAAAGACGGGCCTTGAACGGAGTGACGCTCCTCTCCTACAATGGCTGGCCTCCATTTAGGAAGCCAGCCAATGGTGAAGAGGGGCGGGTTCAGGCCCCATACTAAGAGACATAAATTCTCGGCTGTGCCACACTGCTGCACAGTGTACGCTAGGCCGAGACCTAAAAAGCAATCCCACTCTCCGGAGCCAGTGAGTCTTTGACCTTCATCGATCCTCTGCCTGTTAGCAGTGTCAGGACAGGACATTAAGTATTAGGCACAGTTTTTGGAGCTGCCGATATGGTCATGCTCACTTGCTCTCTCATTTTCCTTGGTTGGCTCGGTGCACTGGTTATGGTTTAAGCAGTGATCCTAAGGAATGGAGGCCCACTTCAGCACTTAAGTTGGCTACTTGGTGAGGATCTTGTAATATTCTCTATCTTTTGTACCTTTTCCCCACATGTTCTCAACCCCCTCCTGTGCCCCTCCTTTTGTAGTTGGAGCCAACACCTACAGTTATGGAGCACATCCATTGTGGAGGACACAGAACATGTACATTCTGCACTTAAGGGGGCTAACAGGTGAATTATTCCACAATAGATTTCAAAATCAAAGCCGGCATTATCAAACATAGAAACACCCTGGAATATCAATTGATGGTGATTGTTAGTGATGTCGGACTGGGTGAACAATATTGCTTTTTTATACTGAATGGCCCTTTAACTTGGCTGGAGGGAAGAGAATAGTGGTACAGAGCCTATATAAACTTAGGGTTACTGAGAGAAGGTGAGTGAGGACAGCCTTCAACCCCACCAATAGCATAACCACATCTTCTGTTATGCTGAGGGTGTGGGCTAGATGTTTCAGTAAGGACTTTGAGATCAAGGTATTTTCTGCTACCTCCCTGAAAAAGGCAAATTAAAGGGGGGAGAGCTACCATGCCTGGTCCAGTTGTTGTAACAGAGATAAGGATTTTTAATATGAGAAGAGGCTAGAATAGCTTTGAACTTTTCAATCTCAGGGCCCGATTCACAGAACTAACTTAAGACAATATCCTAAACTTGCTACCATTTTGGTATTCACAGAAGGCACTTACTCATTTTGGTATTCACAGAAGACACTTACTCATTTTGGTATTCACAGAAGTTAGGAGTCCTAACTTTAGGACTCCTAAATGCCTTCTGTGAATACCGAAAGTCTTAAAATTAGGATTTTTCTCAGTTTCGGAGTAGCAAAGTTAGAACTCCTAACTTTAGGACTCCTAAATGCCTTCTGTGAATACCGAAAGTTTTAAAATTAGGATTTTTCTCAGTTTAGTAGTAGTAAAGTTAGGACTCCTAACTTGAGAACTTCTAAATGCCTTCTGTGAATACCTAAAGTCGTAAAGTTAGGATTTTTCTCAGTTCCTAACTTTACTACTACTAAACTGAGAAAAATCCTGATTTTAAGACTTTTGGTATTCACAGAAGGCATTTAGGAGTCCTAAAGTTAGGATTCCTAACTTTACTACTCCTAAACTGAGAAAAATCCTAATTGTAAGACTTTCGGTATTCACAGAAGGCATTTAGGAGTCCTAAAGTTAGGAGTCCTAACTTCTGTGAACACCAAAAAGAGTAAGGGCCATATGTATCAAGCATTTTCGCATTCGCAAAGGCCGAAATTCGCAGAATTTCGGCCTTTGCGAATGCGAATTTGCTAAATGGAATGTATTAAGAAAAATTTGGTGCAAAATAAGGAATCGCAAAATTTGCGATTCCTTATTTTGCAATTGCATTTAAGGAATCGCAAATTTTGTGATTCCTTAAATGCAATGTATGTAGCAAAAAAATTAGCAAAATGCCCTTAAGGAATCGCAAATTACCACCAACTTCTAGTTGGTGGTAAGTTGCGAATTCCTTGAAAAATGCACATTTCAGCTTGTTTCAAAGTGCCATGTGACGCACATACATGACCTTAGGGCATATTTCAGGGGTGTAACAGGGTGTCTTTTGGACACCCTTGCACCCTTGAAATTATTCTCAATTTGTGATTATCAAATTGCGAATCGCAAATTGAGAATAATATCACATTCATTCCTATAGGCCTCCTGGCCCATAGAAATGAATGGGAAATTATTCCTTAATTGCGATTAGCAAATTGCTAATCGCAATTAAGGAATTTTAAGAAATCGCTAAAAAATAGCGAATTTTTACATACATACCATTTTGCAATTCTCAAATAGCGATTCCTTAAAAATCGCTATTTGAGAATCGCAAAAGTGTATCTTGATACATCTGGCCCCAAGTGCCTTCTGTAAATACCAAAATGAGTAAGTGCCTTCTGAGAATACCAAAATGGTAGTAAGTTTAGGATTTTGTCTTAAGTTAGTTCTGTGAATCGGGCCCTCGATGATTAGCTCCCACTGACAGGTTTTTGAGCATTTAGAGCGGTGGTACTCAAAGTACGGCCATTTGCGGCCCGCCAGACCTCTCCTTGCGGCCCCCCATGGAAAACAACAACAGTCATGGACTTGGCCCATTACTGCTGTTGTGATTCCTCGGGGGCCGCATTTGCTAAGAAAAGGGCACGATCAGACAATGAGTGTCTTGAATGCTGACCTTCGGCCCCCCGCCCTCACCTGCCACTGTGCGTCTCGGCAGGTGATGGTTTGAAAAGAAAGCACGCCTCGCCCACCTACCGTGGCAACAATTGCCTGCCAGCATCTCCGCCTCAGAAGTATGTGTATGTCATTTACATCAGTGTTATTGCTGGCCCCCATTTTTTTGGTTCTATGTTTTATCCAAAATGTAAAGATATCCTGGGGTTTGAAACAAAATGTGCAGGTATCTTTCGGGATTTTCGAGGGGGCTATAATCTTTTATGCATGTTTATTGCTAAGTTTTGCATATTTATTTATGTGCATGCGACAGTAGATGGCGCTGTGTCGCATTCTATGGACAATTCTGTGTTAGTCATCGGCTTAAATTCTTAATGCTCACAGCACCAAAAACCAGGGACTGTTGTGCCACTGCGTTAAAACCTGCGATTCTCTAATAAGGAATACAAGGCAATGTTTCTATGTTGAAAAGTGACTTATTTTTCAAAGAGTTGCCAATTATTTGCCAAGCCTAACATTTCAAACGAGCCTGTTTTAAATGTACTTCATTATAATGATGTAAGTTGCACGCACGCTCTGGCGGTGTGAGGAGAAGGTGAAAGGAGAAACAATATTTGACACAAAAGAATGAGGGAGAGGAGGGAAAATTAATACTGACAAATAAAGAACGGGGAAAGAGACAAGTAGTGGACGAAGTGCTAAGAGAGGTAGAAAGGGAGAGAGAAATTGGGGTAGGAGAGTGAAAGAGCAGGTAACCCATGACGGGTGTATGGGCTGCCTGGCAACCCAAAATATTTTTAGAAAGTTTTATCGCTGCCCCTTCAAACCTTAAGCTATTATCCACATAAAACTGTTGTTAAAGCATAATTTACCCATGCAGGTGTCCAAAATTGCAGAAGAAGCACAACGTTGAAAGTTCACCACTTGCCACTGGCTAATGGTTTAAATTCTGGTGGACACCGAACATCTATTATTCAGTACCAAGGTGCCCCAAAAACTTTTAGTCATTTGTATCAGTAACTTGGACTTGCACATGCAAATGGGCTTGCAAACTGACCCCATACGGTTTTACGACTTACAGATCCCTCAAAAACCACCTAAAAATAATTAATCTAATGATTAACTATCAGAAGCCTTTTCTGCAAAAGTTCATACTTTTTTGAGTCTGTGGTCATTTTCTGCTCAAAGGAAAGGTCTCCAAAGTTGTGTTTCACATTAGCCAACATTGGGGCAACCAGCTTTTTATATTTTTATCAGGGGGGGACTGGCTTGTGCCGTGTTGCTTGATATCAGTGGTCTACTTGGTTGCCAATACCAAATTCTTGATTGACTGTGTCTTGAAAGCACAGCGGTAGATAAGGGCCGACATAAAATGTATTCATCTTTCTACTTGTTTCAGATGTGGAATGGTGTGTTCTAGTGTCTGTGATTGGAAATTGACTTAAGTTGAATTTATGAGGCCTCTAATGAGAGTATCTTCAATAGCCAGCATAGCCCACAGGCTATACAAAGAAGGGAGGGAAAGGGAGGCAGGGAGAGCGAGAGAGGGAAAGGGAGGGAGGGAAAGGGAAACAGAGCGAGGGAGACAGAGAAAGGGAGACGGACAGAGAAAGGGAGACAGACAGAGGGAGGGAGACAGGCAGAGGGAGGGAGAGGGTGACAGAGGGAGACAGAAGGAGACAGACAGATGGAGACAGAGAGAGGGCGACAGACAGAGGGAGGATGGAGGCAGAGGGAGGAGGGAGACAGAGGGAGGAGAGAGACAGAGGGAGGAGAGAGACAGAGGGAGGGGGGAGACAGAGGGAAGAGGGAGACAGAGGGAGGAGGGAGACAGAGGAAGGGAGACAAAGAGAGGGAGACAGAGGGAGACAAAGAGAGGGAGACCGAGACAAAGAGAGGGAGACAGACAGAGGGAGACAAAGAGAGTGAGATGGAGGGAGTCAGACAGAGGGAGACAGAGAGGGAGAGGGAGGGAAACAGAGGGAGACAGACAGAAGAGACAAAGAGAGGGAGAGGGAGGGAGACAGAGAAAGGGAGAGGGAGACAGAGAAAGAGAGAGGGAGGGAGGGAGACAGAGAAAGGGAGGGAGGGAGACAGAGAAAGGGAGAAGGAGGGAGACAAAGGGTGACAGACAGAGGGAGGTAGGAGGGTGACAGACAGAGGGAGGCGGGAGGGAGGAGGGTGGTAGACAGACAGGGCCGGACTGAGACCAGCATCCAGCCCTGGCAGGTTGCTTCTCCACCGGCCCTGGTAATGGGAGATGAGGGGGTTGTTACCCGCAAAGCACTGCTACCGCTTTTCTTACAGAGGGCCGATTTTGCAGCGCTGCTACAAAATCGGCACTCTGTAAGAAAAGCGGCCCCATGTGGCCACAAAACCGGCCCCCACCCCTCCAGCCCACCGGGGAAATGCCCGGTGCCCGCAAATGCCAGTCCGGCCCTGTAGACAGAGGGAGGAGGGTGACAGACAGAGGGAGGGGGGAGGGAGGGAGGAGGGTGACAGACAGAGGGAGGGTGACAGAAAGAGGGATGGAGGAGGGGGCCGACAGAGGGAGGAGGGTGACAGAGGGAGGAGGGCGACACTGTGAGGAGGGCAACAGAGTGAGGGAGACAGAGAGGGAGAGGTAAGGAGAGAGATGGAGACAGAGGGAGAGAGAGAGGGAGACAGAGGGAGAAAGAAGGAGAGAGAGGGGGAGACAGAGGGAGAGGGAAGGAGAGAGAGGCAGGGAGACAGAGGGAGAGGGAGGGAGAGAGTGAGAGGGAGACAGAGGGAGAGGGAAGGACAGAGGGAGAGAGGGAGACAGAGGGAGAGGGAAGGAGAGAGAGAGGGAGACAGAGGGAGAGAGGGAGGGAGAGGGAAGGAGAGAGAGAGAGAGAGGGAGACATAGTGAGAGGGAAGGAGAGAGAGAGAGGGAGACAGAGGGAGAGGGAAGGAGAGAGAGAGAGAGGGAGGGAGACAGAGGGAGAAGGAAGGAGAGAGATGGAGACAGAGGGGGAGAGAGAGAGAGACAGAGGGAGAGGGAAGGAGAGAGAGAGAGGGGGAGACAGAGGGAGAGGGAAGGAGAGAGCGAGGGAGACAGAGGGAGAGGGAAGGAGAGAGAGGGAGACAGAGGGAGAGGGAAGGAGAGAGAGAGAGAGAGGAAGACAGAGGGAGAGGGAAGGAGAGAGAGAGAGGGAGACAGAGGGAGAGAGGGAAGGAGAGAGAGAGAGAGGGAGACAGAGGCAGAGGGAAGGAGAGAGAGACAGAGAGAGGGAGTGAGACAGTCTGAGTGAGACAGAGGGAGAAATAGGGAGAGACGGAGGGAGAGGGAGAGAGAGATGTGTGTATGCCGGATCTGGTGGCTCAGTGGAAGAAGGCGTCCGCTGCAGGGACCTGTGTTCAACCTCATGGTCACAGTTTTTTTGGTGCTCTAGCCCCGCCCCTCCCCCACTGACCCCGCCCCCACCGGTGCGGCCCTCGGACACAAACCACACTGTAAATTTGGCCCCCGAGAGAAAGTTTGTGAGTACCTATGATTTAGAGAGACCCAATTGTTTCCCTCTTGCACTTACAACGATTGGCATTGATTCATAGATCTGTGCTCTGAGACCCAATAGTGCTGCTTTAGCCTTATCAGTGATTTTATTGATACTGGTGTTATCATGTACAAAGTGTTCACTACAGGCTCCAAAGTTAATTATCCTTTTTGTAGTCTTGATGGCGAAGATGGCAATGCTCTAGAGGTGGAGCGGCAACCAAGGAGAGCTACGGAGAGAACGTCATACCTAGAGACCACATGGGTGAAAATCTAAGTCTGCGTATCTGCCACTCATGCTTTTTTTGTGGAAACAAGCTTCAGCAAAGCCAATACACCATACCTTTAAAAGGTGAATGCCGGCCTATAGACTTTATCATGGCCTATTTTCAATGTTTTTGTTTACCAATCCAACACAGCTGAATAGTAAAGGAAACAAAGCCACTGCATGTAATAATGCTCATACATTGCGACGACAACGTACACAGTGACCATTTGCTTACTACTGTAGAATGGTCTCTGTGTATGCACTTGTGGGCATACATATTGTGACACTTGTGCGGATATGCATCACAATGCATGTGCACACATACATTGTAAATGCAGCAGCCATTTTGTCTTTTTTTACTTTATCATTTTACTATACCAGCATACCTGACGCCCATTTTGAAAAGGTAAAATAAAAATAAAAATAAAAGTGTGCAAAGCTCTAAAAAGTGAGGAGAGCGGCCGGGTAGTACTTGTCTTTGGAATTAAAGAAGGAAAATACATATAACAAAAAATATGTGGTACTGGTACTGACGAGTGAGCACTAATACAAGTGTACAGGGAGAGGCAGGATGGAAATATACTAAAAAAGTGTGCAAGCCCTCCTAATTAAAAAAAAATGAAGAAGCCCAAATTAATGTGAATGTGTGTGGACTACTTTTTAAAATAGTCAATATCGCAAAATGCTGTGGGCTAATATAAATGTTGATGGACAACCTAGTTAGCCAATGACTAAATTCAGTGGAACAACATTAGCCAGTGGGTGAAAGGGGCTGTCCAAAACCCCCTTCCTGTACCTTCATGTCAGCATGTTATATATTGTGTGATGGCATGAGCTCCCGTCACACGGCTAAAGCTGTCAGCAGGTAAGTCCTAAAAACAAGACACAAAGGCATATTGTAAAAATGTACCATAGTAATTGGTGACTGTCATTTAGAAAGCCTTGGACCAGAGGCATCGTTTCCTAACTTCCAAAGTCACTTTTATCATCAAAGTATTTTATGCCTCTATGGTATTATCATGCTACGCAGTTGTGGTACACTTACATCATTTCAATATTAATAACTAGCTAATCATACATTGGGGTGTTGTGTCAGACACTCCTGTTTCTGTTGATAGGGTTTTTCCCTTCTTCTTTCAGTCCATTTCCCTATTGTTTTAATTTTGTTGTTCCCTTCCCCGGGGAACTTATTTTGTGTGCTGACACTTCTCGCTAACGTGAAGAGAAGAGAAGGCAGCTGTCAGAATAGAGCCTGGCTCTCCTGCATCACCTCCCTCTTGTCCCTCTCTTCCCACCATTATGGTAGCGTCCTGTTGTCCGACCTTCTCCCACCCAGCAGGATGCAGCTACTCGTCTGGAGAGAAGAGAAAGCAGCGGTCAGAACAGCATCTTTTGTCAGACTCCACGCTGCCGGATCCGGTTGATGCACATATGACTCCACCTCCCTGTCTCACCAACACGCTAGTAATAGTAACACAGCGTGTTCGAGTGATAGGGCGAGGGAAAACAGAAAACAAACAAGGAGGGGACGGAAGGGGGCTGCAGGGAAGGGACAGCTGGAAGACAAGAAAACAATCATACAGGTTATTCGGATTCACCTTGAACCCCTACACTCTCTCTGTTTTACTAAGTAAGCATAAATGTTCACCTTTACATAAAGAAGAATGCTCCTCCTCCTCCCTGTATTCCTTAATGTTGATGTTCGCCACACTAGTCCCTAAAGAACACAAACACTGTTATTGTTTAGCCTCTCCCAGAATCACAGATAATGCTCTCTATTAGTAATGAACCTACCCTGCCTTGTGTTGAAGTGAGTTCAAATTATAATCATGTGAAGAACCCCAAAATTCCCATGTGAATTCCACACCAATCCTCTTCAGCAAATAAGTCTGTTCACATATATACAATACTCTCCATATGCTTTCTGAAGGACACGGTAAGACGTAGCTCCTACTACTGTCTTCCGCTCTCTATTTCACACCCAGCTTTCCTTTTATTAATTCCACTCCAAAAACGGAAAGGTGTAGGATCTCCCCCCACTACCTTCCGCTTTGGCACTTGCTGAGATAAGCACTAGTGTCTTTCTTCGTAACGGAAGTACGCAGACCCTTTAATCCGCCGTACTCCGTTCTCACTGAATGCCAACAAAATCCTTCAAAGCAACTTTACACGTTCAGGCGCTTTTATTGACTACACCACAGCTTAGGCAACTAACGCGTTAAACCTCACGCGTATTTCAGGGACTCACAGTACTGTCGCCGCTGTTACTCTGGTTCCTCCAATCTCCGGACTTAACTTATCGCCAGCCTTTAGCTCCAGACAAGTCTCGTCTCTCCAGCGAGGATTCAAATATTCAGGAAGCGCTGACCTCGCGCTACGGGGAAATGGACTGAAAGCGCCGACCTCGCGCTTCGGGGAAAAAGGACAGAAAAGCGCCGACCTCGCACTACGAGGCTTCACTTCCAAAGCGCTTCACAATTCTCTGCGCGCTCACGCGCCTGCAGTTAAATCAAAACCCAATTCCTCCTACGAAGTCTTTCACCACGCACTCTTCTCCAGACTCTCCCAAACACAGGAGATACACAAAATCACGAACAACGTGATGCGAGGCCGCCCTACTTTTATGGCGCCCCGCCCCCACACTAGATTTCTGGGAGTTGTAGTTCAGGGATTTAGGTGGCGCAGCTTGGCCAGTCCTGACAGAATGTCCCCCCTCCCTAGCGCCTTCTAGGGCCCGGCTTATTTGGAAATCTTCTGTGAAAAGAACGAACTGCAGCAGGAGCATGCACATCCGTGCTCCGCTCCCATGAGTCATCTTCAGCCGAATACCCCTTCCATGACACCAGGTATTTCAGCTCTCCCCTGCACCACTTGGCGTCCCTGATACTCCTCACTTCATACTCCATACCACCATCACACAATACTGGCGGAGGGGCTACTCTGCGTGAAGTAAGGGCAGGTTTCAACAATTGCACATGGAATACTGGGTGTATGCGCATTGACCCTGGCAGCTTCAACTTATAGGTCACGGGGTTCACCTGTCTCACTATGGTGTATGGGCCTATATATCTCGGGTGGAACACGCTGCGCAATTTAAACCTGATGTTCTTTGTAGACAGCCATACCTTATCCCCCACTACGTACCGGCGACTCTCGATCCGGTGACGGTCTTCCCACTTTTTGTACGCCTCCTTCGCTTTGTTCAGATGTACCTGCACCCCCTTATGGACCCTTCTCAGCATCAGAATTCTTTCTTTCACGGCTGGCTGGTCACTAAGATCAGAGGGTATGTCAACAGGCAGTGTATTAGCATCGAAACCATAATTGGCCTTGAAAGGCGACATTCCCGTTGAGCTATGCCATGCGTTGTTATAGGCCAGCTCTGCCATCCATAACAGATCCACCCAAGACTCATGAGCTTCCTTAGAATAGCATCTTAGGTATTTCTTTAACGTCTGGTTCAAACGCTCGGTCTGCCCATCAGTCTGTGGGTGGAAACTGGTGGATAAGTTGGACTCAATGTTCAGGGCACTACACCACATGCGCCAGAAACGGGCAATAAACTGCGGTCCTCTGTCGGACACAATCACCCTAGGAATACCGTGTAATCTGACCACATTGCTCGCTAGCAATTGGGCCGTTTGGCTGGCATTCGGGAGGGTCTTACAAGGGATAAAGTGTCCCATTTTGGTGAGGCTATCAACCACTACCAACACGGCTGATAAGCCCTTATCCATTGGAAGACCCGACACAAAGTCCAAGCTGATATGCTGCCATGGTTGACTGGGGGTAGGCATGGGTATTAATTTCCCTGCTTTCTTGGAGGTCATCCCCTTGGCTCTAGCACACACCTCACAACGGGCCACCCACTCAGTAACATCCTTGCTCATGGTTGCCCACCAGAAGTGTCTTTTGACAGTATCGAGAGTTTTACGTATACCAGGGTGTCCTAACAGTTCCCCTTCATGACACCAGCCAATAGCTTTCTTCTGTAAAGGAATTGTGGGTAAATACAGCTTTCCCTGAAAGAACGGCAACCCGTCTCTCATTTTGCAATCCAGTCTGTCATGCGCCCATGACCCCCATCCACCCGGATACTGATGGTTCCTCACCTCATCCAAAAAGGTTTCCGCCCTCACCACACACAGAACCTTCCCTGATGGAATAATTGCCTGTTTCTCGTCCACACACTCCACTGGCATTGTTTGTCTAGACAAGGCATCCGCCTTCCTATTTTCAGACCCCGGGCGGAAAGTGACCACAAAATTAAACTCTGCAAAAAAGAGAGTCCATCTCATCTGTCTTGCTGTCAGGTGCCTAGCAGAGGACATAAACTGTAGATTCTTATGGTCTGTATACACCGTAATGGTATGCAGGGCCCCCCATAGATAGTGCCTCCATTCCTGGAAAGCTCTCTTGATGGAGAGCAATTCCTTTTCGGCTATGGTGTAATTGAGTTCAGCCGGACTCAATTTCTTTGACAGGAAGGCCACTGGGTGCAACTACCCTGTACTACTGTCCCTCTGGGATAGCACTGCCCCGATTGCTTCGTCCGAAGCATCCGCCTCAACCACAAAAGGATGTTCTAAATTGGGATGTGACAGCACCGGGGCAGAGATGAAAGAAGACTTAAGAGTTTGGAATGACTCCCCTGCAGCAGCTGTCCACTCAAAAGGAACCCCTTTTTTCAATAGTTTTGTAATGGGCACTGCCAGCAAGGAAAAATGCAAAATGAAGCGCCTGTAGTAGTTAGCGAAGCCCAGAAAACTCTGAACTTCCTTCACATTCTTCGGTACCGGCCAGTCTCTCACTGCCTCCACCTTGCGCTCAGACATTTGCAACCCCGAGGGACTGATCATCACCCCCAGGAACTCCACACTGTGCACTCCAAACTCACATTTACTGAGTTTAACAAAAAGGCTATGTTCCCTCAGTTTCATCAACACCTTGCTGACCTGTTCCACATGACAACCTTCATCCATAGAGTACACCAGGATGTCATCGATGTACACTACAACGAATAGGTCAATGTACTCCTTCAAGACGTCATTAATCAGAAATTGGAATGCCGCCGGGGCATTACACAGCCCAAAGGGCATGACCAGATATTCATATAGGCCATACCGCGTCTTGAATGCCGTCTTCCACTCATCCCCCTCACGTACCCGGACCAAGTGATAGGCTCCTCGCAAATCCAAGCGAGTATAGATCACTGCCTCCCTCACTTGGTCAATCAGTACCGTGATGAGGGGGAGAGGGTAACGGTTACGAATAGTGTTTTTATTCAAGACGCGGTAGTCCACACATGCCCTCAGATCACCATTAGCTTTCGCTATAAAGAAAAGAGGAGAGGCTGCAGGGGAACGAGATGGTCTTATGAAGCCTATACTTTCGTAATGATCGATGTATTCCTTTAAGTGCACCGTCTCAGGAACAGATAAGGCATATACACGGCACGTAGGAATCACTGCCCCATCGATCAAATCAATCCGGCAGTCATAAGGTCTGTGAGGTGGCAACTCCTCAGCTCTGCTTTCACTGAATACATCCCGGAATGCTTCATAACATTTCGGGAGGTTCACTTCCTTCTCAGCGGCTGTAGCCACCATAAACTGCAAGGCCAACACTGCTACAGGGGAAGACACATACGGTACCAGGTGTTCCTTGCAAAACCCCTAAGAGAAATGCACTGTGCCAGATTTCCAATCAATGGTAGGGTTATGGAATGTAAACCACGGCATCCCTAGAATTATTTCATATTGTGGAGCCTCTATTATGTTCAACTCCACCCTTTCCACATGCCTTCCCTCTGACACCTCAATAGACAATTCTACCTCAGCCGTTTTTTCCGTTATCAGACCTGATTTAATCGGCTGACCATCTACGGCTAAAACCTCCTCTGGATTGCCTCTTGGTATTCTAGGAATCTTCAAACGAGCCACCAACCCATTATCTATAAAATTACCAGTGGCCCCTGAGTCCAGCATGACCATTACTTGATGGGATTTCTGTTCACACTCCAAGGTCATAACCAATACCAGATGGGACTCGGTTTCCCCTATACCTGAGGAAGACAAGGATATAAGCTTCCAATCGGGGTTCTCCTCTTTAGTCGGCAACGGTACCAAACCCTCCTCACTCTCTCTGGCCGTATTGGACACCGCTACCCTTTGGTTTTTGTTCCAAGTGTTCGAAGTCTTGGGTTTAGAGGGGCACTCGCGTACATAGTGGCCCTTCTTCCCACAATACATACAAAGGCCTTTCACCCTCCTACTCTCTCTTTCAGTTTTTGACAAAGGAGGTCGAATAGCTCCTATCTCCATAGGCTCTGCCCCTGCCTCTGCGGAACCCAGGGCTCTCGTAGGAAAACTCACATTACGGGCATAACCCCTGTCCCATCTCCTCCGATCCCCACTCCGCTCCGTTAGTCTACCATCCAATCTCATGACCAAATTCACCATATCCACACACGTCGTAGGTTGAGGATCGATGTGTGCTACAGCGTCCTTCAATTCATCCCTTAACCCCTGATAAAACAGAGTCATTCTTTTTCCTTCCGGCCATTCAGTTTCAGCAATCAGACGATTAAACGTAGTCAGGTAAGTAATCAAATCACTCCTACCCTGTCGCAGGGACAACAACTCTTTATCCGCACTGAAATTTGTGGCCCTCCTGTCAAAGACCTTTTCGAATTCTTCTCTGAATGCTGTCCAATTGGACAACATGGCATTGTCTCGTTTTATCAGAGGGACTGCCCAATTGGCCGCATCACCCACCAAATAAGATATGGCAAACGCTACCCTAGAATGGTTATTAGGAAAAGAGGCAGGTTTACAGGAGAAATGGAGCATGATTTGTGTCATGAAGGCCTGCGTTTTACTAGGATCCCCCCCATACCTCTCAGGGGTGGCTAACGGGATAGGAGGGGGAACCGTAACCTGAATCTGCGCAGGACCTGTAGAAAAAGGGTTCTTGGATAATTGTTCTACCCTATCCTTAAGCAACACAGCCTCTGCCTTGGAAGCTGCCAGTTCCTGTTGAACCAAAACCAAGGCCCTTAACACATCATCCAAGGTGGCCATAAGTACCTCAAGCCGACCCGGCAGAATGCAATTCGTGGGTTCGTGATTCTGTCAGACTCCACGCTGCCGGATCCGGTTGATGCACATATGACTCCACCTCCCTGTCTCACCAACACGCTAGTAATAGTAACACAGCGTGTTCGAGTGATAGGGCGAGGGAAAACAGAAAACAAACAAGGAGGGGACGGAAGGGGGCTGCAGGGAAGGGACAGCTGGAAGACAAGAAAACAATCATACAGGTTATTCGGATTCACCTTGAACCCCTACACTCTCTCTGTTTTACTAAGTAAGCATAAATGTTCACCTTTACATAAAGAAGAATGCTCCTCCTCCTCCCTGTATTCCTTAATGTTGATGTTCGCCACACTAGTCCCTAAAGAACACAAACACTGTTATTGTTTAGCCTCTCCCAGAATCACAGATAATGCTCTCTATTAGTAATGAACCTACCCTGCCTTGTGTTGAAGTGAGTTCAAATTATAATCATGTGAAGAACCCCAAAATTCCCATGTGAATTCCACACCAATCCTCTTCAGCAAATAAGTCTGTTCACATATATACAATACTCTCCATATGCTTTCTGAAGGACACGGTAAGACGTAGCTCCTACTACTGTCTTCCGCTCTCTATTTCACACCCAGCTTTCCTTTTATTAATTCCACTCCAAAAACGGAAAGGTGTAGGATCTCCCCCCACTACCTTCCGCTTTGGCACTTGCTGAGATAAGCACTAGTGTCTTTCTTCGTAACGGAAGTACGCAGACCCTTTAATCCGCCGTACTCCGTTCTCACTGAATGCCAACAAAATCCTTCAAAGCTACTTTACACGTTCAGGCGCTTTTATTGACTACACCACAGCTTAGGCAACTAACGCGTTAAACCTCACGCGTATTTCAGGGACTCACAGTACTGTCGCCGCTGTTACTCTGGTTCCTCCAATCTCCGGACTTAACTTATCGCCAGCCTTTAGCTCCAGACAAGTCTCGTCTCTCCAGCGAGGATTCAAATATTCAGGAAGCGCTGACCTCGCGCTACGGGGAAATGGACTGAAAGCGCCGACCTCGCGCTTCGGGGAAAAAGGACAGAAAAGCGCCGACCTCGCACTACGAGGCTTCACTTCCAAAGCGCTTCACAATTCTCTGCGCGCTCACGCGCCTGCAGTTAAATCAAAACCCAATTCCTCCTACGAAGTCTTTCACCACGCACTCTTCTCCAGACTCTCCCAAACACAGGAGATACACAAAATCACGAACAACGTGATGCGAGGCCGCCCTACTTTTATGGCGCCCCGCCCCCACACTAGATTTCCTGGAGTTGTAGTTCAGGGATTTAGGTGGCGCAGCTTGGCCAGTCCTGACATCTTGTTCTTCCGGTTATTCTCATTGTCTCCTTCTCCACACCTTATATATGGTGCTTTGTGGGTGGCATCTTGTTGTAACTCCGCCCACTGGCCTCTGATTGGGGTGGGACCATTGGGGGAGGGTCAGTAGTACTGTAATGTTGTGGCAGATTTAATATAATGGGCGCTAGGATATGTGAATAGAAGAAAGTGAAAGGAAGCGGAAACAGGACAGAGGAAGGGGCAGGATCAAAGGGGCAAGTTAAGTCTGTGTACGAAGGGAGAAGTACACGAATAATAAAGCTCCCTGATACTTACCATTGCAGTGTCTGGGTCATCTCTACTGCCGAATGGACATGACAACTGGCGACACAAGTAGTTTTTCAAACCCTGGCGCTGAACGCTGTCCTCGTAAAGATGACGTAGTTGAGTCTGGAGCCCACCCCGAGTGTGTGATCACTCCAGGACGAGCTAAGTTCCTGAGATGCGATCTCGGGAGCCCACCCCGGTCGCGCATCATCGCTGTTGCTGCAAGTGTCCTTGATGAGCCACATTCCTGAGACCCGATTTCGGGAGCCCACCCCTGTCGCGCATAGCTGCTGTTGCGATGATCGGTCCTGTGACGCGCCGTCAGGAGCACACCCTGGGCGCGTGCTCTCTCCGACTGCCTGGTGACTTCCTGTGGCCCTGGAAGCTGGACCAGGTCACAGGCTCTCCAAATAGCTGCCTGCTCCTGCTTCTGCCGACTGATGAGTGCAGCTACGTGCACCACTATACCATACCGCATGCACCTTGTTTAATTGAGCTCTGCGCCAGGGCTCTAAAATCTTGCGAGAAGTCAGCCTTGCTCAGCAGCCATCTTAAGGTCAGGCCAGATCTCCAATAGGTGACAAGGAATCAAGGGCGGCCATTTTGAAGTCAGGCACCTGCAAAAGAAAAAAAAAAGGGGGTTGGGGAAACAAAGAAAAAAAAATACAACAATACAAAAAGGAAACACAACTAATACTAAATGAAAAGTACTACACAGTATGCCTACCGAATCTGTTACATCCTTGGGCAGCTCGTCATCCTCCTCACCAGTTTGGGTCGCATGCTCCCAAAAAAATCCCAGCTCAATTCTTACCTCCTCCAGCCATACTTATTTATTTTGTGGACCCCTCACGACACTGCACTAGCTTAAGCCTTGGCCAGCTATGGGTGTCACCTTTTGCTTGCGCACGTAGAAATAAGACATGCCCATCTCTCCGACTACTGGACGACGCCATGATTCGCAGAACGGAGAGCCGGGTCACTGCCCCTACACCGTCGTCGCAGGTGGTAGGACACAGACTTGCCATGCTGGGAGTTCCTTTTCTGTGCATGCTGGAACCTCTGGCTCTTGTATCGGGCAGAGGTATGGGTCTTCGCTGGCAGGAATGGCTAGAAGATTTTGAGGACTTCATGAAAGACTAGCAAGTTTCTGACCCTGATCAACATCTCATTGCACTATGCAATCTATTCATAATAGAAGTTGGCCAGATCATCAAGGAACTTCTGGCTGATGTTGTGTCTTCTTATCCAGACGTCCGTGAAGCATTTAACAGAAAATTCCTTCACAAACAGAACATTGATTTAAAACACTACACCTTCAATCTGGCCTCCCAAGAAAAAGATGAATCTATGGGAGAATTCATTTCGTGCCTCAAACGGCTTGCACATTACTGTGCTTTTGACTCCTTCACGGCCCAAGACACTCCACGCCTGCAAATCATTAAAGGATGTCAATCCGAGTCTCTTGCAGACATCTTTAAAATAAAATTTACTCCTTGGATGAAATTGAAGAAATTACGAGAGTCAATGATCAAGCAGAAGAACATGCAAAACGAATGGAAGCTGGAAAAGGTGAAAAACGGTAACAAGCCTTCCGGCTTCAATCTTGCCAGACGGACAGTCACTCCTCGGCAGGCCGACAACCGTCCAACTCCAAGGATTATCCTCAACGACCAAGTCGTCATTGCAGTCCTAACCGGACTGATAAGAGACGGGAGCGCCAGCTCAAACGCTATCGCTGTGGGCAAGATTTCCCACACACTGAGACGTGTCCCGCACTAGGTCAGAAATGCTGGTGATGTGGCAAGGAAAACCACTTGGAGAAAGTATGCAGAGCAACGCACAAAGGCACTGACAGACAATCGAGGCAATTCAGCTCTCGACATCATGCCAAGGCAGTAAGGGAGCGCAGAGATACGTCCTCCAGCTTGTCATGTTCGAGCCTCTATTCTCACGTCACCTACAGGACGCGACAATCAGAATCTCAGGAATCAAGGTCTCTCACGCCCGTATTGCAAGATAGTGAGGAATATGTCTGCATGGTTGCAGATCCTGACAGGCTAAAGAAATACCCATGACTACATCTCCAAATGGGCGAGCACATTGCCAAGTTTGTGCTAGATAGTGGGGCATCCTCAATTACATTTCAATTGCAGAATACAACAAAATGAATCCACAACCTCACCTGCACAAAGCTGCTGTGCGAGTTTACACATTTACACATGGATGTCGAAAGAACCTCTTCCCTGTCTAGAACAATTTCAGACTTCTCTCACGTACAAATATAGAACTATTCCAGCTCGCATTCATGTTATTTAGGGGCCCGAAGCTGACTGTCTTCTTAGCTTGCTGACAGCTGAACGACTTCAACTGGTAGAAATACTATACCGAGTGGATGATGAACCTGATATAGTCCACAAATTCCCAAAACTGTTCACAGGATTTGGAAAAATGGCTCACTTTCAAGTTCCTCTGTGCATTAATGAACGTGTGATACCCATAGCTCAACATCATACAAAAATACTGTTTCATCTTCAACAGTCTGTGGAGGAGGAGCTGTAAGATCTTCTCCGGGCAGATATCATTGAGAGATCTTCGGGACTTACTCTTTGGGCATCTCCAGTGGTCATAGTACAAAAAAAGGATCAGAAGGCAAAGTACGTCCCTGTGTTGACATGAGAGCGCCCAATACTGCCATTGCAACGGAAAGGCATCCTGGACCCCACATCAGTGACAAGATCATGTCATTGAATGGGGCACAAATATTTTCCAAGATAGATCTTAACAAGGGCCATCACCGGCTTGAACTTCACAAAAGGTCACGATATATCACCATTTTCTCTACTCATCAAGGCCCATTCAGATACAAATCGGTCAGCTTCTGATTTTTTTCTCCTGCTGAGATCTTCCAAGAGGTGATCAGTAGGGTCATTCATCATATTCCTAACACCCTTAACTACAGTGATGACATTATTGTATTTGGAGCAACTGTACAGGAACACAACAAAGCTTTGGATCAGGTATGTCATTCCCTACTGGAAGTAAACCTAACACTCAATAAGGACAAATGTGATTTCACAAATCAACATTGAAATTCTATGGAAACATTTTCTCGGGCACAGGAATAAGACGAGACCCTGAAAAAATCACAGCGCTGAATGACACACCTCGACCTCGAGATTCTGGAGATGTGCGATCATTTCTAGGAATGGTCAGCTACTGCGCACGTTATATCAAGGTTTATGCCAACCTCAGCTATCTACTGAGGAAATTAACTAAAAAAGGTCATATATTCAAAAGGACAACCAGATGTGATCAAGTATTTTTCTCGATCAAAGCATTCGTCGAGTCGGCTAAAACTCTGGCTTACCTCAACCTTTGTCAAAAGACTGAAATAACCATGGATGCCAGTCCGGCGGGACTTGGAGCTATACTGGCTCAGTACGACAAGGAAGGAGATCAACGTCACATAGTAGCCAATGCCAGCCACAGCCTGACTGACACTGAGAGGGCATACTCCCAGCCAGAGAAGGAAAGTCTTGCTGTGGTCTGGGCTTGTGAGCACTTTCACTTCTTTATCTATAGGAAACTTTTTACGCTCATCACGGACCACCAAACTCTGACAACTATATTCGGAAATCCCCGGGCCAAAATGCCACCCAGAATAGAGCGCTGGGGAATTCGTCTTCAAGAATATACCTATATAATCATTCACAAGCCTGGAAAAGTTGTGAATCCAGCTGACTACATGTCGCGACACCCCAAGACATCTTCCATCCCAAAACCGTCGTTAGCGGAGGAGTATATACAGTTTGTTGTGGCTCAAGCAAAACCACCTGCAGTCCCTCTTGAAGCCATTATTAAAGCAGCGGCCACGGCCCCGGATGTCACCTTGCAGGACATCGCATCCAGACAAACAGCTGTAAGAGCCAGGACACAATAGACATGTTGACAGCCATGAACTAACCTCTTTCTGACATGTAAAAGAGGAATTGTCCATTGCCAAAGATGGCCTCCTGCTAAGAGACAAAAGGATTGTCATTCCAAAGCAGGTGAACGGTTCTGGTTCCCTTCCCTTGATGGTCAGATGGTCGAAGTCACACTGAAACATGTTGCAGTAGACTTCTTTGGTCCGCTACAATCAAGTAAATACATTTTTGTCATAATGGATGAATACTCCCACTTCCCAATTGCTCAACTGATATCATCAACCAAAGCATCCACCACTATACCAGTGTTGGATGAATTCTCCGCAGCCTGGGGAATACCTAAAGTAGTAAAGATAGACAAAGGCCCTCCATACAACGGACAGGAGTTTGCTGCATTTGCTAACCATCTCAACTTTCGGCATCAGAAGATCACTCCCATGTCGTAACTGGCCAATGGGATCGTAGAGAGATTTATAGCCACTCTGAAAAAGGCTATACAGCAAGTGGAACTGTCACAGTGAGATGTTCAAACAGCACTAAATGAGGTGCTACGAGCATATCAAACCACACCATACAGTACCACAGACAGATGTCCAGCAACCTTGATGCTGGGCAGCAAGGTGCACACAAGAATACCAGCTGGGGAAGACTCAACTGGTTGTACTCGTCAAGATTCAGAACATGAAGAGATAGCAGCAATAGATGGATCCAGAAAAGTCAAGATGAAAGAATATGCGGACAGTCGTCAGAGAGTCAACCCATCATCCATCAAAGAAGGAGACTGGGTGCTTGTCCGACAAGAACAACAAAGGAAATCCGACAGTCGATATCATGCTCACCCACTGCTAGTAATAAAACAAAAGGGGACTATGATCATGGCTGCCTCAGATGACAAGTGAATAACAAGGAACCTTGTACATTTTCATAGATGCACGCCAACCTCAAGAGAGATATTGGCTGCGCCAGAAAGTGCAATGAAGGAGGACACCCATGTGATGGGAAGTGAGCGCACGTCTCCCTTCCCCTCTGCTGAAAGAGAAAGATCTGATCAAGACGCAGTCCACCGGCTAGAGCTTACTCATCGGAGGCCTACACGTCTCATTGAAGAACTGTAACTAAGTTCTTTTTTTGCTCCATTGTTTATCGAAAACTTAGTTCAAGTTGTGTAAGAAGGGGGAGATGTAATGTTGTGGCAGATTTAATCTAATGGGCGCTAGGACCTGCGAGTAGAAGAAAGTGAAAGGTGGAAGCGGAAACGGGATAGAGGAAGGGACAGGACCAAAGGGGCAAGTTACGTCTGGGTACGAATGGAGAAGTACACAAATAATAAAGCTCCCTGATACTTACCATTGCAGTGTCTGGGTCGTCTCTGATGCCGAATGGACATGACAAGGACTTATAACACACCTCTCGTATTGGAGTATGAACAAAAAGGGTGTGTCTTGGCTCTGCTTTCTTTGAACTTGTCCTCCTTCCAACCTTTCCCCCCAAGCTTCGGACTGTGGCTCTCGAATATCAGAGTCAGATTAGCGACCGCTGCTGCCACAACTTGCTGCACGTCCTTGTTCAAGACTCGTGGTGCTATGAAGTGTCTGTCCACTCCCCACCCTTACATTCGCGTGCCACTACCCCGGGCACAGACTTTGGCAACTAACAGTTCTGTGGGGAAAAAAACTGCTAAGTTAGTGTCAATGAAGCCTCTGTTTTCCAAAATGACTGAGTGTCAGCCGGTCCTTGGCCCTTAATGACCCCACGGAAACGTAGGCACCAACACGAGGTTTATCATAAAGGTGCATGGACTCACGAAATGCATGCTTGGGGGATGGTGCGTCTCTGCGTCCCAACCCTGAAAAAGTGTAGTAAACAAATAATAGTGCATCATACCAGTTATCGTTTATATAATATGATGAAAGAAACTGTATTTACTGCTGCTTTAGAAAGACAAAAAATAGTAGTACCTTGAGAAATGCCAGCAATAAACTAATGAGAGATAATTCCATTCACCTGAAATACACCAGAGCAATATGTCACTGACACACCACTGAACCCAACAAAGAAAACAAGCAACACCTGAATGTTGGTTGTAACCTCATTGAGTCCACCTGGATCTGGTGGGTCTTGTTTTTCAGCAATTTAAAAGTTTGTGAAAACACCAGAAAGTTTCATTCCTGTTTGTGGAACTGCTGGGGATAACACCAGGCAAGAAATAGAGAAGCAGAAGCAATTACAGCTTGCAAGAAAAATAAAAGTACACACAACATTTACCCGCCAGAATGGATCCACTCAACATGAGTGAACAACTCACCATCAAAGAAAATGGGTCATTGGCATATAACCTGTCATATCGCCTCTTGTGTCGCTCCTCAAGTGCCCTACATGACTGTAACACTTGTGCCTATCAGCGTACCATGGCGTTAGCATGTAGAATATAATAATAATAATAACCCTTCTGCCACAGACTAGTTTAGGAACCAAACTGTTTGTTGAGGCAAGTGGGAAGCCATATATGAAAATGTTCAACTGCAACTTCACTGTCAATGCATTTTCATGCCATAGTGAATATTCCTAATGTTATGGATGTAAGTAACTGCACCCACATCCCACAGGTCTTACCAGTGTTGCGGGAAGAGGGCATCTGTGACAGGAAAATGACCATGTGAGGTACTCCAAGAAGTAAGACGCGCTTTATTCATTTTGTCAGCCTGCCTGTGCAGAAAGTTTACTTTTAGCTAGCCTGGTTTTTAAGCACAAGACTGAAATCACACTTACCATCATGACTCTTAATTTGGACTGCCTTTTTATTACTGAGACCTGGGCGAAGGAGCATTCGGGTCCTGACCAGACGGACGCCGTCCCCCTAGGCTATACTATTCTTAGATGCAACCACCCTGGTAGAAGAGGTGGCGGCCTAGCCTTTGTGGCTAGGGATTCCCTCAGCTGCACTCTTACCCCTCTGGAAGGTGCCTCCGGCCCTCTTCTGGAAGCAGCCACGTTTGGAATCAAGTTAGCACAAAACCGCAACTTCTCTGGCCTTTTGGTATGCCATCTGCCGGGGTCCAGGAACACCTTTTTTGAGACATGGGGCCAGACTCTTGAACTCTTCATCGCCATGGCACACTACGCAATCCTTGGGGATTTTAATTTCCATCTTCAATGCAATTAGGATTATGACTCTGTTCCCCTACTTGACCTTATGACCTCCAAGGGATTTGAACAACTTGTTCACTGTACCACTCATAGGGCTGGTCATACCCTGGACAGCATCTTTGCCAACCACAGCAGTCTAAAGATTGAGGCAGTTCAGCCTCTCAGCTGGGCTGATCACTGGCTGGTAGAGTTCAATATTACTTTCCCTCTCCCCATAAAAACTATCACAGGTCTCCCCCCCCAAAAATATACAATGTAGAAGATTGAACAAGGTCACGCCCATGAGCTGGAAGGCTGCCTTGGTTTCAGTCTCGGCCGGTAACCACACCAGTCAGAACCCCCTCCCCCACCCACGGCAGTGGGCTTCCGCAATTGGATTACTAAGGCCCTGGACATTGTAGCTCCAGTCAAACGTTTTGCCATCAAAAAAGCTAAACCCTCAGCTCTGTGGTTCTCAGAAGAGCTCATGGCTCTCAGACGCCTATGCCGCAGGCAAGAACGGAGATGGCATGCAGATCCTTGCCTCAGAGAAAAAGTCAAGCAGAAATCTCTCTTGCGAACTATAAACTCGCCATCTTCCAGGCCAAACCCCAGTATTTCACTGATAAGATAGTGTCAGCTGATAATTCCTCCAACATGCTCTTCAAAGTCATTAAGTAGACTGCTGAGCCCCCAGGATCACAGCTCCAGAACCCCTTCCAAGACTTCTGTGACAATATAGCATTCTACTTCCAGGAGAAAGTCCTTAAAACCTTTCACGAGTTCTCCTCGACCGAGGAAGTTGATCTTGTCACAGAGGCAGCCGACGGGGAAAATGTAGCCCTACCTAAGGGAAAGCCCAGCCAGGCCTCTGGGATGCTTTCTCTGTTGTCCTTTCCTCCTATCATAGTTCCTCGTATTAAGGAACTTTTACTTGGCCTTAAGTCTGGAGCTCCCACTATTCCCTGCATGCCGTCTACGCTTAGACCTGCTCCTGACCCTATAGCCGACTTCCTGTGCAAGTTCTTTAATAACACTATTTTGCCTGGGCAATATCCGACCATCTGGAAGGAAGCCATTGTTTCACCGCTCCTTAAGAAGCCCAACACGGATCCCTTAGAGTTGAAGAACTTTCGGCGTATCTTCCTTCTCCCTGCCCCTGCCAAGATTCTGGATACATTTATTAATGTTGAGCTTATGAAACATATTGAATCTCAAGACATCCTTGACAGCTCCCAGAACGGTTTTCAGTCAGGTCATAGCTCAGAATCCGCCTTGGTAGCAGCCTCTGATTGTATCTGCATGCAGGTTGACCAAGGCAGATCTGCTGTGTTGATTCTGCTCGACCTCTTGGTGGCGTTCTATACCATCTGCCCAGTTCGCATGCTTCAGCGACTGCAGGAAACAGGAGTCACCGGGAGGGCCATGCAGCTTCTTCACTCATTTATGAACGGCAGAAGCAATGTCGTCAGTTGTGGCGGTTTTAAAGCCAAGGCTTTTGACCTTCCGTGTGGGGTCCCCCAGGGCTTTTCGCTCAGCCTCACTCTTTTTAACCTTTATCTGACCGCCCTGGCTACATTGATAAGATCATTCGGTGTTCAGGTGCTCTCATATGCGGATGACACGCAAATCATAGTTTCTATCTCTAATGATTTGCAATTGGTTGCCCAAAAGTTCAATCATTGTATGTCCAGCATAATATGATGGATGAAGGACAACTGTCTTAAAATCAATATGGAAAAAACTGAGGTTCTAGTCTTTATTATTATTATTTAGGATTTTATAGAGCGCACGGCTACCCCCGAGGGGGTGTCCCGGCGCTAACAACTAAAGAGCCCAGAGACAAGAAAAAGAACAGAGAATCAAGAGGAGAACAACCAAGTCTTTAATTTGCGGCGAAAGATGGGTTCAGTGGAGGCAAATCTTAGCTCCAAGGGGAGATTGTTCCACAGTCTGGCTGCTGCTACTCCAAATGCTCTACCGCCTACTCTAGATAGGCGGAAGCGCGGGACAACCAGAAGACGTAGACTATTAGAACGTAAGGATCTCACAGAATGTGAGAGAACAAGCCTTTTTTTCAGATAGCCTGGGCCGAGGTTGTTCAAGGCTCGGAAAGCAAGTATCAGTATCTTAAAGTGGATACGTTTTGTGGTAGGGAGCCAGTGCAGTTGTTTACGATAGGATGCTACGGATTGACGGTAAGGAATATTACCAATCAATCTAGCCGCGGCATTCTGCACGATTTGTAGCCGTTCAATCTGGTATAAAGGGGCACCTGCGTAGAGACTATTGGCATAGTCTAAGTGAGACGTAATTAATGACTGAACCACCGTTCTACGAGCATTCACAGGGAGGTATGGCAGAATCTTTTTAATCATACCCAGTTTCGCAAAACAAGCAGAAGTAGTTTTGTTAATGTGGGGAGCACAAGAAAGGGTATTGTCAAACTGGAAACCCAGATTGCGAACTGTAATAGCTGGAATCGGGGGGGGGTCAAGGACCATTGGCCACCACAGGCTGGAGGGGATGGTCGTTTTCTGATTAAAAAACATTACCTCCGTTTTATCAGTATTAAGCCTGAGGTGGTTAGTGGTCATCCAGTTACAGATGTTATTAAGACACTGACGGAAGTTGGCAAAAGAGGTGTCAGAGTGATCCCTAAAAGATCACTCTTTGCCCTCAGACCCTTCTTTGGTCTTCTGCCTGGTGGGCCGCAGACTGAGGTCCCCTTCTGTTCCGGTTAAAATAGCTAAAAATCCTGGGGTCCTCTTTGATGAGGACCTGCCTTTTGATGCCGAGGTGAACCATATAGTAAGTACCTGCTTTTTAAAATTTTGAAGAAAGTTCTGCCGTATATCCCTTCGGAGCCACATCGGCCCACCATCATTGCACTAGTTACCTCCCGGTTAGACTACTGCAATGCATTGTACCTTAATATCAGCACAAGTTCTCTGAAGAAACTACAGGTGGTCCAAAACGCTGCGGCAAGGCTTATTCTTAACATCCCAAAACACCATTCCGCCGGAGAAGGAATTTGTGCCTTGCACTGGCATCTTATCAGGAAGTGCATCTCCTTCAAGGCTCTGAACTTGTTGTACAAAGCTATGCATAGCAAAGGCTCACCACACCTTAAAACCTTGTTTCAATGGTACACTACTGAGAGAGCCTTCGATCCTCCAAGCCAAAAAAATTGTTTCTCCCAGGTTTCGCAGGTGCAAATGGGGTGGCTGCTCATTCTCCGTGGCGGGCGCTAAACTTTGGCACTCTCTACCCCCTTTTATAACCATGGCTGACTCGCTCCAGGTCTTCAGGAAACTTCTGAAAATCTGGCTCTTTGCCTCTTAGCTGGCTGCTGCTGGTCTCTCTACTGCTCGCCCAGCGCCTTGACACCTTTTGGTTTTAGTGCACTCTATAAATCCTATCCTATCCTATCCTATCCTATGTCAATCAATGTTTAGATGATCCGCAACACAGATTTAACTATTGCCCAGCGTGCAAAATGTCCTGCTTCGGAGCACGACTCTTTGAGGACACAAAATCCTTGGGGGTTGAGACACCTTGGTATATTTCATCTGGCTGGGTGAAAATTGCAAAAAACACAGTTGATGGACAGAGTGCAGAACAATGTCTTACATTTACCCCAGTACAAAGATCTGGGCCTAAATCCATCGTTTTTTTGCACTCCACACCACCCTAGGTCAGACACTGGCTATATGCAAATCAGCCTTCACCCTGTGCCTCATGGGAACAGTCCAGCCCGAACTACCAAGCCATGTCTTTCCTAGACCGGAATCAAGCATCCAAGGACCGGTTTCTGGCTATCAGCCTTCTTCAGCCTGGATGGCTTGAATCCAGTGATGTGGAGAGCCTGGGACTCACGTCTGAGCATACCCAGCCCACTCGGGGTGAAAATTGCAAAAAACACAGTTGATGGACAGAATGCAGAACAATGTCTTACATTCACCCCAGTACAAAGATCTGGGCCTAAATCCATCGTTTTTTTGCACTCCACACCACCCTAGGTCAGACACTGGCTATATGCAAATGAGCCTTCACCCTGTGCCTCATGGGAACAGTCCAGCCCGAACTACCAAGCCATGTCTTTCCTAGACCGGAATCAAGCATCCAAGGACCGGTTTCTGGCTATCAGCCTTCTTCAGCCTGGATGGCTTGAATCCAGTGATGTGGAGAGCCTGGGACTCACGTCTGAGCATACCCAGCCCACTCGGGGTGAAAATTGCAAAAAACACAGTTGATGGACATAATGCAGAACAATGTCTTACATTCACCCCAGTACAAAGATCTGGGCCTAAATCCATCGTTTTTTTGCACTCCACACCACCCTAGGTCAGACACTGGCTATATGCAAATCAGCCTTCACCATGTGCCTCATGGCTTGGCAGTTCGGGCTGGACTGTTCCCATGAGGCACAGGGTCAGACTGATTTGCATATAGCCATGTCTGAACTGGGGTGGCAGAGTGGGCTAAAGAAGGGTGATGGATTAAACCCAGATCTTTTGACTGGGTGTGAGTGTTTGATTGATTCAGATGCTCCGTCCATCACCACCCCCTTTTGTACCTCATCTGGCTGGGTGGCATATGGCTGGGTGTCATATGTCTGGATAGGGGAACAGCCATGACAACGCTGGGATTACCCCGCACTGCCATTACAACGCGGGGATTACAACGAAAGTCGTTACAACGACTTTCGCTGGAGGGCGCTGATGGTTTGGGAATAGTTTAATTTTCTATCCAACACCTTCCCTACTGTCAACGTGGGCTGGAGTAGGAATAGAAAATTAAACTATTCCACTATCCAGCGCTCTCCAGCGAAAGTCGTTGTAACGACTTTCGTTGTAATCCCCGCGTTGTAATGGCACGCGTGGTAATACCACGCGTTGTCATGACATACAACCTCTGGATATCACCTGGTTGACTTTCATCAGGGTGCCCAGCATCTAGGTGGGTGGTGGGGACTTGCTGGGTGGCTACCTTCAGGATTTTAGGCAAGAAAAATTGGGTGAAAAAGAATTGTTTCAGCAGAGTACAGCAGAGAAATAGGTTTTATCAAGTTCCCAAAAAAGCCTGAGGACTAAAGAAGACCGGCTCTTGGTGGCTGTGGCTCACATACACAGAACTACAGAGCTACACGCTTCCAGATGAGCAAAACCAGAGGCCGGAGGAAGCTTACAGTGTTTCTGGGCCTCTATAAATAGAGTCAGAATACGAGAGATGGTGCATGCCAACTTTTCCTGTGTTGTATGGCTCCTACTCTAGCAAAGTTCAGCATCAGCTTGGTATCCCTCACCTTTGTTGTTCTCAATTTTTCTTCCTTGATTTCACTTAGTTCATAATATTTTCCCCTCTACAGTGATTTCTGAGATGGCATTACCTGTTTCCATTTTTTTAATATGTTGACCTCATGGAGGGTGTCTGATACCTTCAGGATCAGTAGGAGTATCTAGGTGCCTGCTGGGGTTCAGCACTGCATGCTTTAAAAGGGGACCTGAAGCCATTATACAGTTGTGGATTAAACTAAAGTTGATTCAATGGTTTTTGACTCATTATCGTATGATATTAGTGTCTGGATCAGATACATGCCGGCTCACTTCCCGAGCAGTCGGATGCAGTGCAGCATTGCCACTCCTACTCCAAATCGTCTAATTGATTCAGTGATTGGTCACGGTCTCCGCAATTGGCCATTTTCACATTAGTGGAGCATGCTGTTTGAATTACCTAGTGGTCTCCATTGTATGCATGACTGCCACCATGAGATATATTAGTTCCTTTCATGAAGTTGTCCCTCTCCAAGAGTGGGCTCTTTCCTATATCTCCATTAAATATTGTGGTCCTGAAGATGGTCTCATTGATTTACACAGTGGGAGACTGAAACGTCGGAGAACAGCCCATCTCTCATTTGGACAATTCTTTCTTAAGTTCACAAGTTTTGTCTTAATACTAGATGGACATTCGTGTGTTGTCACTAGAAATTGGACACTGAAAAGTGTAAAGAAGCAGCCGCGTGAAGCTTTATTGGTCAACACATTGTCAATGTATTATACGATATCATTATCATTCAACACCATCATTTATTTTTATTTAAGTTTAATGTAATTTGCTGCAGTTAATAAGCATTTATGCCTGTCTGTGTGATGTATTCATCATTTTATTGTTTCAGATTAATATCAGTGATTCATGTACGATGTCACCTAAGGACATCCTTAACTGACTTCAATGTTAAATACTTTTTTATTTGAATGATTCCCTTGTTGGCAGTTAACTTTACTAATCTTTCTTCAGAGAGGCAGTGACATTCATGAAAGCTACTACAGGAGTTGATGGAGGACAAATTACCATCAGCTTTCCTCACCCTGACTGATTTCTGGTGTGATGGCTGGCATCTGGCACACGGTTGTTGGTAGCTTGTTATTTTTCTCTGGTTGATATCTGCCGGTCTGATGGGTGGATGGGTCGTGGCTCACTGACAAATGGGTGTTGCCAGCATGACGGTTACACGATTGATGCGACATCTTGTTTCCTTCTTGGGGAGGTCGAGCACTGGAGGTGTCCAGAGTGTCTGTTAGAAGGAATTTATCTCTCAGTTACTGGATATGCCTCTCTGTACATTTGTGAAGCCATGATAAGGAGTACCTCTTGCATTGTTTATCTATGTTATCTGTTCTAGTGTTCACACTCTGGACAAACTGCTCCGCTTATGGGTATTGTGACTCTACAGGGCAGGACCACCCTTAGGGGTTAGACTGTGCCTATGGTGTGCCACAACGAGCAGCTTCACGCGTATCTTTAAGCCATTCCATCGCTTTTGCACACGTCAACTATCCTTGCCGCCGGAGCTCCCTCATTCCTCAAGTGCACTTGGTGGCACTGGGAACGAATGAGGAGGTGGTTCTTAGTATTCCAAACTGTCAGTCAGATTCAGTGATTACCTAATTGGCCAGTTCCTCATGTCCATACTTTCTGATTGGCAGACGTTTGGTACTGAGGAAAGAAGAGTGCCAGTCACTGTCCTTTGCTGCTAGCTGAACTTGGAACCCTGAGTGTCACTGAGCAGTAAAATAGAGAACAAGGAACACACTCAAAGGGCTCCTAGAGACTGATGGGTTTTGCACTCATGCATGGGGAGACACCGTGCATACACCATATGACCTCTTTCATGAGCACATTCAATGAATGCTTCACCAGTAATCCTACACTACAGAAATTTACCAGTGGTACCAGGGCCGGCTTTAGAGCAGTGCGACCGGTGCGGTCGCACTGGGCGCTTACCTGTGGAGGGGGGCATTGTGACCTCAAGGGGGCACTGTGTTTAGCAATATCTTATGATGGGAGAGATGAGGGGCACTTTTGCAGGTAGTAGGGGAAAAATCCGAAGTGGTGGTCATGGGATGTGGGGGCGCCAAAAGTGATTGTCGCAGAGGGCACCATCAGAGCCAAAGCCGGCCCTGAGTGGTACCATTGTGTGTGAAATACGCCAACAAGGCATTCTGCTGTAACATTAGTACTAAATTGCATCATTTCCTGTTACACTACTGGGGCACTCTAAAATGTTTTATATTTTCTGAGAAGCAGCAGTGGGCCCTACCTCCTTTCTAAACTCCCACAATTAGGGCTCTTGATTTTTTTAGAGATGCTTAGTTTTGGTTGTTATGCTGCCTTCTCAAACATTACAATTACTGCAACATGTTTTAGCAAATGAATTTCAACCTTACAGTCAGGTCAGAGCAATACAATTTAGAAGAACCAAAAAAACGGTGTAACTTGACCGCAGCCCAGCCTAAAATCCACCCAGACGGCAGCACAAAGTCTCTTTGCCTTCATATAAGGTGCCTTTATAGCCAGATCCAGGTTTTCAATGAGCTATTGATACACCACGGCCCTGCGCTCACCTGAGGAACAGAGGCGTTTTGTTACAGCTCAGTAACTCTAGAAGGTGCAAAGGGACTGCTTGTGTCACACCAATAAAGGAAGGCGGTTGCATTTCAACGGAGCAAAGCCCAATGTAGATTTTGTTACTTAGTAAAGTAACAGGGAGAGGCTTATAAAATGTGAAAACCTCAAAAATACCAGCCGGTACTGAAAAATAAGTGGACGAGGAAACCTTCTACTGTACAGCAGCACTGCAATGCTAACACCCGTAGACACTGTCTGATTGGTTGAGTCTTCATAGACCGAACAGCTCTTCAGCCAACTGCGTCAACTGTCTTCAGTTCCGGATTGGAGACAGTAGATGCGAAGAGTTCTAATGGGTGGAGCTAGGCAAAGAAGGGTTAGTATTCCTTAGTACAAATGCCAGTCTTCCAAGAGGAGGAAATAGGAGGGGCTTATAATTGTTTTTTTTTTATTACATTTCAACAAGTAAATATCTTCATAAAAACAGAGAGAAAAACAGAATATGCAATGTTTAAATGTAAACAATAACAATATTAACAAAAAGAAATAATAACGCAAGAAAATTAAAGAGAAACAAAAACAAAACCAATATCACAAGTACCTTGATTACACAAGGAGATGATAAATCAATACAACGGAATGAAAGTCTAGTGTTGCATACAACAGAACGTGTCGTACATACAATATATAAAAATCAAGTGTAAGCCCATCAATAGTAGATATACAATATGCAGTTGGTTTATAGGACCTACGGTGAGTGGTACATAGAGTGCTTGTTAAAAACAGATATAGTACAGGGCTTCTAACCAGTGGTGTTGTGAGAGGTGTGGAGTGTGGGAATGCTGATGAATTTATGTGAGTAGGATATGGGAAAGTACGTGGGCAGTAAGTATTGCAATTGGTTGTGGATGAGTGGTGTGTGTGAGTGATTTTGTTTGTGTGGAATTGTGATAGGCTGTAGGTGGGTAAGTAATGTTTGTGAGTGGTTCCTGGTGGCGCCTTTGTCACTTGGTCAACGTTTTTTGTGAGTAGCTGCAAGAGAGTTTCCTTGAGGCGATGGTCAGACGTTTGTGAATTTGGGTAACTGGTGTGGGTAACATGGGTAACATGAGTGGCTGCAGTTTTCAGTGTTTATCAATAAGTATTTGTATTCGAATGACTGAGGGAGAGTAGTGCTGTGAATCACTGGAGCTCAGATCTGACAGAAATGAGCCTGACAGTAGGTGGGTAAGTAATGTTTGTGAGTGGTTCCTGATGGCGCCTTTGTCACTTGGTCAATCTTATTTGTGAGTAGCTGCAAGAAAGTTTCCTTGAGGCGATGGTCAGAAGTTTGTGAATTTGGGTAACTGGTGTATTTGTGTGCAGGAGATAATTGTTAATGAGTTTGCATGAGTTGTGGTGTGAGTGCGTATTGGTCAATGAGTGGCTTTGTGATATGAGTTGCATTGCGTTGGTAACATGAGTGGCTGCAGTTTTTAGTGTTTATCAATAAGTAGTTGTATTCAAATGACTAAGCGGGAGTAGTGCTGTGAATCACTGGAGCTCAGATCTGGCAGAAATGTGCCTGGTTGAGAGCATGTCCTAATATGAGGCGTTTAGGCCCATACTATCAATAAAAACAGGATCATTTAACAAATGATATTGGAACGATGTACTAGTCTGACCCCCAAAGCATTTCAAATTACATGTAGTAGAATTGATTGTTGTTAGAGACGTGCAGACCTTGACTGTAAGTTCCTGCATTTATTTATAATATGCCCATTGGTTTGTTAATTTTGGGAAAATGTTTCATGTAGAATTAATACAGTAATGGGAACGAGTATCAAGCCAGGGAAGATTATTTTTTTCGAGAAATTACCTGCTGGTTAATAAAGTGGTTAGTAAATTGGGAATTTTGTGGAACTTAGGAGTGTTTAATGTGGAAAAAGGATGATCTTATTGCAAAGAAAATAAACGTTCTTTCGCGGCTTCAAGATCTTTATGAACGTGCTTCTATTAAAGGTCTGCACTGCAAATGTAAATAGGAGATTAATCCATTTCATGATATATGCGATGATTGTAGCTTTCTGTAAAAGTAGAATAAAATAGTGACGGTATATATTTATAATAATTTCCTTTTTTATTTAACTTCTTTGCCTTTCCTGGCTCCATATTTATTGATAAAAATTCGTTCATTTAATATGTGGAATGACATGTCCATTATCCATAATGTTGTTTTATTGTTGAATCGACAATTTCATAATTCATAATAATAAATAAAATAGTATGTCTAAAAAGAGGTTAAATATCAGAAAACAAGTCCATACTGTATGCAGCGCTTTTGAATGCATCTTTACCCCTAAAGGGTGACAAAAATGTTTTTAAAAGAAAGTATAAATTGAGGTGCATCTATATTATTGCTGCCTTTCAGTAAAATGTTTATAGCTTTTATAGACTTACAGCCTAATAAACTTAATTATTGAAACTGAAAAAGAAAACAAGTTCCTAACTACTGGTGATCGTTTGAAGCTAAGTCTTATTATCTAGAAGACACACAGAGCGGTAAAGAGGCCTTCAGGAGGCTCATTGACTGTGCACTACTCATGAGGTGGCAGACCATCAGTGTGTCCAGCGAAAGTGCCCCTTGTAGGGGAGAACGAGGATTAAAGTGACACCAAGGTATACCCCTACTGGTGGAAGCAGTCACGCACTGCATCGCCTATGAGGGACTCACTGCCCCCCCCCACCACCACTTGAAAGTGGCCTGGTTACCACCTGCAGTTACAGAAAACTCCTCCATTCACTAATGTGCATTTTTTTGTAATCAAGAATACTGTCCCAGTCTACGCGGAGAGCACCTACTTAATGGTGCGCCGTGGCACAAGCAGGGAAAGTGCACCTGAACTGTGACCGCGGCTCTGACACCCAAAGGTGTGTTACTTTTGTACTGGTTTTACTGCTACAAAGCCATTCTGCTCAGACAGAAACAAGTAAAAGTTTTGTCATAACTCAGACCTAGTGCAGCAGAAGACAGGTAGGGCCCGATTCACAGAACTAACTTAAGACAAAATCCTAAACTTACTACCATTTTCGTATTCACAGAAGGCACTTACTCATTTTGGTATTCACAGAAGACACTTACTCATATCAGTATTCACAGAAGTTAGGACTCATAACTTTAGGACTCCTAAATGCCTTCTGTGAATACCGAAAGTCTTAAAATTAGGATTGTTCTCAGTTTAGTAGTAGTAAAGTTGAGAAAACTGCTAATTTTAAGACTTTCGGTATTCACAGAAGGCATTTATGAGTCCTAAAGTTAGGAGTCCTAACTTTGCTACCACTAAATTGAGAAAAATCCTAACTTTAAGACTTTCGGAATTCACAGCAGGCATTTAAGAGTCCTAAAATTAGGACTCCAAACTTCTGTGAATACCGAAATGAGTAAGTGCCTTCTGTGAATACCAAAATGGTAGTAAGTTTAGGATTTTGACTTAAGTTAGTTCTGTGAATAGGGGCCCGTATTGTTTAAGTGGAAGGAATGAGTTTTCATCTTCAGAGGTCCAAGGAAGGGGGCAGAGACAGTTAGTTTCTGTAATGGTTTTGCCTTTTCTTTATTCATTCGAGAATCCATTGGCAGTAATACCTAGTCATGCCAAAAAATGTGCTGACCTAACCATGCATGTGGGATCTGGGCAAACTCATAAAATCATTAATTCTATCCACTGAGATGAATTGGAAGAAAGGGCATATGTGTGTCCAGAAAATGGATAAATGGTTGACACTATTGCATCGCATGCATAAAACGTTTTGTGGCTTGCAAGGGTTCCTGGGAAAGAACACTTGGTGAGAGTCCCACAAGTGATACCACCCTGGACTTTCCTGAGTGTCTAGTTTTCATACATGTGCAGCATTGGTAGATTTCCCTATGAGTAAGCTGAGCTGGCTGGAGCCCAAAATTCACAGCCAACCACATTTTCAAACAAAGTTTGGTTTTCAATGGATAATGTTGAATTGTTCGTGTTGCATTTTGGGTCCTTTCCTGTCACTGGGGTTAGGCCCACCCACACAAGTGAGGGGCCATTTTTATCGAGAGACAAGTGGAAACACTGGGTGGTAGGACATCTGTGGATCCTCGCAGATTCCAGGACTTTCTCTCACAGAAATATGAGGAAAATATGTATTTTAGGAACAATTTGAGGTTTGCAAGGACTTTTGGGTAAAAATACCTTCTTAGGAGCACAGAAGTCACAACACCCCTTGGTGTCTAGTTTTCAGAAATGTCTGGTTTTTAGGTCTCTGCTTGAAGCGCGCGAAGCGCGTTCTCGCCAGAGAACTATAGTCGTCGGCTCAGCCGACAAGGAGCGAAGGTGGAGACAAGAGATGAGCACGAGCAGCAGGATTTGGTTGCGCGCTTGAACACGCGCTTGCTGTGCCCATATCCCGTCTTCACTTTCGCTCGTTGGAAGCCTCCAGGTGCTCGCACCACTAAGACCGCCTCCCCAGCCTCCCCCTGCTTTCTCACACGCACGTGCAAACAGACACACACAGAGAGACACACACGCACACACAGACACGAGCGCACCTACACGCACGCACACACACGAGCGCACACATACAGACAGACACCATACCTTCCCCCCCTCCCCCCCGTTCCCCCGCCGCCGCTCGTTTTATTATTACTTGTTTACAGGCTGCAAGAAGCGCCTGGGTAGCGCACATTTGATTTCACTAGCAGTGATGACGAAGTTCACTCCATTTTACCGAGGGCGTCACTGCACAGAAGACCGACACAACCTGGATAGTTTTCGTTCGGTTTGATTGGGTTTTGAACAAAGACACATTTTGAACTTGTTTCAGCATACCATCGGCAGGATCCTGCGTGAAAGGCTCTGCTCTCTTCAGAGCGGTTGAGGCTTGTTTCTTGTCCGTTATCAGGACAGCACAGGCTTACAGACCTGGTCCAAGTTTTAAATATCAGTGAATTAATCTATTTTCTCCTTTAGCAAATTGTTCGATAACGCGGCATGAGATTGAGCTCCTAATCGGACACGATTGCGACCCAGATCTCCACACATTACCAGCTCTCCTCTGCTCTCAGTCGTGAGCCTAGAGGCCCCACATTAAACTCTGATTGTTCATAAATCATAATCCATTAAAAGGGCCTCGAATGTCGGTGTTGTGTACACTGAAATAAGTAATTTAGTAGCAGCCTCATTGCAGAACATCTTGCCGCCGTTTAAATCTTCTGCTTGCAGTGTACTGCAAGAGATTAATGGAATGCAATGTACTGAAGGATTTATTATTGTGAATTCACGAGCCACCGCTCAAAGACCCCCTTTAATATATGGATTTTTTTTCTATTAAGTGTATAAGAAAAGTAGCGCCTAGATTGCACGAAATAATCGCTTGTCCAAATCTATTGGACGACTGAGAATACATAACGATATAGTGCAGCATGCTCACTGTGCAACATTGACCGTGTGCCTGTTGGTAATTGAGCATTTGTGCGCCTGCCACGCTTCTCTAGCTACTTAAGCCCGGTGTGATGGCACAATGCCGCATTAAAAAGAAATACATTGGGACAGTCCATCGAGATCTCGCCTGTGTAGTTCTGTTTCCCAGCTGTTGAAGAAATCACAATTTCTACTCGTTGCAACTTGAACTAAATGGTATTTTCCCCCCAAAATGTCTTTTAGCGCTATAAACAATCGATGTTACATTTACCCTATTTGTGGATAATTATTTATCGGCCTCGGAAGGATGAGGGGCTGCATCGGTATTTCCTGGTTTTGAGTTCCTGACAAACGGCTCCCTAGGGTGTAGGCAGGCAGGGTTTAACTCAGTGCTGCAGTGTGAAGGCTGTTGATTATATATTCCTTCTTGATTTGATATTCCAGCGATTACGTCTTTGCCTTCAGCGTCATCAATTTATGATTGGTTCTCCCCACGCCACTGTTTACGCAGATTGGAGGACTTATTTGTTTGATAATTTTCGTTTTCCCATTTTCCCTTGCTTTTTTGCAAACTAGAGATGCCTCGTGCATCTTGACTGGTGAAGAGAATGGGTTAAGGCCTTGTTCATCAGCTTTGGGTTTCCCTTGTTGGGAAAGAAACTCTGGATAGGGATAGCAGTGCATGAACATTCTTAGGTTTAAGAGTATTAACAACAGCCGAATAATTGTGATGGCCTTTTTAGCTGGATGTCATTTGGTCCCATGGTTGTACATGCGAGGCAACAAACAGTCCGCATCTAGTCCAAGTAGATATAAGAAAGAAACAGTGGGGCAAAATGTAAAGTGTTTCCAATCGGATTTGGTGTTGCTTTTGTTTTCTTATAACCTAACCGGCTTGAAGCCACAAATAACGATGAACACCCAGAAGACGACATTATCTCTGTTTGTGACATGTCTGGAGAGTAGCGGAGAAGGATTTGTTTGAACAGGGTGCCTGAGTACTGACGCTCACACGCAGTGCAGTGTAGAAGCCCTACTTCCTTTTACGGAGGCAAGTAGGCAGAGCACAGAAGTCATGCAGGGACCACTCAAAAACTCTCTTGTATGAGTTACAACGACACACACAAACTCTCTCTTTCTCTTCCTTAGAGGAGTTACAATCACCCCCACAAGACACCCTCACTCGTTTTCATGGTACAACACACACACACACACACATAGGATTTACAAGCATGCACACATTAACAATGTCTCTGGTTTATGTGTTACAAACACATGCACACTCTTATAGTAGGTACTACCACACAAACACCCTCTCCTTGGTGGTACAACCCACACTCTCATAGGTGGTACAACCACATGCAGACACTCTCTCAAAGAGGTACTACCATATACACCTGCAAAACTCCATCATATGAGTAACAATCACACACACTCTGTCTCTCTCTTACAAGAGTTACAACCAACCACACAACCATGTTCTCTTATGAGTTACAACCAAACACACACTCATAGGATTTTCAACCACTTACAACTGTGCTGTGTTTCCCCGTTATAGGTGTTACAACCACATGCACACAAATATACTCTCATACGAGATGCAAACACACATCCAGACACACACACAACTCTTGCAGGATGTACAACTGTATATTTGGGCTCAGGGTGCATAAGTGGCATCAAACCTTTTCAAACTGTAATTTCAGTGAGGTTGGATATTTTCATTTAACTGGAGTCACTTCAGGCCTCCTCAGGTCATTCTTGAAATAAGGCATCCTGTCCAGTCACCTTGCATAGCAAACATTTATCTCCGAATTGCCAAGATACTCGGCTCTCCTGCATTTTTCCATGCAGTAATGCAGCTACTTAGAGAGTTTACCGTAATGTTTGAGAAGACTGCAATTACTTATGGGTGAGTATTCGCGCTTTATAAGATTACTGATTGATTGATTTACTACCTGTGGTTCGCAAAGTGTTGAGAATGTTATGTTAAAACCAGGACTTCCATTCCCTTTTTGATAGAATCTTTTTCAAAGTTTATAAATATGTGCATTAGAGAAAGAAACACAATGGTACATCAGCATCTGGATATATATATATTTTTTTGCAGCCGCAGGAGTGTAGAGCCCCTCAAAAAGCCCTGGACCTGGGCAAGAATAACTCTTCTGCCCCACTGCCTGCAAACCATCCCCTTTCTGGTAGGCCTAGACCTTAGTGATCTTGGATAGGAAACTATCGTGTATGTAGGGCTTTAGTTATATTTGTAATCGTAGAATGTTTGTAAAGTGCAAAACACATCTAAACAAGCATTTGCAATGCAATAGGTCTCGTATTTGCGAGAGTTTAACCTATTGGCATTGTAATTGACAATGCCTTTTGTTTACGTTTTATAAACCAACACATAAATAAAAGGCATTGCCATTTACAATGCCAATGGCTCAAACTCTAACAACTGCTAGACCTATTGCATTGCAAATGCTTGTTCTGGGTAGTGGCTGACCTACCCACATTGTAAAAAAAACATAGATTCTATTGGGTAAAAGATGATGTCTCCAGGTTGCGTTTTGGGATGTAGTGTATCACAGGTGCTAGGCCCAGTCACACAAGTGGGGTACCATATTATCGGGAGACGTGCAGTAACACAGAATAGCAGAACATTTGTTATTACCAATTAGATTTCTCTGAATTTATGGCTTCCAAATTTCAGCTAGTGTGTAAGAAAGAAGACGTTTTGCCAAATTCCCTTTGAATTACATGCTAGTAAGGGTACCTACAAATTCAAAGATGTGCTAATAACCACTGCTCTTAAACTCAGCATTTGATGTACTTTTCAGAAATACACAGGCTTCTGTCATATCCACTTTTCGCTCTTTATATTTTAACAGACAAATTGCTTTATACTGAGTACACAGTGAAAAACCATTGCATGGTGCAGCTTAGTTGTTGGCATTGGGTACCTCCGTTTCTTGTAGAACCTACAAACCTTATATAATCACAGTGACCAGATGGATCTAGCGAATGTACCGGTTTATTGCTTTTGTAGATTGCCCATTGAAACAAGAAGATACAGATCAAACATTGCCACTAATGGCTGTTTTTTCCCACTTAATTTTCATTTCGTTCCAAAAGTTAGTTTCTTAGGGAAAACCTTGAGGGATCTACATAAATGAACAGCTGAATTCTGAATTTTTCTACTTTTCAGAAATATATAGCTTCCTGGCATCACCCATGGGTTTCATGCCTGTGTCCACCACAAACTGGAAGATGTTTGAAAGAACCTGAATTAGAAAAAAAGGCCAATTCTTAGAAAAATGCTAAAACTGGGTAAAAAGTTTCTTTCTTTGATACAACACTGGGGCAGGAAAGCCTCAGACGTTAAGGGGATGAAAACGATATGTTAGTGTCCGGTGAAAGCCAGGGGTCAGTACTGGCAAGGAGGACCTGTAGTTTTTGTATGAATCATTATTTGGTGTGGTTCAGACAAAGAATCAGTAAATGTATTAGCCTATGTGTATAACCTAGTAAGGTGGTGTTTTTAACCATGTAAAATGTTATGAGTCCTGTGGTGTGTATTTGAAACTACAGGCACAACAGTAGAGGGTTTATAGGTTTCACCCGGTAAGTAGTGCGGATGCCGTCTGAGAGGTTGCTCGCCATTAGTGGGTGTCCAGGCATCTTTGTAAATGGCCCATGGTTTCTACCTGGAAGTAAGAGGGGTGAAAAATCAGAACATTTCACAGTCACCTCAATAGAGGGTTGCTGCAGTGAGGGGGTGTGTCAAGGAAATTATAGACCACTCAGAGAGTTGCAAGCGGCTACACTAAGAAAATGGTCTTTGGGGCCCATCAAAACGTTACTCCTGAAGTGTTTTTGAATTAGAAATCTAAGTAAACTGTGGGTTTTGATTAAACATAAGGAGGAAGGCAGGAGGGAGAGAAATCAGAACAGGATGTGAGGGACATAGTTTCTGGACTTCGAACATTTCCAGGCTCAAACAGGTAAGACGCTAAAGGACAACCCCTGCAACCTTTACCCTTCACCTGATCTCCCTTGCTGGATGGTCTACTGGCAGGGGCTAAGTAAGACCACCAGTGCTCACGTGACTACTATAGCTCTGAATCACAAGTTCCCAAACTTTGAGGAGGTGGAACAGGGGATAAGAGAAAGGAGAAAAAACAAAGCCTGCTAATAAAAAACAGTCTCACTGGGAAACAATGCAGGCAAAGACGTACAATTTACATTACAAAATTCACCATAAAGCTTAGGCATCACAGTTTCCAGGAAAAATACACAACCCCTCCCTAAAGAGAACACAAAACAGCAATCAAAATGGAACAGAACGTACTCTTTTAAAATATTTAATCCGGGTTTGCTGCAGGGTTTAAAAAACAAAACCCTGCACCCTTTGCATTCATAAGTGTGTTTCCAGTATGGCTTTGGGGGCAGAGAGAGAGAGTGCCACGCAGCCTCTCCCAGCACCTATAGGAAGTGATAAGAATGCAGTGCCACAGAGAAGCGACTCTAGGTTTATAGGGACGATAACCTCTTCTTTTCATTTGGAATTTGTATTTTGAAAAATCTGCATCATTAAAAACACAGTGTACCTGGTCATATCTTTGGAGAGAAGAGAACACAAAGCATAGTTTTAGAAACTGAGAGAGGAGATGACACTTTCAAGTGAGTATGCGTGAAACTTGATCTCAAAACTTGATTTCCCCTCTTCACTATATTCTGGGTTCCAAGGCAAATATTATAACTATGGTATATCTCACTTTCCTTAAATGCTAGATATGGAAATGCCTATTAGCAAGTTAGTTAAGAATGGGAACTTTACAAAAAGAAAATTCTCAATCACAATGGTATTTTGGAGGGTAAATTCATTCTTCAATCTTTTTAAGTCTATGTTTAAAAAGGAATAGTTCTAATAAAACATACTCGATTCAGTGATATGATCTAATGTAATAAAATGAAAACTCACACATGCTAAAGCACTGAAATCTTGAGTAAAATACCTGGATCTTGCTCAGCTCAAGGCCTTCTTGGACGCTTGCAGGGCTGGAGTGGCCGTAGCGGGCAACAGGGGTTTCCCCAGTAGGCTGGAAGGGTGGGGACCTATTTTGCAGTGGTGGAGGCCGGTTTAGGTCGAGCATCAGCGCGCATGCGCTGTCCGCAAGACCTGCTGTAAGCACTCGTACTGAGTGTAATCCCACCTGCTGTTGAAATTAGTTTACTCCTGTGTGAGCAGGAACAGGAATATGACGAGGGGCATGATATCCCCTGGGCGGTTTTATGTGCACCGGACTCACCACAGTCCAGCACTTGGTCATCGACTTTACCCGAACCGAAAATGACATCATCCTTGGAACTGGATGACTCCGGTCATTGGACACACAGAGAGCCAATCAATGACCGCACAGCCCTTTTAAGGACCGGTCTAAGGAAATGAAGGGAAGAGAAGAAGAGGAATTTACATGGCTGGAAGGAGGAAGTACTACAACGAGAACTTTGAAGAATCTCGGAACCCAAGATTGACCTGGTTCCTCTCCAGGAGTTGGCAGAGAGGAAGAACCAGAGGCTTTAACGAATCCAGTCCTGTAGCTACAGGAGGTTGGAATCCAAACAGCCTTTCTGACAACATCTACAGAGAGACCACCAGGGACTTCTTCGAACCGGTGTCTCCTAATTCCAGTCAGACAGGAAGACATTGCTCGAGCCCACAGCCTGATGCAAGTGCCCTGTCACCTTTCTGGAGAAACGTGGCTTAGCCAGGTACGGGACCGGGTCTGGGGAAAACAGGAGGGTAGAAGGGTCTAATATCCCAGAATCTTCTGTGGTATTTTACCTTTTTTTACCTACTCATTTAACGACTTTCCAAAATATGTAAAGAAGGTCATCAACTTCAGTTACATTAAGGGAGGAATCCTTATTTCTGTCTTCTGTCGTGACTCAAACAAACTCATTTCTTTAAAAGAAAAATCACCATTTCTCTTGTAGTAGGACCACGAGTGACTATTCTTTTGGTGATTAGCCTTTCCATTGACCAATAGGGTAAAGTGAAGTGACTTACCCTGGTACTTATTTCTTTTCTCGAGGGCGTCTTCAAACTGGGCCGACAATTTCATCCGGTAACCCGAAAAAAAGTAAAGAATCAAAGCCATTAAGAAAGTGGACTCTTTCTTCTATGTTGTATATAAAATTGAATATAAGTCTACAGACAATTAGTTGTGTGATAAAAAAAACACCATTAATTCAACTTCCAAGCTTTGTAGTTATACTTACCCGCGCTTGACATCCTGCGTCACTTTTATTTCCAGGCTCCTTATGTGTTAGCACTCTGATACATCATTTCCGGTTTACACGAGGAGCACCAGTAAATTACAGTTTCCCTACACTCTTAAATTTGTGTTCTTTAAGGACTACTTGTTTATTTATTGTCCTGCTAGTGTGAGGCACAGTGCACTTTCACTTTAAGGATGGTAGCTTTAGCTTGCTTTTGTTTATGCACAGCACTCTTTCAAGTATGGCTTCACTTGTTTTTAATCCTACCCCATCATTAGCGGGTTGCAAACATATCTTCTCTGAGGCCCGTTTGTTTTTGAGCGGGCGTTTGTTCAGTTTGATCCAAGACCTGAAGTGTTGTCTTAGCTCTGAGCACACAGCACTTCTGCCGTGACGCATCTCCCCACGCAAACTTGCGCTACTCAATAGAACAGTTCTAGGAAATCTCTCTATTCAAGAGTTAAGCTGCTTCGAGGCTTCCTGTTGGGGATCTTGCACTACAGTGAAGAGACAACCTGTGTTGTAGAGGTGTGCGACTGAACTGAGAGCAGTGCTAAGGGTCCGGTTCGATTCTTAGAACCTTAATACTGGCCAAAGCCTTAAAACGGGTTATGTAAATCACACAACAAACAATGAAAAATATGATAAAGTCTCTTCAGATTTCAAAGAAGTGTATTTAGCATGTGCATGCTTTGACATCCGAAGGGCAAAGTTATAGTACTGCACTGAGAAGTCTTTCCTTATGGTAAGGCTTTGTTTTTACCTCTTAGTGCATACTTCTGTCATTTTTAGAATATATCGCAACCTCGATCTGAATGTGTTGGAGCGCTTTACACGTGTTCCAGTTACTTTACTCAAGGTGAAGTATTGTTTATAGTGATATGCTCAAAATCACAGGGGACCATCCTTTACAACGCAACTTTTACTCCGCACTACCATTACGACGCAGCTATTAAAACGCAAGTCGTTGCAACGACTTGCGCTGGAGGGCGCTGTAGGATAGGGAATAGTTTAATTTTCTATCCAACACCTTCCCTACTATCCACGGGGACTGGAGTTGGAATAGAAAATTAAACTATTCCACTATCTAGCGCCCCCCAACGCAAGTCGTTGTACCGACTTGGATTGTAAAAACTGCGTTGTAATGGCATGCGGAGGGAAAGCATGGTTGTGATTTCATACATCCAGAATCACATCATTTTGAACCAACGCCAACAATTGGCTGCTTCGGCTATAACATCACATCGGAGGTACAGGGAGGCAGAAGCCACATGAAAGCTCAGCTTGTTGTGGGTTCGAGGTTCCAACAGGACCTCGAGCAGAGCCAGATTTCAGCCCGGAGCCTGGTCCTAGCTTTCAGTGGATCGACCACCTCTACTATGTTGAGACACATTGTTGATAGTCCCCATAGCCAAAGTACTATGGTTCTATCCTGATTAACAATTTTCCCTGAGATAGAAAAGACCGCACATGTTTTTCATTACAGCTAATTTGTTTCCTATATTTTGAACACAGTAATGGGTAATTTATCGGCGCTGAGAGAAAACCCGGAGGTGAGATGACCTAAGCTCACTTGCCCATTGATTTACTACCAACTACCCAGAATATTTATCTTTTTTGTTGTCTTTTAGGTGTACTCCCCTTCCCACTTTTCAACACCATAGTCAGGGATGACATTGCCCCTCCGCAGGGTGGGGCTATACAAGAACTGACCTGCAGAAAAAAGGCAACAAAGAAGGTGGACGCCTGTTGCCCGCCCCTTAAGTTCCCATGTGGCAAGCCCAGGGGTTTCTTGATGAACCAAGGACTCTGCTGGGATGTTCCCTCTCATGGCAGTGGCAGGAAGGACACTTTATTTGGGCATGGGGAAGCAAGGCTAAAGGCCCCATTATGATGTCGGGCGGATTGCCCCCGCCAGGCTGGCGGGGGCTACCGCCAGCCTGGAGGGGGCAATCCACCCGACATCCACGCTCGTTTCACCCCCGCCATATTAGTATGGCGGGGAGGACCTCGGCGGACGGCAAGCCCGTCTGCCGCTTTTCCGCCCCGGTCGCCTTGCGGCCGGGGCGGAAAAGGAATAATATGGTGGCGGTGTCTATTAGACATTAGGGCCAGAAACTAATTATGGTTCAGTAGCAAAATTATGATTATAGAAGAATTCAATGAGTGAATCTGTATGAGCAAAAATAATATGGACAATCACTGCAAATAATGAAAACGGCATTTGAATGTTAAATGATTAAGAATTTGTATGTGTAAAAGTCATAAGATTATGTTTTGAAACAAAAAGTAAATAACAGTACAAAACAAACTGACGCTGTGGTATAATTATAATGAGTATGATTTGAAATTGATTAATGTTTGAAATTGTGAACATTCAGTTCATTAGGAACAGTGCACACTAGAGCAGGTTAATCCTGATCCGGGTCATATTAGACACCGCCAGCCATATTACGATGGGCCTTGGCAGGTGCCTTTCCGTGGCGGCGATGCCGCCACGGAAAGGCATGCGGTCTTCACTTTGGGGGGCCCCTGCGGGCCCCCAAAGTGAAGGAGGGATGGGGGGTGCACACTGGCGGTACCTGTGGTACCCCCCTGAATTTGCATATACAATGCGGTAGGTGTAAATGCAAATGCATTCATGCATTTATGGCATTGTGGCGGGCGTTGCAGAGAGCACCGCCCGCCACAATGTTAGAAAGGCAGGATGCGGCCGCCACTGTGGCGGCCGCATCCTAATTCCACCCACGGGACCCCTGCCCTTATGGCGGGCGGTCCCTAGTCCCAATAAGATTGCAGGCGGACTAAGTCCGCCCGTCATCCTAATGACCCCCTAAGTTTCTTAGATGTAAAGTCGTGCAGGCGACGGGGTCAGCTTCATTGTTACTGCATCGCAACACCACAACCGCAGTAAATGTGATATAAACGAATGCAGATCATTGTGTAGGCAGTCCTATCTTAGGCTAGTGCAGGTTACAAATGACCACAAAATCTCTCTAACGCTTTTCTCCTGAGCAGCAGTTATCTCTAGTGTACTGCCAGGATGAAGGGTATTTGGGCAAACTGCTGCTAATCATTTCTTTATCCCATGGTATTTCTCATCACTGATGGCTTGGGTTCTGGCCCTCGCCATTTGACCCCGCCATTCAGTGATGAAGACTAATTACATGTCTGGCTGCTCATCTATTGGTTGCTTAAAGTGAGATGGTGATTCCTTGGCTTAAATGGTTGGTGTGGGCACATAGAGGTTGAGTCCTGATGGGTTCGGCTCTGGCAGTAAGATAGAGAACCCATTCAGTTTGGCTCATGAGAGCAAAATAGCCAATGTTTCTTTTGCCCAGTATTGCTGATTATTGCGTTTTGGATTTTTTTCGTGTGAAACTGAGCTTGTTCTTATTTGAGCTAGAATCCTGGGTCTATTTCACAAGATCTCGGATTTTCTTTTTTACTCTTTTTTATAGCGCCAATGTGACCCAAGAGCGATAGAAACCTTTACAAGAGAACCAGATTACATCACATGTTTTTTGGCGCAGGGAGATTTAAGTGATTTTCCAGAATTACAGAATGTTGAGCCGAAGCTGGGATTCCAACTTGGTTCCCCTTTATTTAAAGCTGGCAGTTCTAGCCATTAGGCTGTTGAATTACTTAATGACTGCCTTCTGAGTCTTGACATGCTCCAGTTGCCAACACAGCTCATAACAGCCAGTGTTTTGTGACTCAGTTCAGAGCGAAGTTGTGCCTCTTTTTCTAAAACGTTATTTATCATGTTATCATTAATTAAACAAAAACAACAGTAACCCGAAAGTATAGAAGTGATCCATAGAGAATGCAATGCTGTGGCGGTCTTGAGTTTTTTGCACTAGATTGCTTTTCAGTTCTTGCCTACCAGACCGCTTTCTCTGTTTGGTTGCAAAAGACCTCTTGTGGGCTATCCCAAAAACGTACACTGAGTTTAGAGCCCGCCCATTGTTTTAATTGGTTGACTTTATTGTACTTCCTTTATTTCCTTGGTTCTTCTTGAAAGGCTTTCTTTACGCTTCTTGTGTTTATCCCTCCCATAGAGCATTGGCTTTATACCATGCTTTTGATTGGTTGGCCTGTATCCTTCCACTGCTTCCTTTTAGATCACAACTTCTTTCTTTTTCACTGAGTACTCCGTTGGAGTGCATATGTTTTGATTTTCTAACTTTCTTAATTCGTTTTTCAACAAGTACAATCTTGTAGATACAGCACGTCAGCCATCTTAAAAAGCTGACTCATATAACTCTATACATGTTGTTTATTTATCTACCCACCAACATTCATCTGCTCCCTACCCTCTGCCCTCTCAGGTCCCTCCTCAGAGGCAGGAAGGTAGGGCGGTATGGTTCAAGTCAGTTGCAAGTCTCAGCAGTGGTTTTCCCAATGTTGTTCAGGGAGTTCTGCCCTCCCCCAACCCGCTCCATATAGTGTTGTCAGGGCAGTCCGGCCTCAAAATCAATCTGATGGATTTAGTAACATATACAATTTTAGAGGGTCCCAAATATCTCTCGGTCTGGAGGATGGTGGCATCATAACTGTTCCTGGCAAAACAACAAATGATTGATCCAGTCTTTAAACTTAGGAGCCGCCCCCATCTGCATGCCACCCTTCGTTTGGCCATGAGCAAACCAAATGAAACGTACCATCTGACTGTAATATCCACCTTTTCAGTGTACCCCACCAGTGCCACAAGGGGAGTAAGCTGGCTGTAGTTGAGTGCTTATCATCGGGAATAGGGTGTCCTCTATTAACATCCAATATCTATGAACTTCAGGGGATGCCTATGCTAAATGTAAAATGTTGGATCCCTCCACACCGCACCTGAGAATGCGTATGTTTATCAGCTCTCTCCCTCTTGCGTTTCCCCTGCCAAATACCTGAAAACCCACCTCTGCGCTTCTTGTTACTCTCTCCCTTGTGTATTGGTCTCTTGGGTATTTCTCCTTCCTATTGGCATTGTAAATAACAATGCCTTTTATTTATGTGTTAATGATCAAAACAGATCAATAAAAGGGATTGTCATTTACAATGCAAACACAAGGAGATGATGGACAGAGCGCTGAAACTTTTCAGACACTCACCCCCAGTCACGGATCCATCATTCTTTAGCTCACTTCGCCACCCGAGTTCAGACACAGCCATATGCAAATCAGTCTTGACCCTGTGCCTCATGTGAACAGTCCAGCCCGAACTGCCAAGCCATGTCTTCCCTAGACCGGAAACAATCATCATGGGACCGGTTTTGGGCCTCATCAACCAGTCCTTTAAATGGAAGTTTTTTCAATATTATATACAAGCCATAGTTGCTGCTTATTTATCTTATGTAACTAACAACCATTCACAAAGCCAATATTTATTTATTTATTTATTTATGCATTTTTATATAGCGCGGACTTTACCCGAAGGCGTCAGAGCGCTTCACATTAGGAACAGAAATGAAACATAATGAGAAACATTACAAAAGAGCAGATTACAAAAGCATACGTTACTTACATAAGGTAATAGTGACAATTGTGAGCAAACAAAATACATGAGGTAGTAAAAATTGTGAGCAACCAAAAATACATGAGGTAGTAAAGGTAAAAGTGACAATTGTGAGCAAACAAAATACTTGAGGTAGTAAAAATTGTGAGCAACCAAAAATACATGAGGTAGTAAAGGTAATAGTGATAATTGTGAGCAAACAAAATACTTGAGGTAGTAAAAATTGTGAGCAACCAAAAATACATGAGGTAGTCAAAAGTGCACAAGAGGAAAAGTGACAAGTGTGTAGTTATAAGAGAAAACAGAGTATAATTTGAGGTATAATACTGCAATAAGTGCTAGGCACAAGAACAAGCGTTACGTAGGCAAGGTGGCACTTGTGCAAGTATCAAAGGTAAAAACATGTGAGAGGTAGCAACCGTGTGTTACAAGGGCAAAGTGGTGTGTGCATGTTACAAAAGGGCACCGAACACAAGTACATGGAGAATACTGCAAAAAGGCAGACACTCCAACCACAGGACAAACACTGGGAAGGCACTTCCATGGTCATGGAAAGTAGAAAATATCAGTAGTGGGAAGTCTTCCTCCAAATAGCAAGAGGACGTGAATTACTTTTGGAGGTGTCTCTGGAGGAGGAGAACTTTGAGGTCCCTTTTGAAGGCCTGGGAGGAGGCGGTGGTCCGGAGCTGAGGCGGAAACGAGTTCCAGATTCTCACTGCGTTGCCTGAAAAGGATTGGGCCATTGTTCTTTCCTTCTTGAAAGTGGGAGGTTCAAGCAGTAGATTCTCCGCATTGCGTGAAGGTCTAGAGCCTCCAGAGAGTTTCAGTTTATTCGCCAGGTAGCGGGGAGAGGAGGAGTGCAAGGCTTTGTGGGTGATACAAGCGGTCTTGTAGATAGCTCTAGCCTCGAAGGGAAGCCAGCGGAGGGTGGATAACATCGGTGTGATGTGATCGCTTCTTTTGGCCCCATAAATGAAACGAGCTGCTGAATGGAAGACAGACTTAAGTGGGGACAGGTGAGATTTGGGGAGGCCAGTAAGAAGACAATTGCAGTAGTCTAGTCTGGAGAGGACCAGCGATTGCACCAGGGTTATAAGGTCCTGCTCCGGGAAGAAGCGACGGATTCCCCAAAGAAGGCGCAGTTGGTAGCGAGCAGATTTTGCAATAGAATTGATGTGGGGAGTTAGATTGAGTTTTTTGTCTAGAATGACACCAAGGGATTTTGCGCTGTCGACAATGATGGGTTTATTGTTGAGTAGATTCATCTGATCCATCCATGATTGAACCGGGGGAGGAGAGAGTCCTGACTTGTAGGTTTGATGTTACTTGTTGCATCATATATCTGGAATCAATTACAGAAACAGCAAAATACAAGTTGTGCGGCAAAGACTGTTAGTTGAAACCTTTTGAAACCACGCCCTTAATTACACTGGTACATCCCTTCGAGAGACCCCTCAGTTTTTTCATCCCACTTAAAGCTCTGGGTAAATGTTTAATTACTATTACTTTTAACAACTACTTCTTGGTGCAGTGCAATGAGCGAATGATTAATGTTAAAGCTTCACATATTGAGAAAACGCACTTTCTTGGATGTTCAACAGCCGTGATCATATTTTACGTGATGTTTGTTGTACGAATTACATGGCAAAGATGTTCAGGGCTCGGCTCCTCCACCTCTAAAATCAGAGCCAGACACTTGGCTCAAGTCGGACACGAGAGCAATGTTATCTACAGGCCCCGACATGCGCTTGCTTGACACCGTCACACATAACTACAACGGCACACATAACTCCATCCTTGGAACTAAAAGATCTAAGACGGGACGTGACGTTGAGTCACGTGATGTCCGCCGTTGCTCATGGTAATTCCTCTAATAGGAACTAGTCACTGGCGTGGCAATGAGGGCGGAGAGTTGGTCTGGAGCCTCAGCTTCTCTGATTCACACAGTCTCTGCCACTCGGTCTACACCTTTATCCCCAGGAGCACACAGCATCGCCCGCGTACAGGACCTGCGATGGAGATCTCCGAGAGCCAGTACAAGAAGGTGAAGCTGAACAATAAACTGCAGAACTGGGTGAGCGCGAGACGCCGGGGGTGAATGGGCTAGACAGGCTGCAGTCAGCTAACCTAGAGGCTATGCTGCCACATAGCGACAGCATCCTCAGGATCACCAGGCGTTCAGTGCTCAGTAGCATCAAGATTGTCAGACCCTAGACATCGGGAACCTTAGTATCCTGCAGCTCGGGACATCTGAGCTCTGAACACCCGAGCTCTGAACACCCACCTGCCTGCTGCCCTCACCCCCGGAGGCTGACATCCGCGACAGCAACCAAGCGCCTGCTTGTGGAGGACAGCAACCCCCCCCCCCCCCCCCCCCCCCCTTTTTGATACATTAATATATCACATGCAGATTATTTTTGAATTTACCCAACCTAACAATCCTCACCCACTGCAAGTCTCCGGGAAAAAAACATTTGCCATCCTCAAGATGACCAATTTTATGCTGAGTGTTTGAAACCAATAGACCTGAGTCCCAGAGTTACTTCCTACCCCTAAGAACCCATCACTTGTCTGTACCCCCTTGAGAGATCTGCTGCCTTGTCGGTGCCCCATTGAAAGGCTTGCAGGCAGCCTTGTCTGTGCCCACCTGAGAGCCTTGTTGGTGCCAAGTGACTTTAAGCCTTGCCGCCGTCCTCCTGGGAGACATGAAGCCTTGCCTGTTCCCTCCTCTTCCAGCAACCTTACCGTGGTCCCAGGACACTTGCAGCCTGTTATCCACGCCCTCCTGGGAGACTTGCAGCTTGGTTTGCTCCCTCATGTTCCTGAAGTCTTGCCCTGACCCCAGCAACATATGCCTTCTCCTGCCCCATCTTCATAACCCGAAAATTAAATAAAATAAAAAAATGCACCAAATGCCAGGCCTACTGGCTTTGCCAAAGCTTGTTTGACAATGTACCGTGATGTAAGGTTTATGTGTTAGAATGAAGAAGGATACACACTGTCACCAGGCAACCCTCTTTCTTTAAATTAGCAGTCCCCTAAATAAATACGCCAATTCAGTTTTTAACGATTTCGATGCATTACCTGTTCCACTAATAAGCTTTATGTTCTTAGCTGTTCTGGTCCTACAAAGAACTATATATGTTGTTTGAAATCATTTATTTGGAAGTTGAACAATACAAAGATACCACGGGACACCAAATTTTGGTGTCTGACCGGTCCTCATTTGCTGCCGCACTTCCAAAGTGATGTTATCTCAGCTTTTATATGAGCGATCTTGTTTTTTTTATATAGTGCTTCCTGAGTGTGTTCAATAACCGTTATTGCTTTTACCCAATTCTCTGTTATGAAGTTTACAAATCTTGGAATCGTGGGACGGTTAGTCGGTTTTCGTTGACTTACATGCTGGCATTGCCTGAATCAAAGTACAAGTGCGGGGAGGACCTGGGTGGACGGAGTCCCCTCACTAATTTCAGAGAGTGGACACTGCCCCCCTCAGTTTGAGTCGGAAATGTCATTTTTTTTATAGGAAATTTGAACTCGTGGTGTCACCTTACTTGTACCTCAGCTCTATAACTGTTCTATTATAGCCACGGCCAATGGAATTATACATAGGGGAGGACCAATTTATGCAGTAGGTTGACTAAATTATGTGGCAGCAAAAGGCAAATAATTCTGCACATGTTGTGTTAGCATAACCTTATTATTTTTGTGTTTTAACACATGTAATCACTCTTTTCAAATGTTGTTCCTCATTATTATCAGTTTAACACTTCAAATACAGAAGTAAGCAACATAAAGGTGACCAGTCAAACTTTAGGAAGGACCCTCCCCTGTGCTGCAACACTTATCTGCATTTTGAGTTACTTTTGTTCCGTGGGAACTAGATTTTTTTGTTAAAACCTGCAGTTGATGTGTTATTTGGGAACTGCAGCTAACCCATAATTATGTTAAAACGCGGCAGCCTCAAAATCGCATAATTCCAGGGGCTCTGGTTGGAGCATTGGCTTGCAGCGTGGCCTCGCAACGCGCGTTTAACCCCTAGGCAACTTCCTTCTTAGTCGTGAGCCTGCCCTAGAAAGTTGTTATAAGCTGCTAACTACCCACCATTTTCACTTGTTCCTTAATAATGTGAAAAGAAGACGTTTTTGTGCCTTCATGCTGGTTAAACACAACTGCGGAAAAAGAAATGCAAGCACACCAAACATCTCTAACCATACAATATGCACTTTTTTTATTTTGGTTAGTCTATGAAACTTTAGTTTTTAGGTCTTGCCTGAGCCAATGCGCTTGCGCATTGCTCCGGCGAGAATTATAGTAAGGGCAAAAGAACAGTGTATCAAAACGGCGGATTATGCACAGTTCATGTGAGACAGGCGCGTGCCCTACGCCAGCCACGTCATACACCACCATTTGTCTGTACCTCGCATCAGACTTAAAAGGCTGCCGCTCCCCCGCATCAGACTTCAAAGGAATGCGCTCCCGCTCCTCCGCCCCCCCCCCCCCCTGCCCCCCAGCAATGCTGAGAGCTTGTTTCCTTCACGTTCTTCTCCTGCTTTTCCCTTTCCCTTTGGCCATTTGCCTTTGTCACCTCGTCACGCGTGCACATCGCACACCATTTGTCTGAGCCTCGACATCAGACTTCAAAGGCTGCCGCTCCCCCGCCCCCCCCAGCAATGCCGAGAGCTTGTTTCTGGGTTATAGTTTTCTCCTTTGTCACATCGCTATGGTTTGCCCTTCGCCCTCATGGTGTTATCTGTGGGGCCATGATCACCCACATAGTCGAGTATTCCAACACATTCTTAATGATACTGTCAGTTGCAACATTCTTAATTATTGAAGTGGAGTTTGATTTTTACTTCTTAATCTTCCATTTTGAGATATACTCATTCCCACGGAAGTCACTGTCATGGAGGTTTCGTACCCATACTCGCTGTTATCATCACAGTGGATGCAGCCGGGAACAATAAAGTTACGCCTTCCGGTTGGCGGTTCAGTTGCACGCTCTAGCCTTTGATCGAGCGTGACTATATAGACACTTCCAGGTGTTGTCCCACCCCACACCTTGAAGCCACAAATGCGAGTCACGGGATCACGCTTAACCGCTACAATCCAAGTAAGAGCTTTAGATGCAGCCGCATTCTGATACTTTCACATACTTTTAGCAAGACTTTTATGAGCCTAGTGACACTGGTCACGACCCAGGATTTGCTCTTACACTCTCCTCCCTTTTTGTTTGCAGATTGCAAACCTCCTGACACACACCCGTGTCCCTCCCGTGATCTCCACTTTGATGGATTCCAGATCCACACATGGCGCTACGGGTTGTTTTGTTGCCATACTTCATTAGTAGGTACTGGCGAGTGCCCATGCGGATTTATGACAGAGGTCTCAGTCTCTCACTGCTCACTGGCTGGTCTTCGTTACTCCAGTCTCCACTCCATTTTTTTTTATTATTTCTTTATTTTAGATCGTTTGGCTCAAAGATACTTACCTGTGTATCCACCCGTGGCTTCCCTTTGATTTCAATTACACTTTCAAGGTATGAGTTGTTTCTTACGGTTTCTTTCACATCTTTACTTTCCACCTGTGAGATAACAGGCTGAGCTAGATCATTGTGCTTATCCCGGTCATAGATCCTTTTGTACTCGGTCACATTCTTTCTTCTTGTGGTCCAGACCTGCCGGGTTGGAATTATCACAGGCTTGTCGGTGAGTTGTCTACATAGACCTGAATTGATGTTTGGCACCTGGCTCTAGTGACTTTAATCACCACTTGTATTTCAGACTGACGTCACTTCTTATTCATATTCCATTCAGATTTTATTGATCCGCTCACCGCGAATACAGGGAGGGAAGGCATGCTCCATCCATTATCCTTTCTACTCCCTTCCCTCCCTGTGTGTGTGTTTCCTTTCACTTATCCAGATTTCCTTTCCTTTTCTATATTTACGCAATGTATAGACATATCACTCTTCCTTGAGCAGATGCTTTATTCTCTGGTTTCGGGAGAATAGTACACCATTGCAAGTTTTCAGTTTTCTGTTGGGAGAGTTTCCCTTTCACGCTTGCTATCTCCCTCATACGTTTCTAAGGGGTCTGATCTCCTGGTCACATAGTCATTTTCCCTGGCCTTTAGTCTTAATCCGTTTTACTTTTTTGTTGGACTTGGCCCTTTTTGCAGGGTCATCCCTGAACTTTTTGCCTTCCTCCTATATTCTCTCTGACCTGTTTTTGTTGGTATAATGACTATGGGCACTTTACCACTGCTGATCAGTGCTAAAGTGCATATGCTCTCCCTACTGTAAAATTGCTATATGCGATTGGTTTCCATGATTGGCTTATTTGGTTTACTGTCAGACCCCAGTAAAGTGCACCAGGAGTGCCAGGGCTTGTAAATCCAAATGCTGCTAGTGGGCCTGCGGCACTGGTTGTGCCACCCACAGAAGCAGCCTTGTAAAAGGTGTCTAGGGTCTGCCATTGCAGAACCTGCATGCAGTCTGGTACTGTCATGATGGCTGGGCAAGTGCACACACCTGCCAGCCCCTAAAACTCCCCTTTACTTCATGTGAGTCACCCCTATGGTAGGCCCCAGGGCAGGGTGCATTGTAAGCATAAGGTAGAACAATCCCTGATGTGCGTGGCTTGTCCTAATAGTGAATTACAGCCATTTTCGTTTTTCACTATTGGAAGGCTACCTGTTCTCATAGGCCAGAATGGGCTGCTGGAAATGTTACACTCTATAATCCCAGCAGGCTCGGGGAACATGGTAGAAAGTCAAGTTTGATATGCCTGAACTCAGCATAACACAATACATCTTTTAGTAAAGTTTATTTTAATATCCTGTGTTTGCAAACACCACTTTTAGAAAGCTGGCGTTTGCTTGCCTAACCATTTCAGCCCGCCTCTGCTCTTATGTGTATCTGCTGTCTGGTTTGTGTGAGTGACCGGGCTGGGGAATTCCAGGAAACAGTCAGGGCTGCCAGGTGGTGAATAGAGAGATTACACCAGGATGGGTGGGAGGAGTGCCCCTTGACTCTGAATAGGGTTGTGCTCTGCCACCTCAATGCTGGCTCCACCCCCTGGGGAGGGTCTGATGTCTCTAACCTGCACACTGAAAGAAAAGCCAGAGTCTCCAAAACAAAGTGCTCAGGAACTGGACTGAATTAGGCAAAGGCCCCCCCCCCTGGCCTGAAAGCACAAAAAGTTTACAGTATAAAGACAGGAGCCCTGCTCCTACGAAATTAGATCCTGTTTATGCCAAGAAGAACCTCTGCCTGACAAGAAGGACCTGGAAAAGCTGCATGGAGGAGTACTCTCTCTGACCTGGGAGACTGGGCTGTGGTGGGTGCCTTGCTACAAGAAGGAGAGGAAAAGACTGAAGTGACTTTTGAATCTACTTGTGCTTTTGAAAACAATCTCCAAGGGCTTGTGTGTGAGCTTGCCCCCTGAACTGAGCCCCAGGACCATTGGGCTCTTCTCCTGCCTTCAACCCGAGCTGCTGGAACTGCCTGTGTCTGTGCCCCGCTGAAGCCGTCTCTAAGTGCGCCTCGCCAACCCTAAAGCCCGTGCTGTGTCCGCTCTGCTCCGTGTGACTCCGCTCCTTTCCGAGCCAAATTTGCACTGTGTCGCTTCTGGGCCACGCTGCACCTGGCTTTGCTCCCCCCCCCCCCCCCCCCCCATCCGAGCCGCACCGCCACCGCCTTCAGCCCCCACGGACCTAATCCGCCACGTTATCCAGCGAGGTACGGTTCGTACGTCCTAAGCGTACACAACCGCACCGTGCTATCCTTCTCCGCGCCGCACTAACCAAGCCGCCAGGTACGTCGGGTACTAGCCGCTGCGTGCCGCACAGCCACCCCTGGGAAACAACCTCTGACCCGAAGGTACGGCTTGTTTGCCGTGACCGCACAAGCAACCCGTATCGCCTGCCCCGCTCCTCAAGGCCCCCACCGCTCTACGCCTCGCACAGAGACGCCACCAGAGCCAGGGCCCGCCTCGGAGAGGAATCCACCAGCATCGAGTCGTTGCCTCTACGTCTCGGAGGCCGCCTGCGAGCTGGACTCTGCACCAACAGAAAGGTACTGTTAATCCGACGCGCACTTTGGTGCGTACACCCGGGCCCAGGAGCCCGCAACCCTTTGTTTAACTGCCTTTCTGAGAGCATCCCCAACGGTGAGAGTCGGACAAGACTGCGCACAGACACTAAGAACTTTGCATTTTGGAACCAACATCTTATTTAATTGCTAAAATAGTATTGTGGCTTTAGTGAAGAATATTATCTGGGTCTTGTATTAAGTCTGCTTAAAGTCTATATATAAAATACCTATTTTTATATGAAAACTTGCCTGATGTCCCTTTGTAGTGTGTCAGCTGATTACTGTATATTATAACAAATCAGACCCCCCCAGGATATAGCGGCATGGATTAGCAAATTTAGCGGCACAAAAATGGAAATTTAGCGGCACAAATATGGAAATTTAGCGGCAATTTTGCGGCATTTTATTTGGCCATTTTCCTACAACAAATACAGATATCTTTGTTTTTTGAGTTAATTAACAACATGAAGCTATATATATTTGGTTTAATTACAATGTAGACACTTTGGGGCAGATTTACAAGCCCTTTGCGCCCCTTTTACACCACCGTTGCATCACTTTTGTGACGCAGCGGCAGCGCAACAGATGCGCCATGGTGCGGGGTACTTACAACGTGCCGCATCTGGGAGATGCGTCACGTTGTAAAGCCCTGCGCCAGAAGGAGGCGTTCCTGCACAGAAACGCCTCCTAAAAGTGGCTGAGTGAAATCTACAAGATTTCACTCAGTCACTTTTGGGCCCATGCTGCGTCAAAACCCTGCGCCTGCTTGAAGCAGCCGTAAGGCGTTTGGCAAACAAGCCTTTCTATAGCCTTCCCTCTGACTCTTCCCCCTCCATCTCCCCTTTACTCATCCCAAACCTCCTCCTACTGCTATAATCTCCAAAGAAACCCTTCCCTCTTCTATCCCTCCACAACTCTTTTCAATCCAAAAGACTTGCATGTACACTGCTCAAATAAATTTCGTATTTCCCCTGTAGTAATTCCCAACTAATCCTGTGTGCGTTCCGGAGTAGCGGCTACCTGCCGAAAAGTGCTTCGACACTTCATTAGGGGTAGCCAGCCCTATATACATGCAAACCCTTTCCTCCACTATCCTTATTCAAACCAAATAACAAACTCACATGTCCACCGCTCCTAATTAATTTCATATCTCCCTATAGTATACTAATTCACGAATAATCCACTTTGGGTTCCGGGGTAGCATGCTACTCGAGGAAAGGCGCTTCGACGCCTTCTCAGGAGTAGTAAGCGCTATATAAATGCACTTACAACAGTAGCAGGATAAATTGGTTTATTGTAACGCGCTGGTGACCTCGCTACATAAAATTGCAGATGGTTTATCACAGTGAACCTTCAGGAAAAACTGTGATGGTGGTTCTACTCTCGATGCAACGGAAAGATAACAGTTCTACACGTATGATGAAATGTCATACAGAAAGACACATTACGTTGACTACCAGACGAGTGAGCCATAACATACAGCATGGTGTAGAAACTTGCTTTGCTCTCGCTGGTGATTGACCTGATTTTAAATATTTATGTAACATTACAATATAAAAAGGCAAATACAAACTACAGCACGACTGTCCTACAAACACAATTAAAACTTTCACTGCTTGACTGAAAGCGCCCCATCACATCTCCTCCCATTCAAAGGTGGCCGCCTAAGCATGCTCCTCATTTGTAGTCTTTCTATTATGTCCATGAAGAAAGGGGCTCGTATCACGTAACGCAGGGAAGTAATCCTTAGAAGAAAACTACGAGTCCCAGGGTGCTTCTTTGGGAGATTCTGACTGTAGAGGAGAACGGAAATCTGAACGTGGGTGAGCATGAAGTATTTGTTTCTCTTATAAGAAGTGTGCCTGCCGGTGGCAGTTCAGTTGCTTGACTGATAACTGAAACAACTTGTATTTCTGGCAGTTGTAGGCCGAGAAGAAACACTACTTCTACATTTGTGGCAGGTGTGGGTACCACCTTCTGACCAGTCGTTTTCCTTCCATCTGCAAAGAACGACAACGGTTCTTAGTTTCATCTTTCATCTATGTGCTCCAGGTTTTTTAAAACTGACTTTCCATAATATTTATTTGTTTTGTCCAATGGTCCTCTGTACTTCAGAGCGAGCTCCTGCTACTCCATGCCATTGAGTCCGTCAATGTGAAGTGCTTTAATCAGACCCCCAGGATATAGCGGCTTTTATAAAAATGCCGCGATTTCTACAAAAGTGCCGATTTCGCGGGCACTTTTGTAAAAATCGCAGCATTTTTACAAAAGTGCAGATTTCGCTGCAAATCGCGAAATCCTGGAGGGTCTGACAAATGCTTAGCCCATAACGTCCTGAAGTTTAGCCTTGACTGCTCACGCCACACTGCCTAGAGGGTGAGCAGGGGTTATTTTTAGGAGTAAGTCCCTTGCCCTGACTAGAGGAGAGGGTCTCTGTTTGTCACAAAAACTTTCCTGTGCCAATCAGAGACCCCCAATTCTTCATAACTCTTTCAACTATCTTCTTTACACACTTCCAGATATACAGATCAAGGATCCTTTTTTGGGCCTTTCATGGTCAGCTGCACCACTTAGGACTTCTCTCGCATTTTTTGGCCCTAGCCACCCTATCCCACTTACAGCGCAATATTACTATATGTTCATTTGTCTGGTTCGTATCTCCACCCAATAATGTTAATATTGTATAGCCTACGTGTGATGCTTTTCAGTCACGTTGCACTTCGCCGATGCACATATTTGAGCACCACCTCACCTTTACAGCAATAATTCTGTAACATTATAATGGCTTATGTTGAACCATGTCATGATCCATGGGTTTTTAGGGTTTCCACAGTAAATGGGTGGTGTATCACCTATGTCACCTAGTGGGAGAGTTTACTCTCCATTGTGATTCACCACACCCTATGACACTGCTGCACGCCTCACACTGCTGCACGCCTCACACTGCTGCACGCCTCACACTGCTGCACGCCTCACACTGCTGCACGCCTCACACTGCTGCATTACTCACACTGCTGCATTACTCACACTGCTGCATTACTCACACTGCTGTACGCCAGACACTGCTGCATTACTCACACTGCTGCATTACTCACACTGCTGCATTACTCACACTGCTGCATGCTGCACACTGCTGCATTACTCTCACTGCTGCATTACTCTCACTGCTGCACGCCTCACACTGCTGCACGCCTCACACTGCTGCACGTCTCACACTGCGGCACGCCTCACACTGCGGCACGCCTCACACTGCGGCACGCCTCACACTGCGGCACGCCTCACACTGCGGCACGCCTCACACTGCGGCACGCCTCACACTGCGGCACGCCTCACACTGCTGCACCCTGCTGCATGCCTCACACTGCTGCACGCCGCACACTTCTGCACGCCGCACACTTCTGCACGCCGCACACTTCTGCACGCCGCACACTGCTGCACGCCGCACACTGCTGCACGCCGCACACTGCTGCACGCCGCACACTGCTGCATGCTGCACACTGCTGCATGCTGCACACTGCTGCATTACTCGCACTGCTGCATGCTGCACACTGCTGCACACTGCTGCACGCCTCACACTGCTGCACGCCTCACACTGCTGCACGCCTCACACTGCTGCACGCCTCACACTGCTGCATTACTCGCACTGCTGCATGCTGCACACTGCTGCATGCTGCACACTGCTGCACGCCGCACACTGCTGCACGCCTCACACTGCTGCACGCCTCACACTGCTGCACGCCTCACACTGCTGCACGCCTCACACTGCTGCACGCCTCACACTGCTGCACGCCTCACACTGCTGCACGCCTCACACTGCTGCACGCCTCACACTGCTGCATTACTCACACTGCTGCATTACTCACACTGCTGCATTACTCACACTGCTGTACGCCAGACACTGCTGCACGCCGCACACTGCTGCACGCCGCACACTGCTGCATTACTCACACTGCTGCATTACTCTCACTGCTGCATTACTCTCACTGCTGCATTACTCACACTGCTGCACGCCTCACACTGCTGCACGCCTCACACTGCGGCACGCCTCACACTGCGGCACGCCTCACACTGCGGCACGCCTCACACTGCGGCACGCCTCACACTGCGGCACGCCTCACACTGCGGCACGCCTCACACTGCGGCACGCCTCACACTGCGGCACGCCTCACACTGCGGCACGCCTCACACTGCGGCACCCTGCTGCACGCCGCACACTGCTGCACGCCGCACACTGCTGCACGCCGCACACTGCTGCACGCCGCACACTGCTGCACGCCGCACACTGCTGCACGCCTCACACTGCTGCACGCCTCACACTGCTGCATTACTCACACTGCTGCATTACTCACACTGCTGCATTACTCACACTGCTGTACGCCAGACACTGCTGCACGCCGCACACTGCTGCATTACTCACACTGCTGCATTACTCACACTGCTGCATGCTGCACACTGCTGCATTACTCTCACTGCTGCATTACTCTCACTGCTGCACGCCTCACACTGCGGCACGCCTCACACTGCGGCACGCGCATTGTAACCAAGTTCTGATATTTGCATAGCGCCATTTTTAGTAAGCTTCGTAATTTCATAGCGCTATTATCCCACAGCGCTTACATTGCTTTGCCTGCATTACATTGCATTGTTGTGTGTGAATTCCCCCGGCGCCCTGCTCTGACCTCCCCTCCATTTTGATCCTGCTGTTGTTGTGTTCCCCTGAGCCCGCCACGCCTCCCAGCTGAGCCGCCCTCCCACAAGCATTGAAAAGCATTCCCCAAACCTCGCAGCGCTGTGATTCACTCGCCGCTTCCGCCTTGAGTGATCGCTCCCCTCGCTGCTCCTTACAACGTGGTATCGTATTGCTGCATTGTAACCAAGTTCTGATATTTGCATAGCGCATTGTAACCAAGTTCTGATATTTGCATAGCGCCATTTTTAGTAAGCTTCGTAATTTCATAGCGCTATTATCCCACAGCGCTTACATTGCTTTGCCTGCATTACATTACATTGTTGTGTGTGAATTCCCCCGGCGCCCTGCTCTGACCTCCCCTCCATTTTGATCCTGCTGTTGTTGTGTTCCCCTGAGCCCGCCACGCCTCCCAGCTGAGCCGCCCTCGCCCCTCCCCCTCCACTATCCATATATGACAGTAGCTCCCGCGCGCAGCGTCCACGCGCAGCGTTCGCGCCCAATCCGCGCCGAAGGTGCGCCAAAGGTAAGCCCGTCTACGCCCGTCCGCGCCTGGACCGCGCCCAGCGCCATACCCCCTGGCCCCCGTCCCTCCCAGCCCGCCCGCATTACCTACGATGCCGCCACCCTCCTAGCCCTTAACCCCGGTCGCGCCCCCAACTGCGTCCAAGCCGCTCCTGGACACACCCATGGACCTTTCTCCTGCTACTCCTGCAAATTCAGCGGCACCGACAACATCTCCGCTACGAGCACACCACAGACTCTCGACCCCAACCACCTACAATGCATCCTTCTCAACACCCGTTCGGTCCACAGGCACGCCATTGACCTATGGAATCTACTAGACACCATCTCTCCGGACGTCGCATTCCTAAAAGAAACATGGATGAACGCCTCTTCCGCCCCAGACATCACCATAGCCATCCCAGAAGATTATAAGATCACCCGCAAAGACCGTACCAGCCACACAGGAGGAGGAATCGCTATCGTCCATAAGAAATCTATCCGCATCTCAACCAGCTCTGACGCCAACCTCGCCAACTCCGAACACCTTCACTTCCAGATCCACATCGACCCCAAGACCACACTCAGAGGCACCCTCCTCTACAGACCACCAGGACCCCGCGCAAAATTCAGTGAAGACATCACGGACTTCATCTCTCCACACGCGCTCCCCTCCAAAGACTATATTCTTCTGGGAGACCTCAACTTTCACCTTGAAAAGATAAACGACCACAACACCGCCACCCTCGTGGACAACCTCGCCAACCTCGGACTTAAACAACTAGTCACTTCCCCCACCCACATCGCAGGTCACACTCTCGACCCTATCTTCACCTCCAGCAATCATGTCTCCTTCAGCCACACTACGGATCTCCTCTGGACCGACCACAGCTGCGTTCACTTCACCTACAACAAGCCGAAACCCATCAACCACTCCCAACCTACCCTGCAAAGAAACTGGAACAAAATCACCACGGACCAAATCTCCGCATCGCTCCTTCGAAACTCCCCAGCCCTCTCTTCTAACGCCAACGAAGCCGCCACCAACCTCACCCTATGGCTATCCAACACCGCCGACACCTTAGCACCACTGAAAAAACGTCAAAGCAAACCTGGCAACAAGAAAGCCTCATGGTTCAACGATGATCTCAAGAAGTCCAAGAAACTCTGCCGCTCCCTTGAAAAGGCCTGGAAAAAAGACCCAACCACCAGCACCAAGGACGCCTTCAAAAGCGCCACCCGCACTCACCACCAACTGATCCGGAAAGCCAAGAAAACAGCATTCAAGGATCGACTTGACAACAACGCCCACAACAGCAAGGAACTTTTCAACATCGTCAAGGAATTCTCCAATCCATCGGCCAACTCCAACGACATCACCCCCTCTCAAACCCTCTGCGACTCCCTAGCCTCTTTTTTCCACAACAAGATTGCAGACATCCACAACAGCTTTGACAACCAACCCGGAAACCAACCCACCCCACCATCTGCTGACCATCTTCCCCCCGTGAACACCCTTAACGCCTGGAACCCAATCTCCACTGAGGACACCATCCGCCTGATGAATTCCATCCACTCAGGATCCCCCACAGACCCATGCCCTCACCACATCTTCAACAAAGCAGACTCCGTCATAGCACCGCACCTCCGAGACGTCATCAACTGCTCCTTCAACTCCGCTACCTTCCCAGAAGACTGGAAACACGCTGAACTCACCGCCCTTCTGAAAAAACCAACAGCGGACCCCACCGAACTCAAAAATTACCGCCCCATCTCGCTTCTTCCATTCCCGGCCAAAGTCATCGAGAAAGCCGTCAACAACCAGCTCGCCGCTTTCCTCGAAGCCAACAAATCCCTCGACTCCTCACAGTCCGGCTTCCGAGCAAAACACAGCACTGAGACCGCCCTCATCGCAGCAACAGACAACATTCGAACTCTACTGGACAATGGTGACACAGTCGCCCTCATCCTCCTCGACCTCTCTGCAGCATTCGATACAGTCTGCCACAGCACCCTTCTACAACGCCTCAATAACATCGGAATCCAAGGAAAAGCACTTGAATGGATCACCTCGTTCCTCACCGGAAGAACCCAGAGAGTCCGCCTTCCTCCATTCAAGTCCGAGGCCTCTGAAGTCATCTGCGGCGTACCTCAAGGATCCTCACTCAGTCCCACCCTCTTCAACGTATACATGAGCCCCCTCGCGGCCATCGCACGCCAACACAACCTCAACATCATCTCTTACGCGGACGACACTCAACTGATCCTTTCTCTCACCAATGACCCCAGCACCGCCAAAACTAACCTACATGAAGGAATGAAAGAAGTTGCCGAATGGATGAAACAAAGCCGTCTGAAACTGAACTCAGACAAAACAGAAGTCCTCATCTTAGGTACATCCCCCTCTGCATGGGACGACTCCTGGTGGCCGGAAGCCCTCGGAAAAGCACCCATCCCGACAGACCACGCTCGGAACCTTGGAGTCATCCTGGATTCTTCACTCTCAATGAACAGACAAGTCAGCGCCGTATCCTCTTCCTGCTTCAACATTCTTCGCATGCTCAGAAAAACATTTCGCTGGATCCCCTCCGAAACAAGAAAAACAGTCACCCACGCTCTGGTCACGAGCCGACTAGACTACGGAAACACCCTCTACGCGGGTACTACCGCAAAACTCCAAAAGAAACTCCAACGAATCCAAAACGCCTCAGCCAGACTCATATTAGACATCCCACGCAACGAACACATCTCTGGTCACCTTAAAGACCTCCACTGGCTACCCGTCAATAAGAGGATCACTTTCCGACTGCTTACCCACGCACACAAATCACTCTACGACATCGGACCAGATTGCCTCAACTCTCGACTGTCCTTCTACACCCCCTCCCGCCAACTACGTTCTTCCAGCCAAGCCCTCGCCACTGTACCTCGCATCAACAAGACCACCATGGGAGGCAGATCCTTTTCATACCTAGCTGCTAAAACATGGAACTCACTCCCCGCTTACCTTCGCCTCACCCAGAACCACCTAGCGTTCAGAAAGCAGCTTAAAACGTGGATATTTGACAAATAATCCTCCTCCCCTTCCTAAGCGCCTTGAAACCCTCTGGGTATGTAGTGCGCTATACAAATTTTATGACTTGACTTGACTTGACTGCTGCACCCTGCTGCACGCCGCACACTGCTGCACGCCGCACACTGCTGCACGCCGCACACTGCTGCACGCCGCACACTGCTGCACGCCGCACACTGCTGCATTACTCACACTGCTGCATGCTGCACACTGCTGCATTACTCTCACTGCTGCATTACTCTCACTGCTGCATGCTGCACACTGCTGCACGCCGCACACTGCTGCACGCCGCACACTGCTGCACGCCTCACACTGCTGCACGCCTCACACTGCTGCACGCCTCACACTGCTGCACGCCTCACACTGCTGCACGCCTCACACTGCTGCACGCCTCACACTGCTGCACGCCGCACACTGCTGCACGCCTCACACTGCTGCACCCTGCTGCATGCCTCACACTGTTGCACGCCGCACACTGCTGCACGCCGCACACTGCTGCACGCCGCACACTGCTGCATTACTCACACTGCTGCATTACTCGCACTGCTGCATTACTCGCACTGCTGCATTACTCGCACTGCTGCATTACTCGCACTGCTGCATGCTGCACACTGCTGCATGCTGCACACTGTTGCACGCCTCACACTGCTGCACGCCTCACACTGCTGCACGCCTCACACTGCTGCACGCCTCACACTGCTGCACGCCTCACACTGCTGCACCCTGCTGCATGCCACACGCCGCTGCACGCCACACTCCTCACGCCGCTGCACGCCACACGCCGCTGGCCGCCTCACGCCGCTGGCCGCCTCACGCCACTGGCCGCCTCACGCCGCTGGCCGCCTCACGCCGCTGGCCGCCTCACGCTGCTGCCCGCCTCACGCTGCTGCCCGCCTCACACTGCTGCATTACTCACACTGCTGCATGCTGCACTCTGCTGGCCGCCGCACTCTGCTGGCCGCCGCACACTGCTGCACGCCTCACACTGCTGCACGCCTCACACTGCTGCACGCCTCACACTGCTGCACGCCGCACTCTGCTGCACGCCGCACTCTGCTGCACGCCGCACTCTGCTGCACGCCGCACTCTGCTGCACGCCGCACTCTGCTGCACGTCTCACACTGCTGCACGCCTCACACTGCTGCACGCCACACAACACCACCAGATCACTCTGGGACACCACCAGATCACTCTGGGACACCACCAGATCACTCTGGGACACCACCAGATCCCTCCGGGACACCACCACACCACCACATCACTCTGGGGACACCACCACATCACTCTGGGGACACCACTACATCACTCTGGGGGCACCACCACATCACTCTGGGGGCACCACCACATCACTCGGGAACACCACGACATCATCACTCGGCCCAACCGCATCATCACTCGGCCCAACCGCATCATCACTCGGCACCACAACAGCACTGTCCTTGCTTGCTACCAACAAGCATTGCCATAGCCAATAGGACTCTTATTAGGAAAGTGTAAGCTATTGGCTTTGTGAATAACAAGGCTATTAATTTATATATTTTCAAAGCCAATACATATTAAAAAAATTGTCATATACAATACTAATAGCTCACACTTTCTCTGCGTGCATATATTTACATTAAAAGATCCTACTTAGACACCCTTGATTCTTAGCTTTAACTGTAAGATACATCTATTTACGTGAAATGAGTGCTGGTAGGCGGTTACATTGCTTCCCGTGACGTCATTCCACTTGACGTCATTGCGCACTGCCTATGTTAATGAGTCATCCACTATTTCTTTTAAGACTTGTACCTTGGCCTGAATTCTGTTCCGAGGACTGCAGATCATATCTATTGTCATTGGCGGTGGTGTCCAAAAAATGTGTTCCGCACAAGCAATATGCGTTTTTAGCAAATGTGCACTTTACAAATCAGTAGAGTCTCCTGCAGTGTCCAGTGTGTTGTTTGAACAGATACAGGCTAGTAACGCCTAATACAAGGATGAAGTTTCGAAAAACTTTTAATGTTCTACACTGAGTCTTTCACGACTTATGTAGTGGCTGGAAGTCGATGACTGGTGTTGGCGTAACTCCTTCATATCAAAGCTGCCCTTTTGGTGGTGGCTCAGATCCAGCAAAGAGGGCCCAGTGTTTGGAAGGTTGACACAGTGCCACATGAGCACTTTTAACACTTATCGAGCTATGTGACTCGGTGATGCTGCTTCTTGTACTCCATTAACGCAGTTGTTCGCGCAGAGCTCTGGTACAGGGTTGAGCGGGACAGGCCGCTTGTTCCAGTTTGAGGATATTTTGTCGTGCACTCTTAAAGTGGGCCTCTTTCACTAATTACTGTATTTTACAGTGTTCTGAGCAGCACGGGTAGGACGCTTTGAACCCCGCGCCTCCTTATTATGACGTTTGTGTGCGAAACCGAAGGAGTACATTTAGTTTAGAACATAATGATATTGTATAGTGTTTGGCTTTTTTTCTCGGTACCATTCGAGAAATTAATTGTGTGCCCGAGATTTAAAAAAAATTGTTTTGTTGACGACTGGACGGATAACTCTCAAAACGTGAGGCTTGGGCGCCCTTCCTTGCACGTATCAACCTTGTCTACGCCATTCACGTTTTATTGTGGTGTGGGAAATCCAAAAATGACCCCCGCCCCTGCACATTTGTTTTAACACTTGCGGTCCTCGTGTGTTCCTGTTAAATTCCTGAAAGGTTTAGGACGGGACGCCTGCCTGTCCCTGCAAACCGCTGAAAATTACAGGGCTGTTGCTTTTTTGTTTGTTTATTCGTAGCCCTGGGCTAAGCAAATATTGTGTGCGCTCGAAGAAGTGCTATAGGACTGACATCTCAGTTCTCACTTGGCAGGATGGATTGTGTTGGTTGAGCAGCATATAGTCACTTCTAAGAGTTTGTTTGCATCAGTAAACATTAGCTTTGCATCCAGGCACCTGGCTCTTTTTTTCTGATTGGATGAATTTAAGGTCAGTGGGTCACAGGCACATGAATATTCATTCGGTTTCCAGTACCACCAGGCATTCGTTTGCAAAGGTTAAATGTTTTCTTTTTTTGGGGTGGTGGGTGGGGGACAGAAGAGGTCCACATGCCACGCTTTATTTCGGCTGGACTCTGCTGCACCAGGAGATTCAATTTGCTTCAATCACACAAGGTAACAAAGTGAAAAACCTGGCCTTAAAGTTCCGATCTCCTGGTTTTATAATAGATACCGCACCAGATTTCTCACTGACTTCAATACGCTTTAAAACTATAACAAAAGTGAATGTGTAGCATTTCGTACCAAGTGCATGATCAGACTGGAGGATGATTACAATTTAACATAAAAGTAACTAAAACTTTGAGGAAAGTACAAAAAAAATGAAACACGTATTTTGCTCTATGTTGCTCCATGTCTCATAGCCGTCCTTCTAAAAGATATTGTGTGCCGCTGGTTCTGTCCTATGAAATCGAATCTGTGTTTGCATGGCCATGGTGTTTTTTTCCCCCTTCGTTGTTATGTGCTAGAAGGCAGCGACCTGCCCATGATGATTTGCCCACTTTTCCATGTACGGCAGGTCAATTTAGGTAGGGTATAGTTATTATCTTTATGTATATGGTGCTAATCTTGCCCTAATTATTTATTTAAAGGTGACTCATAAATGGCTAAATTCTGCAGAGAACATTTCAGAGTGCTATACAGTGGGTGGATTGGAGGGGTGCGGGGGGGGGGGGGGCGGGGGGGGGGTGCTCTAAGCAGGAGACCGTCTTCTTGATGGAAAGACGAGAAAGGTAGAAATGTTAGGAAACCATTGCCAAAGGAAAGCAGTGATGTAAGCAGGATTATGTTTGATTCGCAATTCAAACTGAACATTCCAGAAACAGAAAGGGATGAAAGAAGGATACAAGTCTACAATGAAAGGGCACTTCCAGAAGCCAAGAAGAAGCACAGGAGGTTAAAACTGGTTCAACTTGCAAGAGAGGCATAGCACACTCTGAGAGTATACGGGAAGATCTTGGAGTACATTCTCAGGGAAGGCTTGGTGGTAAAGGGTGGTTTCCATCCTTTCTAACTTAGAAGTTGCCCTGCTGATGCTTGAGTTCAGCGTGGAGAATTTTCCATGCTGAGGATCCACAAAAGCTCAATATTATTCCTTCCAAGTCTTATTTTTGCTGAATAGTGCTGTGGTAATCCTCTAAGCCACTAAACATCTAAAACGAGCCAAAAGATTGTAGCTTGAGAACAGTTCCAACAAGTAATTTGGGCCTGTGGACCAGTATGTTCTGTGGGTAGTGCAGCGCAACTTGAAGGCCTTTGTTTGATGGAAGCCAATTAAGCGGCTGAGGTTGGAGTAACAAGCTCTGACTTGTTAGTATTGTGCTCAGTGTTGGACTAGTTGGAGTTGTTGAAGGCCCATTTTGTGACAGCTGATATACATACTAATTTAGTAGTCGCGCTGCGGAAATAACAGTGCACTGATCAGGTCCACTCTGTGAAAGGATCTTAAAAATGGTGTCACTTTCCTGAGCATATTGAGGTGGTAGTCTGCATTCACTTGGGTTGTAAACGACATTCTGTGATCAGACTATACCCAAGGTTCTTGCTTTGTTTACCAGAGAGGCAGGTTGTTCCAGTTCTTTTGAATAGTCTGTTTGGAATCCACTACTTTATCTATGCTAGTGATTCTTCTTGTTTCAAACCAACAAAGGACCTGTAATACTAACCAAAGCCACATATGTTTGTAATCCTTCCATAAATGTCCTATGCTGTCTCCCATAATATTTTGTCTCTTTCCCATATAATATTTGAAGTTACTCTCCATTCAAATAATAAACCCTTTTGAGGACACTGTATTTTTCCACATTAATGATGTAAAAGGCAAAAACATTCTAAAGTGGGAATAATAATTTTGTCATTGGCCAGCATCAAATGAATAACTGGTCAGCAATTCTTAAAGCTTACCTTTTATGTGAGGAGCAATAAGATTTTTAGGTCTTCAAGACATTGCAAATGCATGTGTTTTTTTTTGTGTGCGAATATGAGAATAAAATGGATTATAGAAGAATGTCCCCCTTTCTGTAGGCCAGTACAGTAGGCTATCCCCTTTTGATGTAAGTCCTTTGCATGTGCTTGATCACCAGGCTAGTTGGCAGAAGTTTCGTTATCTAAGGTTTGTGCCAGCCACTCCAGATTAGTGTTGGCACCGCTCTGCCCAGCCCCAATTTACAGGGGAGACATGACTTCATTGCTGCCTTAGTATCTTCAGTATCTCTCAGTGCTGGATCCAGAAGACCAGATATTTCACGCACCAGTTTCAGGTTTTTTTTTCATCAATATTTAGGATTGAAATAAAATGAAGAGAAACCTAGTTTGTTCAGTTTTGTCCTTTTTGTAATTTAGTGAAAGAATACAGTATGCTAATGAGTGTGACGAAACAGAATATGCTATGAGTAAGTGTTGCATCAAGTTTGGACAAAATCACTCGCCGTAATTTGTGTTGCAATCGCATTGTCATTGATGCATTCTAGTCCTAACACTAAATAGGGAAGCCAGTGGCCATGCTAGATGAAAATCAGTTGTAGATTATCTAATGTGATTCTTTATGAGTTGAAGTGTAGTGTAATTTTTTTTAAGCCATGAACAATGAAGTGATCTTTAAGTCTAATCACTTAAATAATTTTTTGAAAATAAATTAACTTCAAGCAGTTTTATCAGAAAATGTTCACTTTTTCAGGTCATTAGGATCATTGCCTGGGGTGCATTACCATAGAGGCCCTAGTTTTGTTGTTATAGACTTCAAGAGCAGGTCTTACTAACAACCCTCCCCTTATCTTCCCATTTTCTGGACAAAGCTAAATATGCAGCTGTCCTCTTGTATTGAGGTTTTATGATTAAGAAACTTGCAGCAACATAACCAGAGATTAAGCTTTGGTCTACACTCCTTCCTTGAAAAACTACATTGGTTAAATGTCTTTCAGGCCCCGTTCCAAGGAGGCTTCATTTAGTAGCAGTGACCATAAGTTTACAGAACTCCTTGAAAATTACATAAACGTTAAGCGTTTGGAAATAGCCGGTGTGCCAGCCATTGAACCCGCATCGTCTACATCCAGGAGCTATGGTATCCTGGAATAGCCTGATCTTGGCATGTTTGCTAGTACATAACAAAGTACTTCATCCCTTTAATTGATTATGGTGGCTCCAGCATAGGGCCTTGCAGAAGATGCACATGATATTACCTTATAAAATAAGATTGTTATCCTTCTCACTATTTACTCGGTGTACAAATGTCTGTGGTTCAGTCGTGGTAAAGACAATAAGGTGAATATTGTTTGGTTTTATTAACTGTTAATATGCATAGATATGTGATGGAAGGTAGAAATCTCCCTCAGGCCATTTTGTCTTCCTGTTTGCCTTCATGCTGTTACCCACACATGGTCCCAGTTAACCAAACAGTCTTGCCTCTCTCACTATTGTTGTTTCCCTTTGTCTCACTCGCACATTTTAGGCCTGGATTCACAGTGCAGCTGTCTGCTAGAGCTTTATCACTGCTCTTCTACCAAGCATTGAAAATGCAATAGGTCTCTCTTTTGATTAAGTTAAAGCCATTTGCTTTGCTAATGGTATTGTATAGCTAAGCATATGGCTTTAACTTAATCAAAGGCGAGACCTATTGCATTTTTAATGCTTTTTTTTGTAAGATGGGGCAGCTATCCTCTTCCAAAATCAGTCAGCCCCCTCCCCCGGGCGGATTCATAACTAAAGTGAGGATCCTCTGTTATTTGCCATCTGTCTAGCACACGCTTGTCTATGGATGAGCAGCGCCCTTGTTGTGGTACGTACACTGCGGTGTGTGCGTTCTCTGCAGATGCAGGCTCCGCCGAGGCGCTAGCTAGCCATAGCTGCGCCGCGCACACACCCTCAAGGTTAGCGACTGAAGCCCATCTTTGTCCTCTCCCTCCTTCCACTCCCTCTTCTGACACAGACATCAGGAGCGGCAGGGGGTGGGATGCTCACACACACACTGAAGCCTTTACACGCACACACGCATGGCACGTTTCATTCTGACAATTTCCCGAGCTCAGCTAACCCCGGTTTATCAGTTTTCGGGTGCCGATACAGCCGCCATGTAATATCTACAACGTGAAAACACTCGGGGTGACAATGGCGAACACCGCACAGAAATAGTACGTTGACCACCTCTGGGCACACGGCAAAGGGCACGCTCACGGTGCATGCACGCACAAGATAATTAGCCAGTGCGGATAACAACAAAAGGGAAGGGGTGACTGACTGCATATAAACAGTGTAGGGAACAAGCCCCAAGGTATCCTATGTGATGCCAAGAACACCACCCATCATGGATGCATTGATAAAAGAGCATGCGCGCAAAATGAATGGCATGTAAAGAGAGGAGTGACTGAATAAATAAAAACCTTAAACACATTCACGGATGAAATACATATATGCATAACAATTACAAAGAGAAATAATGAATGCAGGAACACCTCTGTGATAGTGTGGATGAAGTTAAGAATGCGAGAAATAAGAGAGTTTATGTGTCAAACAAACAAGGAAATGTTTGCAATGAAAGAATGAACTCGAGGAAGGCATGAATGCATGGAGGGAGGAAGGCGTGAATGCATGGAGGAACTGATGAATGAAGGGATGCAAAGCCTCAGATATACAATAGTGGAAGAATTGCATCAAGTTTTGAATGCAAGGATGAATTCATGACTGCATGAGGAATGCAGAGGCTGGGGAATTCAATGCATTGAGCATGGAAGAATCGCATAAAGGACTGGTTGCAAGAATGACTTCATGAAGGAAGTAATGACTGCATGAAGGAACACAAAGCCTAGAGGTTTCAATGCATAGTGAGTGGAAGAACTGCTAACAGGGCTGAATGCAAGAATGAATGAAAGTCTGCCTGGAGGCAGACATGCATGAAGGGGAGACATGCTTGAAGGAGAAGCAGTTCACACATGGAGGACAGGCAGGGGGTGCAGAGATAAACTTGTCTGAATGACAGCCTCCTCGTTCCCGGTCCAAGTTCAATGCTTGTCACTTCCTCGACACAGGGCATCCACGCCCATATGATTTAATTCTAGGACCTCTGAGACCTCTATCACACTGTCGGCCCTTCCATCAGACACTCTTGTGACTCTGCGTCTTGGGTTTGTGATGCAGTTGGGGTTTGGGACGATGAGGGGACCTGATAAAGAGATGTCCTTACCTGGAAGTGGGCAGCGCATCCCTGTGCGCAGCCTCAGCCCAGACAGGCGAAAGGGCAGCAGCCCTTCATTGCCCTCTGGGTCGTCGGAAAGGCAGAGCTCCCTGGTCCTTTCAAATAATTCTCCGGTGGATATCCCTCTCCCTATTTAACCCCGCTGCCCCTGCCACCGTCCCTGCTCCATCACTGCGGTACATGCGACGTCACTAGCCTACCTTCGTAACAAGACTCAGAGCAACCTACCCTGATGCGCCGCCCACCTCCCTAGCCACGCCTATGGCCACTGCGTCTCCTGCTATTTCCGCCTCCTGATTGGGGCAAAATGGGGTCCATCACTGTCTGTTAAAGGTGAGGCTTCGCCAGGCCTTTGTGCGCATTATAATGTGACTATCCTAAATAATTTTAGTTTCTAAGAACACACCACACAATAAACGATCGATGACAAAGCCAAAGCATGGTAACAAAGCAGCATTTGTGTATGCCAAGGATTAGCATATCAAATACAGACCTATTGGTTAGTTTAGCAATGTTTGTCTTATAGGAGTATCTATATTGTGCGCGCTGCGCCCTCGTGCATTCTTAGACAGCTTGCAGTGTACCATCCGGGCGGAATAAAAACACAGGGTAAGGTGGGTCTACGCGCCAAATGTATCTTTGTCATTAACTTAAACAAGTAAAACAAGCACGGTACCGCAAAGTCAGCCGCGTGTTTACTGTTGCATTGCTCTTTCACTTTAAGTGAAAGCACAATGCGAAAGTAAACACACGGCTGACTTTGCCAAAGCAGAATGAGGGGAAAAAAGTGCGTAGGGACTAATGAAGGGGAGAGTGTCATGCCGCCGGTAAAAGATCAAATCCCGGTGGGTGGGGCCAAAAGGAGACCAGATGGCAACAAGGAGGGACTAAGAAGCCTCCTTTACAATAAAAAGCCAGGGTTTTGCATGCAATATGACGCAAACCAATCAAAAAGATGGGCGGGGCTTTAACTCCGCCTCCGAGAGCTTTGGAATCTGTATTGATTCCAAGAAGCTCTCGTATGACGAGAGCAGCGCATGACGAGAGCAGCGCCTGCGCGCTGCTTTCGCCAGTCGAGACCTAAAAAACGATAGACCGAAACACAGGGGTTTAAATTGAAGCAAACCCCTGATGCCATGCTGTTGTTTCTTAAGTATATAATTTCACCTTCTCTAGGACATGCTTCCATTGCAATGCATGAGGTTAACTGTTTTCTGCATGTGACAGGAACTATCTGATGAATGCAGAAGCCATCTTTTTAAAAGACAGATTTCCACATTCTGCATTATTAAGAAATGTATACTGCTAGTACATTTTAAAACGGAATTATGTAAATACTTTATATTAAGTGCCATGCTTTAAAAAAAAAAAAAAAAAAAAAAGAAAAAAGGAAATGTCAATGACTGGACGCTGCGAAGGTCGCTCTGGTTTCTTTGTCGATTGCCAGAGGAAAGGGCTAGTTCTCCCAATAGCCACTATGCCACCCTGCAATTAATTTACAGATGAAGGTGACTAGTGTCTCCTGAAGAAGATCCCAGTCAGTGGGAAATAGCAACAAAGGACATGAAAAAAATAATCAATTCTTTGGCAGTATTGCTAATTATTGAGTGTAGCTTGTGAAATGAGTTGTAGTTTATAAGCAAGGCACCTGCCATGCCCCTAGTCTGGACTAAGAAAAAGCCCAGCATACTGTCTTTAGAGCGAGGAAATCCAATGGTGCAGGTAAAGGCAGCAAAATTCAGTGACAAAAAGCATGCAAGTGGGTGATGAACCCAAAGAAAATTGGGACACAAATGTATGGCGGCACTTCCTTCTCTGACCAACTCCTCCTTTTATATGGTCTAGGTAGGAAACGGCCTCACAGAAAAAAGGTTTGCACAGTCTTGGGTTGGGAAACAGCAAGCACTGAAAAGCGGACAACCTTGGACCTAAATGGATTTCAAGCTAGCCAAGCACACTTCTTCCTGAGAATATTGTTTCCCAGACATGACATATGTAAGACCCCATCAGTTCATTAGTTACTTAACAGTTACTTCTAGAGACGTTTTGATAACTGGTTCGAAAGGCATGCTTGGTAAAAACATTTCCTTATTTTATTAAGCATATGTATGCGTTTTTTTCAGATAATCTCCGCTTCAGTCAGTTGCTTTCATACAGTGAAAAGGCTGCCTAGGCCTCGTACCTTTTTAAGATTATGAAAGAAGAGGATAGTTCTGATAGTACTTTTTAATTTTTTTTAAAAACTATTTGGCAAATGCGGTTTTGCTACTTTTTAAATTATTTTTTTTACTTTACCTTTGATGCACAGGCTAAAGTCCCAGAGCCATAGGCACCTCCCGCCTTAGTTTTACTTAAGGAAGCCTAATGTGGTATGTGGAGGGTGGAGACTAGCATTGCATTCCCTTGGCCAGCCATGATGAGTTGGATATTGTTTACTATTCTGAGGTCTTTCATGCGGTTTGCCGCGGGGGAGAGGGACAGGGAGGGGTGGAGGTGAGTGAGCTCGGCAGGCCACTTGGCGGAGTCCCGGAGTGAGGTGTCTTTGCTGAAAAGTAATACTTCCGTGTTGACTGTTGATCTTAAAGCAGTTGGTTTTCATTCACCTGACGACTTCGTTCATGCAGGCGGAAAAATCAGTCTGGGTGCTTGGCGTCTTGTCATGGCATAGGAGATAATGTTGATTCTGTGGGCGCGTATATTGCTGGCGAGTAAGGTCATGTAGGCTTCAAACAAAGTGGAGCTGAGTGAGGAATGTATCTGGCCTCTGTAAAGGATTCATACCTGCATAAATAAACTGTTCTGCTTGACGGATTCAGGGAAGCCCAATGTCCGCTTTCTCCGTGATGGTTTTAGCCAGGATTGGGTTCCCCTTGCTGTTTAATGATTTGAGAAATTGGATCATTAATTGGAACGAGTGACCGCCCACCTCAAGGAATAATCATAACCCGTGTTAGAGTGAACTCTCAAAGTCACTAAACTAATCAGAGCTCAATACCCTAGTGGGTATGGAATAAAGCAGGCAGTCTGTACCAAAATGGTAATATAGGCAACATGCAATACAATAAAAAACCCTAACTGAATTAGAAAAATAGACTAAAATGTAATAAACAAAAATACAATGAGGGCAACCAAAGATGATAATTTAAGTTTTAAGTAGGAATAGTGCCGATATGCAAAAAGTGCCCCGGGGGAGTGTGTGGGGAGTGCACTATATTAATCCTAGTGCCCTCCCATATCTAACACTAAAATCCAGTTTGGGGAAGCCAGCGTACCCCCAATAAACCCAAAGACAGAAATCTGGTACCTTGACTGCCATTTACCCTTTAAAAAAGAGTAGTTCCTCCATCTTTAATGGTGGGTTCAAGCAAACGCAATATATCAAAGCTGCTGCTGGCCATTATAACTAAAGACAAGCAGGACACTTCAAGTTCAGTTTGTTCTAGGAACTGTATTGCCAAGCTTTACATATGTAAAAATGTTGAGCCAGGAGCTTTGAAGATACTTAGGTCAGTGTGGCAAAACCAAATAACTGCCTCTGATGGCTCATGGTACAAACTAGCAGTCTATGCACTTTGATATTTCCATGGTGGGCTATAGGCTAGGGGTCTGCTTTCAGGGCCGGATGGTCTGCTCTGTGCTATTGCAACAAGTACCCAGTGTCTTTCCAGCTACAGTCCCCTGCCAAGTGACCCGCTTGCTCGACTGACTTAAAGCAGCATCCTTTTACTGGTAGCGTACTCTTTCATGCAGTGATAAGAAGTCACAGGTCAAATACATGTGTGTAGAAGGTTTCATCTGTAGGTGACTGGAGGGAAAGCCTACTTTGTTTACCACAGGAGCAACCCCATCAGTACCACAAAAGGAAAGGGAAGCACTTGTGTCTGCCAACGACTGCAGCAGGTTACTAAGCAGCAGGCACTGTGGACAGTAATTTGTAGATGGCCCATGCCCCTCCTGGTATGGTGAGTACCAGTATTGTATGCCCTGGTACCCATTGTAGCCCAGCCCCCTGCATTTAGGAATGTGCGAAGATGTGGGGACGGACGAGAGCTGTGAGTTGGTATAGGTAGAGGTTGGCAGTGCTGCTTATGCTGAAATGGGCCTTTTTGTACCAAGTCAATTTGGTCTCTAGCAATAAAATGGTTGTGCACATAACTGCGCTAAGTGAATTTGGTGCTGGATGTACCAGGGCAACTTGGATTCTGGCATAATTGCCACTGCCAGGGATGTGTGTTGTACAAACCAGGTTGTGGATTCTTGTACTGGATCAATTCAATACATTCCAGAGTAATTTGCTTGCTGGTGCTGTATACATGCATGCTTGGGCAGTATAGATCACGGGATGGGAAGTAGTGCTTCAAAAACGAAGAGAATGTGGTTTCTACTATATCAGTTGTGTTTAACTAATGGGGTAGAGTAGATCCGACCATCGCACTGAGAGCATCTTATACTGTGACTATGTGGAAACTGGTCACGTGGTACTACCTGTATCCTAATGGATCACTCCTGTGTCTGAGTCCTTAGCCTTGGGCATTAGTCATCCACACCAGCCCTTTTACTCTACACAACAAGCCCTGGAGCGGTAACACAGTAGAATATTTCCCGCCACAGGAATCTGAATATTCCTTTTTGACTTTTACTGATCACTGGTAGGCTGGCATTTTGAGCAGCACTACACACATGGCGGCATACTAAGAGCACAAGTGTTTCTTGGATTCTTTACTGCTCCGGCCACTGACTGGTATTCTGTCCAGACATGGAATTAAAAATTGGTGTTTATTGAGGGCCCGAAATGAATTTAAATTTGCACTGCTTCAAGACAGTCTTAAATTTTTTATAGAGCTCTTGCTTTATTTGTAGACACATAGGCAAGTTTTAGACAGGGATGTTTAATTCTAAAATCTATTTCCGAGGGGACTAGGTGCTTCGTCCTGTGTATTGTTAAAAAAAAAAATCTGTTTTATTTGGTGCTATGCAATGAGGTTACACGTGATCGCAATGGTCTATTATAGCAGGGATATAATGGCCTCAATGAATATATTAGGACAGGTTTTGGATTCTAGCAAGACTCTTATTATGCACCTCTCTGATTATACCAGACTGATTATACCAGGGTTCTATTTTTCTCAAATTTTTGAATAATCAAAGGCTCTGTTTATGATTAGGCTCAGTTTGAGCTGGCTTTCTCTTCACAGTAGGACTTGGAGTATGCCAGCACTTTCTTTACGTTGAAGTTCTGATTACAGCAGAAGTCAAGAAATGTAATTTATTTATTTCTCATTTTAGTTTCTAAGGGAGCAGCTTGTGGCTTCCCTTGTAACTTTATGTTTAAGCATTCACCCAAATTCACAAAATGTTATTTTAACCCCTCCCATGCTGATGACGAGCTCAGCTCGTCATCAGCCATGGTGCTCGTGTGCTGATGACGAGCTGAGCTCGTCATGGCCATTAGAACGCTCACACGCGGGGATAATTCCCCCACTGTGCTGAGCGTTCTAGGGAAACGGGTGTGGCCGTGACGAGCTCAGCTCGTCATCAGCAAACGAGCACCGTGGCTGATGACGAGCTGAGCTCGTCATCAGCACCGGGGCGCCGTGCGTGCCCCCGCCCCCCAGCACAGCGGAGGAATAACACCCGCAGCCAAAGGGTTAACTAAAGTCAGATTCTATTCTACTTCCACCCTAGTACTTAGATTGCCGACATAGGTTATTGAACTAGCTCAGACTGACCATCTCCACTTGACCACATTGTGTATTTATTGGGCATATCTCTTAACCTTGCTGTGCCGCCATTCTCTTGTTTGCCTTATTTGCTAGCACATAATAAGTGCCTTATCAGTGACTGGACATTTTACTTTTTACAGCTAGATAAACTATATAAAGTCTTGCCCATGTCAAACTGTTATGGGCAACCTACTCAGGTAAATTTTGTTTTACACATGCAAAAGTTTTTTTTTTTTCACTCATAAAATGATTTTTTCTCATGAAGATTTTCACGTGAGCAAATGTAGTCATTAGTTTTGGAAGTAGGTGGCAAGTCGTTGTTTCAGGCCTGTAATGCACTGTTAGTTTGTGCATACCCGCAAACGTATGTGCTTATGGGTATTTAAAGGCTCCTCTCCAACCCATTCCCGCCCTCGAAAAGGTTAAAATTGTAATTCTGGTAAGGTCGTGAGTAAAACTTTCACAGGGTGGGGAGGGAGTTTCTCCATGTGAAAAAAATATTTTTCCTTTGGAGAAGAATAAATAATGTTGAATTTTCTCTTAGTTAGTAGATTTTTGCATGAGTAAATATACGCTTGATTTCCTGAAAGTTGTATAGCTACACAAATGCATGGTCGTAGATGTAAGGGTGCCCTTTTGTTACTTTCTTTGAGTGGAACGCAAATGTTTTTACAATGTCTATATTGGTTTTACATTGATTTGACATATTGATAATTATTGACATGCAGTACACATGTTCAATTACATGATGCTTTAGAGTAATATTTAAAATTGTTCTTACAAAATCCAGTATACTAAACTGTGACCTCGGGCTGTGTGTTTTTGTCATGTTCCAAATATTTTTGGGAGATTTTTTATTTTGTAAGCAAACACATTGTGCAATAGTTGAAAAAAAAACTGCCTGCAAGCTTAGTCTGTTTTTTCCGAGGTGCAAATATGGTTTAGGTACGTGATTTGCTGTTAAAATAAAATCACCAGTCCCGCACCCATTGTTTGTATTTTCATATAGTAAAGGAACATTCTGAGAGCTTCATAAATTGTTACAAATTGGTACATTTTGCAATCGTATGTTTACGCTTTATATTGGAAGCACTGCCACCAATACATTGCACTGCTCCCTGAATTTCCTTGGAGTGCTCACCCTATCGGTAAAGGCTTTAATTACATATACTAATACACAGGGAAAAACATTTTTGAAAAAAATCACAATTTTCAGCACTGTATTTGCAGAGAGATGTTTTTAATTCACATCCTCTAGTGTAGTTTGGTTACATACACATTTCTCACAGCAGTAAAATTGTACTTGTTGCCCAAAGGAGAGGGGGCAGGGGAAAGAAGGACAGGGGGGGGGGAGGTAGTGAGGGTAGTGTGGGTATAGACAAGTTGCAAAAGAAATCATAAGTGGACATTCGTACGTTTTGAAAATGATACCACAAAGGCATATTCGCATTGCCAAACAAGTAATTACTCTAAACATTCATATTCCTATACCAACATATTGAACACAACCAAAAAATGAGCTGTTAGTGGCTAGGTAACAGTAGTGGTATGTCGACGTTTCGACCCCAATGTTGTAGGCTGATTCTTGCCCTACTGCTTTGAGAAATGTGTATGTAACCAATCTACACTAGAGGATGTGAATTAAAAACATCTCTCTGCAAATACAGTGCTGAAAATTGTGAATTTTTTCAAAAATGTTTTTCCCTGTGTATTAGAATTTGTTCCAACTGGGACCCCTATATATGTAACATTGAATTACCCAGGTCCCAGTGCCGTTGGGTCAACCCTTTATATAGAACGTTAATTACATATACAGCTGTTAACATTTTGTACACATGAATGCTTATTTTGCTAGGAAGCAGATAATTATCCTTCCCACAACCCTACTGGCATCCATAGGGTGTGTGCTGCCAACGGGGTGAGCCAACTTGTTCTGTAGACAAAATAAATATGCAGAATTGTTTTTCTTGAGCCCAGAGGATAGGTCCTGGGCGTTGGGCACTAGGAATGTCATTCCCTGTTCAGAGAAATATTGCTTCTACATACTGTGGCAGGCCTTGAAGCATTTACATATTTCATCAGTTCCTCCCTAGGACTGCTTGTTATTCTAGAGCTTTCCAGACTTTTCCTGGGGATCCTGGAGCAGTCAGTTGTTCCTGACCACGATTTTCTGGGTGTTCTGATATCTCACCGATGTCTCCCGACTACAATACAGGTGCACTCCAAACGAAATAGCCAGGGGTTTCGATTTAGTCACTTGACCCTCTCAGGATATGGAGGGCGAGTGGTCACTTCATCCAAGAATTGGAGAGCGTTAAATACTCTGATTCTGTGTGAAACTTTAAGTAACATACACATTTATTGATGTGCAATCAGTTATTAAATCTAAAAAAATCTTACTTGCTGCCAATTAATAACACATGTAATATTAATATAACCATCCCCCAAAACAATGCTTCCGATTTTGCTTTATATATATATATTTTTTTAAAACAAGTTTTACGGTAAGGGCTAGCTTTTCTTTTAATATTAGGTGATGTGGCCTGTGTTTTCTTATCTGGGCATCTTTTGTGTTAGTTCTGTAACTTTAGAAGCAGTCTGGTCTCAAGTTTTCGAGGTAATCATTGACTATGTTCAGCTAGTGATACTGGAATGTGAGCTTTACTTTGATGCATTTATTTTGTACCCAGACACTGTTCAAGCAGGGAGAATTGGCAGTAAAAGAATAAGTGCTATCCCCAAAAATAAACCACAGAATACCCCTATCGATAAATGTCTTAGATGCTGAGGGTGATGTGCAGGTCTGCTGGTTGTCGGTGTAGTATTGGAGATATGTTCTATTCTAGAGGTCTATAATCTTTTGTCGGCTGAGCCCCTTCCCATCTAAAACTTTTTACACGTTGATCCCCTATTTCCCCCCCCCTCTTTCCCCCCACTACCACCATATGACAAAAAACGTTCTGGAAGCTGGTACTCTGCATCATTGAATAGCCATTCCCTCCTGCAGAGTCCAGGTCGTACGGGCAAATAATAATAAATAAAGTAAGAGTTTTTAGTAATCTGAAATTTTTGTAGTGTTTGTGCTTATCATAAAGTTCAAATGAAAAGTCTCCAAGAAAAAATGAGCACAAACATTTTAATTGGTGCTTTCTTTTTCACATAAAACACATTTTGGATAGATTAGTAAAAACACTCCCAAAACACAGGTGAGGGGTGGGCCTTTTTTTCTCCACAGAGACAGTCAATGTGTGGATAGATTCTTGCTTCTGCCATTGTTAGGTTGTGCTCCACTTCCAGTCTTGAGCAGTACCTGGAAGCAGGAGTCCTCACAAAATGTATAATATATTTTTTGCTGTTTTTTATAGCGCAAACATGAGTGAAAGGTATTTGAACACTTTATTGGAGCATCTTTTACATTGCACAAGCACACATTCATTTTTTGTAAGCACAGAGAGATTAAGTGATTTGCCCAGAATCGCAGGATGTTGAGCAGACACCAAGATTTGAACTATTTCCCCAGCTCCACACTCATCGGCTCCAGCAGTTGCACCACATCCCTGCCCCTAGACAAGATTGCAGAAAAAGGGGTTCCATAAAATGTGCTTTCTGACACAATTGAAAAAATCTCTCATTATGTGAATTATGGCCTGGTGTCGCCATGCCAGTAGGAGACCAGCCACAGTTTTCCAAAAGGGCTAGGGGACATTTCCATCATACACATGTGATATAAGTGATTCAAGAGGATATATACATCTTTATTCGCTAGCAGCATCAAGAGTAAATTTGTTAGCATAGTTGGCTTATAGAGAAGATCTCCTTCCAAATCTTCAGAAATAGCTGCACAAGAAAGCATTTACATTTGGTCTACGAAAGGACAGTTGGTAGGCATACTTCACAATATTTGTTCTATTAGGCTTGTGAACACAGCTCTAGGGATTGGAACATGTTAAACAAGCACCAGCGACTTTAATCAAGGTCAAATTAATTCTTCTTAAGTCACTGGTAAATTAAGTGAGTTTCCCCGGATCACATGATGTTGAGCCGATGCCAGTGACGTAAATCGGGGTTCCCAAGGCCTACACGCTTCGGAGATAACCCACTTACACTCAAGAACTGTTGTCACGGAAACTGTAAAAGGCAAAGAACAAGTTTATTAAGACCCCATGGGGTGGTGGTACACTCAAACAGCACCCTTCGGTAATGCAAGAGGTATCACCCCGAACACCGGTGTGACCCCGTTTTTATATACAATTTTGGGGCAATAAAAGATAGGCGGCACAAGTTAAGACACATTTTAAGGACATATATGGTCATGTTTTGGAATACTGCCAGCTCATTGGAGGGGGCACAACTCCGCTGGTCAGTTTGGTGCACATTCCAGAAGGCTTACTGGTCAGCTAGAACTGCGCATGTGCGGCTTGACCAGTACTAAAAATAGCCTGTTGCTGGGCAGACTGAAGTAGTCAGTGGAACGGACAACGGACTAAAGGGCACGCCGGCCACGAGGCCGCTTATGATCTAAGATGGCCGCCGCAACATTCAAAATGGCGTTTTCCTATATAGCCAAGTTAAGGAAGACAACGTGTAGGTTCAGCTAATCGCTAACGCGGCCAGGCCAATTACGACAGACGACCCTTTTAGCGTTTAGCTGAATCTACCTCATAGTGAACATAATCAGGATGTTCGTCCTCGATGTCTATTAACATAATTTGTGTTACCTCTTTATGAAGCATCATTTTGTCATGGGCAAGAGCTCGTCTTGATGGTATGCAAGCTGATAAACACATTGAACATAAAGCTGGGCCACATTGAATACATAGGCATATGAAAAACATGGCTCCCACAAGTATACACAGAATCGTCAACAGTTTCCAGCCCCAAGTTGCAAGCATGGACCAGAACCATCCCGAAAGTGTCCAAGTTCCATTGTCCGGGTGTATTTCAGCTGCTATTTTATGAAGCTTGGAGATGGCATCATACACGGATGGAGTATTGTCCGGAATATATACACAACAGCTACTTCCGATAATTCTACATGCCCCCCCACGATCAGCCAAAACAACATCCAATACCATTCTATTTTGGAGTGTAACAATCCTGGAAATCTGTAGTTCCTCGGTAATATTCCCCAGGGCAATGGCAGTGTCATTCGCGACAGCCTCGACAACACGTGTCAGTCGTCTGATTTTCCGGCTGTTCAATGCAGCCCCCACAAAGGAGAATAGTCCCAGATTAAAGTCCACATACTGCTGCAATGCAGTGTCTGTTTGGTCAATGTCCTCCAGGACAACTGTTCGTTTAACCCTATTCAAGATGAAGTCATGGTACAAGGTGTAATCATTGTGATACATCGGAGGGGCAATGAATACAGGAGGTAACACAAACGATACGTAGCACGTGCCCAACCACCCCATTGGAAGCTGATGGTAGCCCTTCGTTCCACAGATAAAATATGTATTACGTGATGCAACAAATGAGATGCCATTCGGGCTATCAAACGTGAGAGTAATATTACATTCACTTTTCCCCACCGCAATCAAACCCTTGTTCCTAATACATAAATCAGCTTTTGTAGCAATGACATTTATAACATGGGCACTAGATACATTAATGTTCCGCTGATTGCTGTATATGCGTGGGGCAGACACATTATCAGGCCTATACTCTTCCCATTCAAAACGAGTGCCCTCAGCCCGGGGAAAACCATCATTGTCATGGGAACATACTTTATTCAAGCGGAAAAGCACCCCCCCTTTTGTTGGCCATCTCAAAGTAAAGAGGAGGGTGTACCAAGCGTTGCATGACCCATTATGCGAAAACGGGAGTGGAATAAGTGGGGTGCCCCCTCTCTTCTGGTGCCCTGGCAACATCCCACACACCCAGCAATTTGAGGTATTGGTCATGTTATGTGTGTGGTGAAGAATCTGAATGAAGCTGTTATTTAAATACGTTTGACGGTGGCGTTCTTCATGAAAGGGCAGTGTAAAATGAAAATGTTCAGACGGAGCCGGGGTAGTCGGCAGCAAATGTTCACGTACAGGCACCACAAGTTCGACTACCCAGGCTATGACAGCTATCACCACAATAGTCAGAACAAAGAGAAAGGCACCTAATATTTTCTTATCACGAGATGCCGTTGATGCCATAGTTCAGAAATGTTTGTGCAAAGTCTCAAATAGCACAAATTGTTCACAAAGTCTCAAATACACGTACGTGTATACCTAAAAAAAGAAAAATGCGGTGCTGAACTCAGAGGTAGCCGTTGTTTTCTTCTCCGGGCCAAGACGGGTGTCGCTACACTGGCAGAACTGATCCCCCCCCTTGGAATTCCCGGTTTCCGTTTCACAAACCTGGAGCGGTAACCAACCAGTCTTAAAATGAAAAAAAAAATATCTTCTTATCGAGGACGCAAGTTGTAGCGCTCTCGTCTGGCAGCAGCTTGGTCCGGGAAGGCTCCCTCAACTTCGGCCGACGTCACAGCTGGGCTCTTTTCTTTCTCCAAGATCTCCTTGTAATCAGTCAACACAGCAGGAGTCACCAGATCCGGAGAGACACGGCGACAATGTGTCGAATGCACCCACCGCTTCCTGTTTGTCACTCGTACAGCGGTGCGGGTCGCAAGGAGGACCTGCTCGGGGCCCTTCCACCTGGGCTCCAGACTGCTTGCTCTCTCAAACGAGCGTATCATCACCTGATCACCAGGGCGGAGATCATGGCCCTCTCCAGTAGAGTTGTCAGGGAGCGCTTCTCGAACCTGTTGATGAATAGAAAGCAAATCATTTGTTAATCGTGCCAAATAATCATTCATCATAACACAAGGCACATCATGTATTAATCGCGGCTTGGGCACCCCCCAGATATTCATAGGGCGGCCAAACACCACCTCATAAGGCGTAAGGCCAGTTCGTGAGTGGGGTACTGATCTAAGAGAGAGCAGTGCTAGCGGCAAAGCGTCTGGCCACTTCAACGATGTAGACGCTACAATTTTGGCCAGCTTAAGCTTCAACGTAGCATTGTACCGCTCGACCAAACCTGCTGACTGAGGGTGGAATACAGCGTGGAACTTCTGCTGAATCCCTAACCCCTTCAGGACATATTCCACAATCTTTCCAACAAAATGGGGCCTATTATCGCTCCACAAAAATTTACAAACTCCAAAGCGAGGAAAGAATTCCTTAAGCAACACCTTAGCTGTTGTCAGAGCCGTGTTGTCTTTCGTGGGGTAGGCCTCAACCCATTTGCTAAAAGCACATACCACCACTAGAACATACTTCAGGTTATTGCAGCGCTCGAGTTGGATGTAATCCATTTGAAGCACCTCAAATGGTGCAGAAGGTGGAACGAACCCTCCTTTCGGAGTATGGGTCCCCTTTCCAGGATTGTGTTGCAAACATACCAGGCAGGTCTGCACTACTCTCTTTGCAGTATTAGCAATCTCGGGATGTTCCCAAACTCGTGTTAAAAGCCGAGTGATTGCAAGAGCTCCGACATGAGCCAGTCCATGCGTCATCTGGACCATCGCCTGTAAGTAAGCCGCAGGCAATTTCCACTTCTCCATGTCTTTGCTTCTCCAACAACCCTCGTCATCTAGTACCCCATCTGCTGCCCAAGCCGCGAGTTCAGATTCAGTGGCTGATTTTTGAATATCCCGTATTTCTGCTCTAGCATCACTCCATCGCTCAGCCTGTGATTGTACCACATACATGGGGGAGCTAGTTCGGGACATAGCCGTTCGTCTTGCTATGCTGTCTGCAAAGGCATTTCCTTGGCCCACCTTGTCCGTGATCTTTTTATGAGCACTGCACTTCACTATCGCTACTTTCTTAGGGCCAAGCAACGCATTTAGGAGATCACGCACTAGCTCTCCGTGCATAATGTGCTCTCCGTGCGATGTCAGAAACCCACGTTCCCTCCAAAGCAGCCCGAAGTCATGGGCCACTCCAAAGGCATAACGGCTGTCCGTGTATATGTTCACACATAATCCGGCACTCAATTCACAAGCTCTTGTTAAGGCTATCAGCTCTGCTGCCTGAGCCGACTTTTGTGGTATCCTAGCTGTTTCTACCACTGTCTTAAGCGTCGTGATCGCATATGCTGCGGAAGTCGTACCATCTGGCAGCCTTAAACACGATCCATCAACCCACAGTTCCCCATCCACATCTGGAAGTGGCACATCCTGTAAGTCGACACGACCCTTTGTCTGTTCCTCGGTCAGGAAAACACAGTCGTGATGTTTTTCTTCCTGACCCTCCTCGGCCGGATAGGGCAATAAAGTGGCAGGGTTCAAAGTAGCGCATCTTTTCAGTGTAATATGTGGCGCCAAGAGTGTCAGCTCATATCCTGTTAGCCGTGCACTCGTAAGGTATTGGGTCTTAGTTTGGTTTAACAGGGCATCTACTGCGTGAGGAACTAACACCAACAATTTGTGTGATAACACTATTCCCTCACTCTGTCGTATGGCCACCTCTGTTGCTGCTACCGCTCGAAAACACCCAGGCAACCCTCGTGCTACGGGATCCAGAATGGCAGAGAAATATGCACATGGTCTCTGCTTATCCCCGTGTAATTGCACTAACACTGACAACGCGCACCCATCATTCTCGTGCACGTACAATGTGAAAAGTTTCGTGTAGTCTGGTGTACCTAACACGGGTGCGGAACAAAGGGCCTGCCTCAACTGCTCAAAAGCTTTCTGACATTCACCTGTCCACTCAAGAGGCATTGGTGTAGCTTTGGACAGTAATGCTAGCAGAGGTTTTATGATATGTGAAAAACTCATGATCCATTGCCTACAAAAGGACGTCAGCCCTATAAAGGCACGTACATCTCTCTGCGTGCGGGGGACTGGTGTGTCTAAAATTGCTTGAATTCGATCAGATGTTAATGCACGCCCCTCCTTAGACAACAGATGACCGAGATAGGTCACCTGGGGTCTACAGTATTGAAGCTTTTTTTTGGAAACCTTATGATTGTTTTGTGCCAAAAAGGAAAGCAACGCAAGTGTGCTCTGTTCACATTGTGCATAGGAATCAGCGGCAAGCAGAAGGTCATCCACGTACTGGATGAGCGCAACGCCAGACTGCAATTTAAAGGAATCTAGCTGCCTTTTCAAAGCCTGGCTGTAGATGCTAGGACTTTCAGTATATCCTTGGGGAACACGACAAAATCTATACGATTTATTATTGAGCGTAAAGCCGAACAGATATCTGCTATCAGGGTGAACAGGGATGGAAAAGAACGCATTCTTTAAATCAATAACGCTAAAGGTGGTGGCTGTCGGTGGAACCAAGGTAAGCAAGGTCGTAATATCGGACACCACCGGGTATTGGGGAATGACAATTTTGTTGATCTCTCGTAAATCAATAATAAAGCGATAGATTTTGCTGTCGGTGTCTCTCTTAAGAATCGGAAGAATAGGACTGTTACAAACATTATAAGGGACCTCCTCCACAACCCCTGCAAAAATCAAATCCTGAACAATATGTGTCAATGCAATTTCACCTTCTCTTGAAATCTTATACTGTGGCACTCGTGGTAGAGGGGCCCCCTCCTTAACAGTAATGTGTATAGGTGGGATACGCATCTCTCCCACATCCGTATCTGAGGTCGCCCACAACGTATGCGGTAGAGAGGCCAAAGCTGGAATATCTGAAATTGCATAAAACCTGTCAGGGTCAGGATAATTGTCATTCAGGATAACCCGCACTCCCTCTGGAGCGCAACGTATTGTCGCTCGAAAATATTTAAGCAGATCAATACCCAGGATATTGTCTGGGGTATGGGGCGATAACAAAAATTGGCCAAAACTAAAGTATTTGTCAATACATAGTGCAAGGGGCTTGGACAATTGGCTGGGGGAGGGTGTGCCATCAAACCCTACACACGTAATCATTTCGCCAGACAGGGGAGCCCTCGGAACCAAGTTTTTCGACAAGGCGCTACGAGTAGCTCCTGTGTCGACTAGAAATTGATCAGTAGAACCCAGAATGCCCGCTGATACATATGGACCCTGCTGATCTACCGGCACTTCAACTGATTCCTTACCCCATCCTACGCAGTCCTATGCATACACATAATCCTGGTGTTCCACATTCTCCCCCTCCGAAATCTGATATTGATTCCGTCTATCAAACGTGTTTCGTTCATCCTGGCCACGGCCCCTCTCCTCAACCTGCCTACGATCACCTCCACCACCTCTCGCTCCAGTATAACCTCCTCTTGACCTTCCACTTCCTCGACCACGCTGACTACGCTGTTCACGAAGTACCGGACAATCTTCGGCCCAATGCCCAAACTCCTTACAATAAGCACACTGATCCTCTGCTATGTCCGTACGACCATACGACGCATTTCCTCCACCTCGTCTACCTCTATCATTCCCTCTACCCTGTGTACCCCGAACCTGCGCCAACATCACCTTCGTTTTCAATTCCTTCGCCTTCTTCTCTACACTTTCTTTAGCCTCCACTTCCTGCCGCTCATAATACTGAGCCATAGTTAACAAAGACGCAGGGGTCGCCGTGGCCCAGGAACTTTCACTCGACTTCAATCGCTTTGCAATCTCTGGTAGGAGATTAGCTACATACTTATCTACAAACAAATGCCGACCCGTATCGTCAGTTAAAGATTGACCACTGTAATCATGAAATGCCTCCTCGAAGCGTGTAAAGAAATCTGAGACCGTTTCATCGGGTTTCTGTTTGCACGACGTTAGCACGGTCCAATCAATCTTTTTAGAGGGAACAAGCGTTTTCAATTTATTCAAGATAGCTGCCGGAAGATCTAGAATTAGCTGGCAAGGCTTACATGCTGGTTCTCTATCTAAATCTGCAGCATCTATTTCTTTCCATGTTCCCCCCAAGATCGTTTCATCATTATTTTTACGAATTTGCCTCCACATATCAGGTGGTAAGATTAACCCAAAAAACAAATCTATATCCACGAGAGTCATCACACAAGACGATATAGCCCCCTCCACCCCCTCATAGAATGCCGCCGGATTCTTCCGAAGATCAGGTAAAGAATTTTTCAATGCCATGACATCTGCTCTATTCCACGGCGTATATACCCAATTGTACACAAAATACCCTTTCGCATCCTTCGACAATTTATCCTCATCCGTACCTGCCCCTTTTGGCGGAACATACAAAGGCGCGGCTTCACGCATAGGCATAACATGCAATGCAGAACTCTTATCTGAACCACGGAGAGAACACTCCTTAATCTGCCCATTATTCTCCGACTCGGACTCCTTTTGCCTCCTTTTCCGTTCCTCCCGCAATCGGGTTGTCTCATCCCGCAGCTTGATCAATTGCTTGAACAGGTCGTCAACATCTGAAAGATCAAAATCACCTTTAGCCAAATTCTCACGATACACTGACAACAATTTAGGCTCTAACGTATCAGAAAGTTCACGATATGCGCCTACAACTTCATCCGCCAGACTGGACAGAAAATACATTAATTCAAGATCCGACCACGCTTTCTTTTCTGTTAACAACTGCTCCTGCGTAACACAATGCTTATTCACTTTACGAGCCCAACTGCGTAAATGAGCGGACCTCTCCGCAGTAAACCTGAGAGCCGATACACCCTTCTGGCCCAACTGATCCTGTCCATCGTCCTCTGAATCCGCAGCCGGAGCCGTCGGCGAAACATACGGAGGCGGTGACCGATCTAACAAAGAAAAATCATCAATTTCATTATTAAGGACAGGATAAAGTGGTCGGCGGATAGGAAATTGACCAGTCGTTTGCAATTTACGTTCCCGTTCCTCCCTTTCTTTTTTCTCCTGAGCCTCCTTTTCCTCAAGCTGTAAAGCCTTATCCCGAGCAGCCTTGCGCTGCTCTTTGTCCGCCAAGGCAACCTCACGCTTCATTCGCTCACGCGCCGCTTTCTCCCACATTCGCACACAATCAAACATGTTTTGTCTAGACCTGCGCTGAAACAGACATTGCTCTACAAATTGTACTTTACATAAAGCAAACGACCCGTGTAGAGGCCATTGCAATTCAGGATCGGCCTTGGTGTACTTATGCCATAATTTACTATACATAATAGGGGGAAGGCCAAATTTTATGTACATCTCCCGATTTGGTGTTCCCTCTGGGGGAGCCGGCTGTGCTTCCGCTAACCTAATTGAGGTACCTTCTCCAAGACAGCACATTCCTCGGAGTGTGCTGAAAACAGGCATGTTCGAAAAGTATCACGAAAGCGTGACACCAGACAAAATGGCACTTACAGTACTTCACACGATTGTGCCGCTCAGAGGAAAGAAACAAAGTTAGAGAAACATCTCTACATGCCTGCCTATGTGAAGTGCACTACACATATAAGTTCAAAATCACAAATTCACAATGTTAGCTAACTCAAATCAAAACGTAGATCGTAGGACTTCGGCAAGCGTCCAAGGACTACCTTACCGATCACAAATCACAGAATTTCAGTAAGCGTCCGAAGACTACCTTACCGAACACAAATCATAGGACCTCAGTAAGCGTCCGAAGACTACCTTACCGATCACAAAGCTTACCCAAATTCCCAAATGTCCAGATTCCAACTGCCAAGGTCTTGTAAGCCAAATCAGCCAAACGGCACTTTCTCAGCGATGCAGACACTCGAAAACTCAGTCGGAGACCAGCGCCACCTGGAAGGTCAGATCGGAAGGAAAGGAAAAGACACCGTGGCAGCCAAGACTCGGGTCACTCATGGCAGCGCGCGCCCATGGCGGGTTTCCAAGCCTTCGTCACGACCTCTCCTTCGGGCATCCGAGTCGCCGATGAGTCCCTTCGTGGTCGCCAATTGACGTAAATCGGGGTTCCCAAGGCCTACACGCTTCGGAGATAACCCACTTACACTCAAGAACTGTTGGCACGGAAACTGTAAAAGGCAAAGAACAAGTTTATTAAGACCCCATGGGGTGGTGGTACACTCAAACAGCACCCTTCGGTAATGCAAGAGGTATCACCCTGAACACCGGTGTGACCCCGTTTTTATATACAATTTTGGGGCAATAAAAGATAGGCGGCACAAGTTAAGACACATTTTAAGGACATATATGGTCATGTTTTGGAATACTGCCAGCTCATTGGAGGGGGCACAACTCCGCTGGTCAGTTTGGTGCACATTCCAGAAGGCTTACTGGTCAGCTAGAACTGCGCATGTGCGGCTTGACCAGTACTAAAAATAGCCTGTTGCTGGGCAGACTGAAGTAGTCAGTGGAACGGACAACGGACTAAAGGGCACGCCGGCCACGAGGCCGCTTATGATCTAAGATGGCCGCCGCAACATTCAAAATGGTGTTTTCCTATATAGCCAAGTTAAGGAAGACAACGTGTAGGTTCAGCTAATCGCTAACGCGGCCAGGCCAATTACGACACCAGGACTCGAATCCGGGTTCCCAAAACTAAAGTCAGCCCTTTTGGCATTAATGCCAAATCCACTCCTCTTTGAAACATCTAAGGTTCCCACCAGTAGTGGGACGAAGGGGGAAGAAGCTAGGCTTTAAAAAATAAAACAAAAAGCTCTTCACTCTTACCTACCATGGAAAGGAATCTTCAGGAAGGATACAACTGTTGTAAATTCCTTGCAGTGAAATGCAGTAGCTGCGAGGGTACATACCCGGATAACCTTGAGGGGGAAGGGTTCAAGTGCGAGGGGAACGGCAACAACCAGATGTTAGGTTCAGCAACCACGAGGCAAAAGGCAACCGTGAAGAAGTGCTGTTTCATCAGAAAAGTTGAAGTATTTTTCAGCTTTATGTATACAAAATTTGCGGCACTCCTTGGCATCTCTCCTGCTGTCCCATTTATTGGAGGAACGTCAGTGCTGATGTCGAAGGAGTGCTCTGCTGCAGGAACTACATGCTGATTGGCGGTTCTGAATGACCACTCCAATCAGAGAGCCCTAACTCGAGATGGGGGTATGAAAAACAGGCAGCAAACCTACTTCTGACGTTGGAAGCAAGTAGACCTGAACTTGTGGGGGGGGCTAAGACTCCCAGCCAAGGCTGGCCCTAACACTGTTCGCGCATGGTTCATTCGTCTTTGTGCGCCCCCTCTCCCATTTCCTCTTTCTCCATGAATTCCCACACTACCACTCTGCAACAATGTACCTCATCTCTCTATAGCCCCTTTCTGACCAACATTTCACTTTTTTATAGGGCTAGCCTTAGTTTACTAACACTCAGTTCTGTGATCTGCATGGCACACGTTCTCTGTAGCAGGCACATTAGCCCTCAGCACTGTGTGGGTGACTGGAGTGCCCATGTGAGTGCACGGTGAGCGTTGTGACAGTGTGAGGGTAGGGTGAGATGAGTGACTTCATGGTGAGTGGGGTGACCATATGAATTTGGGTGCAGATGTAAGTGCAAAGTGGGACAAATTAATGTATGGTTAGTGATGGGCTTGTTTGATTGAGATTGCAGAGTGAGCAGTGAGGGGGACAGGTGAGTGAAGTGTCACATGAGAAGGGTGAGGAACAAGGTGAACAGCGCAAGAGCATTGTGAGTGCAGAGTGATCACTGTGATTGTAGAGAGAGTGGTGTGCTCATGTGATCACTGGTTAAGTGGAGAGGGAGAACAGTGTGAGTTCATGGCGAGTGGCACAAGTGCAGTGTGATCAGTGTGAGTGCAAGGTGAGCGGGTGGTGTGAGTGCATGCTGATCAGTGTGAGTACATTGTGATCCCTGTGAGTGCAGGGTGAGTGTGAAACTGAAGGACGAGAATGAGGAAGTTGTCTGAATGCAGGGTGCATTCCCAGGCACAGTTGAAGTTACTCGGCATGTTATTGAGGGCTGGCATAGGGTTTCAGCTATAAGTTAAACTATTGCTTTTATGGCATTATTCAGGGTCCAGGGATCTAGGGTGGAGGGAATAAATATTGTGATCATCCTGCAACAGACTTCCAGTCTTGTGATTAGGGTTGCCAGCTCATATTGATGGCCCAGAAGGTACAAAAATAAGCAGTCCCCTAAAGCCTATTTCCTATTTTCAGCACTTATCTGTGCGTACTTGGAACAGCAAAATAAATTCAAAGTATTTAAAATTCTGTTCTAGGGCTGCCTGAATGATCCATGACTGATAATTGAAAGGAACAAAGATTGAAAAGTCTCATTACAGATGAATATTTAGCATTTTATTTATAACCTTATTTAGTGTCAAGACAAGGCCTTTGCAGGCTCTTTAAACAACACATGGCTGGCATTTATCTTTTAGTAACCGTACTTTAAATTCCTTTTCATGAAATGCATTCTCACACTAAGGCAGTAAAAAGTAAAATCCAAACATAAGGAATAGGCAGAGTGGGGGCACAGGGGATACTGGAATTGGAAAACAAACCATCTCTCTAACCAGTTTACAAAGGTATGTAAATATACACATTGTCTTGAACCCTTTCGCTGCAGCAGCAATTCCACCGCAGCGCTAAGGTGCGGGGCGGGGAGGGCCGAGCGGCGCTCCCACGCTGGTGACGGAACCGCTCCGTCACGCCCCTCGGGTGGGCTGTGCTTGTGACGGAGTGGTTCCGTCACGGCCCCGCCCGCTCAATAGAACGTGCCGCGCAGGCGCGGCCGACGGGCCGTGAGGGAACCGCTCCGTCACCAGCACAGCCCACTCGAGGGGCGTGATGGAGCGGTTCCGTCACTAGCGTGGGAGGGGTTAAAGACCTATGAAACTCGAGGGTGCCGGACATAAGACTCCAGACACTGCCCAGCCACCCCCAGCAGCTTGAGCTGCGGCAGCACCCCGGGATGAGACACGATGGCGGGGGCTGAAGCCCTTTCAGCCTAATGGGCGTTGTGCACCTGGAAGCAACAATGAAAGGTGAAGTGGTAGAGTGGAGTGCGCACCTCCCCTGAGTGTATGCTCCGCCCCCACAGTTTGAAGACCTATGTTCTATTCACTAGTGTCCAGGGACCAGTTGAAGGCTGAAGTAGCCTCCGGTTGGAGCTAACAAAAGGTAGTGCTATGCTCCCAATTTATGGTCTAAAAGGCGCCCTTGAATCTCAAGTGCTTCTGAGAATATTTCTGGTGGCGTGGAACCCACAGTGAGTCAGTTTGCCAGCAGTAGCCACTGATTAGCTCAAATTGATTCCTAACAAGGACTTCAACTGAATATCTCTTTGGAGCTACGTAGATTTGTATAATGGTTTAAATAGTTCCTGAATCGAGACCTCCAGACAGTGCAACCGGCCACCATTCCAGCGGTGTAAAGACTGCATGCGTTGAAGGAGAGTGATCAGGGTTTATCTATCAAATGTGTGGGTACTCTAATATTTACCTGACTTGGGCTAGGGTGACCTTATGCCATATTTGTGTCTCTCTGACACTTAGTCCATCTAGCTACCCTCACCTATTTCTTCTAGTCAGCTGGGGTTTGTGCTTGCTGATCTCCCTTGGAATCGGGCACTCCCTCTCGCTATCGTCTAGCTCCTTGATAGGCAGGTAAGTCTTCCTCCTTTTCCAATGTGACTACATCTGACATAAGCCCATTGGAGAGGGAAAGTAGCAGTCCAGTAGTGATTCCACACCTGGTCCCGCAGTCTTATCCCTTGCACTGATGCATGCAGACTTCGTCTGTGATTTGTTGGCAACAGAGAACAAACAACTGACTGACGTGTCCAGTGCTTCTACTCCTCTGGTGGCTAAGGGGACCTTCTCGGACCAACCAGATATCTTAAGTCTTCACAAGTTTATGGACTCCTTTACCTTGAAGGAGCATTCCCTTGTGGCTGAAATGTGTAGGCTTATCCTCCACACTGAGACCAGTTCTTATATTCTCTGGTGTGGTGTGTTTTAGCTAGGTGTGATGCGTTTTAGCTAGGTGTGATGCATTTTAGCTAGGTGTGATGTGTTTTAGCATGGTGTGATGTGTTTTAGCTTGGTGTGATGTGTTTTAGCTTGGTGTGATGTGTTTTAGCATGGTGTGATGTGTTTTAGCATGGTGTGATGTGTTTTAGCATGGTGTGATGTGTTTTAGCTAGGTGTGATGTGTTTTAGCTAGGTGTGATGTGTTTTAGCATGGTGTGATGTGTTTTAGCATGGCGTGATGTGTTTTAGCATGGCGTGATGTGTTTTAGCATGGCGTGATGTGTTTTAGCATGGCGTGATGTGTTTTAGCTAGGTGTGATGTGTTTTAGCTAGGTGTGATGTGTTTTAGCATGGTGTGATGTGTTTTAGCATGGTGTGATGTGTTTTAGCATGGTGTGATGTGTTTTAGCTAGGTGTGTTGTGTTTTAGCTAGGTGTGTTGTGTTTTAGCATGGTGTGATGTGTTTTAGCTAGGTGTGTTGTGTTTTAGCTAGGTGTGTTGTGTTTTAGCTAGGTGTGTTGTGTTTTAGCATGGCGTGATGTGTTTTAGCATGGCGTGATGTGTTTTAGCATGGCGTGATGTGTTTTAGCATGGCGTGATGTGTTTTAGCTAGGTGTGATGTGTTTTAGCTTGGTGTGATGTGTTTTAGCATGGTGTGATGTGTTTTAGCATGGTGTGATGTGTTTTAGCATGGTGTGATGTGTTTTAGCTAGGTGTGTTGTGTTTTAGCATGGTGTGATGTGTTTTAGCATGGTGTGATGTGTTTTAGCATGGTGTGATGTGTTTTAGCATGGTGTGATGTGTTTTAGCTAGGTGTGTTGTGTTTTAGCTAGGTGTGTTGTGTTTTAGCATGGTGTGATGTGTTTTAGCTAGGTGTGTTGTGTTTTAGCTAGGTGTGTTGTGTTTTAGCTAGGTGTGTTGTGTTTTAGCATGGCGTGATGTGTTTTAGCATGGCGTGATGTGTTTTAGCATGGCGTGATGTGTTTTAGCATGGCGTGATGTGTTTTAGCATGGCGTGATGTGTTTTAGCTAGGTGTGATGTGTTTTAGCTTGGTGTGATGTGTTTTAGCATGGTGTGATGTGTTTTAGCATGGTGTGATGTGTTTTAGCATGGTGTGATGTGTTTTAGCTAGGTGTGTTGTGTTTTAGCTAGGTGTGTTGTGTTTTAGCATGGTGTGATGTGTTTTAGCTAGGTGTGTTGTGTTTTAGCTAGGTGTGTTGTGTTTTAGCTAGGTGTGTTGTGTTTTAGCATGGTGTGATGTGTTTTAGCATGGTGTGATGTGTTTTAGCTAGGTGTGTTGTGTTTTAGCTAGGTGTGTTGTGTTTTAGCTAGGTGTGTTGTGTTTTAGCATGGTGTGATGTGTTTTAGCATGGCGTGATGTGTTTTAGCATGGCGTGATGTGTTTTAGCTAGGTGTGATGTGTTTTAGCATGGTGTGATGTGTTTTAGCATGGTGTGATGTGTTTTAGCATGGTGTGATGTGTTTTAGCATGGTGTGATGTGTTTTAGCATGGTGTGATGTGTTTTAGCTAGGTGTGTTGTGTTTTAGCTAGGTGTGTTGTGTTTTAGCATGGTGTGATGTGTTTTAGCATGGTGTGATGTGTTTTAGCATGGTGTGATGTGTTTTAGCATGGTGTGATGTGTTTTAGCTAGGTGTGTTGTGTTTTAGCTAGGTGTGTTGTGTTTTAGCATGGTGTGATGTGTTTTAGCATGGTGTGATGTGTTTTAGCTAGGTGTGTTGTGTTTTAGCTAGGTGTGTTGTGTTTTAGCTAGGTGTGTTGTGTTTTAGCATGGTGTGATGTGTTTTAGCATGGTGTGATGTGTTTTAGCTAGGTGTGTTGTGTTTTAGCTAGGTGTGTTGTGTTTTAGCTAGGTGTGTTGTGTTTTAGCATGGTGTGATGTGTTTTAGCATGGCGTGATGTGTTTTAGCATGGCGTGATGTGTTTTAGCATGGTGTGATGTGTTTTAGCATGGTGTGATGTGTTTTAGCATGGTGTGATGTGTTTTAGCTAGGTGTGTTGTGTTTTAGCTAGGTGTGTTGTGTTTTAGCATGGTGTGATGTGTTTTAGCATGGTGTGATGTGTTTTAGCTAGGTGTGTTGTGTTTTAGCTAGGTGTGTTGTGTTTTAGCTAGGTGTGTTGTGTTTTAGCATGGTGTGATGTGTTTTAGCTTGGTGTGATGTGTTTTAGCATGGTGTGATGTGTTTTAGCATGGTGTGATGTGTTTTAGCATGGTGTGATGTGTTTTAGCATGGTGTGATGTGTTTTAGCTAGGTGTGATGTGTTTTAGCTAGGTGTGATGTGTTTTAGCATGGTGTGATGTGTTTTAGCATGGCGTGATGTGTTTTAGCTTGGTGTGATGTGTTTTAGCTTGGTGTGATGTGTTTTAGCATGGTGTGATGTGTTTTAGCATGGTGTGATGTGTTTTAGCATGGTGTGATGTGTTTTAGCATGGTGTGATGTGTTTTAGCTAGGTGTGATGTGTTTTAGCTAGGTGTGATGTGTTTTAGCTAGGTGTGATGTGTTTTAGCATGGTGTGATGTGTTTTAGCATGGCGTGATGTGTTTTAGCATGGCGTGATGTGTTTTAGCATGGCGTGATGTGTTTTAGCATGGCGTGATGTGTTTTAGCATGGCGTGATGTGTTTTAGCATGGTGTGATGTGTTTTAGCATGGTGTGATGTGTTTTAGCTAGGTGTGTTGTGTTTTAGCTAGGTGTGTTGTGTTTTAGCATGGTGTGATGTGTTTTAGCATGGTGTGATGTGTTTTAGCTAGGTGTGTTGTGTTTTAGCTAGGTGTGTTGTGTTTTAGCATGGTGTGATGTGTTTTAGCATGGTGTGATGTGTTTTAGCATGGTGTGATGTGTTTTAGCTAGGTGTGATGTGTTTTAGCTAGGTGTGGTGTGTTTTAGCATCTGCTCACCTTTCCAAGAGTGATGGCCTCAACACAAGAAATTGAGATAGGTGTAAACCTGCATGTTGTACTATTGGGCTGGAGAACTCCAAGTGGTTGGCAGTTTTGGTTAGTGGACAGATTGGTGCAAATGAAACCTGGGATATCCATGATCGTGTGTCTGACACTCCCACTCACTCACTCCTTCTTGCATGTCCCAGTTAGGATGAGGGCAGTGGTACCCAGCTATGTCACCTGAACAAACCTTTTACTTGGAGAGCCAGGAGGCATTCTCCCCACTGGAGTACAGATAAAAAACCCTGGCCACCTCACTAGAATTACCCTGCTAAAACAGTTATTCATCACATAATCTGGGTTTAGATGCCAGTAGCCACTCTTACTCAGAACGGTGATATTATTGGGTGCCTTTCCAGCCAAAGGACCACTTCCAGGCAATAACGTAATGGCAAAACACTACTGACTTAGAGCTTCTGAACAAGTACTTGTTCCTTGCTTGTTAAGTTGGGAGTATTCTACAGTTGGTTTAGTAAATGAGTTTGTTTGGGATGCTTGGTTGATTCGGTGTTCATGGGTGTACCCATCTTCATGTTATTACTTTACTGTAGCCTTTGTGGCCTCATTGACCTATCTGGTCGCTATAAGCTTGTTTCCTTGTAAGAGGTGCTTCCAGAGGAAATTTCATTCCTGATCCCTGGCAGTTTTCAAAACCCCTTGGAAGACAGTTGAACTCTCCTGAGCATAGTGACATCTTGATTATGCTCTGCCACTTTTTAGGGCTCATCTTCTAGACCGCTCTTTATCCAGATATATTGTGGGCTTACCAAGAACATATAGGTGCTTGGTAGCCCACCCGTTGCTTAATGGATGCTTGCTTTCTTGCCACATGCACTGCCTGCTTCTTTGTGTCCCAGCTTGTCATTATTGTGCTTGTACCACCTATTGAGCATATCCTTTTTACCATCTCTTCTGTTTGGTTGGTTCCTATGAGTTCACTGCTCGCCTTTCAAGCACTTTAATTTTTCTTTTGAGCTAACTACTCCATGAGGTGGCACTTGTTTTCCACCTGTCTTCCTCGTGTACTTCCCACGGCCTGCAGTCTTTGTTGCTCTCTGTTGCCTGTGTGCCTCTCCATGTTGAGCTCTCACTCATGAATTTCCCCCATTGCTTAAATGCCGATTTTCTTGTCCGCTGCAGACTGCTCTTTCATCTGTGCTGCTTCCCCCACCTGCACTTCCTTTCTCACCTGCAGCTTCTCCTCCCCACGACCCTCTGTGTTACTTCCGCTCCACGTTACTACCCCCACCCTGCCCTCTGTTTTGTTTCCACCCAGCCACGCCCTCTGTGTTGCTCTCCACACAAGTGATTTTAAAAAATCAGATCCAGTACTTATATTTTTAACACTTATTTAGCAATTCAACTCTGTTAATTTAAAAAAAGAAAATTGCTGTCATTTTTTTTATGCAAAAAGAACAATTGATGGATGGAATGCTGACCAATGTCAAAAATTCACCTCCAGTACAGAAATCTGGGCCTAAATCCATAGTTTTTTTTGCCCACCATGCCATTCCAGTTTTGTTTCCAGTCACACTGTGCCACTGGAATGAAGCTAGCCTGGCTGGTGAGGGGTGATACCCCGAAACTGGCCCTAAGGATGGTTGTTTCTAGTCCAGGGAGCTCCTGACTTGGCACTTCGGGCTGGACTTTTCCCAGGAGGAGAATGGCCAAAGACTGATTTGCATATGGCTGTGTCTAAACTGCGGTGGCACGGGGAGCAAAAGAACTATGGATTTAACCCAGATCTCTTGACTTGGGGGGGGGGGGGGGGGGGGGGGGGATGGGGGGGGGGGGGTGAATGTTTGATTTGCTCCGCATTCCGTCCATCATTTGTGTCATTTTGTAGGCACATGCATGCATGATGGGTATATCTTCAAACTGACACAACCGCAGCATCATTGTGCCCTTTTTTTGTTTTGGTTTAATTTGGTTTGTTTTCATTAGCCATGCTTCACAGCAGGGGGGTGCTGTATAGTATGCCTAAAAGCATTGCAAAAACCTATAGGTCCCAAAGGGGAGACCTATTGTCTTTACCATTGCTCAGACTCTATCCACCCTCTTACATTTATTTTTCAACCAGGCTTTCATTTTACTGTCAAGCTGCGCACTTTGCACTTCGCAGGCAAGCAATGTGCCAATTGTCTGTACATAATAATGGAATACATTATTCCCTTCCCGATCTGCGTGCACTGATTCTCCCGTCGACCTCCGTCTTTCGATGACCGAAAGGCAGCTCAGTGGGTTTGCGCTGGCCACCTGAGTGTGAAAAGAACCTTGAAGTCTGTGCGTGGGCGGCGTCCCAGGGCCCCTCTGTCAAAAGTGAAGGGCACAGGCGAAAAGGAGAACCAGGGGGTTGAAATGTGGTAAAGGAAATGACGCACTTTTCCAAGAGCCCGGGTGGTGGAGGTACATTCCATGTCCACGGGCAGCCCATGAATCAGCCAGTGTGAGCTGGAGCTGGGTTTTATGTCCGAGGCTGTGCTGCTGGGAGGCGGTCCGGGCTCTTCACGCGCTCCATTCAACTCCTTGACAGAGGCTGCTATTCATGGCCCTCTGAGGCCGCCATTCACAGGGCTGCCACCCTTCCGCCAGGGGTTAATAGAGTTTACCTTTTTATGCAGTCTTGATTTAATTCCTTGCCTTTTAGTATTTCTGTATGTTTAACGGGAGTAGTGCGTGTGGCTGTTGACCACAAACACTGAAAAGGGGGCTTTTGTTCCCATGAGGTCGCGGTTATATGTGCTGCTAGTCGAGTTTTAAGTTAAATCTTGTCTTGCCACTTTAGGGGGTTAGTATTTGTGTGTGCAGTTTGTTGTGGCAGGGTCTTTTGGCTAGAGATTTAGGAGGACATTTGTGTGCCACAACTTTTTTTTTTCCCTGACTATTCATTTAACAATGAAGACATTCAGGGCCTCTGTGCTTTGGTCTGGAACCTAATGTGGCATTATTATTGCAAGAACCCAGTGAGGAAAAATGCATCTGTCGTCACTGACTAAATGAGTAGGTGATTGAAACAGTCATTCTTCACAATCTGAGCTCTGTTTATTCTTTGAGGATCTGCTCCTCGTGAAGAAGCTCTTGGTGAATTTAGGCTTTGGTTGTGTTCTCTACTCTCTGCGACGACCCACTAAAAAGATAAGGCAAATCTCAGAAGTTCCTGACGTCTCTTTGTCTCACCAAAGGACTTTAACCATGTGCATCTTTCTTGCAAGGCAATGGCCCTCTGTATGATCTAGTTTGATGCCCACAGCTTGGCATTTGGTTCATGCTTCCTTTCAGTTTTCGTCTTTTCTGGCCCTATTCCACTTCTTTTATCTAAGAATTGTGAATCCAAATACCTACCAAGTGATTGGAAATTTGAATTGGTTCTCATCTTTAGATTAGTGCTCTGCAATTCCCTATTGCTAGAATGCCCGTGCCCCATTTTTTTTCTTCTAATCCTCTATATATCATCCCATCCTGCCGCATTCCCCTAGCATTTTATTTTCCATCCTCCTTGGCGGTCGATCTCTTTCAAAGAAGGCAGTCAAAATGATTTCAACCTATTTTTCACTGAAAATCAAACCATTGACCAGTCTACTAGCAGTCTTTCATTAAGTGAATTCACCTGAGAAACAAAGTACCTGCAGAAGTAGTGAATAGGCAGTTTCTCAAAGGTGAGCTTCCACTTGTTTGCTACAAATGTTCCAAGCAAACACTGAAAATGTGCATAGAATAGGACTTCATTCTAAGTACTAATATTGTTCATTGCTTTTACTCTGAGAATATGGGCAATGTTCCTATGGTTGGAAGCAGGTTAAGTGCCACCAGCATACAAGTTGTCTTCTATCTGTTAACCCAGTCACTGCCTTATCTTGAGGTAGGATTGTCGGTTATTAGAAATTGTTGAAAATAACATGTTTTGACTGTGCAGTTGCTTTAAACTGTTTTCATTGCAGTCAACATGCATCATGCAGAGTAAAGAAGTGTATTAGCGGGACATCATTACACCTAAATCATTTATTTTTGCCCCAAGGAACAGTATAACTAGACATTAACAGTCCCAGTAACATTCTGGCATCCCCTTAATAGACCAGGGACAACAATTCGAGCATCCCTGCCATGGTGTGGTGTGACAAGCGTTGATGCTGCAAACAAGTGCACATGTAACGAACCCCCGAATGAAGGGGGAGGGGTGCCGTGGTTCAGTATTGTCAAAGCGTATCATCATGTTTAATATAGGTTGAGCATGGACACTCCGTCTTCGTGCCCAGGGTTGTTCAAATTTTGCATGTGATGCGACATTAAATTGGTGTTTGGGCAAGTAGGACCATTATAAAGCAAGGTGGAAACCAAAAAGGAACTTATGAAAGCAGAGGTTGCTACTCAAAACAATCGTTTGCGGTGCGGTGGTGTCTCCGAGTGATGCGGTGGTGTCTCCGAGTGATGTGGTGGTGTCCCCGAGTGATGTGGCGGTGTCCCCGAGTGATGTGGCGGTGTCCCCGAGTGATGTGGCGGTGCCCCTGAGTGATGTGGCGGTGCCCCTGAGTGATGTGGTGGTGTCCGTGAGGGAGTGAGGGTAAGTGGGTTGTGAGGGTGTGTGAGGGTGAGGTGGGGTGAGGGTGATGGGGGTGAGGGTGACAAGGGTGAGTGGGTTGTGAGGGTGAGGGAGGGTGTGGGGGTTGGCGGTGCCCCTGAGTGATGTGGCGGTGCCCCTGAGTGATGTGGCTGTGCCCCTGAGTGAAGTGGTGGTGCCCCTGAGTAGTGCCCCTGAGTGATTTGGTGGTGTCAATGAGTGATGTGGTGTGTGAGGGTGAGGGGGTGAGGGTAAGTGGGTTGTGAGGGTGCATGTGGGTGTGTGAAGGTGAGGTGGGGTGAGGGTGATGGGGGTGAGGATGACTGGGTGAGGGTGACGAGGGTGAGGGTCAGTGGGTTGTGAGGGTTTGTGAGGGTGAGGGTGAGGGTGTGTGAGGGAGGGTGTGGGGGTTGGTGGTGTCCCTGAATGATGTGGTGGTGCCCCTGAGTGATGTGGTGGTGCCCCTGAGTGATGTGGTGGTGCCCTTGAGTGATGTGGTGGTGCCCCTGAGTGGTGCCCCTGAGTGATGTGGTGTGTGAGGGTGAGAGTGAGGGTGTGTGGGTGAGGGTGTGTGAGGGTGAGGGTGTGTGAGGGTGAGGGTGAGGGAGGGTGTGGGGTGTGGGGGTGAGGGAGGGTGTGGGGGTGTGAGGGAGTCAGGGAGAGGGAGGTGTGAGGGGGTGAGGGAGGGTGTAGGGGTGTGAGGGGGTGAGAGTGAGGGTGGGTGAGGGGGTGAGGGTGAGCGAGGGTGTGTGTGAGGGTGAGGGGGTGAGGGTGTGTGAGTGTGAGGGTCCAAAGTAAATTGTGACAGGGCAGACATCATAAGACAGAGAGAAAAGACTGCGTGGTGACTGCGTTGGTCAGTTTCAGAATCAGGAGGGGCAGAGTCAGCACAGTCTGCAAGGGATCAACGTGTCTAGAGACAAAGCATAGCGGATGTAGCATTGCAGCTAGCAAGTCAAGTGTTTTCTAGCTGAGTGTCCTTAGAGAGATGGCAACACAGCAACAGCATTTGAGGAGCAAGGTTGCTGTAAACCAGCACAGTAGGCTTTCGCTTTCGTCCAGAAACAAGCTCTCGGCATTGCTGTTGCGGGGGGGCGAGGGAGCAGGAGCACATTCCTTTGAAGTCTGATGCGGGGGCGGGGGAGCGGCAGCCTTTGAAGTCTGATGCCGAGGCACAGACAAATGGTGGTGTTATTTGGCTGGCGATGGTGTGCACGTGCATAGATCACATGAACTGTATGCGATCCGCAGCCGTTTTGGTAGACTTTTCTTTTCCGCTTACTATAATCTTGCCGGAGCAATGCGCAAGCGCATTGGCTCAGGCGAGACCTAAAAAACCACAGCTGTAAGTGGGAAGGAATTTACTCAGAGTAGTGGGTAGAAGGAAACAGGAAAAGAGACTATATGTATTTTGGAAGAGTTTGTATCCCTACATACTTTGCCAACTCTTTAGTAGACCAGAGCCATAAAGGTTCGCAGACTAATGTCTCTGTCCTGTGGAGGTTTTATTGCCTTAGGAACCCATTCAACAGGTAAATGTCCATACCTGACGTTGGGCGCTACATGTCCTAGTCTATCATATTTAATTTACAAAAGAATCCAGAGACTCCATCAAGGGGAACTAAAAGTTATTTTATTCACCTGTCCACTGCAGTTGGCTGGGTAACATGATGGAGGCTGTATGGTTGTTTTTTTTTTCTTCACTTCTTCCTTTTTCCGAACTTGCATTTGCTGTTTCAAGGTCATTTTTGGATGGCTATGGTCTGAAAGCAAGAGAATCCAGTGACTCCTATAGTGCAGCTCTTTCTACATTGCAGCTGCCCTCTGATCTTTTGTACGTGTTATCTTCCCTAAGGTCACCACAACTGTGCTAGTATTTCCTGGTTTTCTTTACAAGCTCATTATCATTAGCTACATCACTCTTTCCTCAGTGATGGATTCCTCTGCCCTATTAAATTGGACTTCCGGCTCAGAATGGCACCAATTCCTTGCTTCTTTTTCTGCAGGAAGCCACGCCATAACTCTGACATTGGCATTCCTAAAACCTCCAGCTACTTTACTCTGCCCTCCTGAAACTAAATGGAGGCTCGGGCGCAAGTTTCTAAATCGTTGGCCACTAGGAAGCTGCCCTTAACTGCTTTATTACTGTCTCAATCGTTACCGGGAGTGCCAATTAATATTTTTGCGCCTCTCGGTTAAGCATCCACCTTATCAACTTTAGCATCGTTGATTTTCTTGGCTTGCTCCTTGGAGTCCAGTTTCTTGTGGATCTTGCTGTCAGAGTTTATCAATAGTCTCCTTCCTCTGTTTCAAATAGATCAGTGACACTTTCCTCTTCCATCCCCAGCCTTTCCGTTACGGACTTGACCATCAGTGGAAAAATTGCTTAGTTGGGATGGTAATCTTTTGTAGCTTAAGAACAGCAGGATGGTCAGACACTCCACCCCAATCCCAAAACATTGGGTCGGCATGCATGGAGATTGAACGGTGCTACCTACAGCCTTTTGAAATTCTGATGAAGTGGTATGTGTCCTCTTAGCTGCCGGTAACCATCCATTTATGTGGGTTGCCAGAACAATTTTGTTCAATGGTATGTGCAAGAAGACCTAGATCCCTTCAAATTCCATCTTTCCAATGATCTGCGGTTCACTTTCACACTCGCACAACAAGGTCTGGCATTGTCTGCAGTTAAGAACTATTTGTCTGCGCTGCCCACCTTCATGTGTCTCCCTGACCAGTCTTCCTTATTTAAGTCCGCATTAGTGACCCATTTTCTATAGGCTTGTTTTGCTATTTTTTTCCCTCCCACATATTTCATGTTTTCTTAGTGGTATTTAAGTTTTGTTTTGACTTTCATAATGGCATCCCTATTGCATCTGGTTGTCTGGTTTGCCTTCTCACCTTGTAGACCGTTCTATTCATGGGAGTGACTTCTGCCTGTAGCGTCACAACTTCAGGCCTGCTCATTTTGTCTGTTTCATAGTTTTCTGTCCAAATAAGTTGTACCTGCCGATCCTTCCTTCCCGAGGGGAGATCTACCTTTCATGTGAGCCAGTCCATTACTCTTGGATACTTCTTCTCTCCTTCTCATACCACCAAAAAGAAGGATTAGACGCATCGACGGGACCCCAGAAGTCATTCTTTGTGCATACCTTACCCAAGAAGGAGCATCCCTAGGATGTTCATGCTTTATCCGTTGGATGCACGCTGCTTAGTCCACTCTTTCCAGATGCATTCTGGTAGTTGACATAGCAAGTGGTCATCCCTATATAGTTATGCTAAATATTATTGCCTTGCAGCTCAGGTATGGTGTGACTGGTATTTATCCAGCATTGTTGTATGTCTTCCTTGATTAATTGGCTCTACTCAGTACCACCACCCCTGAGTTATTACTTTAGGACTCGTTCATAAGGCCAGGAATCCGGGGGAAGGTGTATCAATTTGAAGAAAAAGTTACTTTGCTTCACTAACAAGATTTCTTGTGGATACATAATCTTTCCACACATTTCTCTCTACCCTCCCATGCGGTCCCCAGACATGGGTCCCTTGCTCGCTGTACCACAGGATCCAATCTATAACCCCCTGACAAGATCTAGCAAGGCCAAAACCAGTCTGGGATTGCTTGTGATCCCGTCTGGTGTGAGGCCCTCGTCTGGCAGTTCGGAAGACACTCTTCCCATGAGAAGCCGGGTCAATACTTTTTGTTTAAGGGGGGGGGGGCCTCTGTCTAGATTATCATTGTGTGCAAAAAACAATGAGTTGGAATGCTACCAACAGCGATTGGAAGTGCTTCAGGTTATTTGTGAGCTTTCCTCCTTTTATCTTTATGTATGTTTGATCTGAAGTCCCAGATTGAGAGGCCATCATTGAAGGAGACACACGAGTCCCCCTTAAATAATTTGTTTACCTGTGTTTTCTTTTTTTTAATTGTGCTCTGCGAATCTGGATTATCAGAATTCCATAAATTACTAGTCCAACTATCTCTAAAGGGTAACCTCTTCATGGCCAAACTGAGACCCTTTTTTAAATGGTAATTTTTCAAAATACTGAACGTATTTACACTAAACCAAGCAAAGGAACTTCTTTTGAGTAAAGTTCTGCCCTCATGCCAAATTTGGTGTAGTTCGGTTATTCTGGTCCGCAATCTTTTTTGTTGTGCTGAGGAGCAAAGAATGCTTTATCTTGGACCCCGCTTGCTGCATCTGTACAAGACTTGGAAATCCCAAATTGGGTGTATTTATTTATTTTGATAGGCAGGTCCCAAAGAGCTGATTTAGCCTAAGCCATATTGCTGAGAGTGTGCGAACCTCCAACACCAAACACCCCGCACTCCCATTTCCTGTTAGATTACATGCAATGATTTTTTTTTAATGGGGCATATTGGTGATTCACCGGCACAAAGTGAGCACTACCGTCTAAGTAGTTCCCACATAGTGCCTAAGACTCCGGGAAACCAGTTGTATGGACGCCTGCTGCACTGAGGGAAACATCATTTACTACGAAGGCATTACCACGCGTAACGTTTACTACGGTTCACTTACCACGCAAACGTCTTTTCAACTCGGGTGCATTCCACGACCGTCTTTACCACACAAGTTTAATTCCTTCCAGTCTTCGTTCCTTCGTCCTGCGTGTACATCATTAAGTTAAAGGTCCAATAAAAAAGGGGGCTTGGGGGGTTCTCCCCTCCCAAAAAAACAAGCGGATTTTAAAAAATAAAGAAGAAAACTTACATAAAAAACGCTATTAAGTGCCTCTGTCGTTCAAGGAAAGAGCCTCCCCAACGACGTGGCGTGTACGTCATTATAGAAGTCCTTTTTCAATTTTGCAAGATGTGTTTTGACTCTTGTTTCCGTGGTTGGTGGAAGTAAGGGCCGCTGGTGAAAGGCGTGGAGAAGTCCGATAAGAATCTAATATTTATACTTAAAAAAGTATTATTTAAGCGCATTTTAAATTAAATGCAATTTTAAATGTAATGTAATCGGTTGTTTTTGATTGTTATATACATCGATCTTTTGCTTTGTTCTAGAGTTTTGACTATTTTTTTAGCCTATCACTATCATTATGTACATTTCTAAGGGACGCTAGATGTTTCATAACGTAATTTTTGTGGTGTATAATCATGCGTACTCAAATGCTGCGTGGTAAAGACACATGCACAGTAAAATTTGCGTGGTAATGCCATGCGTGGAACTTGTTAGCGGTGTATAATCATATAACCCTACTGTTGCAAGGGTCCTTCTAGTCTCTTTGCTTACTTAACAATTAGTTGACACTCACAGGAGTGCATTTTATGCAAGTGCTGATGTAGCACATTAAACCTGGCAATCCACACAAAAGGCTTGCACTTTATTTTCTGAGAAGTAGTGAACTTCTACATGCGGCATAAAAAGAGCTACCATACATTTATTTTACCAAGAGCAAAGGAGATCTGTAAGAACCACAGTAAAATAAACACATTCTCGGCTAAAAAATTCTTTTTAACCGTCAAAACCACAAAAATTGGGCTATGTTTAGGTAATGATTCACCTTCTGATTCAAAGATCATTTGACTAATGTCTGACTTTTGGTCCCTGATTGTGAGTGAGTTGGCATTTTCCAACTTCTGCGCAAACATTCACATCAAAAATGTTGAAAATTCACAGGGGAAAAGTGTAAAAGTGTATGGCATTTACTGTATCATGCGTTTTTTGCGATAAGCACCTAAATCCGAATATTTGTCCCCATAAACTCTGAACAGGCACCAGTTATCACACCAAATAAATAACGTACGGTTATTTTTGCACCTTGATCCCGACTAACACTGAATCAGAGCCTTATTAGTGCTATTTTTAGTAGGAAATTGCAGTTGTGAAGCACCTTACTGGATTGACATCAGTGGCTGGAACTGCTATTTAGACTATCATGGATTATTTTAATGTATTTTGCTATAGTTGTATTAAGGAACGTCATTCGTCTTAGCCCGGTGTGCACTCCTATGCCACGGTTTCTACATTTTCACTGAAGTTTTCATGAAATTAATTAACCCAGGGTAAACTATTGAAAATTACTATGTTATGGTGTGGATCGTTCTCAAATGTAAGACAATGCTATGATTAACTATGTTCTGAAACAATGTTCTTCCTCATGTAAAGTGTTCTGATACCTCCGGGTCTAGCCAGCGCTATACAAAACTTTTCAAATAAATAAACAAACATAAGGCTGGCTTGTCCATTAGAAATATGTTCACAGTTCAGGTTAATTAAAAGGTGGTGAAAGGGAAACATTTGCTTATTCATTAGACGCCTGGATGCCCGTGGGGTTGCAGTGCGCTTTATAAGTGTGGAATACATACATGCTAAGATGACTGGATGACTAAGATGAACTAAAAACTAAAACATAAAAAAATATGTTTATTGGAAACTTTGTTGGTAAACGGGGTGATGTTTCAAATGCTCCTAGCCCATTTGCTGGGTCGCCATAGGGCACAAAAATTTAATTTGTTCTTTCAACTGTCCTTTTATAGGAAGAAATTGAAAATAATGATGATGATGATGGTCATCATTAATGCTAGTTCTAGGTTACACATTGGTCCGACACTCCACTCAAAAACAATGCAGCATATCAAGTGCTGGACCCCAACCAATGCTGGTGCCTCTCATCTGTTGCAACATGCAAGACTAACACTTGAAATCGAAGCAAGCCTGTCACGCTTTTGCCACGTGTTCTTCTTCTTTTTTTTTTTTTTATGACCTGGGAGGAGAAGCTTGACTTGGTAGTAGTTGCTTGTGAACACCATATACAAAATGATGCTTACCATCATGCACTCCTTCACCATGTTTAAGTGCACATCTTGTGGCGATCTTGCTCTCGTATACAATGCATATATTTTGATGAGTGAAACCCGGTCCTCACCAGTAAGACCTTAGGTGCAAAGTTGTCTGGATTGCATCTTCCAGTTGCAACCTCATAACCTTAGTACGCAAGGCTTTTTTCCATTTTGGATGGGGTAATTTAACCATATTAATTCAATAAAAAGAATGCGTAAGGTTGTCATGCGAAATCTCGGAACTGCAGTGACATAAAGTGCTCATCCATGCTGGTTTTCGGCTTGAAAAGGCTTTATGACCATTCTTGATCTAAGCTCCAAAGGTGAAAACTTGGCCTGTGAGTTGTTGCTTTTTGAACTGTGAGGTCTAAGCCTCCTGCACCAAGTCTTGGGCTCGGTCTTATTGTAGATTTTAAAAAGTGCTAAATTACGCAGTGCCTAGGCGCAAAGAGAAAGCACTAAGAAGGTGGCATATGGTTACATATGCAGCATGATTCATGACGCAAGGTATTATTTCAGGCATGTACCTGCATGTTACAGAGCAGAGCATCTTGTACTGAGCATTATCGCATGTGCTTTCAGTAAGGTAGAATTCCTCCGCTATCATAATTACCCTACAATGACACATCTGTAGGTTTTTTTAAACAGGGCTGTCAATGCAGCTATGATCTCATAGGAATTCTACCCTGCTGTCTGCAGAGATAGTGGGCTTACCTAATATATTGAAAGTTTAGTCCCCAGGAAGGTGATATGGTTTTCTTGAATACTTTCATCCCCCCCGTTTCATGATTGATACATTATTGCATGTGCTCATCAATGCCAGAGTACTTTAATTTTCTAAACTGCTACTTAACGAACAGTAACAAATATTTCACTTGATCCATTGTCTCAATTTTGCCTCTACTTAGTTGAAGGTCTCACCTGAGGAAGCGCACATGTGCTGTCTCCAAGATCTATTGTGTCTTAAAACGAAAAAGGGGTCATTACTACATTGCTCCCTATGAAGCAGAGAGTCGAATTTAAGAGCATGTGTATTTGCCATAAAGCAATTCATGGACAGGCGCCAGCCTATATAAAAGATAGGCTTGAAGTGTATGAACCCAAGCGCGCCCTGCGATCCTCCGACTCCTTCCTGCTATCCTGCCCACGCTTTAAACTGGCAACTAAAGGTGGTAGATCCTTTTCAGTCCAAGCTCCCACCATTTGGAACAAGCTGCCGGAGGTGCTTCGCAGAGAACCCAATCTTCTCCGCTTTAGGAAATCCCTGAAGACCTTACTTTTCAAGGACGCGTTTACATCCCCGTAAAATAGGTCGGTATTTCCATACTCTTTCACCTTGTTTCTTGTTGCTGTACTTGGTCAGAAGCGCTTTGAGACCTGTCGGTGAGTTGGCGCGATATAAAACCCAGATACAAATACAAATTCTAATACAAATTACTTACCACTGTTTGGCATCTTTGGCAATCTCACTTCTTTTTTCTTCATTGGTTAGAGGCAGCTGGGCAGGCTTTATTTTGTCTGTGGGTTTGCTCCGGACGGCTTTGTGAGGACTACTCTACTGTAGTCCATGCTACTCTACTCCACCTCCGCTTTTTAGGCTTCGACCTATAGCATTGCTTTAGCAATGCTTGTTAGCCATGGTGAACAGCAGCCGCACTGGTTTACAACAAGGCTAAAACACATTGGCAAGTCTATAGTTCTTGCCTAGGCGAAACATATTGGATTTGCCAGTGCTTGTTTGTGTTAATGCTATCCTGTTTCCATGTACTGTAGAGTTATGAATGGAATCTCCAAGAGTTTGGCTTTTCTTGTGCAGAAGTGTCCTCCTTTACAAGTATGCAATACACCATACAGTTCCTTTAAGATAAAAAAGAGTTGCTCAAAATTGGAACCAAACACTCCTTGTTTAGATTGTGAAGTTGTAGGCAACAAAGCATTGCAGCTGTTTGCTTATACCTGTGTTGTGGATTTTCCATTTGCTTTCATTTACTCCTCTTCAGTAATTGTGGTATGTGGCCAACCACATGAGTGATAGCCGGACCGGAAAACCTGCTTCAATAGTTTAGTAATATAATTAGTGTGCACAAATACATATTTAAGCCTCGCATGTACCTAGAGGCTGAATGAAACTCACCACACCCAGGCGTGAAGGCACTAAAAATACTGAAATTCATCTTGCAGTTGTGCAGTGTGAATTCCGGCCTGTTGATCTCAGGTACAATCTGAAAATATATATAAATGTGCAGTGGCTGTTACTGATGCTACCATTCTTCCTCTGATGGAAGCTGCAGGGTAGTGGCAGACTTTCATGGCTGAAAATGAGATAACTGGTATAAATCTTGTGCAGCAGGATTAACTCTGCAACGGGTGGGGATGAGGTACTTACCTCAATGCTGTTGAGTGGCGCATCTGCTTCCTGTTGAGTGCTTGCCCCGAGTTGCACTAGGGACGGTTTTACATTTCAAAAGTATATTTTATTTATTTTCTCTCCTAGATGCATTCGTTTTTAGGTCGAGCGACCTATCTCAATGCGCATGCGCATTGAGCGGGAGCTCGATATATAGGCGCTTTAACAGAGCTTACCGAGATCAGGCGATTCCCAGGCGATTTCTTCCAGTGCATGTGAAAGCGCGTGCACAATGCCACCAGCCGCTTGCCTCGCATTACCACATCAAAGGCGGCCGCGTCTCAGGCCCCTACTGCTTCACACCCTCATGCCGCGTGTCGCATTTCTCCTCCCCCCCTCCCCACAGCAATGCCCTCCGTCTTGTCTTACCTGTGCTGTCTGTAGGTTTGTATTTCGTTTTGTTTTCTGACTGTCTTTTCTCTTACACAATGAATACGTTATTACACAATGAATACGTTACTGTCTCTGTTCAGGATTTAAAAAATTGGATGCCTTGTTTGCTTCCACTGTTATATTTCTTTTCAAATTTTTTTTGTTAACAAATCTCTCTCGTGATTCCTTGTTTGGAACTAAAGAAACGTCACAGCAGTTTAGCCAGTAGCAGTCATTTTGCTGTGATTGGCTGTATTTTTGCTTCAAGTAATAATCACCTCTCCATAATGTTCCACAGTTCACATGATAGACCCATTCTGTCAAACTGCGTATTCATGTAGAGAACACTGCCAATGAAAGTTACGTACCTCAGTGCCCCTGCTGCTTCACACTATGGCCGTGTCTCTCCCCCATCGCCGCTCCGCCCCCTGCTGCGGCCGTGTCGCATTTCTCCTACCCCCTCCCCACAGCAATGCCCTCCGTCTTGTCTTATCTGTGCTGTCTGTAGGTTTGTAGTTCGTTTTGTTTTCTGACTCTGTCTTTTCTCTTACACAATGAATACGTTACTGTCTCTGTTCAGGATTTCAAAAATTGGATGCCTTGTTTGCTTCCACTGTTATATTTCTTTTCAAATTTTGTTTTGTTAACAAATCTCTCTCGTGATTCCTTGTTTGGAACTAAAGAAACGTCACAGCAGTTTAGCCAGTAGCAGTCATTTTGCTGTGATTGGCTGTATTTTTGCTTCAAGAAATAATCACCTCTCCATAATGTTCCACAGTTCACATGATAGACCCATTCTGTCAAACTGCGTATTCATGGAGAGAACACTGCCAATGAAAGTTACGTACCTCAGAAGGATGAATGGCTTAGGCTGCATTAATAATGTCGGGGAACCTGTTAATTTATAGCAAAACGTCAGTCTCAGCTAATGTGTTTAACCCGTTGAGCTATCTTAAAGTTAAAACAAAGGAAAATCAGGCCCTCTTTTCTAGATAATTTGTGTTTGATAATTAAATACAATAACATTAGTAAACTCTAAAATAATAAAACAAAAAAAACAGGATGTGCAGCGACCACATACAAATACATATTTAAAGTGTTGTGGTATGTTTTACTATGTTGTGCTACGGAATGTATGCAAAATTGGTTATGTGCTTAGCATTATATGCCACCATAGGGTCACCTTAAAGTCCAGGCTTAGGAGAGAAGAAATGTAAAATACTTTTTGTCAAAGATCATATCAGCCCAGTGCAGTGATATCCACCACCACATCCACCACCACCACATCCACCACCACCACCACATCCACCACCACATCCACCACCACATCCACAGCATCCACCACCACCACCACATCCACCACCACCACCACATCCACCACCACCACCACATCCACCACCACCACCACATCCACCACCACCACCACATCCACCACCACCACATCCACCACCACCACATCCACCACCACCACATCCACCACCACCACCACATCATCCACCACCTCATCCACCACCGCATCCACCACCACCACATCCACCACCACCGCATCCACCACCACACCCACCACCACCACATCCACTACAACCACCACCGCATCCACCACCACCACCGCATCCACCACCACCACCGCATCCACCACCACCACCGCATCCACCACCACCACATCCACTGCATCCACCACCGCATCCACCACCATATCCACCACCACATCAACCATCACCACCACAATCACCACCACATCAACCATCACCACCACAATCACCACTACATCCACCATCACCACCACATCCACCACCACATCCACCACCACATCCACCACCACATCCACCACCTCCACCGCATCCACCACCACCACATCCACCACCACCTCCACCACCGCATCCACCACCACCACATCCACCACCACCTCATCCACCACCACTACACCACCGCATCCACCATCACATCCACCATAACATCCACCGCCACATCCACCACCACATCCACCACCACCACATCCACCACCGCCACATCCACCACCACCGCATCCACCACCACACCCACCACCACATCCACTACAACCACCACCGCATCCACCACCACCACCGCATCCACCACCACCACCGCATCCACCACCACCACATACACCGCATCCACCACCACATCCACCACCACATCAACCATCACCACGACAATCACCACCACATCCACCATCACCACCACATCCACCACCACATCCACCACCACATCCACCACCACATCCACCACCACATCCACCACCACTTCACCACCGCATCCACCACCACCACATCTACCATCACATCCACATCCACCACCACATCCACCACCACCACATCCACCACCACATCCACCACCACCACACCCACCACATCCACCGCATCCACCACCACCACATCCACCACCACCACCACATCCACCACCACCACATCCACCACCACCACCACATCCACCGCAACCACCACATCCACCACATCCACCACCACATCCACCACTTCCTCCACATCCACCACTTCCTCCACATCCACCACCACCACATCCACCACATCCACCACATCCACCACATCCACCACATCCACCACCACCACATCCACCACCACATCCACCACCACATCCACCACCTCATCCACCACCTCATCCACCACAGCATCCACCACCACTTTCACCACATCCACAACCACCACATCCACCACCACCACATCCACCACATCACCACCACATCCACCACATCCACCACCACATCCACCACCACATCCACCACCACATCCACCACCACATCCACCACCACATCCACCACCACATCCACCACCACATCCACCACCACCGCATCCACCACCACATCCACCACCACATCCACCACCACCACCACATCCACCACCACCACATCCACCACCACATCCACCACCACATCCACCACCACATCATCCACCACCTCATCCACCACCTCATCCACCACCTCATCCACCACCGCATCCACCACCACCTCATCCACCACCGCATCCACCACCACCACCGCATCCACCACCACAACCACCACCACATCCACTACAACCACCACCGCATCCACCACCACCACCGCATCCACCACCACCACCGCATCCACCACCACCACCGCATCCACCACCACCACCGCATCCACCACATCCACAGCATCCACCACCACCACATCCACCGCATCCACCACCATATCCACCACCACATCAACCATCACCACCACAATCACCACCACACCACCACATCCACCACCACCACATCCACCACCACCACATCCACCACATCACCACCACATCCACCATCACTACCACATCCACATCCACCACCACATCCACCACCACCACCACATCCACCACCACATCCACATCCACCACCACATCCACCACCACATCCACCACCACATCCACCACCACATCCACCGCATCCACCACCACCACATCCACCACCACCACCACATCCACCACCACCACATCCACCACCACATCATCCACCACCTCATCCACCACCTCATCCACCACCGCATCCACCACCACCTCATCCACCACCGCATCCACCACCACCGCATCCACCACCACACCCACCACCACATCCACTACAACCACCACCGCATCCACCACCACCACCGCATCCACCACCACCACCGCATCCACCACCACCACCGCATCCACCACCACCACCGCATCCACCACCACCACCGCATCCACCACCACCACCGCATCCACCACCACCACCGCATCCACCACCACATCCACCATCACTACCACATCCACCATCACATCCACCACCCCCACCACATCCACCACCACAGCCACATCAACCACCACATCCACCACCACATCCACCGCATCCACCACCACCACATCCACCACCACCACCACATCCACCACCACCACATCCACCACCACATCCACCACCACATCATCCACCACCTCATCCACCACCTCATCCACCACCGCATCCACCACCACCGCATCCACCACCACCTCATCCACCACCGCATCCACCACCACCGCATCCACCACCACACCCACCACCACATCCACTACAACCACCACCGCATCCACCACCACCACCGCATCCACCACCACCACCGCATCCACCACCACCACATCCACCACCACCACATCCACCACCACCACCACATCCACCACCACCACATCCACCACCACATCCACCACCACATCATCCACCACCTCATCCACCACCTCATCCACCACCTCATCCACCACCGCATCCACCACCACCTCATCCACCACCGCATCCACCACCACCTCATCCACCACCTCATCCACCACCGCATCCACCACCACCACATCCACCACCACTTTCACCACATCCACAACCACCGCATCCACCACCACCGCATCCACCACCACACCCACCACCACATCCACTACAACCACCACCGCATCCACCACCACCACCGCATCCACCACCACCACCGCATCCACCACCACCACCGCATCCACCACCACCACCGCATCCACCACCACCACCGCATCCACCACCACCACCGCATCCACCACCACCACCGCATCCACAACCACATCCACCATCACTACCACATCCACCATCACATCCACCACCCCCACCACATCCACCACCACAGCCACATCAACCACCACATCCACCACCACATCCACCGCATCCACCACCACCACATCCACCACCACCACCACATCCACCACCACCACATCCACCACCACATCCACCACCACATCATCCACCACCTCATCCACCACCTCATCCACCACCTCATCCACCACCGCATCCACCACCACCTCATCCACCACCGCATCCACCACCACCGCATCCACCACCACACCCACCACCACATCCACTACAACCACCACCGCATCCACCACCGCATCCACCACCACCACCGCATCCACCACCACCACCGCATCCACCACCACCACCGCATCCACCACATCCACAGCATCCACCACCACCACATCCACCACATCCACCACCATATCCACCACCACATCCACCATCACCACCACAATCACCACCACATCCACCATCACCACCACAATCACCACCACATCCACCATCCACCACCACATCCACCATCCACCACCACATCCACCATCCACCACCACATCCACCACCACATCCACCACCACCACATCCACCACCACCACATCCACCACCACTTCACCACCGCATCCACCACCACCACATCCACCATCACATCCACCATAACATCCACCGCCACATCCACTGCCACATCCACCACCACCACATCCACCACCGCCACATCCACCACCACCGCATCCACCACCACACCCACCACCACATCCACTACAACCACCACCGCATCCACCACCACCGCATCCACCACCACCACCGCATCCACCACCACCACCGCATCCACCACCACCACATACACCGCATCCACCACCATCTCCACCACCACATCAACCATCACATCAACCATCACCACCATCACCACCACATCCACCACCACATCCACCACCACATCCACCACCACTTCACCACCGCATCCACCACCACCACATCCACCATCACATCCACATCCACCGCCACATCCACCACCGCATCCACCACCACATCCACCACCACCACATCCACCACCACCACACCCACCACCACCACATCCACCACCACATCCACCGCATCCACCACCAACACATCCACCACCACATCCACCGCATCCACCACCAACACATCCACCACCACCACCACCGCATCCACCACCACCACCACCACATCCACCACCACATCCACCACTTCCTCCACATCCACCACCACCGCATCCACCACCGCATCCACCACCGCATCCACCACCTCATCCACCACCTCATCCACCACCGCATCCACCACCACCACATCCACCACCACTTTCACCACATCCACAACCACCACATCCACCACCACATCCACCACATCCACCACCACATCCACCACATCCACCACCACATCCACCACATCACCACCACATCCACCATCACTACCACATCCACCATCACATCCACCACCCCCACCACCACCACATCCACCATCACCTCCACATCCACCATCACCTCCACATCCACCATCACCTCCACATCCACCATGACATCCACCGCCACATCCACCACCACCACATCCACCACCACCACATCCACCACATCCACCACCACCGCATGCACCACCACCACCACACCCACCACCACTGCATCCACCACCACATCCACTACAACCACCACCACATCCACCGCATCCACCACCACCACCGCATCCACCACATCCACCACCACATCCACCACCACATCCACCACCACATCCACCACCACATCCACCATCACATCCACCACCACAGCCACCACCACATCCACCACCACATCCACCACCACATCCACCACCACATCCACCACTTCCACCGCAACCACATCCACCACCACCACCACATCCACCACCGCATCCACCACCACCACATCCACCACCACCTCATCCACCACCTCATCCACCACCGCATCCACCACCACTACATCCACCACACCCGCCACCATCACTTCCACCACCACCACCGCATCCACCATCACAACCACATGCACCATCACATCCACCATCACATCCACCTCCACCACCACATCCACCATCACCTCCATATCCACCATGAAATCCACCGCCACATCCACCACCACATCCACCACCACCACCACATCCACCACCACCACATCCACCACCACCACATCCACCACGAGTTCCACCGCATCCACCACCACCACATCCACCACCACCACATCCACCACTGCATCCACCACCGCATCCACCACCACCACATCCACCAGCACATCCACCACCTCATCCGCCACCGCATCCACCACCACCGCATCCACCACCACCACATCCACCACACCCACCACCATCACTTCCACCACCACATCCACCACGAGTTCCACCGCATCCACCACCACCACATCCACCACCACCACATCCACCACCACTTTCACCACATCCACCACCACCACATCCACCACCACCACCACATCCACCACCACCACCTCATCCACCACCTCATCCACCACCGTATCCACCACCACCACATCCACCAACACATCCACTACAACCACCACCCCATCCACCACCACCACCGCATCCACCACATCCACCGCATCCACCACCACCACATCCACCGCATCCACCACCACATCCACCACCACACCAACCATCACCACCACAATCACCACCACAATCACCACCACAATCACCACCACATCCACCACCACCACATCCACCACCACATCCACCACCACATCCACCACCACTTCACCACCGCATCCACCACCACCACATCCACCATCACATCCACATCCACCGCCACATCCACCACCGCATCCACCACCACATCCACCACCACCACATCCACCACCACCACACCCACCACCACCACACCCACCACCACATCCACCGCATCCACCACCAACACATCCACCACCACATCCACCGCATCCACCACCAACACATCCACCACCACCACCACCGCATCCACCACCACCACCACCACATCCACCACCACATCCACCACTTCCTCCACATCCACCACCACCGCATCCACCACCGCATCCACCACCGCATCCACCACCGCATCCACCACCTCATCCACCACCTCATCCACCACCGCATCCACCACCACCACATCCACCACCACTTTCACCACATCCACAACCACCACATCCACCACCACATCCACCACATCCACCACCACATCCACCACATCCACCACCACATCCACCACATCACCACCACATCCACCATCACTACCACATCCACCATCACATCCACCACCCCCACCACCACCACATCCACCATCACCTCCACATCCACCATCACCTCCACATCCACCATCACCTCCACATCCACCATGACATCCACCGCCACATCCACCACCACCACATCCACCACCACCACATCCACCACATCCACCACCACCGCATGCACCACCACCACCACACCCACCACCACTGCATCCACCACCACATCCACTACAACCACCACCACATCCACCGCATCCACCACCACCACCGCATCCACCACATCCACCACCACATCCACCACCACATCCACCACCACATCCACCACCACATCCACCACCACATCCACCACCACATCCACCACCACATCCACCACCACATCCACCACTTCCACCGCAACCACATCCACCACCACCACCACATCCACCACCGCATCCACCACCACCACATCCACCACCACCACATCCACCACCTCATCCACCACCTCATCCACCACCGCATCCACCACCACTACATCCACCACACCCGCCACCATCACTTCCACCACCACCACCGCATCCACCATCACAACCAAATGCACCATCACATCCACCATCACATCCACCTCCACCACCACATCCACCATCACCTCCATATCCACCATGAAATCCACCGCCACATCCACCACCACATCCACCACCACCACCACATCCACCACCACCACATCCACCACCACCACATCCACCACCACATCCACCACGAGTTCCACCGCATCCACCACCACCACATCCACCACCACCACATCCACCACTGCATCCACCACCGCATCCACCACCACCACATCCACCAGCACATCCACCACCTCATCCGCCACCGCATCCACCACCACCGCATCCACCACCACCACATCCACCACACCCACCACCATCACTTCCACCACCACATCCACCACCACTTTCACCACATCCACCACCACCACATCCACCACCACCACCACATCCACCACCACCACCTCATCCACCACCTCATCCACCACCGTATCCACCACCACCACATCCACCACCACCACACCCACCAACACATCCACTACAACCACCACCCCATCCACCACCACCACCGCATCCACCACATCCACCGCATCCACCACCACCACATCCACCGCATCCACCACCGCATCCACCACCACATCCATCACCACCACAATCACCACCACAATCACCACCACAATCACCACCACATCCACCACCACCACATCCACCACCACTTCACCACCGCATCCACCACCACCACATCCACCATCACATCCACATCAACACCCACCGCCACATCCACCACCGCATCCACCGCCACATCCACCGCCACATCCACCGCCACATCCACCACCACCACACCCACCACCACATCCACCGCATCCACCACTTCCTCCACATCCACCACCGCATCCACCACCACCGCATCCACCACCACCGCATCCACCACCACCGCATCCACCACCACCACATCCACCACCACATCCACCACCACATCCACCACCACATCCACCACCACATCCACCACCACATCCACCACCTCATCCACCACCGCATCCACCACCACTTTCACCACATCCACAACCACCACATCCACCACCACCACATCCACCACCACTTTCACCACATCCACAACCACCACATCCACCACCACCACATCACCACCACATCCACCATCACCACCACATCCACCATCACCACCACATCCACCATCACATCCACCACCACCCCCACCACCACCACATCCACCATCACATCCACCATCACATCCACCATCACCTCCACATCCACCATGACATCCACCGCCACATCCACCACCACCACATCCACCACCACCACATCCAGCACCACCGCATCCACCACCACCGCATGCACCACCATTACACCCACACCCGCCACCACACCCGCCACCACACCCGCCACCACACCCGCCACCACACCCGCCACCACACCCGCCACCACACCCGCCACCACACCCGCCACCACACCCACCACCACACCCACCACCACATCACCACCACATCCACCACCACATCCACCACCACATCCACCACCACATCCACCATCACATCCACCATCACATCCACCATCACATCCACCACCACCACCACATCCACCGCATCCACCACCACATCCACCACTTCCACCGCATCCACCACCACCACATCCACCACCGCATCCACCACCACCACATCCACCACCACATCCACCACCACCTCATCCACCACCTCATCCACCACCTCATCCACCACCGCATCCACCACCACTACATCCACCACACCCACCACCACCACCACCGCATCCACCATCACAACCACATCCACCATCACATCCACCACCACCACATCCACCACCACATTCACCATCACCTCCATATCCACCATGAAATCCACCGCCACATCCACCACCACATTCACCATCACCTCCATATCCACCATGAAATCCACCACCACATCCACCACCACCACCACATCCACCACCACCACTACATCCACCACCACCACATCCACCACCACATCCACCACCACATCCACCACCACTTCCACCGCATCCACCACCACCACATCCAACACCGCATCCACCACCACCACATCCACCAGCACATCCACCACCTCATCCGCCACCTCATCCACCACCGCATCCACCACCACCACATCCACCACACCCACCACCATCACTTCCACCACCACATCCACCACCGCATCCACCACCACTTTCACCACATCCACCACCACCACATCCACCTCCACCACATCCACCACCACATCCACCCCCACATCCACCACCATCACCACCACATCCACCATCACCACCACCACCACCACATCCCCCAGATCCACCACCACCACATCTATATGTGTGTGGCTCTGTGTGTGTGTAGGTGCAAATGCAATGTTCTTGGATTTTCGTCACAATAAAATACACTGAACATAATCTTCACAAAAGTTATTTACAAACGTTTAAGCTATGGCCATTATAAATTACAATTACTTTTATTTAAGTATTAATTATTTACAGAATTAAAAGCCATTGTTATTTGTAATATCAAGACATCTAAGTCACGTAAATACAACACACATTGCATTACAAATGCTATAGGTGTCACATTTGCAAAAGTTAAAACTATTGACATTGTAACTGACAAAGCTATTAATTTTGCTACTTTCAAAACCAACGCATAAATAAAAAAAGTGTCATTTACAATACCAATAGCTCAAACTTTCCTAATGCGAGACCTATTGCATTTCCAATGCTTGTTATGTTGTTGGTTTCTCTTCAGTGTTGATCGGGGGGCTCAAAATGAAAGCCATGTCTATCTGCGTTTCCACTGCCAGTGCAGGTTCGGTATATATCCGCAGCTCCTTTCATCCTGTACAGAGTACAGTTTAATTATTCAGTTGACTGTTGAATCCTGCCGATGTTCTTGGTTAGTGGCAATGAGCGCTAACAAAGTGCTGAATACTGGAATCAGTACTCGAATGGAACCTCTGAACAGTCACACTAATCCTATCTGAATGTTGTAGTGTTGCGCTCTAGCTTCCGACGCTCCCGCGTGATGACGCGGTGCGCCGGAGTGAGAGCGGAACACCTGCGCATGTGATCTATGTAAAGCGCGCGAACGGCGATTGCACGGCAGAAGCGACCGGAGCAGGTCATGTTTAGACGCTCGGCGCTCTCTTACATAGCGAAGCTCTAAATACATTAAAGGAACCTGTTAGAAGCACCTGGCATCACTGTGTCCTCATTTGGGGTAATCCTACAACATTACAGTGGCGACGAGGAGTGGGATCCCCCACCAACTTCACCCCAGGAAAAAAAAACGATTGGAATTGCTGCGACGGCGACGCCAGCTACGCACCAAGGTCAGAAATCGTTGAGGGGGCACTAGAGAAGAGAACACGCCATAGGGTGCAAGCACCCTATTCACGAGAGCGCGGCAGCAGCGCACGACCCCAGAACCAACGGCGCCACAGGGCCCAGGGCCTACCACTAAACGTCCCAAGTGCAAAAAGGGGAGCTGTGACGACACACAACTGAGACCCTGGCAGAAAAAAGAGATAGTGGCACAGGGGATGAAAAAGTACACCTCCCCAGCAGGTCACGAGACAGAAATACCAGTGCACCCGGCAGCCCCAAAAGCCAGGGAGAAAATTCGGACCGAGCTGAAAACAACAGTGCACCAGGCAGCCCCGAGAACCGAGGTGAAGGACCAGAAATAGTACCCAATATGAGTAACCAAGCAACATTCCTCACAGCACCCATTCCATTCCTACCCAGACCAGGTGAACCCCAGATGAAATGGGAGGATTGGAGGGAATACTTCAAAAACTACGTGGAAGCCTTGAAAGACGAAAACGGGGAACCATTTCCTAGTGCCAGGAAGAAACGATTACTATTACACAATCTAGGCCCGGAAGGCATAAGAGTCTTTGCAAACATTGTACCGGCGACGAGATAAGCGGCGGACGACGACGTCTTCAAGCACGCCCTAGAAGACCTAGACAATCACTATCGCCCGGCAGTGTGTGTCTCCATTGATCGGTTCAACTTCCAACAACGGAAGCAAGAAGAAGGTGAATCCATAGACGATTATGTCGCAGCGTTGCGACGATTAGCGATCACGTGTAAATATGGACAACTTCAGGATGAATTCATCAAGGATCAGATTGTAATGCACACCACAAACAGATCAGTCCAGGATAAATTGTGGGCACAAGGAGAAGCAACACTTAAAGAAGTGATCGCAATGGTAAAGAAGGTTGAACTCTCAAAGCGTTGCGCTGAAGCGGCGAAAAAGGAGAACACCCAAAGGAAGATGGTCAACAAAATTGATGAAGCTCAAACCCCAAACAGGCAGAGAAATGCCACTGGAGAGGGGAGACATGAGCCCAAGTGGGCAGGAAAACCGGTACAGCCAGGGAAACAGTCCACAGACAGCAGATTCTCGTGCTACAGGTGTGGGAGCATAGCACACACAGCCCAGGACAAGCGGTGCCCAGCATTTCGTGCCAAATGCACGTTCTGCGAGCTGGTTGGACATTACAAGAAGGTGTGCCGCAAGAATGGGAAGAAGTCCATGGTGAAATGCATTGCGCAATCCCAGTCAGAGGACCCAGCTGAAGAAGAGTTGGAGGACGATGACATGGTTCTATGTGTCGAACAACAAGTATTGGAGGTAACGGGCAAAGGTTCAGACAAACCACGAACAGACATGCTGATCGGAGGGGTGAAAATTCGAATAGCGATAGACTCTGGATCGCCATACTCCATTGTACAGAGATCGGTATGGGAGGAAGAATTCAGACCCAGTCTTGGCCCGCAATTAAATCCGCCGGACATACGACCGATTTCGTACACCAACAACATAATCCCCATGGTAGGGTACCGAACCCTGAAATTTGAATTCAGAGGGAGATCGGCAATATGCAAGCTATATGTAGCGGAGCGGGGACCCTCTGTGCTAGGTTGGAGAGACCAGGGTGACCTCGGAATAAAATTAGACCCAGGAGGCAAGGAACAAATACTACTGACGGAAGAAAGCGGTTGGCCAGACCTGGAGAAATTGAAGCAAGACTTCCCCAAAGTGTTCGGAGGCACAGTCGGCAAACTCGAGAAATTTGTGCACAAAATACTTCTCAAAGAAAATGTGAGCCCGGTGTCCCACAAAGTCAGAAACATACCCATTGCAGTTAAGCAGGAACTACAGAGACTGGAGGAGCAAGGAATAATCAAACCAATCAACAGCTCGGAATGGTTGGCACCCTTAGCAGTGGCCAGAGAACCCAACGGCAAGGTACGCCTGTGTGTGGCCCTGCGCGAACTCAACAAATGCCTGATAGTTGAAAAATTCCCATTACCAAGGATTGAAGAAATGTTGGCAAAAACGAGAGGGGTAACATGGTTTTCCACCATCGACCTCACCTCAGCGTACCATCAAATAGACTTGCACCCCGCGAGCAGAAGGCTCACCTCCTTCATCACACCCTTTGGGTGTTATCAGTATCGCCGCATGCCGTTCGGATTGGCGTCAGCAGCGGCTGTTTTCCAAAAGCTCATGCACCGCCTGTTCAAGGATCTAGAAGGCGTCCAATACTTTCAGGACGACATCCTGATAATGGGGACGAACCGAGAAGACCACAATAAGAAACTGACCAAAGTGTTGACGGTGCTACAAGAGAAGGGCCTCACCGCTGAGTGGGACAAGTGTAAGCTGGGCATGTCGGCAGTCACCTATCTCGGACATGAGATAGGGAGTCAGGGAATCACACCAAAAAGGCCAAACGTGAAAGCTATTTGTGACGCCAGGGCCCCAGTCAATAAGGATGAAGTGAGGTCATTTCTGGGAATGGCGGAGTATTATAGTAAATTCGTCAGACATTTTGCTACTAAGACTCACAGGCTCAGACAACTCATAAGAGATAAGACAACGTTCCAATGGGATGGGGAAGCCCAAAGCGAGTTCGAAGAACTGAAAATCAACATAAGTCAGGCGGTACCACTGCATGGATACGACCCCTCGGGTCGCACAATCTTGACAACCGACGCCAGTGAAAGAGGCTTAGGAGTGGTGCTAGCTCAGGAGAGAGATGATGACACAGTGGAAACCCGTAGCTTCGCCTCCCGGGTGCTGTCTCCCACAGAGCAGAAATTCAGTGTCATCGGAAAAGAGATGCTTGCCTTCACATGGGCCATGGGCAAATTCAGGCAGTTCCTGTGGGGAACCCGCTTCAAACTGCAAACGGACCACAAACCACTGGTCAAAGTGCTCACCTCAAGTGGGCATGATACAGCAACACCTCGCATAGCAAAGATGACCCTCAAATTGCTGGATTACAACTATGACGTTGAGTACTTACCAGGGACACGCAATAAAGTAGCGGATTATCTTAGCCGGACCTCAGCCATGGAAGATGCATCGGAGGTCTCGCCAGGAACGGACGAAATGGTAGCTGCAATGGCAGACTCGGAAAGAACAATCAGCAGGCAAGAATGGGCCCAAGCCTATGAAGGTGATATTGAGATGAAGGACATCAAACACTATCTGAACGCCGGGTGGCCAGAGAAGAAAAAGCTTAAAGAAACCCTGAGGAAATACTACGAAGTGCGAGAGGAATTATCAATGAGTGATTCAGGAATCTTCATGTACCGCGGCGACAAAGTGGTCCCCCCCACGACATTGATCCCACTACTGTTGAGCCAGCTACACGAGGGGCACCTCGGCATCGTAAAGACGAAAATGCGAGTGAAACAAATGTACTGGTGGCCTGGCATGGACATTCAAATAGAGAGACATGTGAGAGAGTGTGACCAGTGCCAGGGAGCGGAAAAGATTTTGGAACCAATGAGGCCCGCTTTAGGTACGTTTGAGCAACCCCGCAACCCATGGGAAGACATTGCAGTGGACATCTTGGGACCAGTGCTAGACACCAGAGGACCAGCCAAGTACCTGTGTGTCGTCGTGGATAAATATGCCAAGTGGCCAGAGGTAGATGTGAAGGAAGTCATGGACTCCGAAGCAGTGTTGAAATTCCTCACCTCAGTGTTTCTACGTGAAGGAATACCAAGGACAATCCTAAGTGACAATGGGCCACAATTTACTTCGCAAAAATGGGCCAGATACATGGAGAGAAACGGGATTAAGTCCAAGCACACAGCAATGTACCATCCCGCGAGCAACAGACAAGTAGAAAGGTTCAACCGTGTCCTGATTGGGTCCATACAGGCCGCAATAATGTGAGGCAAAGACTGGGAAGTGGAGATACAGAGCATGCTGTGGGCCTACAGAATCACCCCGACCTCGATAGGCTACAGTCCCTTCCAGATTTTGAGGGGTAGACTCCCCTTTACGAGAGACAACGTTGTCTGGAGAGAGAAGACGATAACGAGCAAGTGGTCACCAGCTGTTGTTCAACACAACCTGGAAAGAGCCCAAAAGGTGTACACCGATCATTACAATAGGAGGCACAATGCAAAAGACACAGATCTAGAGAGAGGGGAATGGGTGAGAGTCAAACTTGCCACACTCAGAAGGAAAGGAGAAAGCAAGTACAGCAAACCCCTGCAAGTGGAGGAAGTGTATGGAAGAGCTTCTTTACTTAGTGATGGAAAAGTGTGGTCCCAAGACCGCATGGCGAAAATCAACAGGATCATGCAGTGGCCCGCCAGTCAGGAGAAAGACCTAGGAGACCAGAGACAAGCCAGTGGGACAGAAGAGATAATCGCAGGAAGAGAAAGTCAAGAGGAAGGACAATTGCAAGTAGAGAAAGAAGAGTGCGAGGAAGTAAGTGTAGAGGAAGGTGCGACCACAAGCAAAACCACTGCCACCGAGAATGATGCTGGGACACCGAGGAAGGCGAGGAGTCCCGCACGTGAAGGTACCAGGGAAGAATCCACTCCGGTAAGACGCACCCGTGCTGGGAGGAGAGTGGTCCGACCCACTCGATTTAAAGACTTTTTGAAGTAAATGACTATTGAACTTTGGGACTTACAATTTTCATTGTGTTGTTGGAAAAGAGGAGATATGTAGTGTTGCGCTCTAGCTTCCGACGCTCCCGCGTGATGACGCGGTGCGCCGGAGTGAGAGCGGAACACCTGCGCATGCGATCTATGCAAAGCGCGCGAACGGCGATTGCACGGCAGAAGCGACCGGAGCAGGTCATGTTTAGACGCTCGGCGCTCTCTTACATAGCGAAGCTCTAAATACATTAAAGGAACCTGTTAGAAGCACATTGCATCACTGTGTCCTCATTTGGGGTAATCCTACAACATTACAAATATTGTGCTAAATTATCTTTTTGGGGGCGGTGACTCAGTGTGTAAAAATACTTTGTGTCCGGTAGTCCGCTTCTATTTTATTTTTTTTAATGAGTTTTTCTCTTCATATATTTCAGCACTCCTTATACCCTCAGTTGTTATAAGCAGTTGGGAGAGGATGTTGTCTGACTTCTAGATTGCCGACTTTGGTGCTGGAAACCAGGGTTCGAGTCTCGGGGTGCATGAATGTGGCCTTGTGTAACGTAACTGGTGCTCGTGTAAAGCGCTCCAATACCTTCGGGTCGAGTTCGCGCTATATAAATCTGCATTATAGAAAAAAAAAAGAGAGAAAAAAAAAGTGGCCCGTGTAGGCAGTTTGTAAGTTTACATGGTGGCACCTATTAGTTTCATGCCCACTTGAGGTATGGTGCGTTTTTTTTAGGCAGTATGTGCCTGAGCACCATCTGGTGGAGCAAAGGGGGCGGAAGTTAATTTGCCGTGAGGTTGCCGAAGCTGCCACTGTAATGAAGTATGTTAAACGGCACACATTTTCTTTAGCCTCACCATGCACTGCCGGATTGCTTCCTCGTGACGCGTTTGCCCTTTTAATGGCAGTTGCCTAGAAACAACAACAAACATAAAGAGTCGGAAGGTCTGTTCAACAACGTAGCTGAGTCTATGAGGTCCTAAGAAAGTGATCCTTTTGGATTGCACTGAACCAGGCCAAATGGTCACAAGACACAGATATGTGTAAGATATCCTATCAGCCCACCCATTTGGCGGAGCCTCGTCATTTAGGACACCTAACCAGGGTGGTGAGTCTAAGCCCAGTAAATTGGCCAGACATCACACACTACTGGTCCATCATGAAAAAGTGTCCGTGCCACTAAGTGGTGCTGAAAAAGTGCAGTGCAAAACAGGGAAAAAAAGAAAGAATAAGTGATCTAAAATGGCGGTCGAGGTAAAGAAAATATTTTTTTAATGAAGATATTTACCAAGACGTCAGATTAAAAAGAAGTGTATAACAGTGTGAAAAAAATCACTGTAATGCTTAGCTGTGTTATAAATTAGGCCAACATGTTTCTGCCGAAGGTGAAACTACACCGGCATTCTTCAGGGCCAGCTAAAATAAGATGTTGCTACTGCAAAGATACACTTATACATTTTAGGCAAAAGTGAAACAAAAAAAGGGGGGACAGACCAAATTGTATGTTAAAGACCTGTCCAAAATATTGGTGTGGTCATATAGACCATCCTACCATATCCTCCAGATCAGAAGTTGATAGAGGAAGTGCTCCTAGAGATTGGGAACAAAAAAGACAAAAATGTTGTCCAGTCTATAATCATAATAGACTATTCACGAAATCAGAACCAACAAATAGACTCAGCTAGGCAAGTCCCAAATAGGACAGCCGCATGTTATACAGGTATCATATTAAAGTAACCCAACAGTCATTACTGAACATTAATTACAAACAAGTATGAAAGGACTTACCCAACAGTATGTGGGAGTCAAGCCTCACCTCACCCGGCAACGGCTCGGAGATTGAGGCCCCGCTCTGTGCACAGAACATAAAAATATACCATGTCATCCTGAGTTGACTCAGAAGTCTGTAGTCAATGTCAGGTTGTACAACTGTGCATATGGAAAACTGAATGTATGACTGTCCTAACCGAACGCTGTCCCATGGAGGACAAGGAAAAGGACTGACTAATAGACAAAACTAGTGACTAGTGACTAGCTAGCACAGTCACCCTTGATTAAGCCCCAAAGAAATCTAGTGCCTATACTATGTTTATACGGTAAGTTGATCACTCCTACCCTCAAAGAGCCTAGGAAAAGTATGGTATGGCTCAGGGATGATACTTCCAGATAAGTGGGGCTAAGTTACAACTGACCCCTGTCCTGTATATATCTGTAGGAGTATGCAAGGTGAAGTGGGCCTGGAACTGTCTCCCTAATCATTTAAGGAAGGAGTGGAAAGAGCTCAATTGTAAGGTTATGGCTAAAATAGCGTCAACCTCGAAGGAAAATAACCTAAAAATGAGCTTTGCATGGAAAGGGGGTGACACCAGGATCAAGGAGCTTGGCAGTGTGCACCAAAGTCTAGCTACTCACCTCTCCGTCGGTACCCCTAGGCAGACACCTAAGCCGAAGGGGAGGCAACGAGGAGAGGTGAGATTCTTGTCTTTATACCCCCTGTGATTGGGTAAAAGGCAGCAGCTGTGTCCCAATCGCCGCTGCCGGTGTTAAGAAGACATGCCCTGTGCGCATGCGCGGCTAAATGGCGCTACACAACGCTGTGTTTACAATATCGGGCATGCGTGATGCGGTGCCCTCAACCAGTGTAACGAGCGCTGGTAGAGGAGCAGCGCATGCGCTGAGGAAGCCCGGGCTGGTGTAGAACGCCTCGGGATCCTCACTGATCCGCGCATGCTCAGTTGTGAAAAACCACTGATAGTTGTTCGGAAATAACAAATAAACAAATCGAAGGGCATAGCGCTCCTTTGCTACATTAAACCAACCATTCGCATCTGGCAAACGAGGGGTGCTCAGTCGGCGGCCACATGGATGGCACGGTAAATAACCGCTCACACTGAGCGTGGCAATGTATGTCAAGGTCCCTACAATGGAAGAAAGTATCCTAAGGAACAGTGAGCCAAAGAATACTGCGCCTGAGTTGGCAGTGGTATAGATGGCTACAGACCATAGTTGGTCAGTACACTTCATAGATAAAAAGACTAAAGTGTATGAGAATAGATGTAGCAGATGCATCAGGTTAGACTCTTGCAATGCCATCCTGTATATCCCTGGTAATTTTACCCGAGGGTATATCCTAGGATCACTGCTCATATATTTAGGCATATGTCAGAACCCTTGTGCCTCACTGTGATCACGCCTAGGATCCCTTCTGCTACATCTATTCTCATACACTTTAGTCTTTTTATCTATGGAGTGTACTGACCAACTATGGTCTGTAGCCATCTATACCACTGCCAACTCAGGCGCAGTATTCTTTGGCTCACTGTTCCTTAGGATACTTTCTTCCATTGTAGGGACCTTGACATACATTGCCACGCTCAGTGTGAGCGGTTATTTACCGTGCCATCCATGTGGCCGCCGACTGAGCACCCCTCGTTTGCCAGATGCGAATGGTTGGTTTAATGTAGCAAAGGAGCGCTATGCCCTTCGATTTGTTTATTTGTTATTTCCGAACAACTATCAGTGGTTTTTCACAACTGAGCATGCGCGGATCAGTGAGGATCCCGAGGCGTTCTACACCAGCCCGGGCTTCCTCAGCGCATGCGCTGCTCCTCTACCAGCGCTCGTTACACTGGTTGAGGGCACCGCATCACGCATGCCCGATATTGTAAACACAGCGTTGTGTAGCGCCATTTAGCCGCGCATGCGCACAGGGCATGTCTTCTTAACACCGGCAGCGGCGATTGGGACACAGCTGCTGCCTTTTACCCAATCACAGGGGGTATAAAGACAAGAATCTCACCTCTCCTCGTTGCCTCCCCTTCGGCTTAGGTGTCTGCCTAGGGGTACCGACGGAGAGGTGAGTAGCTAGACTTTGGTGCACACTGCCAAGCTCCTTGATCCTGGTGTCACCCCCTTTCCATGCAAAGCTCATTTTTAGGTTATTTTCCTTCGAGGTTGACGCTATTTTAGCCATAACCTTACAATTGAGCTCTTTCCACTCCTTCCTTAAATGATTAGGGAGACAGTTCCAGGCCCACTTCACCTTGCATACTCCTACAGATATATACAGGACAGGGGTCAGTTGTAACTTAGCCCCACTTATCTGGAAGTATCATCCCTGAGCCATACCATACTTTTCCTAGGCTCTTTGAGGGTAGGAGTGATCAACTTACCGTATAAACATAGTATAGGCACTAGATTTCTTTGGGGCTTAATCAAGGGTGACTGTGCTAGCTAGTCACTAGTCACTAGTTTTGTCTATTAGTCAGTCCTTTTCCTTGTCCTCCATGGGACAGCGTTCGGTTAGGACAGTCATACATTCAGTTTTCCATATGCACAGTTGTACAACCTGACATTGACTACAGACTTCTGAGTCAACTCAGGATGACATGGTATATTTTTATGTTCTGTGCACAGAGCGGGGCCTCAATCTCCGAGCCGTTGCCGGGTGAGGTGAGGCTTGACTCCCACATACTGTTGGGTAAGTCCTTTCATACTTGTTTGTAATTAATGTTCAGTAATGACTGTTGGGTTACTTTAATATGATACCTGTATAACATGCGGCTGTCCTATTTGGGACTTGCCTAGCTGAGTCTATTTGTTGGTTCTGATTTCGTGAATAGTCTATTATGATTATAGACTGGACAACATTTTTGTCTTTTTTGTTCCCAATCTCTAGGAGCACTTCCTCTATCAACTTCTGATCTGGAGGATATGGTAGGATGGTCTATATGACCACACCAATATTTTGGACAGGTCTTTAACATACAATTTGGTCTGTCCCCCCTTTTTTTGTTTCACTTTTGCCTAAAATGTATAAGTGTATCTTTGCAGTAGCAACATCTTATTTTAGCTGGCCCTGAAGAATGCCGGTGTAGTTTCACCTTCGGCAGAAACATGTTGGCCTAATTTATAACACAGCTAAGCATTACAGTGATTTTTTTCACACTGTTATACACTTCTTTTTAATCTGACGTCTTGGTAAATATCTTCATTAAAAAAATATTTTCTTTACCTCGACCGCCATTTTAGATCACTTATTCTTTCTTTTTTTCCCTGTTTTGCACTGCACTTTTTCAGCACCACTTAGTGGCATGGACACTTTTTCATGATGGACCAGTAGTGTGTGATGTCTGGCCAATTTACTGGGCTTAGACTCACCACCCTGGTTAGGTGTCCTAAATGACGAGGCTCCGCCAAATGGGTGGGCTGATAGGATATCTTACACATATCTGTGTCTTGTGACCATTTGGCCTGGTTCAGTGCAATCCAAAAGGATCACTTTCTTAGGACCTCATAGACTCAGCTACGTTGTTGAACAGACCTTCCGACTCTTTATGTTTGTTGTAGTTTGATTAGGGGTATTGAGTTTGGTAGGTCTATAAAGATAGTCCCCTTGACCCTCCTCAACCTTTGGTTTTCTAGTTGCCTAGAAACTACACGCCCCGGGGCTGCAGGGTGTGAAATGTGACCAGAGAACTCCAGAGATTGCGCCTCTAGCAAACGACTGCCTAGGGCAGATTCCCAATTTTTCGCCTTTCTTGTCCCAGACAGTAGCAGCAGCACTACTTGTACATAGGGCATTAGTCTGCACATCTCCCATTTCTAACCACTACACGCTACATTAATGATACAGACTTTAGTGATACCATTTTCCCCGTTCTCAAATGTCCTCTGCCTTGCTGGGTGGGCTTCGAACTCATGACCTTCAAAAATTCACTATATTTGATCAGTGTGTGTTATCGCCCTCTGCCATTTTCCCCAACAAATTGGCTGCTGTTAAAAGATTATTTTTGAAATGTCTTTTCTTCCGTATCACCACGTTTGTTAAAAAAATAAAATAACTTACCAAAAGGCAGTGAGATAGCTCTCTGATTTTATAGTTTGTTCTTTCTTTTTTTTCATTTGGCACAACACGTTGTGCAGCTGACGTACAATTTGGAAATATACTCATTGTGTGGGAAATGTTTAATACATATTCAGGGGTACTGGAAAAGAACGTCATAGAACAGAGTGATAGCTCGCCTGAGACGGGAAGGGAACGGAGGTTACCACTTCCATACAGAAACAACTGTACTGAGCAGGCAGGTGCAATATGCACACTGGCATGACTGTATTTACCCGCTTACTTTTACAATTTCTTAATCCTTTGCAGATATTTGTACAGTTTGCCCTATCCAGAAGCTGATCTCGGTGCTGGAGGAACATTTATTGTGCTTGTCAGTATTAGCTTTAGAATTCGGAATCCTGTGTCGAGGAGTGGGCAAAAAGGATTTTAAAATCCTGGCCACTACAAAACCTTAATTGTGTGGCTGTCGAATTTCCATGTATATACGAATATGCTTCACACACCTCATAGTCTGGCGTCTCCTGTATAGGTAGTACAAAAGGGGGTGGTGATGGACGGACCATCTGAATCAATCAAACACACTCACACCCAGTCAAAAGATCTGGGCTTAATCCATCACCGTTCTTCAGCCCACTCTGCCACCCCAGTTCAGACATGGCTATATGCAAATCAGTCTGACCCTGTGCCTCATGGGAACAGTCCAGCCCGAACTGCCAAGCCATGTCTTCCCTGGACCGGAAACAAGCTTCCGAGGACCGGTTTCTGGCATTCCAGCCGTCTTCATCCCGGCTTGCTTGAATCCAGTGGCAAAGTGAGCAAGAGACTCACGTCTGAGTATACCCTGCCACACTTATGGCGGCCAAAAGCGGTCTCCTGTATAGGTATCAGATTTGAGGGAAAAAAGTCAGTTTCCAGCTCAAGTGGCATAAAAGTTACGAAAATTGTTGCACATGGTGTGCAGTGCTCTACCAGACTCTTCACAAAAGTTAACTGGCCACTGTTGGGGCAGAAAAGTCCTCTTCATGCTAAACAAGTGTATCCCTGCCAGGAGTCCCTAACTGTACTGTGTCTGGATCCCTAATGGTGATTTTTAAAAATGTCATTTTTAATATCCTGGGCGAACACGGATCATGTGTTTGAACCATGACCTAGGCCTGTTTCATGGATTGTGGTTTGTTGGACCAGGAGGGGCGCCCAAAGCGCTACCCTCATAGTGGTGGAAGACTACCACCTTCATCAGGAGTTAAGCAGCACAAGTGTGGTGGTGGCAGCGTACCATGTAGTAATGAGTAGTAGTGAACAGGACCTTTTCTGCCCTGTATCACTGAAGTGAGGCCTAGAGGTTCAATCACCTTTTTGAAAGTTTCACTGCAGTGTGCTTAACTCGCCCTTGGACTACATCACAGTTATTTGTGGAATGCTACGTAGCAGAGAAGTGATTACTCTGCGTTAGTTGTTGTATGTGTGCATGGGACCGGTACAGTAGGAGGACAAAGCAGCACTGTGCAGTGCATGTGTGGTTAGTACATGTACTGGGTGTACGTAGGCCTGAGAGGAGTACAATACATGGGAGATGCAATGCTGTGAAGTACTTGTGTGGATAAAGCATGTGCTTGAGTGTGCGCTTGTGTGGAGTACAACATGTGGAGGGTGAAGTGTTGCACAGCATACACATCAAGTGTGTGTGCTGGCAGTGCATGTGTTTGTAAAAGGAACATACTGGTTAGTGATGGCAAGGCTTCAGTGCGGAACCGTGCGCGCAGAGTGTGCTGGCTGCATGGGTACATGTAAGAGTACAATGCATGGAGGAACAATGCTAAACTGGAAGTGTGCTGTGAGTACACTGAGCGAGTGTGCCTGCAGGGGTACGTTTAATGGAGGACCTTAGGTTACATTTTGGTAAGCACAGGCCTGCCTGGTAAAGACATAAGGAGGGGAAAAAATCCCCCCCCTACCCTCCCAAGACAGATTTGTGTATACATTCCTGTGAGCTGATTGGGGACACACTGGAAGGAAGACTGCTCTTTGATTCAGTGATGGATCACCTGGAAGGGGTCTGGACCCATCTCAGTAAGTGAGATGGGACTGATAAGCGAATTGTATATACCTGGGTTTGTTGCGGTCGAGATTAACCTTTTGATGCTCATATCCCTGTGGGTGACATCCAGGTGTGAACTTTGGTCACTCCCATGAATTGTGTTGTGGACAATCCGTTTCAAAGTCGTCCCTGCTATGACCGACATCCTTTCACGAATGAAGATGGAAAGGAACAGTGCCCACTTCAAAAGAAGCAGAACCCCAACATAAAACTTCAAAGACCCACAACTTTAATCTTATTTGGTGTCTGGAAAAGGATTATAAGAAAGGGAGGTTGAGTCTCCAAAAATGTGTCATCCGCCAAGCAAGTCAGACTGGCTGTGTGAGAAGGGGAAGCTCTGCAAGACTTCTGACTAGGACTGGGGGCCAAGGCCTGCTAGTCTCCCAGCTAGGTGAGTAGATCTCACCCAGGGAAACCAAGACCTCCTGCCTGCTCGGCTGGAACCAGTGTACCCTGTGATGTAGAGGAGAGAGTTGGAGGTAGCAAAATCCAGTGGGGAGCCCTACTCTGAGGACTCACTGTGTGAGGATTCGGCTGTGCACCTATTGGGCCGTAGTCCGTGTGCTAGACTGTTTTCGGTGATCCCCCCCCTATGCCAGTAGTGGCCCACTGTAGACTGTGCCAAGTATCAAGTGCTGTGCGTTGGGTGCCTAACCCATAGGGCCTCTTTGAGGTTACCCCGTATGCCAGAGGGAGCAACCGGTGAAGAATTTCTTTCACTAGTGAGCCTGGACTAGTGAAAGCCTGAGTGGCAACCCCGTATGCCAGGAGGGCCGTCTTGGTGTGCATGATTGTACCTGAGGAGTGTACGTTGTGTCCAGAAGGTACAGTGACAACCCCGTGTGCCAGGAGGAGCTGCCGGGACACAATCACCAGACTTCAAGCCATCGCCAGGGATGAGAGTGAGGCTGTGACTGGTGGAGTCTAGCAGCACCGAAGGATCTGCCCCGACTGACCCTTGTGGACCAGGAGGAGGCCAAGGAGGACGACATGCCCTTGCGGGACTCCGGTAGGGAGCCGAATTACAGAATCCCCCCTGCTGGGGAAAACTTGACATACCACATTGCTAGGAGCAAGAAGCTGCCCTGATTGCTGGGGAAAGTGGCCACCCCACTCGGTAGAGTGAGCCTGCGCCCGCCCGACGCTCCTGCATGTCCTGCAGCAACCTGACTTCTCCGAGCAGCATCTGATCTCTTGAATGCTTGTGCTGGGAGTACCTGCTTTAATGCTGAAGTCATCCGTGCTGCAGGAGCGGGTAAGGCCTTTGGGGCCCCTGGTGAGGATTCACTGCTGGAGGTGCTGCTGAACCTTAGACACGTTTGACTTCAATCCTGAAGAGTCAAAAGGGAACTCTTGAGTAAGGCCTAATCGTTTGCATTCCCTGATGCGGCCTCCAGTGAATATGGAATAACCCTAAACATGCTACACAAAGGAGAGTGGGACAGGGATTTCCATGACTACTACTAGAGTTAGAAGTAAAAAAAACGTTGCTTATAAAAGTAAGTATTTGGCTGGATATTGATTTATTGTTTGTACTTTGAGGTATGAGTCCTATTCACTGACCTGTATGTACATCCTTCCCTGCCTCTGAGGGAGCCGTGACAGCTCGACCACAGCTATTGCTGAGGCAAATGCAGAAGTGGTACTTGGCCTAGTTGAGCAGGAACCATAGGTTGGGTTTCGGGATATCTGAAGTAAAAGGCCTCAACAACCACAGTTGGGCCCTGTAACCACTGCGTGCCCCTCCATAGAGCGATTCCGACAGTCACCTTCAGCTGTGTACTGCCTTAATCAATCCTTTCCAGAGATAAGAATGTTGCTAGATAGTGTAATATCCCCATTTAATGAACTGGGGAAGGACTTGTGTATGCATTATATTCAAGTGTTCAAGGTCTAGGTCTTCTGCTGCAAACAGTACAAGGAAAAATAAGTTTATACATTCTGAATTTGGATTTTTTTTTGTTTAATAAAAATGTATGTCCACATAACATATATAAATGCTGCAGTTATTTAAACATACTCCAAAAAAGATGCAATATATTTTTGATTCTTCTAAATGTAAAGTCCCAGGTCCTCAAGGACTTTCTATTGATACACCAACATAATACATGTGAAATATGCTGTACTGCAGGACAGTTTAATGCAAGAAAATGGCACACATTTGCTTCATAATCTGCCTGTCAGAAATAATATGCAAGTCTTTGTCCTCTCCCATCTACATGGAGCCAGCGGCCAGCATAAGGACTCTCAGAAACCACATTGACACCCCTGAATGGAATCCAACACAGAGCAGCACGTCTCATCAGGCGTCTGAAGAACTTTGACCACGTGATCTCCTCTCTGAAGGAACTATAATGGTTCCTTGTTTAGCCCGAATCATCTGCAGAAGCAGCTGCATCACTGGCAAGGCAATCTGAAACAAATTGTCAATTTACCTGGCAAAGAAATAATTAACCGTGCAATCCACAAGTCAGGCCATCCCCAGACCGAAATCAAAATGAGTGTAAGAAAAACCAGAAGGCAGGCAATCTCAGTCTATGCACTCAGGATCTGGAATTATATATGTGTGGACTTTAGAACTTCCCCAACATTCCTTCAGTTCAGGAAAAACTGAAAACCCATCTCTTCTTGGTGTTTCACCAACCCCTTGCATGCCAGAACCAACAAATGGGTAGAGACACTGACCGGTGCTTGCTAAAATGTGTGGACATTAACAGTAATTTCCCAAACCATTATCTAACATTTAAAGAACGAAATCCAAGGCAAAGTTGTTTCAAATGATCTCTTCTTGCAGATAGTTTATTTCCGAAATGGAATCCATGATATTGCTTCTAGAAAACAGCCATTCCAAAACGTGTTTTGGGATTAAATGTAATTTCTTCAACTGGGAAAAACAGTTTATGTAAATTCGGACGGTAGTCAAATTGCATAATATTGTAAAAAGAAAGGGAATAGTAGAATTTGTTTACAATGACAGAGTTCATCTAGGCTATTATTTAATATAAAATATAAACAAAGAGGAGTGTTGCATGCAAGATCAAAAAGTCTGTTCCAGACCTGGTGAAGTGTACAACAAGGATGGACAGATTTAAGTTTGTGGGGTACATGATAAGCACACGCACAAGAGTAAACTGGGGAGAATTTGACTAAATTCACATATCTTACTATTGTTTCTTGTTTGTTTTATTTTTTTCATAACTTTCCTGTTCAAATTGTTGGGTATCTACTATTGCATTTAAACAACATCCGTTTTTGTGTAACTCTCGGCAGAGCTAGCTTCTGACAGTGAACAGTATAAACATACATTTACATTTACATATTTTGCATTTGTGATGCTTGTTAGTGAGTTGTGGTGTTATTTTATTAGGTGCTATTTTATAAATTTTTTGGTTGGAAAAAATAAGTGGGGATCACCTGCCTAAATAACAAAGGGTATAAAATATGTTGGGACAGATTACTAGGGCAACTCAAGTTCTATATTAAAATACTGCCACCTGGAATCCTTTCTCGTGGGTACGCATCTCACATATGAAACATGTAGAAAAGTGTGCCTTTGCTGCTTTCTATTTCTACACGCTTCATTGTGATTTCATTGTGATCAGGAAACAAGTTCTATTAGTCCTTCGTACAGAAACAAGAAACGTGTCATAACAGTCCGTTGTCCCCATCGGTGGCAGAAGAAGAACTAGACTTGTGAACGAGGCTTGGAAATCAACGAGATTAGTGTCCAGCTGCCGCTGCTTTCTGGTCTGCTGAGTACGTGCGCCCCCTTGTGTGTTGAGTGTGTAGAAGCGCGTGAGGCGATAACTAGCATGTGTTACACTGGCCCCTCTTTCTTTGCCTGGGTATAAGTACGCGCATCTCTCGGCCCAATCCCTGACAGCTGCCAGTGCACGTGAACCTCTAACCCACCACCTGTCTGAAAAATGATGGCATCTTCAGCAGCAGCACCACTCCCTGCAGCCCCTGTTGCTCCTCTGCAGAGGGGCATTGTTAAGATGGTGAGAGAGGGGAATGGAGAGGGTAATCTGTTCTGGCCAATACGTTTGCAACCATTGACTCCCAGTAATTATCCTGGAAAACCAAGTTATGTTAACTGTCTGCATAACCCCTTCACATCTGAGCAGTTTAGTCTCTCGTAGCCAGCTTGGTTATATGTAGCAGGCTAATGATTGTAAATCGCGCCTCTAACTTTGGGTTCTACTTTTATAATTGCATTCTGCCCAGACCGTTGCTTACTATGCGTGTAACTAATCAAATAGTTTTGACTAATGTTGTTGTTGTTACACACACATATATCACAAACCCAGCTTTACCTGCCCATGAGTCTTAGTGCATCGCCAGTAACTCTAGCGAACTAGTCCAATTGCAAGTTGCTGAAAATATGGAAAAAGGGAAGGCATAGATAAAAAGAAACATCAACAGTGAGATAACAAGCGCAGCCAGTCATGGGACGGACAGAAGATGTGCACCCGGGGACTGCCTTTACTGGCGGCGAAAAAGAAGTCCCCAGTGCATCATGCTATCATGCTGCCAGTAAAGCATCCAATCCCCACGTGCACATCTTTTGTCTCGTTTGTTTCCATGCGTGCACGCTGGAATCGTATCGATTCCAAAAAGCCTCTGCATGGCAGAGTAGCGCATGCGCTGCTTTCGCTTGACCGAGACCTAAAAAAATGGAGTTCACTGGTGGAAAACATTGGGCCGGTGATTAAAGGTATAGGGTAGAGTGGCAACGCTTTTACTAGAATTTTTAGAGGACTATCAACTTAAATGTCTTCTTTAGGTATAGGGGGGATCTGGATGGAGATGTAATGATGTATTCTCTATGCCCACATAATCATTGCATCTTTGGAATGATCACCTGTAGGAAACATTACACTGCACTCTGCTTGCCATCATTGACCGTTTTGATCTTGCCTTTACATATGCAGCACTGCAGTTGCATTGTTTTTTTGAGTATTATATAGCGCAAACTACACCAGAGAATATCCAGTATCAGAGCGCTTTAGATGAGCGCCAGTTTCGTTACACATGGAGCCATTAATTTTTGTTAGGCACGGGGATACCATCTCTCTCGTAGAGGTATGGCGCAGCGTCCGGAGAGGCTGACTCCGGAGCGCGGGGCTCGCGGTTTGCTCCCCAGCACTAGCCGCAGCTCGGCATCATGTGATTCTGGGCAATAGCTCACTTTATCTCTCCGACAGCCCCCCAGCGCCTTTATACCCTTAGGGTTGATCAGTTTGCGCGTTACAAATGTGGAATTCTATTATTATATAGAATATACATTGATTGCCAGATCACATTATTTACAAGGCAATATTCAATTCTCAGCGTTTTACTAAACCGATCAGGTGTGTTTGCGCTATTGGTTTAAGAACAGTTAGACTAGACCTCCCAAAACGGACTGATTAATTAAATAAATGTCCAAGGCTAAACTATGATATTTAGCAGGTAGGGTGTGATCTAGCAACTCTATTTACGTTGCATTCTACGTGCATCGGACAGAACAGAGTTAATTTTCTACACAGATGTGTTTGAGATGTTGACCGCTTCACTTATTTTCTGTTTTCTACTTTGAAAGAAATGTAATGCTTTCCCCTTCTGCTTTTTGGCACATCTTAGCTGTGAAAAGAACTGTTTGCTCATTTTTTTTTACTCGGATCTCAACCCTCTTGTATTTGAATTTCCTTGTAGAAAAGAAACGTCTCGAGCTCTAAATTATCGCACTGGTACATGAGTGAATGGAGAATGTCTGAATCACCTTGCCACTGATGTCTGATTTTCACTCTGGCAAGGCATTAATGTTCCACAGGTGATTGTGGTCAATTCCTGGCTCTGAAATGGACTCTGTTCGCACGGTACAGTTGCTAAATCTAGCTTCCTTCCCTCTGCTGGACAATACTTGTAGTTTCGCAGAGCACGACGGGGTCCTGTATTCATTTATCTCCTAAACCTTTGCCATACGTACATTTTGTTTTAAAGTACTTAATTTACTCCATCCTAAAACAATTAGATTCCCACCAATGGGTAATGGAATAATGTTTTAACTCCAATATAATTACCCGACACCTTAGACACTACTTTTCTTTTTTCAGTACCTAAACTTCTGGAACGCATTTCTGCTCTGCAGTTATGTAAGCTGTAACATAAATGTTTTTAAAATGAATGTTATTATCTGTGGGCATGCTGTACCTGACCCCTTAAGCCGAGTCCGCCTTGTTTGCCAGAGATTAAATCCTGAATACTGATTAGGTGAGTGTATCTTGTACTCGGTGTGCTTTTTGATAATCTGCCTTGTTTGGCACTGTTATTTACTTCTCGGGTGCATTTTTAGGTACTGCAGACAAAGCATTAGATGTTTTTGTCGGTTCTTTTGAAACTCGAGAAGCCAAGGAACAGCCTTCCTGGGCTATTGCTTGTTCCAACTGTTGTTCACAGTTTGGAGCACCCCACATTTCAGTCATGGGGTGTGGGGTTTTGCTTGTTTAAAGTACAGGTCTGAAAAGCAAAGGAGCCGGTGTCTGTGACTGCAACCGATAGGCCGGACAAGGAAAGATGGTCAATTCTGGATGTTGGACCCAGTTTCCCCTGGGAAGATAGTGGAGGCTATGCGTGCTACACAGGGCTTCACCCGCTGAGAGGGGTGTGTTAGCGTGTGTTTGCATGTGTGTGCGTGAGAACATTGGCAGATGGACTCATGGTGGAGGTTGAGCAGAAGAGTCAGTCGTGGTCTTGGTGCGACAGTGCCTTGTGTGGCAGGACTTTTACAATGGTGTGTTTGGCAGGTCCATTGGCAACAACCTATTGTGGTAAAGTGGTGGTGCTGTGTGTATGACTGAGTCGTAGGCTGGCAGTCGTAAGCATGCATAGTACTGCAGCCAGGCTTCAGCAGTCTTCAATCCTGATGGCGAGTGTGACAATGGCCGAAGCCTCGCTCCGACATGAGCGCACGGTCAGTTGTGTGGTGCGCGGCATCCCCCAAGAAGCGGTGGGCGCTCATTCTGCCATATTAGAGTGTACTGATTTCAGTGGCACTTTACTTGTAGCAGGCAGCGGAGCTGCCACTTTTTGATGTATGCCCTGTGCTGTCCTATTGTAAATATGGCCTTAAGGATAGGGTCTGAGCTGATGCCTGAGCACTATGCCAGCTTTGGAGAACATATCAGCATTTAGTGATCATTACTGAGTGCTGGATCAAATCTGAACATGCACCAATGATTCATGAGAGATGGCGTAAATAAAAACATGCTTTAAGTTTTGCGCAGTACTGAGGCAAATCTAGATTCACAATGATGGAAATTTGAACATGCCCTACGGATTACAGAGTGATGCAGCCAATCTGGGCACGCACAACGGTGGTAATGTGTAACATACTATGGGCATTCTTGACCCAGTCGTGCCTGCTCCTTTGTACTGCTTGCACTGGTATAATGGTAGTAGTTCACGCCATATTGTAGGCGGTTTCAAACCAAAGGGGTCAAGTCCATTACGGGGGCCTGGTAGGACGTAATAAAGTTTATAAAAGAGAGGGTACCTGGCCACCAATTCACAAAACTGCTTATTTAGTTTAGCAGATTTAAGGTGCAACACATTCAGTTGTTGTACCTTACTTCATCACTTGTAATCATTTAGAACAACTTTAAGGCGACATTTTGTTTTTCATTAACACATTCAAAAGATACATTCTTCATTTTTCAAAAAGAAAACATTAAGAAATGTGAATACATAACATTACAACTCATGTGCATTTACAGATAATTAAACCAGTTGGCACTGTGGCACCCACTTCTGGTGTAATGTTTTCACCAGTTTAATGGTGTTAATTGTTTTATAGGGGTTTTGCATATTCTTGGCCCAGTGTTCCCCTGGTGTACTGTAAGGCTTTCTGTTGCATAGTAGTGGAAATTATTTGCATTTTTTATTCCATTATCGCTTCTGAATACTGAGGACTCAGTCTGCAACATTGGTAAATCCTGCTTTCCTCCATGCACTTAACCATTTATCAATCTGTGTATTCATTCATCCAACCGTTGACCCATTCTCGCAGTCACGCACAGCCTCCTTCACACAACCACCCACAAAATCTGCAGTCTATGAAGGAGCGCTTTTACTTGACTCGCTAGACCTATTTGCTTTGCCAATGCTTGCTACCTCAACATTGCGTAGACCTCAACATTTAGGGGAAAGGGGTATGTCCCTACCAAATACTGATTTTCATACTCTAAATTGTACAGAACAATCTAGCTTTCAGTTCATGCATCAGTCCACTGTCTGTCGTTTGTTTTTGAGCTTAGGAAGCACAAGAATATGATGATCTTCCATTTTCATATCTTTTAAACACTAAGGGCCTTATTATGGGTGCTATTTATCGTGCCTGGTAAAGAACGATCCCACTGGGTTTGTAATTTATCGCGTTCAATAATTAGCAACTATTTCTAGTTTCCTGGGAATAACATGCAGATTTTGGTATTTAACGCACTACAATTCGCATGATATGGTAATTACCGCAAGACTTTACCCAGTTAAATTCAGTTGGGCTTGACCTGCCAAAATTTAACGAAAGCTGAGGTATTGAACACATCCGATAATCATCGACTGCACTAAATAACAGTCAACTTGTAATTCTGACCTGTGCGTAAACAGTGGTATATGCGCGGGTCTGGGGAAAAAACGGATTCACGCTCAGACCGTCCGTTTTTAAAGCATATTCCTTATCGGATCTTTCTTTCTGGTTCATTATTTTCTGCAGGTGAAAGTTAAGTTCACACAAAATAGACTTTACCTTTACTCGTTACCTTTGTGTACTAGGTTATTGGAGCCTTATACAACATTGTGTGCTCATTGTATCCTGGCTAACATATTTAACAATCTCTTCTACAGGGGATGCAGAGGGCGACCAATGTCACCTACCAAGCTCACCATGTCAGCAGAAACAAGAGAGGCCAAGTGGTTGGAGCAAGGAGTGGCTTTCGTGGCTGCACCGTCTGGCTGACAGGTAGTTCTTCATACATCTATTTTATAGTCTTGTAGAAGCTCTGAACTATAATCCTCTACTTCTTTCTACTCTGCTTAATTCGTTTAGGAATTGTGGGCTCTTTTCTGTTCCCCATTCATTGTGATCATTTTCTGTAAATAATAAACTGGTTCTAGTGTTGAGGTTTAGTACTTTGGTTGAGCCAAGGAGATCTTTCAAGTGTCCTTTGTTATTTCTCTTCTTGTCAAACCACTAATACGAGTTTTAATCATACAGAAAAGAAAACAAATGTGACAATGAAAACACAATGGCAAGAGTAATAGTCAAGAACTGTCTGTTCACTTGCACGCGAAGAACTTCTGAATTGTTGTCTTCAGCCGCTGTGTTTCTCCATTGTCTACCAGTTAATGTGTATTTGATATTGATTCTTCTTACGACACATTCATCAAGTAGTGTATTTATTACTCTTCTGCCTTTCCAGTGAACATTGTGACCTATGCATGCTCTGTTAGACATAGGCAGCTTTGTGCATTGAGAGATCAGATGGACAGGGAGAGAACTATTATCCCTATAAACTGAATGCACACTAAGCTCATTTGTTTTGACTAAGGGGTAGACCCATGAATTACAACATCTAGTAACTTTGTTTTAACCAATATAAATCCTAAGCACTCCTGGCAGGCTACATTTCTGTGTATTGGTTGCTGTGACACAGGCGATGAAGATGGAATAGGGGGTACTATACCACCTGGTATTAAGACTTTGTCCGATGAAGACACTTGATGTGGGAGAGCATGTTACACAACGTTGGGATAATTGTTTCATGAATAGTCCAACCCTGATGAAGTCCTAAGGGAAAAACGCGTTGGCTGGGCTGATTGGCATTTGTTTGATAAAAGGAATCAATAAAGTTGGATTTGAGCACATATACAAGACTCAAGAAAAAACTATTTCAATTGAACAGCCTGTATTGGACATCTATGGATATTGCAATATATGGAACTTTTCCAAAACTCAAATTGAGTGATACTTATGTTACATTGTACACTCCTTTTTCAGTTGTACCAAAACATTCCTTACTTGTTCAACACCAGGACTATTTCACAAATAACGCCGAATTTGTGGTGTTCTGTGATGCAGATAAGAGTTATGCCATTATTTTCATTCCTCCAAGACCTGCGGAAATCCATTACGGCGATCATTCTTCTATAGCACGTTCCCAGTGCATAAGTAGATCTTAGTAGATCATATAAATATATATATATATATATATATATATATATATATACATGCCAGAGGTGCGCTGGAGGCTCCGGTTCTACAAGCGGCAGGAACGAGCTGGCATCTGCTGTCAAGGCATGTTTGTTTCTCCGTTTCCTGGATCATTTCCTGCCCGCCTCAAGTGCTTTGTCTGCCACAGCCCACTGCCAGTGGCAGCTCGTTACCGAACGAGGAGTCGTATTCATTGAATTTTCGGCTTTACTTTTGGCTCATTGTTTGGCTGCATCGCACTCGGG